>NC_082694.2:82501768-83120084 GCF_949987515.2 Delphinus delphis | reverse complement strand
GTTATTTTGTGCCAGGTAGTGTGTCCTGGGTTCCATGTGCAGGTTAACTGCAGGTTCCCTGTGCTGCCTAAATACCTTATAGCTTACTGGGTGACCCACCGGGCTGCATTTAAGCGGGTTGTCTTCTGATCTTGTCTTAATTTAACTTTACTAGGGTCATTGATGAAACAATGGACTATTTTATTGGAACATCAAGGAATTGGTTGTTTGCCTTTTAAAGAATTAGCTTATGATGACCTGCAGTAGAAAAAGATGTGAGATAGAGATATATATATATTTTTTCTTCTTAAAAAAATTTCTCCTAAGCAAACGGCCAGTGTTGGTTCTTCAGAATGAAGCACTTTATCCACAGCGTCGTTCCTACACTAGTGAGGATGAAGCCTGGAAATCTTTCCTGGAAAACCCTCTCACTGCAGCAACCAAAGCGATGATGAGCATCAATGGAGATGAAGACAGTGCAGCTGCGCTGGGCTTGCTCTATGACTACTACAAGGTGCGTTTGCCTGCTCTTTAAAAACCCTAACAACAGCCCAAGGCACACTTGATTCAACAGCATATAAAACAGTAATTTGCTGGTAGAATGTAATGCAGGTTGCTTCTGTAGTGACTATAAATAGTTTAATGAGTACTTTGACTTACTGTGGTTCAAAGCTGAAAATCTACAATCGTAGAATCAACGGGTCATTTTTAAAATGTGTAAAGTAGCCAGCTGTTCTGGCTCTATCTGAAAGGTGAAGCTCCCATAAAAGATGTTACCTGTGCCTTAATGAGATTGATCATTTTTCCAGAGGTAGTTCTTAGTGCCATCAAGAGTGGACGTTGGTTCGTTTACCTGTGCTCTAACCTTTATTCCTATGTAGTCAGAGTGGTTTCCTTTTCCCTAAATGATCTTACAGAGCATTTGATTTGATTGATTTGATTGTGGGATTCATGAAAAAAACAAAACCCGTATTTTCTAGCCTTGGACTTTCTGGTTCTAAGGTCAGGATATATTTTGTTGCCTGTTCCTAGAGATTTGGATTAGTCTTAATTAAACACAGCCTGTTCTCCGCCTGGAGTTTTACATGGTGTTCCTATCTGGAGATGACACCCCTGATCTGTACCGTCATCATTATCCTAATAATACTAGCTACCACTTACTGATTACCTGTATTGTGCTAGCCATGTTACCAGAATGAATGTGATTTCTGATCCCTCCAGCAACCCTGGAAAATATGTGCTATTATCCCTGTTTTGCAGATGATAAAAATAAGATTCTCAGGTCACACAACTAGTATGTGTTGCAGCCAGGGTTTCAGGTTGCGCCCAAGCGCCCGCCTCAGTGTGCCTCGCTGCCCTGTGGGGGGCAGGCTCTGCTTGCTGGCTTTACTTGGGCGTTCTCTCTGACCCATAGCCCGTATATATATAAACTGTAAGATACAGCCCAGGAATGGCTATATATTACAGCTTATTTTTACCATCTCTTTGTTTTTGAAACGTTCAAACCTATAGAAAACTCAGAATAACAAGATAATTAACTCCCAGATACTCTCACCCAGATTCACCAGTTGCGTGCCCTCTGTTACATTCTGACACTGTATTCTTCTCTGAATACAAGAAATGCAGAGGGTAAAAAGCAAAGAAGATAGTTTGATTATCAAAATGGGGGGGGCGACCTAAACAAAAGATTTAATTGTTTTCTGGTATGAGGCCATGTGTCCAGCTTGTGTTTGAGGTCCGAGGTAAGTTTTTTTCCCTTAAATATGAATGGAAACTTGCACAGTAACCGAGGATGCTAGAAGAAACCCTTGCCTGGGACGTGTGCCACAAATAGAACTTATATTATCTGTTCTTCTTATGGCTTGTTTTATTGACTCAGTGTAAAGCCGTAAATTTCTATGTATTAAGTATGAAGTTTGAAGTTACATATTTTTAATTGAAACTTTTGAGAATGGGAGAAACCCAACAAGTTTAGTGCCAGAAAGACCTATGTAATAACACTAATTGCAGTGGTTGTATGTGTGTGTATTTTAAATAAAGGGTCATCCTAAAAGTATTTTACATCTTAGGAGATAAATCCTCATGTCTGTCCATTAAGGGTGGCAATCTTAGTAGTACTGCATGTCAGCCTTCTTGCAATAGCTGTAGGGTTATTTATTTTCCTTTTTAAATAAACTGACTTATTTGTTTCAATTCTTTGGGTGTAACCATCAGTCATTTTTATATAGTAACTTTGGTAAAGCTTTAAAAGCGTGTTGTTAATACGTAAAACAATAATTTATTTTGTCTTTAAGGGTAGAATAAGAATGTAGGAATAGAATTTCTACGTTCACATTGAAAACCAGTTTCAAACATCTTAGTGGTTTTGGAGTACATGTTGGGAATAAGTCTCAGCTGGGTTGATGTCTGCAGTACACCCAGTAATGTTTGCCTGCTGTCACCTCCTATGCAAAGGGGAGCAGAATCAAAAAAGGAATAGACCCAACAGAGTTTGATTTGTCCTTTGGGTAACAGACAGTGTGAATCCCAACGTATCTAAAGAAATTTATCATTTGGAGCCAACATTTGGATCTTGGAGTGAACCGTTAATATGGCTGATCATTTTGGTTTTGCGTTTGATCTGAAAGGAAGGGTAGCAGAGAAGAGCAGGGAGAATGTTGAAAGAGCGCAGTTGTGTTTTCAGTAGCTTCTTCTCTATTACATTATGTAGATAAATGGGTAGAACCAGACCAGAGGTATTTCTTTTAACAGATAAAACCCAAACTCAATGACAAAGTAAATGTTGGATATTCTGAATTTATTTGGCAACTAAATAAAAGTTGGTTTTTACATATCAACCCGGTGACCAGATTGTAAACTCCTTGAGGGCAGATACTGTCTTATTCGTCGCGTGTCCTCAGAGCCTGGGGTTAGGTAGGCAGTCAGTAGGCATGTGAATGGTTGAGCTTACTGAAAAGTAAGGACTGTGTCTCTACTTCATGAGTAAGAACTCAATTGTTGTCATGTGTGTTAATATCTAAGGTTCCACGAGAGAGAAGGTCATCAACAGCAAAGCCAGATGTTGAGCACCCAGAGCCAGATCATAGCAAAAGGTAATGTTTAATACAGAGCATAAAACAGTACACTTGAAAATGCCAGGTTTCTGTGAAAATAAAGCAAAAGTTTGTTTAAATGAACAGGCGCTGGTGGAAGAGATGGGTAAGTTGGCCTCTTAATATCTGAATTCAGATTTCATTACTGATTTGTCTCTCACTAATAATTACGATTCTATTGCTGAGAAGTCACCCGTTTCTTTAGGTGTAGTTGCCTTTTCTAGAAAACAAAAGCAATAACTTTCTCCGCACCCAAAGGGTTGTTTTTAGTAACCACGTGAGTGCACTGTTTGCTTATTTGTCTTGTAGGTTCTCTTAAGAAGGATGTGTCTTAAGGCAATGGTGGGGGTCCATTAAAAAAAATAAGTATCAATGATCTTGAATAACTGCCTAATTGAGTAAAATTTAATAAAGTATGTTTAGCTGTATTCCAAACTCCTGTTGAGGTTATTTTTGAAATCTTTTAGGTTAAAACTTTCAGAAATTCAAATTAAGCCTTGACTTTATAGCCATGAAGAAAAAAAGTTAAATGTGCCTTTTAAATTGCCCTGTGTTCTATTAGTAATAAAAGAATAAAACATTTTTGAAGAAAGAATGATCACTCAGAATCCCACTGTGCTCACAGTTTAGTTGTTTGCCGTTTGGGCGTGCAGGCGCATTTTATGGGGCTGTGATTATATTCACAGATAGGATTTTCTTCTACTCAGTATATTTCATAAATATTTTCCATATTGCTGTTTTAATCTTCATAATTTGGAAAAGGGCTTATGGCTTTTATTTTTTAATTTTTGTTATAGGCACTTTCAAACATAACAAAAGTAGAGAAATAGTATAAGCCAGTAGCTACTCAGCTTCAACTGTTATCAACTTACTTCCTCCTTTTTGATCTACTCTTCCCTCTTCTCCAACTTTCTAATTAATTAATTTTTAAATTTTATTTTTGCTAGAATATTTTAAGGCAGACCCTAGCTATCCTTAACATTAAGGCTGTATCTGATTTTTGCTATTACAAAGCCTTAATGAACAGCTTTCTAAATAGCTTTTTCCTTTTTCTCTAAAGAAATTTCTTTAAGACAGTCTTGGGAGTGAACTTATGGTTTAAGGTTTGAATATTTTATTGATCTTGAAACGTGCAAAGTTGCCGAATAGCTTTTTTCCCTTAAAGGTATCAGCCTATATGGTTTGAGGGGGCTTTGAAAATGTATCAAGTTTACTCTAAACTAAAAATCATCTTATATTGCCCAGGATATTTATTAAGCCAAAAGTAATTTGTGCAAATATAGGGAAAGCAAGTGAGTCTAAGTACTGGGAGAAGTGGTGGTTGAGGACCAAGTACCTCACACTTCCTGAGCCCGTGTGCCAGGCATCATTATACGCATATTCTCGTTTCATCCTCATCACCACCTTGTGAGGATAGGTACCATCATTATCCCCATTTTATAGGTGAGCACGTAGTTACTGAAGGATTTTGAATCCACATTGTCTGACCGTAGAGTCTGTACTTTAACCACCAGCCTGTACTGCTCCAGTTAATCACGTTTGTAGCTTCAGGCTTCTAGTAAAATATGATCATTTTATAGGATTATTGGAAATAAAATATAGTAGAGGAACGCTCTGAGTTCTCAGCATTTCAAATGAAATTTTACTCGATACTTCTGGATTTTACTTGCCCTGTAACTATAAAGCATTTTTTTCCCTTTCTCTGGTAACGGGTTGTTGTGCCATCTCCTATTTATTTTGTTTCTACCAAGTATAGTATTATTATTGCACGGGACCCAATAGCCCAATGCCATTAGGAAGATTAAAATTGTCAAGGAACTGTATCAGCATTGAGTTTGAAAACACAATTTTCTTTTCTTTTCTTAAAGAAATAGCATATCAAACGTGACTGAGCAGCCCCTCATTTCTGCTGGAGAAAACAGAGTGCAAGTGCTGAAAAATGTGCCATTTAACATTGTCCTTCCCCATGGCAACCAGCTGGGCATCGACAAGAGGGGCCATCTGACAGCTCCTGACACCACGGTCACTGTCTCCATAGCAGCGATGCCTACCCACTCCATCAAGACGGAGACCCAGCACCACGGCTTTGCTGTGGGGATCCCCCCAGCAGTGTATCATCCTGAGCCCACAGAGCGTGTGGTGGTTTTCGACCGGAACCTGAATGCTGACCAGTTCAGCTCTGGTGCTCAACCCCCAAATGCTCAAAGGCGTACTCCAGACTCTACCTTCTCAGAGACCTTCAAGGAAGGCGTTCAGGAGGTACAGGAAATGAAAGCATCTTCCTAAGACGCTGTGTGTTTGTATAAGTATTGGGTTCCACCTCTTCCTTGTTATGTAAGCTTGAAACTCAGCCTGAATTCAGTGGATTGGGAACAAAAGAGTTGTTTTTCTTTTTTTCTTAAAGAGAAAAGGTCCATGGGTATAATTTGTAAACTAAACCTATAAAACCAGAAATTATTATCAAGGGCACATGGCTAATCTTACAAGCAGCTGAGTTAACAATTATGATTTCAGCAAAGTGATTTGCTGGAGAATGAGGAGAGCTGCATACTTAATCTTCCGTGGACAGCAGACATAGGCACACAGTCTGTTTTCGGCTTTTGTCCTAGACCAAAACAAGCTCCCCGCAACTGGTCTTAATATAAAATGATTTATCATATATTTGCTTAGTGTTTCTTGCTTGGTACATTGTCGGGGAGGCGGGTAGAGCTTGATGACAAGTGCATTGTGTGACATTTACCAATTAATTCCAATTACTTCTGAGGGCTCTGTGGTGATGAACATGTCACTCGGGTAAAAGTTAGGGACTGAGGACGTTTGGAACTGTATTTAATGACTTATGGGGGAAAGGAGCATCCGTCTCCACTTACAGAGTTAGTAGAATAGTAACCTTTCCTGGGAGAGTGCACCGATCCATCCAGCCGTGGTGCCGACTTGATACCGTATCTTAACTTGGTGCAGCGATAGAGCTAACTCCTAAAAGTCGTGAGATTTTGGTTGCACATTCCAGAGTTTGGACAGAATTGGGATGTGTGGGAAAGATGGGAAGAGAGAAGAAGGAAGCGCTTTGTGGGAGCACTTATGTAAATTGTCTTAATTTAATCAAGGGATGTATAAATGGATATTTTTTTCTTTTTAATTTTCTTTTAAAATTTTTTGTAGCATCAAAATTTTTGTTTCAGACAAACTTTGGAAGAGTGGTGGGTTGCTGTAAGCCACATGCTCTGATGCTGTACCAGACGTTGGTCTTTAGTGAGCCTGATAACCAGTTACATCGTTGTGGCTTATCACGTTGATATTTCAGGTTTTCTTCCCCTCGGATCTCAGTCTGCGGATGCCTGGCATGAATTCAGAGGACTATGTTTTTGACAGTGTTTCTGGGTAATAGTTGTCTTTTAATTTGATTTGTAACTTTCAGCTTGTACGACTTACTTCCTTTTTGTTAATTTGATCTTGGAAAATCAGAGGTGGCTTTCGCAGCTTTCAACTTTACTTCCTTGCAGTCAGTGTGGTGACGTCCTTGCTGGAGGACGTTTGCTTTAGTGCATTCAGTTTTGCACTCTGAACTGTGTTTCATGTTTCCCTAATTCTTGGTGTTGGTGCTTTTTCTTTCCTTCGGTTTCTTTATGTGATGGTAGTAGTAGTGGTAGTAGAATGGAATCTCAGAGAAGAGGTGAAGGGATTAAATTAGATCTGAGGTCCCTTCTGTTTGCAAAAGTGTATAATTCTGTGAGAATTTAGGAATAACATCAGGTGGATAAAGGCTTTTATATTTTTATTAGTCTCACTAATGATAAAATAAATGGAGTCAACTGTTTACTGGGCTGACAACCTCTTTTATAGGTCACAAAATTGCATCTCACTCTGGAAATGTCAATATTTTCCAAGTTATATATAAACATCTTTAGTTTTTTTAGGAGTGTAATTTCGTTTTATGCATTTTTATGTGTGCTGTATTTTTAAATAAAAGTTTTATTTAAAAGTCTAGGATTTTATGGGAATTGAGACTGCCTTATAGACCTGCCTCAAGGTACAGGAGTCACAAACTCAAATGCCTTCAGGATCTAGGATAGGGGTCAACAAACTTTTTCTGTAAACGATCAGATAGTAAATATTTTAGGCTTTGTGGGCCATACAGCCTCTGTCGAAACTGCCCAGCTTTGCCCAGCTCTGTCGCTGAAGCACAGAAGCAGCCGTAATGTGTAAACAAAGGGCGTGGCTACATTCCAATAAAACTTTATGTATAAAAATAGGAGTAATTTGCCAGCCCCTGGCCCAACAAGGTTATTAAAAAACTTCAGGGGAATATAGACGTGGTGCTATAAGATAAAAGAAAATGTAGACAACCGTGGAGCGCCATCTGAGTACATTTAAATTATAAGCAAAAACAACAAAAAAGTGCTGGCAGGCCAAATCACATTTAGTCAGAGGCCTTCCGGCCTCCTGTTTGCAACCTTTGCTGGGTAAATACCAGGTTGGTAGCATGTCTTGTGAGAGTTCCTTCCGGAGTGCTTTTCACTCATTCATATCATTAATATCCTTTGCCTCCAAACTTCTAATTTGTTAACATCACTTCACAGATTTTCTAGTAGGCATTTAGTAGTCCCACATCTGAGAGATTTGAGAATTTCTGGGTTGCTTAAGATTATATTTACTCTGGAAAAAGCAGCAACTGCTATCTATTTATAGCATGACATGGTCAGTTGGATGTTTCTAGTCATCTGCTCTCTGCATACATCCACACTAAAGCATGTCAAGTTTGAGCTCAGGCATTTAAGAAGCTTCCAAGAGAGTGAATTAGAGATCTGTGAGTTTTTTTGTTTTCTAGGAACAACTTTGAATATACCCTAGAAGCCTCAAAATCGCTCCGACAGAAGCCGGGAGATAGCACCATGACGTACCTGAACAAAGGCCAGTTCTATCCTGTCACCTTGAGGGAAGTGAGCAGCAACGAGGGCATCCACCACCCCATCAGCAAAGTCCGAGTAAGTCCTGCTGTCAGTTCTCGTCTCTGGGAAAGCTGGTCAGAGCTTACTAGTTCCAGGTCTGAGGCAGATCTAAATTAAGATCTGAAATTGCAGCTTTAATTCACCGCAAAATCGAGAACTAAGTTTTCCAAAAGATACTCACGCCTTCGTGTCTTTACGTCGTGACGCATTCTCTTTCACAGAGTGTGATCATGGTGGTTTTTGCCGAGGACAAAAGCAGGGAAGATCAGTTAAGGCACTGGAAATACTGGCACTCGCGGCAGCACACGGCTAAACAAAGATGCATTGACATAGGTAAGTAGCTCCGGAGCCTGCTTTTATTCCCAGAGGTGCAAGCATCCAGTTTTCTAAATCCAGTTATTTTTGGCAGTGATCAGCTTCCTGCCGAATGCATTTGAATTTTTATGCCAGCTACTGATCTGTTCCAAACATTGTCCTTGGCCTCCTGGAATCGGTGCTCTTAACATTACTTCCTTCATGAGGACATATGCCCCATGTGGTGGCTTTCCATGTGACACTGGGGCCAGGAGCTGTAGCGCCAGCTCGTGTAAGAGTGTCCTGCTTTTCAGTCTACAAATTGTTTGAGGGGTAGTGTCTTCTTTAAGAGATTCTGATTATTTGGAGATGGTAATAGGTGGAGGGAAAAAAAATCACCAAGTTAAAGAAAATACTGCTGCTGTGCAGCAACACACACAGTCTTCCCTAGTTACATGTTGAACTGCATCGAAAGTCTCTTCTGTCTGTAAATAGACCCAGAGATTCATCACTTGGAGTAAGAGCAGCAGACCTGTGCAAATCCATATTTAGTCAGGTAACTTTGTGAAAACCCGTGTTCTTGCCATGTATATAATTTTCATGTAAGACCATTGTCTGTATCGCAAGATGGCTCTTAATCTTTGTGTTACTTCTTTTCTTTGCCTGTGGTAATATTCATGTTCTCTTTCAGAAGAATGAAAAGAACTGAGTTCCAGTCTTGATTCTCTGGACTTAGTTTTGTGGCCTTGGGACAGTTATTTAAACTTTTTAGACCTAAGTGTCCTAATTTTGATAAAATGGGATAAATTTAAAAATGTCTAAGCTTGCCTCCATTACAAAAATTGTGATTCTTTTTCTTCCTTTTTTGAGCTTCTTTCAACCCAACAAAATGTTAATTTAAAGTATCCAGCAGTGATAATATTAAAAGCTGAATCTTACATTGAACTGCTGTAACCTCATGTTGGAAACTAGAAACCACGACTTTCTTTTTCTTTCTCGTCCCTCATACAGCTGACTACAAAGAAAGCTTCAACACCATAAGTAACATTGAGGAGATTGCTTATAATGCCATTTCTTTCACTTGGGACATTAATGATGAAGCAAAGGTAGGTAACGAAGTCCAGGGACTCCTGTGTTAACCAGCTCTTTGAGGAGTGGGAGGAGCTTAGTGATTGGACAACCGATTTTTTTTTTGTTTTTTTCAGTTTTACTTGTTTTCCCTCCTTTGCTAAGGAGGAGGGAGAACAAGCGAGGCTAGGAAGGCAGGTCACGGCCATGGTCATGAGGGGCTTGAAGCAGGACAGGACGAAACAGGCCCCCTGCTCAGCCTGTCCGTGTGTCCTGTTCCTCAGCCAGCTGGTTCTCACTTTCTGTCTTTTCACTGGTTCACATTTTCTGGACATATGGCACTTTCCCAGATGTACAGAACCGTCCCTCTCCCCTGTCTGTTCTCTTCTCCCGCAGCAGGGCCAGCAGCCACTGTCTGGCCTCGAGTCTGACTCCTCACTCTGGGCTCCATTTCCTCCTTTGCAGAGTGGAATCAGTTCCTGACTCTTCCCTCCTCCGGGTGTGTAGTAAGGGTGATTGGAACAGGGCCTGTGAAGCTGGTGGCGTTTCTTCAGAAAGGTCCTCGAGTACAGGTTGTCATTAGTGCTCCGTCTTGTGTCGCTACCCTGGGAACACAACTTGCTTACGGTTCTTCTCTCTTGGGCTTTGACAAGTGAAGAGTTGCCTCCAATTCAGATGGTCATTTGGATAATTGTATTTGGAAGTTTTAGTACCTTTTAAGAAAAATTAAGCAGATTTTTCAGTCATGCTGCCCTTCCTACAGCCTTCTTCCCTTTTAGTAGAACCCATCTCTTCACTAAATTATTAGCACTCTGGTATTTTTTTTTGCCTTAGTTTAAAATTTGGAGCTCAGGCAACACAATAGAAACACATTAATTTCGGGCAGTTGCTCAAGTCAGACTGATCTTTACTGTTGGTTGCAGTCGTAGGAACACTTTTGTATATCAAGGACCAGGTACAAAGTTACCATCACCTTCCTGTCCTTTCTCAACCTTTCTTCTATTTTCTCTTTTATTTATTCAACAAGAATTTTAGCAATTATGGAATAAGACACTGAGTTAGGTGCTAAGTATTGTAGAATTTAATTTTTTCCCACCTAGCCTTGCTATTAAAAATCATATGACTGGATTCTTGAGACCCGTGTTAACTTTGTATTATAATTACTTTCCTTTCGTACTATGGTTGTGGTGTCTAAGGCAAAAGTGTGTCTTAAGAGTGCAGGATGTAGTAAGTGGGGTCTGCCAGTCTGTTAGGAAGCTTAAGTTGCTGTAATTGCCTTAAAGTTATCCTACTGACCACCTCCATCCTATGCAAACGTCTTCAGGCTGCTTAGTCCAGAGTTTGGTGCTTGATTAAAGAGTGAATTCACTACAGAGAAGCTAGTAGAAGGAAAAGTAAACATTTCGTTTTATACAAATGTTGTTAGAGTTATTCTGAAATTAAATATCATAATAGGACTCAACGTGCAAGCAGCCTGTAAGAAGAGTTGGCCGTGTGCCCCCCGGGTGCTTCTGTTCTTAAATCAAGCTAGGGAAATTTGTCCTATTTGCCATTAGGGGCTGATGGAGAAATTGTGGAGGAGCTGATCAAGCGCATCGAAGTCCTGAGTTCATTTTTCTGACTTATCTGTGACCTTGGACTGGTCCCTTGATTCACTGGCTTAGTTTTCCCCCTCTTTTCCGCCTAGGAGAATAAAAAGGCCACAGTGGTCAACTCTCTTCTTTGCTGGGGTGTCGTCAGGACTAATAAGCACTTGTCAGGGTACATGGAGATCTTGGCGGAAAGGCCCTGCGTGTGGGCAGGGTGCTTTGTTTGATGTGTCACTCTTCAGGGTGGGAGTAATGAAAGTCCAGATGATGGGTGGGGATAATGGCTGGTTTTACTTTGAAGGCCTTCAGCTTGTTTGTATTAAGAAGTATTGTCGGAGGCATGTCCTAAGTAGCCTTAATAGCATTGTTAATTGATGCAGGGAAATTCAGTTTCATTCTCCTTTCCAGACCCCCAGCACTGACTTGATTTTTTAAGCCTTTGCCAGCCCCAGATGGGGCTCGTGTCATTTCTTAATGAGGCTGCTGCCTTTTGAAGCTGATATCAGGCATCAGCTTCAAGTGTGTGTTGAAATTAAGTCTGTAGATATTTTGCTTTCCCTGCAAGTTGATGTTTTCTGTTTTCACACTGAAAGTACTTGATGCCCCAGGGCAACTAGAGTGAATAGATATACATGCAGCATCCTGTATAGATTTTTTTCACTTCTTATTTTGAAAGCAACCCACTTTCTTGTTCTCATTTAGGACACATTTGTTGATTCTTAATTCCAGTTCATTCTCCCCCACAAACATAGGGTTTCTTGGAGACATGTGGCATTCCCTTCTTCCCCCACTTTTTAAAGATATCTAATATACCCTTTTGGCCAAGCCAGGAGGAGTAAAACCAGAATTCCAGCCCAGGGTCAACATGAGAATCTTCTCTGTAGCTTCTGCTGCTCTTTGGAGGTGATTGTTTTTAGGACGCGTCAGGTTGAATCTTGAACACCTTGGCTTAGGTTCTAGGTTGGGAAAAGCACTGTCCAAGCTAGACTCATCCTGTCCCTGTACACACTCCATCACCAGCATAATCATATACTTGCTGTTACCATGGAAACTTGAAGACGTTATGAAACTTGTTTAAAAAAAAGTTATTAGACTTCAAAGCAGCAGGGGAGAAGGAAGTTGCTTTGAAAAGCAGAAATATCTGAGAAGCAATCCCCCCTGGTGGCCCTGATCTCTCTACTGTGTATACCTATTTCATTCATTTTTCTGTACTCCACACAAAATTAGATTTGTTTGGGTGGTCGGGCATCTTTTTAAGAGTCAGGAATATCTACACAAATTATAGTTTATCTGACATTCACATTTCATTGAGAAATAACTTAATCAGATTTCTTCCCTCCTGATATATGGCTGAGATCAGCTGCTTGAGGTAATTTTGGCAGGGAGAAGAAGTGGTTCCCTTTGAAACATTAAAATAAGGTGCTCTGGTGAGATGCTGAAGTTTACAGTTTGTAAGGTAGGAGGGCACTGGTCACTTTGGGAAGAGAGGATTAGGAAATTGTTGGGCATGAGGAGACATCAGGAAGGTGGGAGGAAGATAGACACAGACTTAGACTATAGAAAGATTTCATCCAAAGCCAGCTGTGCACCTTGCCCCCAGTTGCAGGACTTCATAACTTTACCCAACAAATATCCAAGTGCCTGCTGTGTCCATGGTACTGTGCTCCATCCCGGCAGAAACGCTGGTATTGTAGTTCAGATGTATTGTGTGTCAAATAGGCATCTGTGGCCTGAGATCCTAAATATAACATCATGTTTCTAAGGAAAAGAAACTTTACAAATGAACTTTGGAGCCGCAAATAATTCAGAAGTTGGGGTTATCTGTTCTGCACCAGTTTCAGCATTTCCACAACCAAGTGAGTAACTCTAGATAGGCTGCACATCGTGGACTAGGGTATAATTTTTTGCTTGGATTGTAAATCTAAGAGTTTACAAGAGCTTTGAGATTTGGATAGTGATATGAAGCCTGAAGATCTAAAATAAACAGAGGAAAAAGAAGTTAGGGAGAGAGAATTAACTTCTTTGAATGTCGGTTTTATGCCAGGCACTGTGCTGAGGTGCCTTCTCTGTGTTCGCACTTAACGGGTCAGTGCTGCCTGCTCAGTACCCGTGAGAAAGTGCTTAGTCCTCCAGGTGGGAAGATGTTTGCTGCTTGGTCATCCAAATGAGATCACCTGAGGAGGTAAGAATCTACACCTTGTAATGGACAGAGGTGTTCCTGACGGGGGAATATTTAAAAGTGTCAGCATTCATATTAATAGAGCAGCATTATGGATTCACTAATATAAATTCCCGTGGTAAGTAGACCACTTTTGCTACAGGGAAACAGTTTATGTTGATTGTTGGATGAGTGATGTTTACCTACAAAGGAGAGGAAATTATAAACCAAAAAACCTCTGTATGGAATCAAGTGAACATTGAGTCAGCCAGCTCTGAGGGATCCCTGGCCTCCAGGGGAGCATTCACAGGAAGGGATATCTCTTGGTGGTATAGGACATGGTTATACTTAACTAGACAGTATGGGAAATGGGAAAACAGGTGCAGTTGAAAGCAGAGCTCAAGATCGCTTTGATCGTCTGTGTGTGGCTGTGATCTCCATGAGTATGAAGCAGACCTTTTAAAGATGTAATGAAACCCCAGGGATACAAAATATCTGACATGTTTTTCCCAGAGGTGACTTCTAATCCTTACTGGAAGGTGGATTGGGGTGCAGCTACCATTCATACATTTCGTTTTTGAAATAGTAGCAGAAAAGAGCTTGCCGCCAGACACGCACTAGAGCTCCACCTGGAGTGAGCAGTGTCAGACAAGGAGTAGGTGTGGAGTCTGAGTTTCTTTATACTGGATTTTGCACCCGTGGCTTAAAACAACCCGAAGGCTCGTGAGTTGTCCCGCCATGCCGTGCTGGAAGCCGGTGCTTCCCGATGTCTTCATCAGACCCACAGAAGGAGGCACTCCGGGATCAGGTGTGATGAGCCTTCTCACGGGCAGAGGGAACTGCACCTTGTCCTTGTGGCAGGATCGTATCTCTGGCGGGACAGAGCCCATCTCAACAGGCTGTTCATGTCTTCATGGTTCACTTCCTTCACATGTTTCACCTTCAGGGTGGTGCCTTGGCCTGCAGAGAAAGGATAGGACAAAATCAGAGCATCCCCTTCCCCGGAGGGAGAAAACCCTCAGTGAGAGAGCACTTTGTGCTTTTACTTTTAATTATGAATCTGTCAGCTCTAAGGAGGAACTCCAAGGCATTCTGCAGGATTGTCCTTTGGAACCAAATGTTTTCTGTCATGGAGAGGCTCGTGTTACAAAAGAAAGAGGATTAGAGTAGAATGCAGAGCCTGTCTGGAGCACTGAGAGGCTTGAGCACAGGGGGCCTGGGTCCGGCTGGAGCCCTGGTATCTTTCCCTTTTGTCTCCTGTCTCAGCAAAAGTGTATGGGGTTCCTGCCCAGGATTATTGAGGCTCCCGGAGTTCATTCTGTCAGAGGGGTGGAACCATGTTGGTAACTTGAACTTAAGACTTTTGTGTGTGTGTGTGTGGTACGCGGGCCTCTCACTGTTGTGGCCTCTCCCGTTGCGGAGCACAGGCTCCGGACGCACAGGCTCAGCGGCCATGGCTCACGGGCCCAGCCGCTCCGCGGCATGTGGGATCTTCCCGGACCGGGGCACGAACCCGCGTCCCCTGCATCGGCAGGCGGACTCTCAACCACTGCGCCACCAGGGAAGCCCGAACTTAAGACATTTTGTGTGTGCTGTGGGATGCAGATTTATGAGTTTAGTAACAGTTTGTTGTTTTGTCTAAGCGTAATATTTGGAATCCATCGTGAGAGTCATTTTTAATTTGTTTGGACTGAGCGTATCGCTCGCATTTATAGGGATTCCATTCTGGTGAAGCAGCCGTCAAGTGCTCCAGTAAAATAAGGTGTTGCCAGTTTGGTTGCATTAAGCAGGGACAGGTTTGGTTTGTTTCTCAACTTTACATTTCCAGTGTGAACGGGAGGGAGGAGGGAGAGGTGAGTCAAACATCTTGCAATTGCAATTAAATATAGGCAGGAGATTTAAAACAAAAGTGTATCCTCCCTGACCTAACTAGAAAAGGAAGCCAGGAAGCACTGTTACTTTTAAAACAAAGATAAAGGACTTCCCTGGTGGCCCAGTAGGTAAGACTCTGAGCTCCCAATGCAGGGGGCCCGGGTTTGATCCCTCCGCAGGGAACTAGATCCCGCATGTGTGCCGCAACTAAGAGTCCGCATGTCACAACTAAAAAGTCTGCATGCCACAACTAAGAAGTCCGCATGCTGCAAATAAGAAGTTCGCATGCCGCAACTAAGAAGTTCGCATGCCGCAACTAAAAAGTCTGCATGCCGCAACTAAAAGGTCCACATGCCGCAAGACCCAGAGCAGCCAAAATAAATAAATAAACAAACAAACAAAGGTAAGAGACTTTCAGAGTCCAGACAGATGCAGGCTAGACTCTCCGTGTGTCCTGCCCTTAGACCCTAGAGAAACTCAAGGTAGCCGAGGAGGCTTCTTAGCTGACGTTCTTTCTACTCCAGGGGTGTCCTTCCATGCAGTTGGAAAATACATATTTATTAAAGTAAAAAATAAAACTTTTGGTGCCAGAAAGATAGTCACATTCCTTTATGGGGAATGAATAGTCTTTAGAGTTGTGGTTTGATCCGTATTGGAAGTGACAAGAAATTTTTCTTGATTGGAAATGTGTGGAGAATGCTTTTCATTAGCTGATAACAGAATAAACTCTTTACTTGGCAATTGGAAAGCTGACTTTGAAGAACCTGTTCTGGGTCTGATTATGAGGGAGGTCTCTCTTTTAAAGCGAGGGTTGTTGGGCTTTGGCTGCAAAGGGTTTCACGTGTTACCCTAGTGTCTGGGCAAGAGGTCCATCCTGAATCCGGTGGACCTTCAGAACCTGCAGGTAACAAAAGCACACGTTTATCGCTGCACACACCTGAGGGTGAGGGCCAAGTCACGATGTTTCTGGTTGGACAAGGGGGACACGTGGCAGCTGAAGAAAGCCTCGGTTTAGTAGTGAAACTTGCGTCTTGTGAAACGGATTTGAGGCACCGTGTCTGGTCAGCCACTAGAAAAGTGCTGTCACTTGAACTTTTTTATCAGTCTTTTTTTTGGTGGGGGAGAGTTCAGGTTTTTCCCCATCCTCCACCCTGCCCATGTCATGAAACAATGAGCTCCTCTCTAGAGCTTTTTCTTTTTGACACTTTGTCACATTAACCCTCCTGTTCCTGGTCCTTCCTGGAAATTCCATCTCCAGTGGTTTTCTAAATCTGTCATTTCAACCAGTTTTGCTACTTGTAAGCTAAACCAGAGGGCTTTGACCCTGCCCAGACATTTTTAGTCATAACTGAATTTACCTGGAATAGAGGTTTCAGGGCAATGCAGGGTCTGGGAGTTCAGGGGGTTTTTATATGGCAGATCTTCTTCATCCGAGACTCCAAATCTGGTAGTAAATATAAGTGAACTCTACGTTAATTACTCAGGGACTTTTTCTTTAGCTTTTTAAAGTTCACAGTATCTAATTAGAGACTTTGATTGGAAGTCAGCTTCCTGCCAAGTCTTCCCTTATGACCTGTCTGCTCCCCTGCCCTACTCTGTGCCTAGAGATGCTGGAATGTGGCCGGTGTTTGCCTTGTGTCACACCTGCATCCAGATTTTCGTATTTCAAACAAACGTTCTACTTATTTGGGACAACACGTGCCCGATCACGGTATCTGGCAAGTGTCCTTAAGTTCACCAGGCCCTGCTTGTAGGATATGACAGAGGGAAGATGGGCCGCAGGTGCCTCCAGAATGTTTCTCCCTCTCTCTTTTTCTCTCTTTGGGACTCTTCCCTGGCCCTCTGCAATCTTTGCAGGAACTAAGGCTGCGTGTGGGCGGCGTGGGAAGGCAACACTGTGGCAACAGTAAGGGTGATGACTGCATCCTTGTTTTGTCTTTGGGGAAACGCCCCATGCCACGTCCATGTGAGAAGATTGCAAGTTAGTGCTTTGCTCTTCCCACACCCCTTTCCTCGCTGCCCCAGCCTTCCAGTTCTTTTCTCTTGATGGTTGGTTGACGGTCTGTGGAAGAACACAGATACTAGTTGCACGTTTGAAGGCTTTTCGTTCGTGCTGATGTTATTCCGTAGTGGGATTTTTTTACTCACCTCACGTCATGAGAATAGTGGGGAAGCGTGACTTTCCTAGGATTAGCTGGTGAATCAGCAGTGGAACTGGATCCTGCTTCTGAGTTTATGACTCAGTCTCTGATACCTTCTGGGGCTTAATTAATTAATTAGACCTGCACATCGGGAGAAAGTAGGGGAGCAACAAGGCTCATACAGAACTAAGATAATCAGGCTTTGTTTGGTTTGGGGTTTTTTTGGTTGGGGGGGAGGGAATGTTGATTAAGATTGTGTCTGCTGGGGCTTCCCTGGTGGCGCAGAGGTTGAGAGTCCGCCTGCCGATGCAGGGGACATGGGTTCGTACCCTGGTCCGGGAAGACCCCACATGCCGTGGAGCGGCTGGGCCCGTGAGCCATGGCCGCTGAGCCTGTGCGTCCGGAGCCTGTGGTCCGCAACAGGAGAGGCCACAACAGTGAGAGGCCCGCATACCGCAAAAAAAACAAAAAAGAAAAACAACAACAAAAAAGATTGTGTCTGCTGTATAATGCTCAATAAGTGTTCCTGTCTGATGAGACTTTAGAATTGGATCTTGATTTCTTCCTTTAAACTGTTTCCCACTCCATTGGTTTCAGCCGGCATAACTTCATATACGCATATTGGGAAAATAGTGATTGTATTCTAATTAGCACTGTTGGATTTGGTGAGAATAAACTATGTTATTGACCTCATTATAATTTCATTTATCAGAAGGTTTCTAAGAAAAGCTACTGAGAAATATTTTAGAGTGATCTTTTTGACTGATATGGAAGAGAGTTAAATTAAAACTTGTTCTAGGGCTTCTGCTTTCAACTTAGTAGATCAGTTACATCCCAGGAATGAGGTTAGGAATGTGATCTCTTTATTTGACTAAGTTGAATTTTAATACTAGAAATGGGTTAGAGCGATAAAGACTCCCAGAGGCAGCGGGGACGGTGCCCGTGACGGCTGTCACTGTCTGACGGGGCGAGCCATCTTTAAGTCCCTTGCGCGTTAGGAAGTCACAGAGGGACTTGGCGTAGACTCCCCACGTGATCTGGGGTATAGGACCTTGACCTCATGCCTCCTGAGCAAAAAGGGACCTTCTGCTCACAGCCATTTGGGGGTCAGTTTTTCCCCTACTTCACTGAACAGTTTTTCCGTTAGGTTCTTCTTCAAGCTTTCTGTGCTTCATTGTGTCATTGTGGTTTCAAGAGCACAGATTTGGAGCAGGAAGCATGGGTCCTGGTTTTGTCTTTGTCATCTGTGTACCGTGTGTCTGTATCTTCAGAGCCTGAACCTCAGCCAGAGTTGGACACTGTGTTTCTTGAATTGAAAGGTGTTGAGTAGCCGGATTCTGAACCATGTGATGCTCGTGTTAAAGGTAAATGTTTCCAGGGAACACAACAGGGATAAGTGCATTCTTGGGACATAAAACATTTTTCAGTTATCAGCTTTGTGAAGTGTCTTCCATAGTTAAATCAGCCCATTTTCCTTTTTTCTTTTCTTCCTTCTATTAGATCTTTTCTCTTTTCTTGCGTATATTTACCAAGCAATTAGAACTCACTTGAACTATCTGAATGTGCACCATAATACACGGTGCACACGTGTAATTTTGACACAGGGTAATCAGGCATGCTCTCAGCTCTGTAGGCTGACACTTTTCCAAAAGTCTGTTGTATATAATCTGACTTAAAAGAGCAAAACACCATTCTCCCTTGAAAATTTTTTTCAGTCATTATTGATCAATTTAACTCATTTCTAACGTCCTTCCAGGAAATTCTCTGCAGGCTAGTTATCAATTGCTCCTGTGTGAAAGGACCGGCTAGAAGTCATGCTGCAGAGAGTTGACTTTCTCAGCTGTACGTTCATTCATTCAGCAAATTATTCACTGTGCTTCTTTTTGCAGGCAATAAGGGAGGGAATAAAAGACGATGCAAGCGGAAAGCCTGTCCTCAAAAGAGGTGACACTCTCTGTGTGATGATACAGGTCTTAAGTGAGGTTTTAAAATGCTCTTTAGATTTCCAGGGCAAAGGGGTGCTTTCAGCTAAGGGAGTCAAAGGCTTTATGGAAGAGATGGCACTGGGCACCATGCTTTGAGAGATTGCAGCCGCAGAATATTTTTGCAAAGGCTGTTTGGTGGGACCTTTTTTCTTCCTTATTTTTCCCCCACAGAGTAGCTGTTGTGAATTTAAGTGGAAACGAGGCACCTGGAACACCTTACTTAGTCTGCAGAGGTGCTGTGACACATTGAGGCCCAGACATTGCAGTGCAGGAAGCAACATTGGGATTTGTCTGCGGCAACACTCTAATCTTGGAGGAAAGTTGTAGATGTTACCACACCTGTCAATATGACACAAAGCTACAATGAAGGGATAACATGCTTAGTTATCAAATACAGACTGTTAGGTACCTGTAGTTTCTGTAATGGAAAGATGGTCACTGTAGGTAATGTTTTAAAGTATAAACGTGAATAGATGCTGTAGAAAATTACCTCATGGCTCCCTATGTGAATTTATCTCTGCCCTAGAACTTACCTGTCTGTCTCTATATATACATCAGTGAGCCTCTAAATTCCATAACCTTTTCCAAATTGGGGGGGTATATAGAGTCCATTTAATTATTCATTCAACAAATATTTATTTAATGTCCAGTATGTATAAAGAGCTGCTTGTTATCCTCAGTTCTACCAAGATGACCTAGGTGTTCACATCTGCTTGGAGGAAGGATGTGATCATAAATAACCTGTGAACTTGGGCAGCAAGTTACCTAACCTCTAAACTTCATCTGTGAAATGGGGTCAGAGTAGAACCAATTTCATAGGTTGTTTTGAGGGCCAAAGAGTCAGTACACTGCAAGAGTACAGTAAATGGAACTCAGAGATCATAGCAGCATGTAGTTTTATTTGGCTGGAGTTTATGAATTTGGGGTCCTTCATTCAGTGAACACGTATTTCTTATTGGCCAGGCACTGCAAGGATGCCTTGGGAATGTAAAGGTGAGTGGGACGTGGCCCAGTTCTCAGGAAATTCAAAATTTAGTGGAGAAGATTGCCATTCTAGTACTTACAGTGATAAAAGTAAACACAGAGGAATAGAACTTACCTTGGAATAGGAAGATCAGAGAAGGTTTCTCAAGGGTGACACTTGAGTGGGTCCTAAAGGATAAGAACTAACTGAGCATTCAGAGCCCAGAACGAGCCTATAAACTGGATGTGTGTGAGTACAGAGCTCAGATCGGGGCTGGACATCCAAGGCAAGTGGGTGACCAGATCCTGAAGGCCCTGTGGTGCACCTAGTGAGGACCTTGGACGTCTCCCTGTAAATGATTCGTCTCAAACCCTTGGGACTGTGGACCAAGTATATTGGGGTTGGAATTTCTTTGCATTTTCAATTCAGTGATTAGACTTTTAAAATCACAAGTATATTCTGGTGCCAGTTGCTGCCAGGAGGCTTCAGTGCTAGTGTTTGTGCTTAGGTGTTAGGTTTGAGATAGATAAAGTCCAGGTGAATCCTTAGGGTGCTGTGTGATCAAACATTATGTAGCTGTTTGAATAGAGTCGTATTTCTCAGACTAGGACTGGATATGTTTTTAGGGGTTGAGGAACTTTTTTTCCTCTTTTAAAAAGGATACGTGTATTATTCACATTTGAGAAGTGCTGCTCTAGGTGGTGGAAAATATGGCTGGAAAGGCGGATTGCATCACATACGGCATTTGACTGCTGAGGAATTTAGTCTATTACATAGGCAGTGGTGAGCGACTGAAAATTGTTGAGTAAGAATGAGTGATTAAGATTCTGTGGTGATACTGGTGTTTGGTGATTGCCTAATGTCAGGGAAGCAGCCTCTCTTTTTTCGTTTCTTTTCCTGATCTGTAGCCATTTTACTGTTTAAAGGGCGCTCTCCTAGAGGCCAGAAGAAAGAAGGGTTAATTTATGTAAATTTATATTAGCTCTTTTTTTTTTGTCGAGTCTTTTCGTTTGTTTTTTTTTGAGGGAGCACTGTTGTGTGTATCTAAAGTTCTGTGAGGATTTGAAGCTGTTAAATTAAGATTTGGAGTTAATAGCTGGGTTTCTATATACCTACGGTTTTTCTCTCTCTCATTACCAGCTTTTAATTCAGTACCATTTAGTAGCAATAGGCATTAGGAGAATACAAAAAATATACTAAACACTGGAAGAAATTTTTAAAATGGGTCACATAATTCCTGCCATCAAGGGGCTTAGAGCACTTATAATCACAGTGTGACAGAGTGACCAAGTGTTCAGTAGAGGTGACGGGGGTGTGGATACCAGGCCCTTGGCCTGAAATAGAAGCTCACAGTAGGGCCACAGGGTGCTGGGGGCAAGGCTACTTACTACAATGTGATAGATAGTAAAACAGGGTTGTAATTCTTTTGGGGTAGTTAGAGAACGCATCTCAGAGAAGTTATATCAGCTGTTACTAGGTCTTTATTTATAAGAGAGATGTCAGTAGAGAATGGAATAAAATTTACTTTAAATTGAGGGGCAGAGAAAATAAAGATCCCCAAAGTGTGTGTAAAAATTCCTGTAAAGCAGGTGTGAAGCTAGAATGGGAGTTTGGAGCTGGGTTTTGGAGGGCCTTAAGAATTTGGGTCCCTTCCTTCAGACTCTGGAGAAGCACTGCAGGTTGCTTATGACTTAGTTGTCCCGGTCACTGAGGTGACATTATGTGGCTGAACGCCTGTGGCCTCTCCCTCGTATGAGCATTATGCTTTGTTACTCTATTGTAGTGTAAACATCAGAGCCCTTAAAAAGAAAACTTTATCCCTTAAAAAAACTTAATTAAAAAGAAAACTTTATCTAAACTGTCATAAGAGTGGTTCATATAATGTTCTTAGTGAATCTAAAGGTTCACATTTTGAAATTTTTTATTCCACTCATTGAGAAAACCATATTGTGGAAGTCAAAGGAAATGATTTTCACCATTTTAGAAGCAATGTTATAATAATGTGTAAAATTCCACCTAAATCTCTCAGTGGGGAAAAAAATTAAAACTATATTATTTGGCTGTCAGGTTCTTGTACAGGAATAATAATATAGAATGAGTATTACTGTTGTGGTAACTTTTTGAAAAGGAACCGCCTTTTTATTTATGAAAATTATCCTAGTGTATTTAAGTTAGTCAGTTTCATCATTTAGCTTCTGACTCACCTGCTTATAATTTTTGTAACTTCTTCCTGATGAATTCCAAGTGCATTGTTAATGCTTTCTTCCTGTGAATTAGGTGGGTGAAAAATTATTTCTAGAATATCTCCCCACAAATGAAACTCACTTGTCAAAGCTCATACATCTGACTACTCCCTTTAGACTAGAGACTCCATACGTTTTCTGGAATTGTGCCCTGGTTTGTGGTATTGATGGTAAAGCCCCCAAAGAACAGGCGACTTGGGGGTTTATAAAATTTGTTCTCAGTTGCTTTCACTCTACGACTGGGAAATGAACTGCTGATGGTGACCTGTGTTTTGAGCAGACTAGTTCCCTGTGTCTTTCTTCTCCTTTTCTTTCCATTTGAGGAGTAACAGTGGACACAGCAGCTGGCTGGTGAACAGTATTGTGCGGCTGCCATAATGCTTCCTGGAAAAATCATCATAAATTAGTTCAAGATCTGATTTCTTGTTGGTTCTGTGCTTATAAACATTTGGAATGAAAAAAATCTATACAAGTTACTCCTTTGATAATGTAAATCTTTATTCTGTTGTTTTTTTCTCATTTTCAAACTGAGGTTTGAAAACAAGATTAAATCTTTTGAAAAATTCTAAGTGCATGAAAACAAAATTAAATTTTTTGAGAAGTTCTAAGTGCGTGAATTCTTGGCCAAGAATGAGGAACTGTCTTAGAAAAATGGGCTGGACGTTGAAAGAGGAATCTTGCCGAGCATCTTTCCACCTGTTGAGCAGGGTTTTTTGTGGTTAGTTTTTTTTTCTCTCTAGTGATTTTAGGTGGGAACACTAGTTGCTCATCTTTTGAGATTTGTTCCAATTATTTGAATAAAATCAAACTTTTTCTCCAAATAAGTGGCAAGGAAGTATGAAAACAGAGAAAAGGTCATTACTTGAGTTCTTAAAGGTCTTTATTTATGTCATTCTAGAGAAGGAAGGTTGTGTATCTTTCAGCCTACTCTCAGACTTCAGAAATAAGGCGTTTTAAGTGTGTATGTGTGTGTGGCTGTGTGTGTGGATGCACACACACGTGTGTTGTATAGAAGAGGAGTTGGATGTGTAATAATCCATCTTCCTTTTCACCTCTTTCCCACCTTCTGTAGGTGATATTGGAGTTTTTCTGTAATCTCACTATAGAAAATATTTCTCTGCACAATGAGTATGGTCTGAACATTTGTTTTATCCAGAGTTGGGTGACTTGGCCTGTTGTCCAAGGCCAAGTCAAGGCCAAGTCACCCAAGGTAGAACCCAGTCCAGGTGTTAACACGGTGAGGAGCAGAAGACATCCGCCGTGTTGCTGCCCCAGGACCCAGAGCACAGCTCTGCCTCGTGTCCTACACTTGCTCTCTCCCTCTTTTGGGTGCTGCTGATTAAAGATTGTCACCTTCCTAAATAAAGATTCACAGACACTGACTGAGCTTCTCCAGCAGAACTTAGTGTAGTCCGTCCACGAGCGTGGGCTGCATTGATCAAGAGTGTGGGTGTGTGGGTGAAGGTCACACTAATGGGAAGTCCATAGCGGGTATCTTCTCAGGAGGTCACCTGCGGGGAGAGTGGAAATACTGAACTACAAAAAGTGGGGGTAGTGCTTCCTCGCTGTTTTTACCACATTGTGATGTCGTAAGGATCAGTTACTATCCCGGCAGCTTAGAGAATGGTGTAGCTCGGGGGGTCAGCAAACTACAGCTCTCAGGCCCTGGCCAGCCAGGGGCCTGTTTATGTGAATAATGATTTTTCAAGATACCGCCACCCACATCTGTTCATGTATCATCTGTGGCGGCTTTCGCACCGTTACTGTGGAGTTGGGTGGTTGCATGTGGCCCACAAAGGCGAAAACTCCCATCAGGCCCTTTTGCAGAAAAAGGTGACCCACTGCTGATGTAGATAAATACGAGAAAGTGCTTTAGGTGTCCGCATTGAACTTCTTCTTGGTCGTGTTTGTTCACTGCTCCCTCGGCATCTTCCTCCTCTTGCTAAAAACCTGTGTGCTGAGCGTGTGCTGTGTACCAGGCCCCAGGAACAGGAATGGCTGCTTGAACGTTGTATCTGTCCTCTGCGGGCACGACGCCACCGGCCAGTCTCATACCCGAACGCACAGTTCATCCACACACGTCAACCCCCATGAAAACCAAACGTCCCGTGAGGGTTAAACATAAGAAGTGAAGTCTGACAGGCTTTTAATAGGTTTTTTCCTGGTCTCTGTCTTCTAAAGTAGGAGTTCTTGAGAATTTACACGACCTTATTGAATAGCAAAGTTGAGCAGATGCTTTCATCTTTATCTTTCCTTTGATTAAATGAATATTATTCTTATTTGATAGGGCTGTACCTCTGTAAAAAAATTTTTTTTAATTAAAAACAACCTGATGGGATACATATAAATACATGTAAGCACATCGGAACTCTTTCAAGAAAGGAAACCATATATTGGGACTCGTTTTAATAACCTCAGAGTTTTGGAGCCAAAGGAGATCTTTGATCGCTCAAAGTTTGTAAGTACATAGAAGATTAATTACTTGACGGCAGTGGTTTCTATCCTGGCCGATCACGAGAATTACCCAGGGAGGACCTAAGACAGTTCTCGAGCCCGAAACCCACCCCAGGCGTGGGAGCAGGAACTGTAGACGTGGCCTCACCGTCACCGTCTCCGGTACAGGCTGACAGCCCGGGGATTCCAGGTGAGTCAGGGTGTGAAGCACTCGAGCTCCCAGGCAGGATTATGCTCCGGCCACATTTCGAGAACCACTGCTTTGTAAGATTCTTAATTTTATACAGGTAGCTAGTATGATAACTTTAAGTGGCAACTTCACATGGTACTCTTAAAAGAACACGATTTGTAAAAAGTTGATTGATCAACGTATTACACAAAATTATTGTCACTAGAAATACAGAGTAGGGATATAGGATTCATCATCTTTCAGTGTAAGTATGCTGGGACTGCAGTTAAAAGTCATCTAGAGATCGTCGTCTAATCCAACCCTGTGTTTGACAGTGGGGGACCCTTGCCCACATCACAGCACAGTTAGTGACAGAGCTGGGACCAAAACTTAGGCGTTTTCCTTCTCAGACCAAAGCCTTTCCTGCTGATCACATTACCTCTTGCTAGAACATATATCAGGCATCTTGCACCCTTGCCAGCCTTTGGTGTCCCCCTCAGGGCCAGCTGTCCCTGTGACCGTCCGGCTTGTTCTTGTGCCGCCCCCATTTTTCTCCTGCAGGGCTTCAGCCCACCGTTGCTGTACCTCGTGTCCCTGGCCTAGATACCGCACAGCCCGTTCACTGTTCACTGGTATGTTTGTGTGTTTAGCTAGAGAAGGTGGCACTTTTTTAATGCTGAGTTAGGGACGCCGTACCCGTTCTCTGACACATTTAGAACACCGCCAGGTTTAGAAAGAGTTGATATGAAAATAGGAGAAGCATGTCCATAAGAAAGCAATTGTAAGTGATCATGAATAACAGTGAGAGTAATGCCTTTCTGAAGGCTCCGTGTTTATACTGATCCTGGGATCTGGCTCCTGCTTATTTTTCTGCTTTGAATAGAAACTTGACACTGGGAAGCAAGGGCAGGTTAGGTTTTAGGTTGGATTACCATGAAATCCTCTTGTAAAGGGAATACCACTTTGGGTCAGAGACTTCCTGGAATTGTTGAGGGTAAAGTGTAACTTTCCCAGGCACCTGTTTTTGAGTTAGGAATCGAGCCGGGTGGCCTGGAATGATGGAGAAAATTTCAGATTTTCCATTTAGTTGTAAAATGAAAAATGTGGTGGTTTGGTTACTTTATGTGCTCAGTTGTTTGCGTGAACTATTGTCTTTCTGTCTGCCTTTCTGTTTGTCCTTCTTTCATCTATTCCATAGACTATCTTTTTAACTTTGATTTATGGATTATATATGAAACGGTTTTTAAAAAACGTATAGGAAAAGATATAAAGTCAAAGCACGAAGTTTCTGTAGTGGATTTGAAATTCATGTGTGCCACTTTTGCCTACATATCTAGATTTATGTATTTAAAAAATTAGAGCAATTTGCTTATTTGCTGAAAATTACTTAAATGAAAAGAAAAAATCATAGGTAAGATAAGGCAGTCCTAGATCAGGAACCGTGTCAAGTGGAGAAATGGACCCAGCCTGCTGAGTATTTACGATCTAGTCAGGGACATAAAACATACACATATAAAAATGGCAAACCATTCCAGGTAGTAAAGAAAAGCCAAGTGATTTGTCTATAGGATAAAAAGTTGGTTTGGGAAACAGGCAGCCAGGAGTGAAGGGGGAAAGTCTTTTATATGAATCGCAGCCCTTTGCTTTCTACCCTGGGGACAGTTTAAAAAGTCTCTCCAGGCCTCACCTGTAAACAGAGGATAACAGGCCCTCCAGGCTGTGCTGACGACACCAGGTCACGTGTGTAAGGTGCATGCCCAGCACGACAGCTCAGTGCTGTCGACTCCGTGTCACAGCGGGCTGAATGCAGACAGTCTGGGAGCAGGGCCTTGAGTCGGACCTTTAGATGGAGAGCAGCAGAGAGGAGCTGTGGAGGGGACTGGACCGGGACAGGAGGGGACAGGAGCAGGAAGAGGGACAAGGACAGAGGGGAAGCAGGGCCACGCTGCCAGCGCGTCCTCGGCTTGAGAGGGCGGACGGGGCTGAGCGGGGGTGGCGGGGGGGCGAGTGAGGGATTTGGACAAGTTCTCAGTCTTTTTAGGATGTTTTGGTCTCTTCCTACTTAAAAACAGTATATAGACTAGAACAAGAATAGAAACCCTGGTTCAGCATTTTGCATACCTTCTGGAGAGCGTTCTTTGTCCTGTGGCTAGAATGTTTTTCTCCTTACCCTCTGTTCCCACTCTGTGCTCTCTTATCTTACCTTCTTACAGGTTTTCCCCCCTGTGCTGACTGCAACGTCTCCCTCCCTCTCTGGGTCTTGCTTCAGCCAGCGGCGCCCCGCACGACTGTGGCGGATCTGTTCTTGGTTGTTAGGGCTTCAGGGTTGTCACCTCGTGCAGGTCTGGCAGGAATCCAGAGTAAGGGTCTAGGGTCTTTGAAATGTGCCAACCGGTTTTAAAAACTGTAATTCCAATAATACCCACTATGTGGTGCTCATGCATCAGAAATAAATTCTAAAACTAAAGCATTGACGGGGAGCTCAAAAACCTATGACCAAGCGTGGAGAGCTTAAAATCCAGGATCACAAACACGGGGCAGGGCGGGGGCGTGGGGAATGGAGCGTGTTCGTGATCTGTACAAGGTTCACCTGGGTCTCTCTAAGGAACAGTTACCTAAATTCCAGAATATTTGGACATAGATGTTACAGGTCATCCTAGGAGGTGGTGTAGACATAAAGACAGGCGGATCCCCAAAGAGTTTGTTGCAAGCTCTAACACAGCTGCAAAGAGAATGTGTACCATTTGGAACATTCAAAAATGACATCAAGAAAGACAGCCAGCCTCAGCCCCACCGTGTGATACTAAATAAGTGTTCTGGGGGAGAACTGGCAGGGGGTCAAAGCTGCTGTCTGTCTTTTCCCTTTAAGGTCTGCATTCTTATGACCAAAGGTGGTTTTAAAATAAACCCTTTGTTACCTCTTTAAAAAATCTTTTAAACAAGAAGCTGAGCTCTCATTTAGAACATATCTGGATAGGTTCGGTGACATTACTGTTTTTACAAGCTGTGCAGAGGTTGACCATCAGTGCCTGGTGCTTACAGAACCTTTTCTTTGCTTTGCAGGTTTTCATCTCCGTGAACTGCTTAAGCACAGATTTCTCTTCTCAGAAAGGTGTGAAGGGGTTGCCTCTGAACATTCAGATTGACACCTATAGCTATAACAACCGCAGCAACAAGCCTGTGCATCGGGCGTACTGCCAGATAAAAGTCTTCTGTGACAAGGTAAGGCTGCCGACTCGGCAGGGACACTTAGAATACAGCGTGCAAGGGGCACTCTTCCTCACAGGAAAAGACCAGGAGCTGCTTAAGTTCAATAAGAATGTATTGCTGATAATATAAAATAGCTTATTTTAAATAAGCAATTCATGTTTTAGCCACGCAAAATCACATTATATAGGGGAGAAAAATAATCTCCTTTTGACTGAAAAACTGGAGGGGTCGATGAGCACATTTATTTTCTCAGGCGTGTCCGATAGGGTGGCACACAGGGACTCATGCCAGCTGCACCCAATCCTTGGTGGCCCCTCAGCTTACGGGGACCTGCAGGCCACGGCTGCGGTGTTGGAGCTCTTCCTGAGCTCTGGGTCTGAGGACTCTGCGCCTGTGTTATCACTGGCTCACCTCCCTCCAGGCTGTTTGGCAAGTTGTCAGCCAGCTCACTAAGGTAGGAGAAAGTGAGCTGCAGATTCTTCTTGACAGCAGCAGGTAGGCAGGAAGAGAGAGCACAGGCCCAAATGATGTCAGTGTCATTTCTGTTCTCTGGTATGACGCCCTTTTTTCTGGAGAAGAGATGTGCACTTTTGCCAGGTGCAGAGCGAGGGGCTCAGCTGGATTAAATCCAGAGAGAAGCTATAGGCCCACGCTGGTTTGGGGTTTGGAGACAGTGGTATCCTCAAGAATGGGGCGGAGCCGTCTGCTGAACTAAGATTGAAGAAGACTCTGACTTTCCCCACTCGGAAATATCGGACTGTATTGTTTTTGCCCGTCTCCTCTTTTCATCCTATTAAAACCTCTCTGTTATTAAGATTTTTAGAAGGTACTAGGAAACTGGCAGTGTATTTGCCATCAGGGGTCTGGTATCCTGGCCTGTGTTCTGGGTGCACAGAGCAAGCATGCGGCCCTACGTGGATGAGCCTGAGGCCCTCCAGGCCCAGAGGACTCCCTCAAACACCCAGGCTCAGCGATGTTTACCGAGTACTGGCCATGTGCCTGATAATGTGCTAGGTGTATTAGTCCTCTGCTGCTGTTAACAAATTACCACGAACTTAGTGGCTCAAAACTACACACATCCATCATCTTACAGTTCTGTAGGTCAGAAGTCTGACCCAAGCCTTACTGGGCTAAAATCAAGGTGTTGGAAGACTGATTCCTTTCTGGAGTCTCTAGGGGAGAACCTGTTTCCTTGCTTCTCTGCTTTCCAGAGGCCGCCCGCGTTCCTTGGCTCATGGCCCCTTCCATCTTCAGAGCCATCCTCACACGTGCTCCTCTGGCTCGCCTGCTGTTGAGGACCCTTGTGATTAGATTGGGCTCACGCAGGTGCCCCAGGAGACTCTTGCTGCCTTAAAGTCAGCTGGGGAGCAGCCTCCTTCTCCTTTGCTGTGTAAGCTGACAGAGTCACAGGTTCGAGGGTTCAGACGTGGACAGCTTTGAGGGGCGTTAGTCTACCCACCGCAGTGCTTTAACATGCACTGCATTTTACAAATGACAAGTTACATCTGCTGTAGAGCAGGGATTTCTGACCCTAAGTCACATCTCTTTCCTTCATACCACATTCTTCTTTTTAGCCAAAAGACAAACTATTGCGATGTCCATGTTCTTTCTTTAAAAATCTAGGGAGAAATTAAAGTTTTATCCGTTTAAAATGTTTTCTGACATCTGCTGTTTCTTTTATTTATTTATTTATGGCTGCATTGGGTCTTCGTTGCTGCGCCCGGGCTTTCTCTAGTTGCAGCAAGCGGGGGCTACTCTACTTTGCAGTGCGCGGGCTTCTCATTGCGGTGGCTTCTCTTGTTGTGGAGCACGGGCTCTAGGCACGTGGGCTTCAGTAGTTGCAGCACGCGGGCTCAGTAGTTGTGGCTTGCGGGCTCTGGAGCACAGGCTCAGTAGTTGTGGCGCACGGGCTTAGCTGCTCCGCGGCATGTGGGATCTTCCCGGGCCAGGGCTTGAAGCCGTGTCCCCTGCACCGGCAGGCGGACTCTCAACCACTGCGCCACCAGGGAAGCCGTCCACTGGCTTTTGAACACGTGGACTGAGGCCCCGGTGACCGTGTTCATGTCTGGTTTCCGTGTCAGTTCTGGGCTGTTTCAGTGCTTTGGTCACATCCTCCTCACTCTTGGTCTCCGGCCTCCCCGCATGCCTGGCATCTCACTGGACACCAGACGTGTGAGTTTCACCTTGTTGGGTGCTGGATGTTTCTGTCATCCTGTGCATCTTCTTGAGCCTTGTCCTGAGATCTAGTGAAGTTCCTTGGAAACAGGCTGACCTTCCCAGGTGTCCCGTTTGCCGGCTGCTGGGCGTGTCTGGAGCAGCACTCAGTGTCAGGCCGTTCTTCCCCACGGCTGAGGCGAGCTCTTCCTGGCTCTTCTACCCAGTGCCCGTGAATTATCCGTTTTTCCAGCCTGATCGCTGGCATCGGGCGCTGCTTCTGGCCCTGGCCTAGTCTTTTCAGATGTTTTCTGCTCCCCGACTGTGGGTGGCTTCCTCACACCGTGCGCTCTCGGTGCTCTGCTGAGTGTGTGGGGCCCTCTGAAGACATCCAGGGTTCTTTCTCTCCCAGCTTTCCTCTTTGCCACTTTGCCTGCCGCCTTGATCTCTCTGCTTCGCCTCTGCCTTCTCATTCCGAGGAATCTGGCTCCCTGGGCCGCAGCCTGGAAACTCTGGAGGGTGCTCAGCACCTGGGGGTCTCGCCTCACTGGTTTCCCGTTTCTAGGGAATTGCTCTTCTTTGTTGCCTGGTGGCTGGGGCCTTCAGAATCCTTGTTTCATGCACTTTGTCGTTCTGCCAGTTGTTTCTGAGCAGAGGGTAAATCTTGAGTGGAAGCAAAAGCCCCTTCTCATTCTTTGTAGATGTAGCTGATAAATAAGGAGGAAAGTGTCCTGTTTTGTAAAACTTCCTTTTAGGGAATATAACTTACCATCTACATGAAGTTATCGTTAGACTGTTAGAAGGACCTGAGAGATACCGACCAACTCCAGTCGGTAACTCGAGGAGACTGGTGATGTCTGCCTGTTCTCCTCCGTCAGGGAGGTGATGTTTGCGTCAGTATCACGTAGCAATGTTGATAAGCAGGTTGTATGTTTATTGGTACATTAGTGGAGCAACACCTTCTAAAAGGCAGAAGGGGGTTTTGTATTCCGTATTTTAAAATGTGGTTTTGTTGTACAATAGTGCCAAAATCAGTGGGATGATTTTTACTGCCTCTCTTTGCTATTAGGGAATTTATTTACAGAAAAGTAAGTCACCTTAAGTCAAGTAAGTTCATACCTGAATAACTTTGTAAAGAAATCTACGTCATCCAGAAAAAATGCCAGTAGGTCAAGCAAAATGACTAATGAATAGTTTTGTTTTTATTGCACTTGCTTGCTTACTTTCAGGTCGTGCTTGTTACTAACAGGCTTGTGGGTTCAGCTGTGTGGCAGTGCCGTTCTCTGGGTGGTTGGAGCACACTGTGTACCTATGTCCTCTTTGTAGGCCTGGGAGCATGCTTTTTCTCTCTTAGGTGACTGCAGATTTCTAGTTAAATGTTTGCTTTTGTGAGTCACAGGTGGTCCTATCTGTCACTTAGTAGATGCCAAGTCCTTGGACAAAATCAGTTTTCGGTGACCACATTGCCCATACAGGAAAGTACACTCAAAGCAGGGTTAACTTGTGTTTTTTCGTTCATTTTCTTGTTAATAGACAACGAGAAAAGTCACTTGTCTTTGAAGCCAGTGTGTGGTACATTAATGGATTTTCTTAACTTTCCATTTAACCTGGCCACGTCCATTGTTGAGGGGAATTTTGCTCTATTTGTTTTGTTTTGTTTTGTTTTTTTGCGGTATGCGGGCCTCTCACTGTTGTGGCCTCTCCTGTTACGGAGTACAGGCTCCGGACGTGCAGGCTCAGCGGCCATGGGTCACGGGCCCAGCCACTCCACGGCATGTGGGATCTTCCCGGACCGGGGCACGAACCCGGGTCCTCTGCATCGGCAGGCGAACTCTCAACCACTGCGCCACCAGGGAAGCCCTATTTGTTTGTTTTTTGAATAAGTGTTTTCCTGTGATTTCATATAGTTAAAAATAGTTTTAAGAATGGGCTTTTTAGAGGAAACTACTGTGATAAGCTTCATGAGTATAATAAGCAATGCAGCTTATGTCCAAAGAGGAGATATTTTCCCCCCATAGGTCAGGATAAGAGTTAAATATTTTCAAGAGGATCAGATAAACAGCACCGTGTCTTGTCTTCTCTTGACCTAGGGAGCTGAACGGAAAATCAGGGATGAAGAACGAAAACAAAGCAAAAGAAAAGGCAAGTGTACTGACCCCAGCTCCCAGTTGAATGCCTGTAAGTAGAAGTGTTTTCACCAAGCATTTTAGACCTTTTCCGTTCAGAACAGTGACTTGAAGGCTTCAAGCAGAAGATAGAGTAGTGGATATTCTTTACTGCTGTGAGGTGGTAGCTTTGCTTCCTTTAACCAGGTACAAGGACAGGTGAGGGCTGAACTAAGTCATTTTCTGGGGAACTGCAGGAAGGATTCCTGAGTTTCTCCAGAGTTCAGACGATTTTGCCTGTCAGTTCTGGTTCAGGTTGCTGGCTCCAGTCCTGAAAAATAACACACAGTCCGCCCGAATAGCTCATGATGAAATTGGAACTTGTCTAGGTTTTTAAGAATAACACTCTTTGGAATTCGGGTTGTCTTCATTCCAAATGAGTGTGGTGGTCTTATGTTGAGTATTCTGACATTTGCAGAATCTGTAGGGCTTCTGTTTGGACATGGCACTGGGAAAGCTTTTTTTCTTTTTCTTTTTTAATGTGACCAGCATTCATGTTCACAAAATCCTGTAGCTTTCAGCTAAAAGGAAAAAAAAAAAAAAAGGAAGCTGCTGTGTGCAGGCAGCGCTTCATCCACAGTGTGCGGGCGGCCGCGCCTGTCCTCTTCGTGTCTGGCGCCCAGCAGACGTGGGCCTGAGTGCAACAGTCAGGGTTCTCTCGCTGGCATCACGCTGCAGCCTCACGACGTCACTTCAGAGAGCAGCTAACTGGCTAGGAAAGCTCGTCACTAAGCACCGCAGGGTGGGGGCTGATGGAGTCTGTAATTCAATTAATAAGAGTTAGATAGTCATGCTGACTCTCAACCTCCCTGAGGTTCGGTTCTGAAGATGAGGGTCTGAAGTTGAGGTTCGTGTTCTGAATTCAAGCGTACATCGCTGTCAGAACAAATTATCTAATGAGGAGAGCGGGGGTGAAATTACTTCCAAATTATATTTATACAATCATAAGTTTTAGCCTTTCAGGCAGAAACTCAGCATGCTTTGCCTCTGTTCTGGATCTCAGGTTGTGTGTCTGTGTGTGCTTAAAGATGGCTTTTTCTCTCCTGAGATGCGCAGTTGATTTTAGTGCAAATACAAACAACCTATTCCTTCACATAAGCTGTGATTTTTCTCAGTTCAGGCAGCATGACCTGTATTTGATATTCTTCTACAATCTAAGTTTCTTAAACAGTGAGGGAAATGCTCTGTGGCCTGCCTCCAGTCTGCGTATGTAAGCTGTTGACTGTGGTGTCCTCATTTTTTTTTTTTAAGTTTCTGATGTCAAAGTACCGCTGCTTCCCTCTCACAAACGAATGGATATCACGGTTTTCAAGCCCTTCATTGATCTCGACACGCAGCCTGTCCTCTTCATTCCTGACGTGCACTTCGCCAACCTTCAGCGGGGCGCTCACGTAGGTAACCAGGATCCCAGGGTGGCTGCAAGGAAGTGAAACTCCGCAGAAAGAAAGGCTTTGGCATCGTTCATGGCAAACAGAAGCCAAAACGTCGTGAGGTCTGGCCAGTGTTAGGTGTCAGCTCTTTGGAGTGTTCGGTTTGGGCAACATGATGTCCGTGCGGTCAAGTATGTGTAAGCGTTGTTGGTGGAACCCCAGTACAAGACCTGGCAAGTTAATTCTGGGTGGATTTATCTATTTGTATCTTATCTCATTTAAAGGATACTGGAATAGTAACAGAATTTGGAGCTTGAGTCAGTGATCCTGTGAATTTAACTTACATGGGTCTGGACAGGAGGGAAAAGCCAGTGGAATGCCTGGGGTGGGATCCTTAATGGAATAAAGAACATCTGAGGGCTCTCCCTGTGGTTTAAGTTAGGGGATCATCATTGGCACATGTTTGGCTGTGTTTGGGCGGCTAATGTGAAATTTAACAAATACGCAGTCAGCTTTGCTTGGAGCAGAAACTCAGTGGAGGTAGGAACTGGGTGGAGTGGAGCGTGCCCGCCAAGCTGAGCTCAGAGAAATACCCCAAAGACATCTGCCATGCGCTTTGTACGCAGATTCCTACAGACAGATGAGTTTTCAGAATTCTTCAGGAAAGTCACTGCCAGTGTCTTCAGTTTCTAATGAGAAGCTTTGGGGTGAGCAGGGGTCAGCAGTCTTGTGCTGTAAAGGGCCAAATAATAAACATTGTAGGCTTCTGGGGGTCAGACGGTCTCTGTTGTGACCACTCACCTGTGCCACTGTGGGCTCAGAAGCACCGTAAAGGCTGCGCCATGAATGGGTGTGGCCGTGTGCCAATAATAAGCAGGCACGGGGCCAGGCTTGTCTCGTGGGCTATAGTTTGCCAACCCCTGAGTTAGAGGAGTTCAGGACATCCCCAAGAATCTGGGCATTGAAAAATAAGGCTAGAAGGTTTTGTATGAGATTGGTCACATTCAAAATTATTTTCATTTTAGGAATAATTCATTTAAGGTCTAAAGTATTTTAGCATATTCTTGAAAAGCAATCTTTTTTTTTTTTTGGTCTTAGGTCCTTCCCATTGCCTCAGAAGAATTGGAGGGTGAAGGGTAAGATTTATGTTTTGTTTTAGCAAATTCTTTGTATTTTGAAACAATCTCAAACATATAGAATAATTATAATACAAAGAACTCATTTTTTCCTGAGCCATTTGAGAGTAAGTTGCGGACCCAGTGACCCATGCATCATTCCTAAATACTTTGGTGTATGTTTCCACAAATGAGGATGTTCTCCTGCGTAAAGAAGTCAGGATATTGACATTGAGACCTTAGTACCATCCAGTCCATGTTCCCATCCAGGCTTTGCCAGTTGTTCCAGTGATATCCTTTATGGCAAGAAAAGGTCCAGTTCAGACTCCCACAGTGTATTTAGTTGTCCTGTCTCCTTAATCTCCTTCAATCTGGAACGGCCTCAATCTCTCCTTGACTTTCCTGAGCTAATACCTCTGAAGGTTACAGACCCGTTGTTCTGCAGGACATCCCTCTGTCTGGGTCTGTCCTTCGTTTCTTCTTGGTTGGGGTAGATGATGCGTCTTGGCGGGAACGTCACAGGCAAGGCCCTGCTCTCAGTGTGTCCCGTCGGGGGCACACACTTCCAGGGCACCCTGCGGCTGGTGACGTTCGCTCTGATCGCTTGATTCAGGCGGTGTCTACCAGGCTTCTCACTGTGGAGTTGCTCTTCTCCTTTTGTAGTAAGTGTTTTGAGGGGAGGTGCTTTATAGCTTTGTAAATATCTCATTCCTTGCCCCACTTTGCATTTCTTCATTTACATGTTTATGTCAGCACGGACTCGCGGTTTCTGCTCACACTGTCCCGGGGCTACGGGGTCCCTCAAGCTTGCCCCTGGATCCCTTTGACACGACCCTCCTGTCCTCACTGCTTGAGCACTTCCTCACTTTCAGGCAGAGTGTGTTCCAGGCACTTGCGTTTTCCCTTCTCCGGCCCTCAAATCAGCCTCTTCTCCAAGAAGCCCTGGTTCTTTGTGGAGACTGGGCTTTAGAAACCCAGAGGCGGCCTCTGGGTGTGCTTGTTGCTGTTGAGGTGTTGCCGCTCCCCGCACCTGGGGGCACCCTCCTTGGCCCACACCAGCAGCCCTCCCGCTCAGCACTCTACCATGTTGAGGGTCCAGTCCCCCTCTTTGGGCCATCCTGGCTCCCCGTGCCCACCCGAATTGGCCACAGGCCTTCTCTCTGCCTCTTTAACTCATTGTGTTCTCAGACATAAATCCTGCGGGTGCTTTCGTCGGAGGCCTGTTACGTGCCGGAAGCTGAGACGGAGTATCTTAAGGGCCAGCCTCTATTCTTGAAGTGATGATTCTGCTCAGAAGCAAACACTTATTTCATTTTCAGTGTTTTTTACTATTTTCTTGCTCACCTACTCTGAACCTCACAACATTGAACACTGCATAACTTTGAAAGCCAATCACTCTGATCTTTTCACTTCTTTCTCCAAACGTACTGTAAACATTTCCCCTTTGTATTTCCGCTGACACTGCTGTATTTTAACCCTTTGGAGTTTTATGCTACGATTGTCTCCAAAGTCCTCCAACTGGTTCTTCTGCTTGTAGGTCCTGGAGTCCCCTCCAATCTCTACCACACACTGATTACAGCATTCTTGTCTCACAGAACTTTCAGATTCCCTGATAACTGCAACATAAAATCTAGAATTCCTCAGAGCTGAATGATCAAGATTTTCCAGATTAGATTTATCTTCTTCTGGAACATTCTGTTTCAGCCAGCCTGGCTTTGCATTTTCCCGCTCACACTTCCTCCCTTTTTTGACATGCCCTCTCCTCTGTTACCACCTTCATGTATGTCTCAGATCCCACCTCCTTCATAAGTGTTTTCCTGAAAAGAAACTGCGTTCCCACACCGGCAGCTTGAGCCGTGTAAGAACAGCCAGGGTGTCTGGCAGGTGCCTGAGTGAGTATAGTCCCAGCTCTGCCATTCAGTAGTGCGAGCCTGGTTCACTTGGCATCTTTCCTTGGGCCTCAGATTTTCATCCACAAAATAAGGAAGCTGGACCAGATAGAGAACGAAGGTCATTTTAAATCTAAGATTCAGTGATACACCCCCAAACTCCTTTTGTTTCTGCAAGTGATTTAAGGTGAAGTCACTAATTGCATACTTCGGATCACCTGCAGGTCTAACTTGAAAAGGGGACCTTATGGCTCGGAAGACGATTTTGTGATCCCTCCTCCTGCTAAGCTGAGCCGGGTAGAAGAACCAAAGAGAGGTGCGTTGGTTTACATTTCCTCGTGGGAGTTTTCAGTGGGAAGTGAGCTCTGAATTTGTCAAAAGCATACACTGCTCAAACAGATCTCATCAGTGTTGACTTCCTTGGGTGTTCCTCCGTCAGACCAGCTCCTGGCTTGAGCTGGGCCCTCCAGCAGAGTTAAAAGAAGCTGAAAGCTGTGTTCCTTAAGACAGATTTCATATCGGTTCGTGTTTGCTGTCCTTGATATGGACATCTCCTTTTATTTTAGCCAATACCCACGGTCTTTTCTCTTATTTTGCTCCTGTCAATGAAGTGCACTTTTCTTTTTCCCTCCTTATTCCCAATTGGGGGTCAGTGCTGCTCTATGTGCGAAAGGAGTCGGAAGAAGTCTTCGATGCCCTGATGCTCAAGACTCCGTCTTTGAAAGGCCTGATGGAAGCTGTAAGTAAGAGGAACTTTGTGGTCCTCTTTAAAAAGTAAAAAGAAACTTACATAGAATTTGATTGGAACAAACCTTACCAGAATGTCCGGATTTGTGTGTGGTACTGAAGCCTTTCCTGAGTCCCAGCGCCCTGTCTGTGGCTGCAGCACGTGCCACGTTTTACCCCACGTCCCAAGGTCCTCAGCGGCTGCAGGGCTGTCCCCACCTCAGACCGCTGCACCCAGCGCACTGGTTCGTAGACAGCAATCACTCAGCAATGTCTAATCCTCTGAATTGAGTGAATTTGTGATGACCTATGGAATGGTTTAATTTTCATAGACTTGGTTAAAGGGAGATTGCCACTTAAACGACTTAGAAGCCGGCAAAAGTTAATTCTAGTGAATAAAATCTTAAAAACTTCACGTGTAAAACAGTGGCTCCTTGGTCTGCCTTTGAAACTCCTGATCTGGGGCGTGACCGAACTTGTGTCAAGATCTTACTCAGCCTATTCATGAAAATGTAGACGTGTGACCAGAGACAACCACAGCCCCTCCTGCAGGATCCCAGCAAAGGGCCCACAGCAAACTGACCCCAGCCTGCCCTTAAGACATCAGAGAGAGATGTGAGGAGGGTGCCACGCTGATCTTGGCTTTGCCCCAGGGTGAAATTCAAGGAATCAGCACCGTGTCTTGATATTTATCAACCTCGGGCCCTGTAAATCATGGGGATCTTTGAGCTCGAAGCACGCCCATAACTGGGCTGGAGATAGGTTTCTCCCGCCCCCACCCCCCCACCCCTGACTACTGCAGTGTGTTGGATTCATTTAAGAAACATTTGTTAAGGGCCTGCTTTGTGCCAGGCACCGTTCTGGGGCCCTGGAGTTAGAAGGGTACGTGACAGTGCCAAATGGAGCTTAGATTCTAGTTCGGAAGATAGAGACAGTAACGTAAATGAAGACATTACTGTGTAATTTGCCAGGTACTGGTAAATGCAATGGAGAAAACTAAAGCAGGGCAGCGGGACAGAGGCTGGGGGCGCTATCGCTCAGCCCCTCAGGGAGCTCGGCGTTCACAGCGCCTCTTAGCCCGTTCCTGCCACCCGTAGCCCTCTGCTTCCTGCGATTTCTCCTGGGTCCCTCTGGCTTACCTTGTCTTCTGACGGCCCTTCTTAAGAATCACGCAAACTCTTGATTATGGGGAGAGGAGAATGTGAAAAAAAGACTCACTATGCCAAATATAACTTGTTCACAACTCATGAGGAATTCATTACAGTCTTGCATCTCCTGGGCGGGGATTACATAAATATACAAAGAATTACTATCCAGTGATACAGAAAAGAAATGAACTTGTTTGTATGATGGGAGCTTGGGTTTGGTTTGAAATGTGTATTTTTGTTAGATTGAAAGTGATCTGAAGGTTGGTCTTCTGAGGCCCCGTTTTCAGGGCCCCCTGGAGCTGTGCTCTTCAGATTGAGGCCGGGTGGGCAGTGACCCCAGTGTGGGAGTGGTCTGCACAGCAGTGCAGATAAGGCGTTTGATCTGGACTGAATCAGCTGTTTGTCCTGTAGTAATCCATCCCCTTCCTGTACAGATAGCGCCTGTGCCCTGAGAGGAAAACCTCCAAAGTTTGTACCGTACTGATTTCATCGCACTCTGTGGACCACCCATTGGTCATGAAGGGAGGAGGGGCCACACGTTGGCCGGAGCCTCGCTGCCCTCTGGAGAGGCTCTGGGAAGCCCTGGCAGAGGTGCAGGCCTTGCTGTGATCGGGCCCTTGGTGTTCCTTCTGGGCTGTGGGATGTGAAATCATTTCTTTCCTTCTCATAATTCTGTCCCCGAAATTAACTCCTGCTTTGTGCTGGACACGTTTTAATCCCACAGCAGTCCTGGGGTGGGCGAGGTGAGATAAGAGGAGGCTGAGGGTTAGAAAGGTCACCTGCCAGTGGAGGGTGAGTCAGAACTGATCCCCCTTCTGTGTGTCTGACTCCAAAGCAAGGCCTTTATGTGCTGATTAAAGTACCTGTGACAAGGTGGATGTGTGTCATTGTACGCTTGTCAAAACCCGTGGACGTACAGCTCAGAGAGGGAACCCGAGTGGATGGTGGACTTCAGTTCCTAATGGCGACTGAGTCGCCGCAGTGTCGGCTCAATCACACACAGCAAGTGCAGCACACGGGTATGGGGGGCAGCGAGCAGCTCTGTGCTTCCTGCTCAGTTTCTCTAGAAACGTAAAACTGCTCTGTGAGGTATTAATTTAAAAAAAAACTATGGCCATATAATAGACTTCTGACATCTGTAATCTCGCGAGAAATAACAAACACCCGATTCCAGCTTTCTCCAAAGGCAGGTAACACCCCTCCCCAGGATACAGACGGGCTCTCATCTGTGTCTTTGCATGTGCATTTGTGAGAAATGGAAAGTGGAGTGTCTGAACCACTATATTAATATATATATTGTTTTTTCAAGCCATGAAAACAGCATTTTGTGATTATTTTTCTTTTACTCTTTCAGATCTCAGACAAATATGATGTTCCCCAAGACAAGATTGGGAAAATATTCAAGAAGTGTAAAAAAGGGTGAGCAGTGACGGGCATTCTTAGTACCTCTAAATAGTGTTAATATTATATAACGTTCATGTTATTCACGTGCATTTGTGCCCAGTCAAGAACCAGTTATAGAAGCATCAATGCAAGAATGTATTTTTTCTTACTAAATTATCCCATAAAGTTGATTTACTTTTCTAGGACATTTTTATGGTTGTTTTTCAAGTAGAGACGTTGTTCTTCCCATGCTTGGCTGCAGCGCAGTGGCTCCAAATTCCAGAGCACGTGATGAAATTTACTAAGGATGACAATCGCTACCCCGTTTATTGAGCCCTGTCGTGAGTCAGGCACTGGGCTGGGCGCTTGGTGTGTAATTTAATTCTCATGTTACCCTAAGACAGGCGCTACTACTCATAGTTTTTAGACGAGGCAGCCGAGGCCCAGAGAGCCTGAGAGGCTTGTCCAAGAGCAGGTGGTGAGTTAGCGCTGAGGCCATGACTCAAGCTCTGTTTTGACGACTGCAAAACCTTTGCCCTTCCCACTCCATCCTCCTGCCCTGGATCATGTTTTCAATGGCAGAATGTTGCTTCTTTGTCCAGAAGTTAGTATTTTTAGTACTGTTTTACTTAAGCGTCTGTGCTGTGTGGCATGGGTAAGCAGGGTATAGGATAAGAATTTTTTGGCTGAATTCTAAAGCAAATGGAATTTTCTAGATGGGCCTAATGGGAACGGTGGGACTTGATAGTAGTAGTTCAGCTAAAGCTTAAGGGTAATTAAATTAAAGGGAAGATAATTTGTCAGGGAGCCCTGGCTTCAGGTCATGTAGGTTCATCTTACTGATGTGCTTTCGAAAGCTGGACCAATGAAGTGCTCCTCTGTAGGCTTATTTTGTTCATTATAATAAATGCTGTTTATTGAATGATTACTGCATGCTGAAATAATAACAATAGCTAAGCTAGTGTGTTTTCTTTATCACATGCCCTGCGTGGCAAGCGTTTTACTTGAGTCCCTCGTTTAATCCCGACAGTAATCTTACAAGGTGGGCACTACTGTTAATAGCCGTTTCGCAGATGAGGAGGGGGAGGCATAGGGAGGTTTCGGCAGTCGCCTCCCTCATCCTAGCTAGGAAGGGGCAGAGCTGACGGTGAGGGCTGGGCCTGCCAGCAGAGCGGGCAGCACTGAGTGGGTCTGTCTCGGCTCCCCTCTTGCAGGATCCTGGTGAACATGGACGACAACATCGTGAAGCATTACTCCAACGAAGACACCTTCCAGCTGCAGATCGAAGAGGCCGGGGGGCTGTACAAACTCACCCTCACCGAGATCTGAGGGCGCCCCGGCCCACGACTCCAGCGAGCTCAGGGAAGCTGTCACGTGGGCCTTTGGGTTGGCAAGCCGCAGGTTCCCCGGTCGGCCACCTTCCGAACGTGGGTGGATGTCAGTGGAAGGGGTTTCCTTTCCAGTTGGAGATGGAGCTGCGTTTGGCTTGGAGATAGCATTGACTGTATTGCATTGGCGTTTTTCAGATGACGGAGAAAGCATGTACCACGATGTTTGAATTTTCTGATATAAATACTTAGCATTAAAAGTGAAAACTTTGTTCCAAGATTTACTAGATCACCTGGGAACCTTAAGGTATCTGCTACGTTATTTATAAAAATATTGTCTCTTCAGTGCTAGTGGGCCCTGCTCACTAGTGCACCTCAGACTCGGTGTAACTGTGACCGCCTCAGGTTACGGGCGCGGCACCCCAAGAGGACCAGGTGCGCCCTTTCTCCCTCGGCCTCTCATTCCCCAGTAAATGTTTACTCCAATAGGGCAAGTTACCGAAGTCTTCCTTTGCAACTCTCTCCAACATATCAACTGCCTCTCTCATGAAGAACCTAAACGGTTACAGTGTGCGTCCGTGAAGCTAAAGCTGCGTGTATGTAAGTGCAATACGTCTTGAAGGCCCGTGTCTGTAAATGTGTACATACCTGTCTTATATAAATAGATAATATATACATGCGGTGTCCGTGTACATATAGTGAAGAGATGTGATAAGGGCTACCTTAAAGACTTTCTTGAGACGAGAGGATAAGTTATTTTCGATCACCTACACCCAGCAGATAGCATACTGCGCTTAGTGGAACCCACTCCGACGCTTTCTTTGCGTTTTCCCAAACACAGCAGTCATTCGGTAGCATAGCAAAACCTTCTCAAACGACAGAGATTCTGTTTGCTCTTGCAAATGTTATTATGTGGATGTCAGCACTGATTAACAAATGAAGTAAAGGAAAAAACACTGCTGCAGCTCATGACTGCTGTGTCTGCTAGTATCAGTCAGGTGGACCTGACAGAGGGAATAAACACAGTAATCGTAACACGTACTGTGATTACTGTGAACCGGTGACACAACTCAAGACGGAGTTCTTCCTGATCTTCCTGTTATGAGAAATGACTTCTGTTGTATCATGTTCCGGAACCTTCAAGCTTTAGTTGTCTAGTGTGCTAACAGTTCTAGAAAGCATTCATGAATTTATGAGACTGTGTTACTATGGCAGGGGAACGTTTTGTACACACGTTGAAATACATAAAAATCCTAAAAAGTGTAATTTTGTAACGGAACTAAAACCGCAGGTACCTTTAGGCTCAGGGAGGTAGGTTATTTGTATAAGTAGGTTTGATAGTTACATTCTTACCTTAAAATATTCTAATGAAGTATGTGAACTAAATTGCTGGTTTTCTAAGATAAGATATTATGGGACACGGGTCATATAAACAACATTTTATATTTTGTTTTATGGGATCGATTTTGTCTTGTTTTTAATTGTACAATTGAAGATGTATGTTAAACCAAAGGGATTAAATTTTATATGTCTATTTCGTAATATGTCATTTCCTGTTATTCAGTTTGACTTTTTCTTTTCATTAGTCAGTAAAGCAAAATCTGAGATCTTAAAATAGTAGAGCTGAAAAGAATCACCTTAGCATTTTCTCCTTATTTCCCAACATGTATATCTGGGTCTCTTCCTTCCTCTTAATTTTTCCTTAGACGGGTCTGAAATGATCCGAGTAATTGTTAACTGAGGGGGCCCTGAATTAGTTTTCACCTACTTCCAAAATTTAACCACAAAAGCTTAAGAGAAACGCTTTCAGACCTAATACCTTAGTGTTCTTGGTTTTTAAAAGCTTAACAGAAAACGTCTATTCCCTGGTTGTCCAGTGGTTAGGACTTGGTGCTTTCACTGCTGAGGGCCGGGGTTCCATCCCTGGTCGGGGAACTAAGATCTCATAAGCTGTGCAGTGCAGCCACAAAAAAGGAATAAAAATCTACCAGTAATGTCTCAGTTCATCAGAATTTCTAAGTCAAACGGCTATTGTAAGCATATGCAGGTAATCTAGGGCCTAAATGTGATAGACACTAAAATATATTTCTAGTGAACACATGATCACGTGAAGGAAGTAAACTCCCTGATAGATGTCCTGCAATATCTGTGCACCTTGCACTCTAATCCTTGGGCCACGCGTCAGAACTTCTGAGGCGCGGACTCCGCTCCTGGTCACCCAGCGGCTCCAGAGCCTGGGGGCTGAGGCCCACATGTCCTCTTCCTGCGGGGCCTTCCTAGACTCCTCTGCCCGGTCCCCTCACACCCCCTGCCTTCCCGCCTCTAGGTTTCTTTCTCCCTTGGTCACTAGCTCTTTCTTTTGCCTCAGAGCTTGGCTTTGCCCTGGAGGCGAGAGGCTTCCCCAGTCTCCACAGTGGACGTGCCCGGGTCGCCTAGCCCTGCACTCCTACGGCACATTGTGACCCAAAACTGCCTCTCATCTCCCTGGATCGCTGGCACCCAGCCTGGTGCTGGTCACGTGGCAGGCGCTCAGTAACTGATTTTGCAACGATCAAGTGCCAAGCTGGTGCCCTTGACGAGCCCCATCCCTTGCAAGACACCATCAGGGAGATGGTTTAGAAGTTAGAAACTCAGAGCTGAGCAAGGCTGGACCTGGACCTGTAGGGATAGAGTGGGGGTCGTTCGCTTAACCTGGCGGGAGTCAGGAAGGCAGAGCCACTGAGGCCATCGTGGGGAAGGGGTCGCAGGAGAAGGCGAACGCGGCCGCAGGTGTGGAGGGCCGGACCACACCTGCTCGGGGCCACCAAGCGTGCCCTCATTCGACATGGCTGTCCTCTGCTCACCCTGTGGAGGTGGCACGTTAGTGTCGTCCGGTATCAGCCGTGTGGCATCTCACCCGCAGATGTTGGCCACCAGGATACAGCAAATATAGGCTGGTAGGGGGCATCATCAGGCCTTGAACCCACGCCTCCCCTCCGCCTCCCCCTCGCCAAGGGCGTCATGGCAGGTGTGAGTAACAGGCCCGCAGACTGTTCCTTCTCTGTTCGGGTTGCTTCTGTCTGACACACACACCCTTGGCCCTGAACTCCTTTAGCCGTCACCCCCTTCAAATCTTTCAGCCAAATTTTAAAAAATTTTATAAATGTAACACATGGCTAAGAAAAAAACATAAGCCATTAGAATGAATGGAGCTCCATGAGAGAATCTCTCTGAGGGATGAATTTCCTGCCACCCCAATCCCACACCTCGGAGAGAACCACCGATCATTTTTCTAAGACCACACGAGTCCTCGAAGCAAACTCAGGTGTACTGTTTTGCAGGTAGGGTCGTACTATTTTTTTGCAGATGTTTTCACAAAAACACTATCACTGTTCTTTAGACGTGAGTTCTTTTTAATGACTGCCTTGTGTTCCATTATATAAATAACCATCATCTAATCAGTACCCGCTGATGGACATTTAGGCCAAGATTTTGCCATTACAAACATTGCTGCAGAAGAACCTGCGGGCAGGTCTGTCCTTACATACTTGTGAGGTAGAATTGCAGGATGAGTTCTTAGCAGAAGAATACTGAGTCAGAGGCTATGGTCTGTAAACATTCTGTAGAGACTGTAAAACTGTCACCCAGAGTAAACCGATTACATTCCTGCCCACTGAGCGTGAGTCTGTTTTCTCAGCATCTCACTGCTTTAATTTGTGCGCCTCGAGTGCAGGTGAGCGTAACTTCGTGTTCAGCGGCTGTTTGTTCTGTGAACTGTGTGTTTACTTCCTCGAAGGAGTAATCTGTTTGTTGTCCCGCTTCCTCACTTCTTACGCACTCAGCCCGGGGCAGCCCGACTTCTGTCCCTGCCACACCGCCTGTGGAGCTCTGTGCCGGGTGCTTGATGATGTCCTTTAATCCTCACAGGACCAGTGAGGGGGGATGGCGCCCCATTTCACAGAGGAGGCTCAGGAGATCACACTGCTAGGGAGAGACAGCGGTACGTCCAACCCCAAGCCTCCGTTTCTTGCCACTGTCACATGCTGTGTCCACTGCAAATGCTCTTTTCAAGGTAACCGATGACCTAATTGCCCTTTTCTCTCTCTGTCTCGGACATTCAACGTTAAAGAAAACCTTCTAAATTACTTTGGCTTTCGTGACGGGTATATCAGCTAGAAAGTTTGGGTCGCAAATATCAGAAACTCTCCAAGCTGGTTAAACAGTAAAGGAAATGTGTTGCTTTCCAAGCTGAAAGGTGGCCCAGCCTGGTCCTGGACCTTGATGTCACCAGCAGCTTAATTTCTTTCCTCCTTTGGAGGCTCCGTCCTCAATTTTACTCTCCTTGAGGAGTTCTGCCGTACTCTCTTTCAGGGATAAAATGCTGAGGAAGGCTAGGCAGGCTTTTAGGAGGGTAATGCCTCTGGTGGGTGGGTGGGTTTTCTTGCAGAGATTAGGGAAGAAAATTGGACTTTCCCGAACATGTTTCCAACCAGCACGCATGTGTGTTCAGGTTTCATTGTGTACTTGAAGGAAGATGATTTCAACGATCTGGGTGGAGTTTTCCTTCTGGCCTCTACTCCTTTCTGTGCGTGGTCTCCTCTTTCTCTTTATAGAAAATTAAGTCCAAAGCCTGCTCACACGAGTTCACACCAGCCCCTGGCATCAGGAGACTCTGAGGCCGGAGAGCGAGTTACACAGTCACACCTGGTCACCTCTCCATTCGTTGCATGGCCCCGCTGAAAAACAGCACGCTTAATTTTCAGGAAAATCGTAGCTGATAAAAACTAAAATAGTGCAACATGATTGTTTTTTTACTCCCTATTTCCTTTGAGGCTTTCCTCCCTCCCTCCCCTTCCATCCTCCCTCCCTCCCCTTCCATCCTCCCTCCCTCCCCTTCCATCCTCCCTCCCTCCCCTTCCATCCTCCCTCCCTCCCCTTCCATCCTCCCTCCCTCCCCTTCCATCCTCCCTCCCTTCCTTCCCATATGTTAAGAACTCAACCACTGACCAGGGGAATCATGGGAAGAGAAAATGCTTGAGGGTTCCAGGTGGCCGGCTATTTAGGCCGGAGGAGAGGCCTCTCCCTGTAAACAGCCCTCTTCAGGGGTGAGGCATGATCCCTTCTGGTCCCAAAAGCTTAAAACTCACCAGGCTGTTTATCACGCAGACTGCTGTGCCTGGGCCACCTTAAAGGAGGGCAGCAAAGTGCCAAGAGTAGTTCACATGTTACCCCCTAGAATGGGTACAGAAGCTCTCCCCCAAAATGATCTAGACACAGACTTAAAGCCTTCACAAAAATTAGTTAAAAATGGACCACAGGGGCTTCCCTGGTGGCGCAGTGGTTGAGAGTCCGCCTGCCGATGCAGGGGACGCGGGTTCGTGCCCTGGTCCGGGAAGATCACACGTGCCGCCGAGCGGCTGGGCCCGTGAGCCATGGCCGCTGAGCCTGCGCGTCCGGAGCCTGTGCTCCGCAACGGGAGAGGCCACAGCAATGAGAGGCACGCATACCGCAAAAAAAAAAAAAAAAAAAAAACACACACACCACAAAAATGGATCAGAGGCCTAAATGTAAAATATTATACAAAACTATAACATTCCTAGAAGATAACACAGGAGAAAACCTAGATGACCTTGAGTATGATGATGAATTTTTAGGTATGCTCCATTAGAGAAATAATTGATAAGCTAGACTTCATTGAAGTTACAAACTTTGGCTCTGCAAAAGACAATGTCACGAGAATGAGAAGACAAGCCACAGGCTGCGAGAAAATATTTGCAAAAAACACATCTGATAAAGGACTGTTATCCAAAATACAGTTTCCAAAGAACTTTAGAAACTCAATAATAAGAAAACGAACGACCCAATTAAAAAAAGAAGCCAAAGACCTTAACAGACATTTCACCGAAGAAGATACACAGGTGGCAAATACGCATATGAAAAGATGCTCCACGTCATCCGTCATCAAGGAGATGCAAATTAAAACCACCAAGAAATACCGCCACACACCTAAATGGATCACACACCTATTGGAATGGCCCAAATCCAGAACACTGACGGCACCAGATGCCGGCGACGATGTGCAGCGACAGGAACGCCCAGACGTTGCTGGTGGGGATGCAGGATGGTGCAGCCGCTTTGGAAGACAGGTTGGCATTTTCTCACAAAACCATATTCTTACCATATACATGATCCAGGAATCACGCTCCTTGGTATTTACCCGAAGGAGGTGAAAATTTGTATCCACACAAAAACCTGCACATGGATGTTTATAGCGGCTTAATTCATTATTGCCCAAACTTGGAAGCTTGGAGCAACCCAGATGCCCTTCAGTAGGTGAGTGGGTAAATCACCTGTGATGCATCCAGACAACAGAGTGTTATTCAGAGCTAAAAAGAAATGAGCTCCCAAGCCACAAAAAGACACGGAGGGAACTTAAATGCATATCACTAAGCGAAAGATGTCAATCTGAAAAGGCTACATCCTGCATGGTTTCACCTATAGGACATTCTGGAAAGAACAAAACAATAGGGAACAGTAAAAATATCAGTGTTTGCCAGGGGGGAGGGGCGAATAAGCAGAACACGGAGGATGTTTAGGATGGTGAAAACATTCTGTATGATACAATAATGATGGATACACATCGACATGTTAGTATATGGTGTCCAAGCCCACAGAACGCGCAACACCCAGAGTGACCCTAATACAGACTGTGGGCTTTGGGTGATGATGAGGTAGCACAGAGGCTCATCAACTGTGACGAACGTCCCACTCTGGCGAGGGATGTTGATAACGGGGGAGGGAGGCTGTGCATGTGTGAAGGCAGGGGGGTAATACATGGAATATCTCTGCACTTCCGATTTTGCTGTAAACCTAAAACTGTTCTAAAAAAATAAAGTCCTAATAAAGAAATGTTTTTCCCGCACAAACGCACAGACCTGCTCTCCTTCAGGCCTGAGGTGCCCGAGAACGCGCAGCCGGCCAGAACCCAGCCCGCCCTCCCCTCCTGGCTGCACACCCAAAGCCAAGGCTGAAGAGTGACCCTTTGGGCGTGCGTGGACCGCCTGTCCTGGCTCCCCATCCCTGGGCAGTGTTGGGGTGACCCTATCCCAAGGTGGCCTGTGCGCCCAGATCTTGGGCTCAGCCGTGCAGGAAGGGTGGTCCAGGTGGACACAGCCCTCTCGGCCTCCTGGGACCTGAGGCCAGTCAGCTCTCTCTGCTGCGGTTCCCGGACTTGCAGCAAGCCAGATTGTCCCCCAGCCTCACCCTCCCATGTCCACGTCCTGCTGGACCACGTGGAGGCCGTGGCCTCCTTGCCCCGTGGCCGCAGATGGAGCCCGAGGTGAGCCTGGCAGCCGGCACAGATGGCCCAGTTACCAGGCGCCCACATGGAGCTCCCCACGTCTGTTTGCATGCGGGCTGTGATAAGAGCAGGCAAACATCCTGCAGGCCACGCAGGCTGAGGGGTGTGGTTCCAGAAAGAGAAGGTGCCCCAGGGACAGTAGCTCCTCTCCAGGAGGGTCCTGGGGGAGAAGCCAAGAGAGAGGAGGAATCCGCCCTTACAGTCAGTCTGCCTTTGATTCTCAAGGCAACGCTGTGAGGTGGGAGGAGAGGGGTTCATGATCCACTTCACAGAGAAACAAACAGGCTCAGAGAGGCTCGGCGGCCCGTCCCACATCACACAGCAGCAGACAGAGCCGGCCATCCCTCAGCCCTCCCCAGAGCCGCATGGCGCCGGTGTCTGAAGACAGCCATGTCCCCTTCAGTGTCAACCCTGCTCCCAATAGCTGACTCCCATTTCCCATTTTTATTCACGTGGAGTCTGTCCTCCAAGCCTGGTGTGCCCAGCTCAGTAGAAACAGGCAGGATGCCCCCTCAGGCTGAACCAGCTGCTTCCTCGGAGGCTGGCTGGCCTGCTACTTCCCTTCCCACTCCCTCTGGGTTGGATGGGGGCCTTGAGGGGTGTCTGGTGCCCCCCAGCCCAGATTTCCAAGGGCAGCCATCTCCGGGCAGCCCTCAGAGGGCGCAGGTTGGGGGGCAGTGTGGGTGACCCTGAGCGAGCCCACAGCACGAGGGCTGCCGTCCAGTGAGGCGTCATCCTCTTGCTTTTCGTTCTTTAGACATGGTTTCCTGTAGGTCTGTGAACACATTTAAAATAATTGATTGAACACCTCTGTCCAATAAGTCCAATATCTGGGATTCCTCAGGGACAGTTTCTATTGGTTGGGTCTTTTGCCTCTTTATGAGTCATACTTTCTTATTTCTTCTCACGTCTTGTAATTTGTTTTGTTGAAACCGAACATTTTAGATAAGGCAGCACAGCTACTCTGGAAATCAGACTCTCCTGCCTTCCCAGGGTTTGTTGTTGTTGTCAGTTCGGTGACATTTCTGAACTAATTCTGTAGAGCCTGCATTGCACGTTGAGCATGGACACTGAAATCTCTGCTCACTTAGTTCAGTGGTTGACCGACGGTCAGAGATTTCCTGAAACGGCTGGAACCAGTGAATCGCCTAGTCTTTGCGGAGGGGCTCAGTGTGGATGCTGGGGTGCAGCGTCCCCGCTCAGTCCCGCTGCTCACAACTCTGCCTTCGCCCTCCAGCTCAGCCCGAGGCGAGGGCTCAGGGCCCCCTCAGGTCTCTTCTGGGTGTGCACACAGCCCTAGACTGTGCCTGGCCTTCCAGGCTCCCGGGAGCCTTTCAAAGCACCTATGCCTTGTCATGGCCCAGTTTTTCCCCGTAAGCCTTTTGGTTGGCCTTTGTCTGCCCCACTGTCATCCGGCTTCTCAGGCAGCTGTGAAATTGGACAATTCCATCCAGATATTCTCGACAAGTACCCTCGGGGAAGAAGTTTTTGCACTGGCTGGGCTCTGAGTTGGGTCAGATACACAGAGCTTTGCGAGCAGGGTCTTCCAGGGAACCCCCAGGTAGGCCAGATGATAACGGTTCTCTGGGAAAGGGGCTCTGAAGGAGCTCCAGCTCCTCTCTGCCCCCTGCGGTGGCTGCTGGCTGTCATCGCGGCTGTGGGTTTTGGATTTTCAAGACTCCCTTAGAGCCGAAGAATACAACAGGACACTACTCTGCAGTAAAAAGAAAAAGCTATAGACACACCCAGAAACATGGGTAAATCTCAAAGTAATTATGCCAAGTTAAAGAAGATGACCAAAAAAAAAAGAAAAACCATATTATATGACTCCATTCACAGAAACCTAGAAAATGCCAACTAATCCACAGAGCCAGAAAAGTCAGTGATGCTTGAGGTTGGATGGGGGCAGGGAGGGGTGGGTGAGGTACAAAGGGCACAAGGGAGCTTTGGGAGTGATGGAGACGTTTGTCCTCTTCACTGTGGCCATGGTTTCATGGGTGTATACATAGCCAAAACTTATCAAACTGTACCCTTTAAATGGGGCCAGTTTGTTATATGAATTCTACCTCGTTTTTTTTTAATGTAACGACTACGTGAGTTACTGGTAGTAGATACTACCTGAAAACCATTTTCTCCCTTCTCCCCCCACCCCCACAGCTCCCGTCCACCGGCATCCAGAGCTGACGCTAAGGTGCGTCTCCCGAAGTCACAGGCCACCGGCCAGGTCCCCGTGGACGTGGGCCCCCCTCTCCCCTCCCGCTCCAGCCCCTGGGCCTCTGCCCCTGCTGCTCCCCTGGCCCGTATGCCTTCCCGCGACTGGCCGCTTCCCCTTTACCTGGTGGATATCTACACGCCCTTCAGCTGAGCCGGAGCTCCCCAGGCCAGGGCCGGGTCCGCCCGGGTCTCCCCCAGCAGCTCCACTGCTGCTCTCCGCCCAGGCGCTGCACCCCAGCCCCACCCCTTGATCCTGTTCGTACAACTGCCTCTGTCAGGAGCAGGGAGGCTCTCGGACGGGCCCTGGGAAGCACTTAGCAGGAGCCGGGCTTCAACATCCGCTGCTTGAAACAAACTCAGCAAGAATCTGGAAACAACCTGAATGTTCAACCCTGGAGGCCCGGGAAGGTGGCTGGCGGCGCCCCTCAGTGGGATGCTCCGTGCTCGGACAGACAGTTCGGGGGCATCTCGGGTGAGGTCGGTGGATCCGAAAGGGCGGGATGCCTGGACAGGTGCCCCACGGGCTGCCTGTTTCCCACCTATGGCCTGGCGTGGGCAGGCCTCGCCGAGGGAGGAAACTCCGAAGCTGACCCCCGTCCACCTCTCTCCTCTCAGTCCTCGTGTCTCCTCCGAGAGCCTCTGCCTCCGGTGCGGAGGGACAGTTAGCTCTGCGGGGCCTCACACCCACCAGATCCCCTGGGCCGCCGCCCCGGCACCTGGCCCTCCGTTCCCAGGAAGCCCTCCCTTTGGGAAGCCAGGCCCGAGGCTGCAGAAGCCCCGGTCAGGGGCAGGACGGAGAGGCGGCCGCAGCGGGGCCTCCGCCCACCGAGCGCGCCGGGCCTCCACGAGCTTTGTGCCGCCTTCCCGGGCCGGCCGGCAGCCAGGCAGGCGCCGGCCCGTGGGTGTCTCAGGCCCAGCTGGCCGCCGGCCGCCCTCCTCCCGCGGGCCCTGGCGCACGGCCGCCGCTGGAGCGACGCTCCGACCTTTCCCCCACTTCCCGCTCTGGCCTCCGGATGATTCCAGGCCCCTGCAGTTGACAGGAGTCACATGCGGCTGGCACAGGGCCTCCCAGGCCATCCGCTCCTCCCCTCTCATCGCTCGGGCCTGAAGGCCGCCCGACGGAGCAGGGGAAGACCTCTGGCCCCGCAGAGGGCCGGGCCTCTGGCTGCAAGGCTGGGGCCACGCCCAGTGCCCCGGCCCGGCCCAGGGCCCGCCCCACCACTGTCAGGCTCCTTCCCGCCCCCGCCCCAGACGTCCTGCTCCCGTGGGCATCCGCCCTGGGGGCGGGGCTCAGTGACCCACCTTCTCGCGCTGCCCACGCTGTGGGTGGTCCTCCGCCTGGGAGCCTCCCTGTGGCTCGAGCCTCTGTCGTCCGCTTTTAGTTCCCTGAACACTCCCCCAGGCCGGCTCTCGGCTCCCCCGCCCAGGGTCCCAGCCCCACTGAGCTCCCTCAGCCCTCACACTCCAGACACAGCCCTCAGGACAGAGGCAGGCAGCTGTTCTCTTCCCATCAGGCCCGTGACAACACGGGGACAAGGGGCTTTGTCACAGAGCCACCACGGGGCAGCAGGGCCCGGGTGTGAGCGCAGGTCTGCCCGAACCACAGCTGGAGGCGCAGATGGGGAAACAGAGGCACCGAGAGGTAAGCAAAGGCCAGACAAACTGGGCCTGGTGACCCCAGCTCCACACCCTGCCTGGACCCTGGAGCACAGAGCGGGGCTGGGGGAGGCAGGAGGGATTTGGTTGCAACCCCGTCACGCCTGCACGAGGGGCAGAAGCCGCTTCCCGGAGGGCGCTGGGCCAGCCTCGACCCTGCGCCCTGCACCGTGCAGCTCACCGGTTGGGCGGGAATGTGGGGAGGTCACCTTGGCTACTCCCGGCATCTGGAGAGGGCGGCAGCATCATGGGAGGGAGCCCCGTCCACATGGAAGCCTGAGGACGTCGTTGCTCCCCCTGCTCACCCTTGTCCTCTGCTCTGGGAAAGTGCTTCTCCCCCGCTGCTTGCTGACTGCCTGGGCAGGGGCACCCAGAGTCGGGGACCTGCTCCTGGGAGAGTCGTGGGGACTTAGCGAACTGGGAAGTGGCATCCCCCGGGCCTGCACCCTTCCTGCGTCTCCGGGCAAGCTCTGGTCTGCCTGCAGCTGCCCAGCTCCTGGGTGGGCTGCCCCCTGCCTTCCTGTCCCTGCAGGGACAGCCCCTGGGGGCTCCCAGGCTGCAGGGAGGTGACTGCAGTCCCTGAGCGAGCCCTTCTTATCTAGAGCTTGAAAGGACATGGTGCGAGGGGAGGAGGACCCAGAGCTGGGGGCCTGGGACAGGTGAGAAACGGAATCCAGTGGTACTTATAGAGGTGTCCCAGGCACACAGAAACACCCACGGGGCCGATGCCTAGCTGCTGCGCTTCTCTGCTGTGCGACGGCATGGTCACTGAACCTTTCCTGAGCTTCAGTTTCTGCAGTTTGAAAACAGGAGCCGTGATAAAACCAGCTTCGCGGACGTGTGTGAAATGGAGAGGGTGCTGAGCTGGCTCAGAGTCTGTGAGCCAGGGATGCTGTTAGGACGTCCCGTCCCGGCTCCAAGCGCCTGCCCCCACCTCCTGTTAAGAAACCACAGCTCTTCCCCTCCCCTCCTCTGCTCTTCGCTCCCTTTCCTAACAATTTGGTCCAAAGCTTCGGGGAGGCAGAGCAAGGTAGGCATTGGTACCTGGCTGGGGGACACAGCGGCCTAGAGTGGGTGTGGGGCGAAGAGGGCGTCCGCCAGACTGAGAGCGTGGGGGGGCAGTCCGTGGAGCACGGGTGGGGAGTGGTGCCCAGCGGAGGCCCAGAGCGGGCATCATCCGTCTCAGAGACATCTCAGAGAATTCTCCGGCCTAGCGTCTTCCTCAAGTAGTCTGACGTTGTCTGCTCAGGGGCTTCTCCATCCTGGGGGTACTCGTTTCACCTTGCCAGTGTGGACAAAGCCAGCGCGCTGGAGAGGGCGTCTGCAGAGAGCATCTCTCTAAGGATGCTGTCAGATTCTGGACAGAGAGCTGTAGGTGAGCCTGGGAGAGGGGCCTATAGGGGGGAGGACAGAACTGTGACCAAATCAATGAAGGCCTCATGGGGGGGACAGGAGAGGTGTGTAACCCCAAGGGACAAAAGGGGTTGGAGGGATGAGAAGACTGGGAGAGAAATCTGGGTCCAGCGTAGTCAGAGAACCCCACTGAAGGCAGCCCTGAAACTGGGGGTGCTCGAGCACCCCTGCAATGAGAGTGCTGGGAGGGCAGGGTCTCAAGTGGCACCTACCGCCTTACGCAGGTGAGGCGTGGCCGTGACAGATGTGCACGTGTGCGTGTGCCTGTGGAGGGTGGGTGGCCTGGTGGGTTTGCCAGTGGCCTGGCCTCTGACTCTGGGAAGAGGTGCCGTGGGCCGGGCCGCCTGGGGCCGCTCAGGAATCCCTGAGGGAACTGTGCCAAGTCAGCCTGTTTCCCGGGACACTTTCAGCCGTGCTGTTCCTGCCCCAGGGAGGTTTGCCTGCAGGTGGCGTGCCAGTCTGGAGGCAGAGGGAGGAGGAGGCTAACTTTCTTGGGCTCTGACCTCACCCTGGGCACAGTGCTGGGTGCGGGGATTCTGGCATCTCAGCAGGCGTCCTGGTTGCAAGCAACGGAAAATACTCTTAGTCAGAGAGCTGGGAAACCATGGGAAACAGGAAAGAACCACAGCTAAGGCCACACCCACAGCGTCCCAGGACACGTCCTCCACCCACCCCGTCACTGGTGGCTGCAGGGCCCTGCACTGGGCCCCAGTTCCCCTCTGGGCCTCGCTCAGGGTGAAGGCTAAACCAAGGTCACTGCCAGGGCCTGGCCACTGCAAGAGCAGGGAGGTGAGCCTGGGCCTCCGCAGCGGAAGACAAGCCGTCCCCCTCTGTGACTTCCTACCCAGGGTTTCCCGGAGGCAGGGTTTCTGGAAGGATGGGATGCAGGGTGGCCCTACATACCCACATCCCCCATGACCCCATCCCAGGACTCTCAGAAAGGTGGGGAGTTAACCGGAGTCTAGAGAGGTAGAAGCTGTGTGGGGAGGCCTGGAGGCTGTGATCTGGGAGGCCTTCACAGAGGAGGTGACGGTGATTCTGGACCATGCAGGCTGAGCAGGAGCTCCCTGGGAGGAGACATGGAGAACGTGGGCAGAGAGCCGGGCCTGCTTCGGAGCGGCCGGGCTTTGCTGGGAGTGCCTCAAGCGGGGGCTCAGGCTGCAGACCTGGAGGGACAGAGTGATGGAGCCGCCTGCCTCCCCCTTAAAGGGTGTCCTTCCATGGGAAGGGCTGGGCACATGTCCACCCCTCGGCCCTGGGCCCCTCCCACTGATGTGGGCACCTTCCCAGTGGCTTCCCAGGACACCCCGAGGGCGCAGACCCAGGCCTGGGACTTGAATTTCTCACTCTGCTGCTGTGTGTGTTTGGAACTGGCCCGGAGGGAGGTGGAGCCACTGAGGGGCTTTGAGCAGGGGAGCTGCAAACCCGCTCTGGGCTACAGAGACAGGATTCTGGGTCCAGCTGGACCAGAGACAGGACATACTAAGGCCAGAGGCAGGGCTGTGAAGGCTGTGATGAAATCCAGACACAGACAAGATGGTGGGGGACACCCGTGAGAGGGGCTCCATGACTGGTAGCTGGTGGAACACAGCTTTACCTGAACAAACCTTCCCGTCGGAGGGAAGGCAGCAGGACAGTCCCTCCGGCCTGTCCAGGCAGCAGCCCTCGCACACGACATCCCTCCCCCAGAGCAGGGCCCTGGGCGGCAGGCTCAGGGCCAGGTGGCCTTCTGGGAAGGTGGCTCTGATTTCCTGGAAGAACCAAAACAGCAAACGCACAGCCTTTCTCTGCACTTCCCACTGTGCCCTGGCCTCTGCTCAGGGAGAAAAGGCCGTGTACGCAGCCACACTGAGAGGGTTGGCTGGCTTCCCCAGCGGTTGCTGGGACCCAGGGGTTGCTGGGACCCAGGGGACGGATGGCAAAAGGATCTGAGGGCACAGGGACCCAGGAGCCTGGGCCGTTCCCCACGGAGCTGCACCTCACACAGGGCGGGAAGCACGGCCAGGGGCCTGGGCATCCATGAGCAGCAGGGCAGGGCCTGGAGACCGCACGAATCACGTGCGTGTGCGCATGCGTGCGTGTCTGCACTCATGTTGGGGGGTGTGTGCACGTGTTGGGCTGCCTCACGCCTTTGCTCAACAGAGGCTGAACAGGCCCAGCACATAAGAATGTAGCAGGGACCAAGGTGGTCGAACCTGCTTTCAGGCCTCTCAGGCTATGGGGGAGGCAAACAAGATGTTACCGGGGTGCACAGGGAGACACGGGAGCACACTGATGGGCCCTGGCCCGGGGCATCTCAACAGAAGCTGAAGGATGAGTAAGAGTATGTGTGTGGTGGGGGGAGGGTCAGCGTTCTGGGCAGAGGGGACGAGCATGGGACATTCTGGATCGTTCATGGAGCACAGAGTGGGGAGTGTATGCATGTGCACTGGTGAGGAATAAAACAGAAACCCAGGGCTTCCCCGGTGGCGCAGTGGTTGAGAGTCCGCCTGCCGATGCAGGGGCCATGGGATCGTGCCCGGGTCTGGGAAGATCCCACATGCCGCAGAGCGGCTGGGCCCGTGAGCCATGGCTGCTGGGCCTGCGCGTCCGGAGCCTGTGCTCCGCAACGGGAGAGGCCACAGCAGTGAGAGGCCCGCGTACCGCAGGAAAAAAAAAAAAACAAAAACAGAAACCCAAATTCTAAATGTAAAGAGTACTACTCGGGCTTCCCTGGTGGCGCAGTGGTTAAGAATCCGCCTGCCAAGGCAGGGGACATGGGTTCGAGCCCTGATCCAGGAAGATCCCACATGCCGCGGAGCAGCTAAGCCTGTGTGCCGCAACTACTGAGCCTGTGCTCTAGAGTCCATGAGCCACAACTACTGAGCCCATGTGCCACGACTACTGAAGCCCGCACACCTAGAGCCCGTGCTCTGCAGCAAGAGAAGCCCGTGCACCACAACGAAGAGCAGCCCCTGTTCGCCGCAACTAGAGAAAGCCTGCGTGCCGCAGTGAAGACCCAACGCGGCCAATAAATAGATAAATGAGTAACTTTAAAAAAAAAAAGAAAAAGAGTACTACTCTTTTCCGGCTCCAGCCATAAGAGGTAACAGGTATCAGACTTACCTTCCCACCATAAACAACTAGAAAACTGGGCAGACTATATGAAGCAACTGTTTTCATGCACTGGATGACACTGCAGAGCAGTGGTCCCCAGAGAAGGACACACATGAGGGCAGCTCCTCTGCCTGGAGCCAGCCCAGGCACTTTCTATACCACACACAGGAAGTGAGGCCCAGAGAGTGGTGGTCTCACCAGACAGAGACAACAGAGGCTGGAGTTCAGGGCAGCTGAGGTGGCTAGAATTTATGGGGTCTCAGAAGAACAGAGAAGAGACTTCAGCCAAGAATTATGCATAGGAGGAGCCCCAGAAGGTTGCGTGGGAGTCCCCTTGAGTTTTTGAGCAAATGCTAAGCTGCACAGGTGCCGGGCAACTGTCAAAGAGCCTCCTGGGAGCGGTAAGTGGAGGGAGACTCCAGAAGACACCCTGTAATGGGGACATCAGAGTGATAAGCTTGCTAAACACACTAGGTATCCAGTGGTGACCGCAGAAAAGCGACCATCTTTTAAAATTTAGGTTAGTGCGGTATCATTTACATATAGTATAATTCACCACTTTTAGGTGTACAGTTCTGAGTTTTGACAAATGCATACAGGCATGTAATCACACTACAATCAAGATATAAAACACTTCTGTCACCCAAAAACATTCCCTGTGCCCTTTGACTGTCATCTTCTCACCCTCCTCCAGCTCCTGGTGAAAAAACAGCACTTTCAGTGTAGAAAGACACCAGCCCTGGAGTAAGGGCTGCTCTAGACTAAAAGCCTGAAAACAAGTCTTGACAGGATAAAACTAACTTGCAAAAAAATGTAACTAGCTGCTAAAACAAAGCTCGGTAATCTTTAAAGGAAGACAACACAATTCAGACTCTCAGCAATGTAGTTCACAATGTCCAGCATCCAACCAAAAATGATTAGACATGTGATAAGGCAGGGAAACGTGAATCATAACCAGGAGAAAAGTCAGCCAATAAGGAGCCCTGGTGAATTCATGGGGCAAGCAGGCAATACTTTTTGTCCTTATGTATTTCCCCACTGACAGATGATACAGTTGCCATAAAAATGTTAATATTGAAAAGGAGTCCTCAGAAGCAAAAGAAAGAGGACCTCAGGCATTAGAGCCAGCCAGAACCCAAGTAGATCAAGATGGCCAGTAAGTACACAGTGTGGACAGGCCTGGAGCCAGGCACTGGGACCCAGGGATGTGGGCTACACAACCACATCCCTGAGAAGTTCAGCCTGGGTGAAGACAGACGTGAGAACTGCACAGATGGTAGATGCCAGCAGAGAGGCACAACAAATTCTCGGGGGGTTAGAGAGATCACCTGTTCCTGGGGGAATTATGGAAGGCTTCACAGAGGAGATTCCTTTTGAATTGAGCTTTAAAAGATGGTTGGATGTCAACTGTATCTCAATAAAACTGGGGAAAATTAAACTTAAAGATAGTTGGGAAATAAAATAGTTTTTAAAATCACCCATTAAATCATCCCATTACCCAAATGTGATCACTGTTAGTGTTCTAGTAAGTTTCTTCTTTTTGAATTCTCTTTTTCTCTTCTCCTAAACGTAGCTCAAACCTTGGCTCCTCAATTCTGTTTTGCATTTTCCAGTTGAGGTCATTTCAAAATAGCATTTTCTGAAAATTCTTTGTAACATACTGTTTTGTATTTTTTTTTTTTGCGGTACGCAGGCCTCTCACTGTTGTGGCCTCTCCCGTCGCGGAGCACAGGCTCCGGACGTGCAGGCTCCGGACGCGCAGGCTCAGCGGCCACGGCTCACGGGCCCAGCCGCCCCGCGGCATGTGTGATCCTCCTGGACTGGGGCACGAACCCGTGTCCCCTGCATCGGCAGGCGGATTCTCCACTGCGCCACCAGGGAAGCCCTGTAACATCCATTTTTGATGACTGTGAAATATTTCGTTAAATGTCTGTGACATGGTCCAATTAACCTGTTCTCTGTTGCTGAATATTTAGGTTATTTTCAATTTCTACTTAATGCTGCAATAAGCATTTTGTTCTCCCCTGTTGATGATTAGGCCCTCAAGTTAGATTCCCACGAGTGGAATGATTGGCTCAAAAAAAAGGTATAAACATTTTGAGGTTCCTGATACATATTGCCAAATGACTTTTCTACATTTGACTTTGTACAGACTTACACTCCCTCCATACTTACTCTCTTATGTTGTAATATGTGCTTTCATGCCTTCTCCCCAACGAATCATGTCCTATCCACCTTCCTATCCTCAGTGCCCGGCACAGGGCAGGATTCCAGTGACATCTGTTGTACCAATTGTAACCACACTTTTGTAAAAAAAAAAAAAAGGAAGGGTTATCCAGAGTCAGGGATAAAAGCCCTGAGAGATTCTCCAGGAGCCAAGACTCGGCCAAGTGTAGGTGGACACGTGGGTCTCTGGAGCCTGGCTCGAACACCTGGTGTGGAGATGGGGCAGCTCTGAGAGATCTGCAAGTTCAATATCTCATTTGAAAGCTGGGGAAACTGAGATCCAGGTGGGGCGGGTGGCTTTCAAGGGCACAATGCCTGTTCCTCTGCGTTAAGGCCCCAGTGGTGTGGACGGGCAAGCCAGGATGTTGGGGCATCAGGCACCCATCGGGACCCGCACAGCCAGGGACCTCACGTCACAGCACTCACTCTGCTGTGCTGTGCATGTGAGGAGGTGGGACAAGAGGCAGAGGCCAACCCCCTCTGAGCCAACAGTCCAACGACAGGAGTCGGGAGAACGATATTTGACTTGGGGGAAGCAGGGTTTGCTCTCTCTTCCGTGAGAGGTTCCTCTTCTTATCGTCCAGGGAAGACCCTCTAAATGGCTGTCACTCCTTCAGAGACCCAGTGTCACAGAATCACACCATCTAAGAGGCGTCTGGAGCAGGAATCTCTTCCTCAATCTCCCAGACCAGCTTCGGCCTCTGAGAAGCAGAGACCGGGAGCAAGTGTCTGAACCTTTCTGAACCTCAGCCTCCTGTCTGTAAACAGGGGCTGGTCCCGCCTGTCTCCGGGGCTACTGGGAGCACCCAGTGGGGTGGTGGCTGCAAAGCCCCCGGGCCTTGTGCTTGGTGCAACGTCATTCAGGACACAGGCGGGCGCTGCGAGGTGTACTCTCTAGAAACCCTGATTCCCCATCATGGCTGAGACCCACTTTTCTCATCCCCTCCGGTTGACACCCCAGGGATCCGCACCTCCCCGTGTTCAGGACCTTCTGGGTCCGTCCCACACTGAATCTGGACAGGTCTGGGGGCTCATTTGGCCAACAGAAGGGGCCAGAAGTGAAGCTGGGCCAGTCCCAGGCCTAGACCTCGAGAGACCTGGCAGCCTCTGCGCTCCTGCAACCCAGTCGCCATGCTGTAGGGAAGTCAGGCCATCCTGCTGGAGAGGAAGGCCTGAATGCAGCTGCCAGAGTGAGGCTGGCCAACTCGGGAAGCGGGGTAGCCATGGCCTCAACCAGCAGAATCGTGAGAAAGAATAAACCACTGTCATTTTAAGCCACTGCGGTTTTCGCGGGGGGTGGGAGCGCTTTACTCGATGACAGATAACTAACGCCCCTGCCCTGCATCCCAGCCTTCCCTCTGGGTCTCTCCAGTGCTGTGCTGGTAAGTGTTTAACAAGCAGCTCTCTGGGCAAGGGTGGGGGGCTAATCTGTAGTGTTTTTCCGATCTCTGTGGTGTCAGTATTCTCATCACGGCTGATTTCAAGCTACAACGTGACACCACTAAACATGGGCTGGAGGGGACGTGCAGAGTCAGGGTGCGAGCCGGCTCAGGCCACCACAGCTCTCCTCCCTCCAGCACGTGACAACCCGCAGAGTCGGTGGTGAGTGAGCTCAAGGCAGGTGACGTGTGGCTAGAAGCATTTTTTTCACAGGCACTCAGAGTTCCGGGCTCAGCCTTACCTTCAGGGCAGCAGGTGGCGGAAAGAATTTGGAGTCACGCACACACCCGCCTCCTCTTCTTTGCCTTTGCCATGTGGAAGCAGGGCCCTCGGCAGGAGAACTGGGGCCCCTCGTCTCCGATGTGGGCAGGTGAAGGCCTGCGGAGGCGGCAGCCAGGCTGTGTGTGCCGGGCTAAGGCGTTGCCCTAAGGCCAGGGCAAGGGCCGGCCAGAGGAGATGGGTCTGAGCACCAGCCCTTAGCTCAGCCCCTGGGGAGTCCTTCAGCCGAGTCCTGAGCCCTGTAGGAGCGGAGGGCATGCATCTGAGTGAAGCCCTGGGGACTGGGGAGCCTGCCCTGTGGCTCCAGACGGCCCCGCCACCCACCGGCCAACACGCACGCACACGCGCACGCACACACACACAGCCGCCCAAAGGCGGAGAGGCAAGGACAGCAAGGGCTGAGACTTGCTCTTTGCCATCAGGACCTCAGCAGCTCTCGGCCCCTGGGTGTAATGGTTAGTTTCACGTGTCAGCTTGGCCCGGCTCTCATCACCAGTTATTCAGTCAACACTACCCTAGGGGGTAGCTGTGAAGGGGTTTTGTCCACGTGGCTAATGTCTACAGTCAGGTGACTCTAAGTAAAGGAGGTCACCCTTGATAACGTGGGAGAGTCTCATCCAACCGGCGAAAGGCCTTAATAGCAAAGCTGAGGTCTCCTTGAAGACGAAGAAATTGCACCCGTGGCTGCAGCGTCGGTCCTGCCCAGGAGGCTCCAGCCTGCTGCCTGCGCTACGGATTTCTGACCCGCCTAAGCAGCCCTCACAAATGTGCACGTCAGTTCCTTGTGATAAATCTCTCTCTCGCTCTCTCCCCAGATACACGTGTAATCTTATACAATATATATTATATAATACATATTATATAATATATATTATATATGGAAATCATATATATACATACAGAGATTTATTGCAAGGAATTGGCTTCTGCAATATATATATACACACACATACACATCCATATATATACACATATACAAATACATACCTATGTACAGCTACACACACACACACACACACACACACACACACACACACACACACACACACACACACACACACACACACACACACATATCCTACTGGTTCTGCTTCTCTGGTGGAACGCTGCATGATACACTAGGGGTGCTCAGAATCCTGTACCATGAGTGTGACCCTCAATAGCAGAAGACCCTCGTCTCAGCCCCTCAGCCGAGGCAGGGGTGCCCCTCCTTGCTGCGGGGTGAAACAGGCGAGCGTAAGGCAGGGGCTGCCCCCAGGGTACCCGAGGGGATCTGCAGTCCCAGTGCTGCGGCTGCAGACAGCACTGCAGAAAAGCCTTATCTCTATGAACACTTTGTGCCCTGAATCCTTTCTCCTCCCTCGAGAGAGGGCTCGGGATTTCTGAATCCAGACCTTGGGAAAGGCTCCCAGGCTACATCTAGGTGCAGCCCGCGCCCCGGCGATGGGCCCAGAGCCGCCATCTTGAACCTCCTTGAGCTGGGAGGTGGGAGGACTGGAGGGAAGAAAGGGGACGCTGAGAGGGACGTACAGGTGCAAGGCTGACCCTGCACTACTCGTTGGGTGTGGACGGAGGCCAGCGGAGAAGGAGCCGGGTCCAGCCCTCCAAGCTGCAGGTGGGCAGAGGGCGACACTCGGCGTCAGGGAGGACTTGAACCTGGAGCGGGGAAGGGAAGGGGAGGGCTTGCAGCAAGTGCTGACGGGAAAGGCCTCTGCTGGGTGCTGAGATCAGAGGTAGAAAAGCAGCAAAGACGCCACTTGGGTAGTTTGGGGGCAGACAGAGACATTGGGGTGAAGAGGAGGGATGTGGGTCCCTCCTTCCACCCTGATGTCTGGTTAACATTGAGAGTAGTTGCAGGGCGTGGATTTGAATTTCAAGAACCTGGACGGTGGCAAGGCTTCTCTGAAGGAGGCCACAGAAGGTGTCTCAGAGGGTCATCGCCCTAAAGCTCAGAAACTCAGGTTTGTGTCACTGACGTCGTGACCTTGGTCTGTCTGGCTTCGGGTTCTCCAACCATAAAATGGAGGACATCTTACCTGCCCTTTGCGTGTCCTTTCACGGCACAGCCGAAATGAGGCTGAAATGGAAGTCAGTCTCCTCTCACACTGTTGAAAAGAATTGAGGTGTGTGTGCGCGTGTGTGTCCACACTTGAGGACACACATAGACACAATCGGTGCGTCAAGTCTCCTCAGCATGGAAACACACAGAAGGTGGCTTTGACATTGAAAATACGGTCCTGACAACCCAACAAACACAAACTGGCAAAAGATTCAACCAGACACCTCACGAAAGAAGATGTACAAAGGGCCGATAAACACATGAAGAAATGCTCAGCATCACTAGTCACCAGGAAATACCCATGAAAACCACACTAGTACGTGACTTCAGTCCCTCTGGACAGCCAGAATTAAAAAGCCTGACAATATCACAGGTTGGTGAAGTTGTGGAGCAATTGAGGCTCTCACACGATGCTGTTGGGAGTGTAAAAAGGCGGAACCATTTGGAAACACAGTTTGGCAGAATCCTATAAAGTTAAACACATTTACCATGTGGCCCAGCGATTCCGTTCCTAGGTTCTACCCAAGAGAAATGAAAGCATACATCCACACAATGACTTGAACGTGATATTCACAGCAGCTTTATTCCTAAACACCCAAAACTGGAAAAAACCCAAACGTGAATGGATAAATAAAATGTGGTACGTCCATACAATGGTATACTATTCAGCAAAAAACAAAAAAGCCCAAATTACTAATATCAATATATTCACCAACATGGATGAATATCAAAAACATTGTGCTAAGCAAAAGGAACCAGATGTAAAAGAATACATGCTGTGCGTTTCCATTTACGTGAATTTCTATCGTGACAAAAGGCAGACCACTGGTTGCCAGGGGCCCAGACAAAGGGAGAAATTCACTGCAAAGGTGGACGGGAAAGTTTGGGGGTGGTGAAATGTTGTGTCTTGAATACATACTCACCGAACTGTACACTTTAAATGGATGTAGCCCCTTGAGCAGAAATTACACCTTAAAGTTGGTTGTTTCAAAAAGATAGCTGAAGAGCATGGTCCCAGTCTCCACACACTTTCCTAAAGGGACTGACAGCCTTTCCCACAACGTGTTAGAGGCTTCCCACGGTGAAACCACCCTCATGTCACTAGTCTGCTGCTGTCTTTTGGGAAGTCCTTCAGAGAAAGCTCCAAGCCCAGCTCCCCCTGCCCCCAGCTGGACCGCAGCGAGGGATACGCACTGGGAAATTTAAGAGATTTAATTCTGGGACACTTTTTCAGTTACAAGAGTCAGAAATCCCAACTCAACTAAAGGAAAAAAGAAAAGGAGGGGGAATTTACCTGCTTACACAGTTAGGAAGTCTGCTGACATCCAGGCCTCAAATGAGTCATCAGGGCACTAATTAGGTCATCTCTGCTTCTCCGTCTGTTTTGGCCCATCTCTCCTGCTGCTGACAGACTCCCTGCACAGGGGTAGTTCTATGGCCCCAGCACATGCTCATAGCCACCCTGGAGAGGAAGGAACGGTGATTCCTACCAGCCCCAGCCCAAGTCCCAGAAGAAGCCTTATTGGTCTGGCTTATGCCACATCCTACCCTTTAACCAATCACTGTGTCCTGAGGAATGCAGAATTATGATTGGCTGTTGTTGCCACTTGGTGGGAGAGGGGCTGGTCAGATCTTGGTCACATTTTTCTGACGAGGCCTTTCAGCCCTCAGGTAAATTCCTGGAGAGGAGCAGACATGTGAGAGAAAGAGCTTTGTGCAACTGCTTTGCAGCCTCTAAACTCCCCAGGATATTTGTGGGGAGGGAGGAGAGCTCCAGGCCCCTGACCAGCCAAGAGGGCCAGCTAGGTGCGTGGGTTTGTATATAAAATCTTCTTTTTAGGTTTCCATAGGTACTGAAGGGTGTGAATACAAGTAAACAGAAGGAGGCCCCTGAGGCAGCAGAGTTCGAAGATGGCCCGCATGATCTCTCACACTGGCCTTATGCCCTGTTTAAGCCCCTCTCCTTGAGCATGGGTAGGACCCATGGCTTGCTTCTAGCCAATGGGATACGCCAAAGATGAGGTCACTCTGATGGCTACATTCCCACCCCAGCCCCCATAGAAAACTCTGTCTTGGCTGACCAGAGAGAGTGTCTCTCCTGCCGGCGTGGAAGAAAGGGCTGCCATGATGTGCTGCCTATGGCAGGGAAATGTAGGCGGCCTCCAGGACCTGAGCACGGCCTCCAGCACCTAAGTGCGGCCTCCAGGACCTAAGCTGACAGCCAGTAGGAAGTCTGGCCCTCAGTCATGGAGCCGCAAGGGAAGGAATTCTGCCAACAACCTGAGAGACCATAGAAGCAGGTTCTGCCCCAGTTGAGCCTCCACATGAGAACACAGCCCAGATGCCGCCTTGACGGCAGATTAACGAGACCCCGAAGAGCAGAAGCCCCAGCTAAGCTGTGTCCAGACTCCTCTTTTATTATCTCATGGAAACTGAGATTTTAAAAAAATGTGTGTTGCGCTTCCCTGGTGGCGCAGTGGTTGAGAGTCCGCCTGCCGATGCAGGGGACACGGGTTCGTGCCCCGGTCCGGGAAGATCCCACATGCCACAGAGCGGCTGGGCTCATAAGCCATGGCCGCTGAGCCTGCGCATCTGGAGCCTGTGCTCCGCAATGGGAGAGGCCACAACAGTGAGAGGCCCGTGTACCGCCAAAAAAAAAAAGTGTGTTGTTTTAAGCCTCCAAGTTTGTGGTAATTTGTCACTCAGTATAGAAAACTAAAAGACTCGCATTTTTTCTCTGCAGCAGGGAACGACTGCAGTGGCCACAGATGGGACCCCCAGCCCCCAGCCTTGCACCTGTCAGTCTGCTCTCCACACCATAGTGAGAGGCATGGTCCTAAAATGCAAATGGGATTGCCTGTTCCTGTAAGTCCTATCAATGCCTGCTCTCCACTCTCAGAATAAAATGCAAACCCTTTAGCATAGCCTGCAAGGCCCTTGATAATCTGGTCTTTCAAATGAGTTCCCAACTGCCACCTGTCTGTGTGTGGGAACCGGAGACCAGTTCCCCCCAGTCCCTCATGTTCCAGGCTTTCATGATCCACACACACACACACACACACACACGCACTCCTTTACGCTTCCTTTTTTCTTTCCTCCTTGAAGCTCAGCTCAAATATGGCCATGAGGCAGGGTTCTGACCCTAGGATGAAGTGCGTATCTACCCTGGGCTCCCCCTTCCCCGTGCAGTTCCTCTGGCCCAGACCCCAGTGCCTGGTCACCTATGTGTCCCCCCAATCCCCATCGTGCCCCAGACTGTGGACTCTCAGAGGGCAGGAAAGGCTCACTGTCTCTGGAACCTGGGACCAGCTCAGGGCTGGCCATCAGGAAGGGTCTGCTGAAATGAATTAGTGAATAACACGTCCACTTTCTGGATGGGGGTGACGGTCATTTAACCCTTTCGTGCCCTCTAAATGAGGAGTGGGACCTACACATGAATGGGGCAGGCTTGGGAACAAATGCGCCCCAACCCCAATCCCTGATCTGAACTGCCATGGCATCTGCAGCCCAGCTGACGTTTGCTGGAACCCAGAGAGCCTGGTTGGGCTCTTTGATCTGTGCTTCTGCTGGTCCGTTACCACCATACCAGCAAGGTCCTCTCATACCCAAGAAGGGGAAACTGAGGCTGAGACCAAAAGGAGCCTGCCTCACCATGACCACTGCCCCCCCTCCCCAGTGGCGGCCAACAGCCTGGGTGTGTCCCTCTGCAGGGGAAGCAGGCCAGGCCCACCCACAGGCTGGGGAGAGATCTTCCCCAGGGCGGGGCGTTTCCTGCTCTCGGGGTACCAGACAAAGCCCTCAGTGGGCCCTGTGGGACCAGGAGCTTCCAGCACCCCTTCCCACGTGCCTCCACCCCGAAGCATGTGCTGGGCCTGTGACACCCTCGTCCCTCCCTTCTTTTGCCGCCCAGAGCTCTGTGAACCAGGAAGCCAGAAGGTGGGGAGACTGAAGGGTCTCCAAGCCCCACTCTGAAAAGGCTGAGCAGCAAAGTGTGTGTGTCCAAAAATGCTCGAGGGCCTGGCTGCAGGATGGGGTGCCCTCTGAGCGTGTCCTGGGACCACCCCAGCTGAGGCCGGCCCACCAGCCAGGCGGTGCAAACTCAGTGGCTTTGTTTCCTACACCAGCGTTCCGGAGGTGCTTCCCCCAGCCCTGTGGGACTCTAGCCCCTGTCCCTGCCAAGGTTCCTGGGGGTCCCACATCCGGGGTGATGGGTGCCGTCCCAGTGTGAGGTTCCCAGCTGCCCCCTTCTCCCTCAGGCATAGAATAAGAAGCTCTCCCACCCCCAAACTCACAAGCTGGTTCTGACATGAGGGCAAGGCTGGGCCCAACCAAGCCAAAAAAATTACCTGCTCGGGATGGGGATAATTTGACTGCCTATAAGGGCCATGTTTTGTGGAATATCACCTGCAATTCTTTTTTTTTTTTTTCTGCTGTACGCGGGCCTCTCACTGCTGTGGCCTCTCCCACCGCGGAGCACAGGCTCCGGATGCGCAGGCTCAGCAGCCATAGCCCACGGGCCCAGCAGCTCCACGGCACGTGGGATCCTCCCGGACCGGGGCGCGAACCCGTGTCCCCTGCATCGGCAGGCGAACTCTCAAACACTGCGCCACCGGGGAAGCCCCTCACCTCCAATTCTTAACACAACCCCGCTAAGGAGGTATGATTGCACCCATTTTAGAGTTGAAGAAACTGACCTCCTATGAAGGTAATGGTCGCCGCCCGGGTGACCACAGGAGAAACTGGAGGGAAAAGTGCTCTGTAAATATGTGTGTAAGGGAGCATCATGACGGCTCATGTGTGCCGGCTCTTAACTCAGGTGGCCCGAGATCTGGGGTCAGGCCTTGAGATCAGACAAATCAGAGGTCAGAGGTTCCCACTGGGAGAGAGTCAAGCCTCCCTGGGTCCGTAATCGCTGCCCAGGCTGGGGGACCGGCCCCTAGGAAGCCGTCTTCCTGCAGAAGGTGAGGTGCCTCGTCACCTGGCAGCTACCACGGCTCCTCAAGTCTCCTCCTGTGCCCAAGTGCCGGGGCGTCCAGTCGCCTGCAGGGCCCGAGGCCCCAGGAAGCCCCGTTAAAGGAGCCCGGAAGGCAAAGAGCAGATGGGCGTGCTGCACGCAGTCCGGAAGTGGGAGTGCAAGGAAGGCGCTGGAGGGCGGCTGGTGTGATGAGTGAGGACTTCCTGCTGAGGCTCCCTTCCCTGGGGGTCAACCCCTGCCTGAGCCAGTCAAAGCGGCTTCCCAGCACCAGAGAGGATTGGGAAGCAATGCTGCTGATGAATACGGGCGAGAGAAGACGGAGGGCATTTGCCAAAGACGAGGAATTTGAGTCTTTCTCCCGGACCCTCGGCCAGCCTGTGGGGCTGCCATCTTGGTAGACGCCTGATGAGGGGCCATGAGCTTCAGAATGATTCCCTGGCAGGCTCTGCATTTATCGGGTTGGTATATATGCTGGAATGGGGGTATCAAGCTAAAACTGCATCCCCGGGACTTGTGGTACCTAGCTAATGACAGATAGCACGGCCAACTCAGGCAAGGGCTGAGGAGGGACTTCCTGGTGAGAAGGCTAACGCTCTATATGAGAATGGGCTGCCAGGTGCGGTCACACAGTCTGGAGACCTGTGATACTGTGGGGTCCTGGGAGGAGCTGCCCAAGCCCCCAGAATCTCAGGACTGGCCCTGGGGCCCCAGCAGCCAGCGTACTCTCGGCAGGAATCACTCCACACCCCTGATGGATTTCTGCCCTTTCCGGCTTGGGCACATCTCAGGTTGGGGAGCTCGTCCCTTGCAGGGCATCCCTGCATTTATCACAATCCTAACACGTATTCCCATTCACTATCGGTGTAGAGGGAGAAAACACGGCCAGTCCCAGAGCTGGCTGCAGAGCTGTTCTTGGAGGAGAGCAACCTACGCGTGGGTCACTGGTGTGGAGAGAGAGTCCCCAAGGCCTGACCACTCTGGGTTGGGGGTGGGACGGAGTTAACGGAGTGGGGTTGAGGGAGCCGGGGACGAGAGAAGAGGGGGGCACGGCACGTGGAGAACAATCCCTGGAGGACAGAGGACTTGGGCTTTTGTAACAGGGATGTTCCGTTTCATGTTGTCATTGTTTATCCCGCCTCCTTCAGCGTGACCTTCGCTCAAGGCGTCCACACATTTGGCCGTGATGGACAGGGGCTTGTCCAAGGGGAGTCCGTGCCCAAGAGATGAGAAGAGGAGGAGAAATTGGTACAAACAGGTCTGAGAGCCAGAGGTGCCTGGGAGAGATGGAGCCCTCGGGGGATCCCTGGTGATACTGGAAAGGATGCAGATTTCCAGCTGGCTGAGGGCTGCACGTGAGCACTTGAAGCTATTCTAGCTGAGTCATAAGGAACAGGGGGGCTCGGGAGCGCTGAGGGTCTGGGAACAGCCACGGACAGTACTGTGGATGGAGATTGCTGTTGGGCAAAACAGGCGTCGGTCTCGCTAAGAATTGGGGTGTCAGCTCTGCGTGGTGCATCCCCTTTCCTGGAAACCCAGGTTCCTCAGGGTGGTTGACAGAGGCCCCCCGCAGCGGCCCCCGCCTTCCTCCAGCCTCCCAGGACTCCCTCCCTCTCGGATCCAGCCACACTCACAGTTCCCCAAAACTCCATGCTTTCCCCTCTGGCCCGCTTGGCCAGGTATGCACTACTCCCTTACCTACATGTGCACAGGTGCACACACACCTGTGCTATCTGGAAAACCTGCTCTGATTCATCTCTTACAGTGAATTATTTAAAAAAAATTTTTCTTACTTTGTAATAATTTTAGATTTACTGAAAACCTGCAGATAGTACAGAGAGTTCCGGTACGCCCTCCACCCAGCTTCCGCTAAGGTTAGCGTCTTACATAACCGTGGTTCATTTGTCAGAATGAAGAAATCAACATCGGGACAACACGACAGACTAAACCGCAGACTTTATTCAGATTTCACCGGTTTGCCCACAAATGCCCTTTCATTACTTCCGGATCCCATCCTGGATTTCGCGGTGCATTTAGTCCTCGTGTCCCCCTAGTCTCCTCCGATCTGTGATGGTCCCCCGTCTCTCCTTGACCCGTTTTGAAGGGTCCTGTGAAGCATTTTGTAGAGCATCTTTCAATCAGAGTTTGTCTGAGGATGCTCATGGTTAGACTGGGGTTGTGGAATCAAGGAAAGAATGACACAGGAAGTGGCCTCCTCGCCTCACCTCGGGGGCCTGTAATGTCAATACGACTTATCACAGTGAGGTTAGCCCCCGTCACCTGATCATGTCTGCCCGCTCTCTCCACTGTGAAGTTTCTATTGCCCTTTCCATACTGTATGTGTTAGAAGTGAGTCACTACATCCAGTTCCTACTCTGGGGGAGAAGATTTAGGCTCCAGTCCCTGGAGGGGGTTATCTCTGCATGTCATTTGGGATTCTTCTTGGGGGAGAATTGTCTCTTCTCTGCCATTTGCTTACTTACAATGCATTTTAATGATCTCCGCTTTAAGATCTTCATCAGGTCTCCTCCTTCCAGTTGAGCTGAGTGGCTAAGACAGCTCCCCACCCCCCATATTTCCACAGCCTGCTGTGCTTTCCGCTCTCGTTGCACTTACCAAACTATACCGTTATCACTGCTTTCCTTGTGAGCCTCCCTATCACTGGACAGCTTTCCTAGTCATCATTTACGAGTAGTTATGCGGCAGGTACCTCTCAGTATTTGTGTGAGCATCATCTCATTTAATCCCCACAACATTCCCGTAAGTAGATGTTATTACCATCCCCATTTTACAGAAGAGGAAACTGGGGCTCAGAGAGGCTAAGCAGCCTGCCTAAGGTCACACAGGTAGTGAGCAGAGTCCGTGAGGCCAGGAACTGTGTCACACCTATCTCTCCCTGGTGGCCGGCAGGGTGCCGGGCTTCACCATCAACTTGCTTGCCTTGCAACAGAAAGAGCAAAAGCCAGAGCTGCTGTTGTCCACACCCGCTTGGGGGAGCTAAGCACAGGGGCCAGGTCCTGCTGGCTTACTGCCCCAAGTCTCCGCGAGGCCCCCGGGGTGGCGGCACCAGCAGAGGCGTCGCTCCTGGCAAGGAGGTTCCCACCTCTCAGCGTCCCTGCCCGGCAGGAGGGAGAGAGAAGGGCAGTGAAGATGGCTCCCAAATCGTGAGCCCGAGCAAACTACCTCTCTCAGAGCCCACGATGGGGTGGCAGCCTAGCGAGTGACCCGAGGGACCCAGCGGGGATCCATGAGTGACACGGAGCCAGAAGGGTGTCCAGGCAGGGGCTCCGGACAAATCAGGGCATGAGGCATTTTCTAAACTCATCCTGGCTAAGCAGTTCACTCATTTCCTGGCCCAATCAACACGGGCCTGCTCTGAGGTCAGAGCTCCCAGTTGAGGGTAGAGACAGAAGGGTAAATAAACAAATGGTAAATATAACAAATGTCACTGTAGAGATGCCGCACGGGGACACTGAGGAGGGAGGGGCACTGACTGCACCCGGGACGGGGGCTTCATGGGGAAGACGAGGGGCTTCAGGGCAGAAAGGGAGCCGGGGAGCAAGGGCCACCACCCAGGAGCCCCTGGTACCCGGGAAGCAGCGGGCAGCAGGACCAGCCCACCCGAGGGAAGCGGGGCAATGCCCCCTGGTTCTGCTGTGCTCAGCTCCGAGCTGGGAGCTGGTACCTCCTTCGAGGGTTTAAAATCCATTCCTATGCTGAGTCAGGCCAGCTTGGGACCACCGGGGCAATGCAGCCCAACCAAGGCTCGGCCTGGCGCTCCCCAGAGGCCAGGCGTGAGGAGCTGGCGTCCCGGCAGGTCCCAGCTCAGGCCCTGCAGGGCCCGTGCAAGTCCCCCTGTGAGACGCTTCTCCACCGGCCACTCTGCCAGCACCTCGAGCTGCCGCCCGCTGGCCCTGCTGCCCGCCTGGGCTGGTGCCAGCACCGCACTGGGTCACTGGGGAAGCCGGGCTGGCAGCACCTCCAGGTACAGGCCATTGGCCAGGCGGACAGCCTGGGCGGCCACGCGGACACTTGGAAGGCTGCCCGCCTAGGCCAGCAGGTACTTGGTGCTGTTGCCCAACACCGCACTGGCCTCTGAGGGCTTGCTTCTGGGGCTGTTCTCAGGACAGTGGCCCTGGGGTGTCCTCCAGGGGGCCTCACAATGTGGTGGAGGGCACTGAGCCCGGAGGCGTGGGTTCTGGTCGTTTGAGAGTGATTTGGATGAGTCGTTCCCCTCCTCTGGGTCTGTTTCTCTTCCCACAAAAAGAGGAGGACGGACTAGATGAGTACTTCTCGCAGCTTGCTCCCTGGACCGGTGGCAGCAACGCCATCTGGGAACGTGTTAGAAATGAAAACTCTCTGACCCCCTTGGAGACCTGCTGTGTCAGACGCGCCGGGCTGGACCTAGCAGTCTGTTTTGACGCAGCCTGCAGGGGGTTCTAATGCTGCTCAAGTGTGAGAACCGCTGGACTGGCTGCTCTCCTCCCAGGTCTCTCCCCAGGCTTATTTCCACCTATCAGGCACCCGCTGCCTAGGCACAGGTGAATGAGGTGTGTCGTCAACACTGAAATGTCACCTCCGCTCCCTGGACGGCTACCTCCCACTTGTCCCTTAACACCAGCTCCAATGACATCTCCTGCAGAAATGGTCCCAGACGGCCCTCCCGCCAGCTCCGCAGGCAGAGGGAGTCAGGTCCCCTCTGCTCCCCCCGCACCTGCGCCTCCAGTGTGGCCACTGTGGACAGTACATTCCCTCGTTTGTAGGTCAGTCTCTCCTGCCGAATGGTGGGACCAAAGGGGAGGGGCTGGTCTGGTCCCTCCATGGTCCCCTAGCACCAAGCACACAGCAGGGCTCTCCTTCCCCACAGCACCACAGGCTGTCCTGCCCAGGCTCTCAAGGCCCCACTGAGCACCCATCCCCTCCGAGAAGCCTCCAGGGGCCCACTACGCCCACATCCGCATCCCAAGCTTTCCTTTGGCAAATGTTGCAAGTTGGAGGCCCCTCTACCCCGGGCCTGGGGACCTGACATACACACAGCCCGGTTCTCCCTCTTAGAAGGTCTGAAGATGCAATACACAGAGAGGTCGTGCCCTGGCCTGGGGACACACAGAGAGAAGGCAGAGCACAGCAGCCACGAGGCAGCCGCAGCCACCATGAAGGAGTGTGTGTGTGTGTGTGTGTGTGTGTGTGTGTGTGTGTGTATGTGTGTGTGTGTGTGTGTGTGTGTGTGTCTGTGTGTAGAGGGAGGAGCTGACCTTCCCCTTTGTGTCTCGTGGGAGCTGCCAAGGCCCCCGCCACCACCCAGGTCCATTCACAGGACTCACATGTGCTCTTAGTGCCTGTTTTCCAGGAGGAGATGGTTGGGAGAAAGATGCACTGGACGTGGGTCTGAGAGATGGAGCCTGGCTCCACCTGTGCCAGCCAGGGCTGCTTCATCTCTCTAGTCCTCAGTTACTACCCCATTTTACAGATGAAGAAACTGAGGGTGTTAGGAGTGACGGATGCCTGCTGTCAGGTTGGTGGATCAGTCATCCAACAGGGGGGTTGGTGGGTCGGTGATTCATTAATCCATCCACTAATCAATCATTGATTAGGTCGTTTAGTCAACCAGCCTGCTGGTCAAGCAGCTAGTCAGTTTACACCATGTTCCGGTCCTTGTGTGGCTTCCAGACAGTGAGCTCAGCCCAGCGAAAGAGAAAGGCAGGAAGGATGGGCCGGACCCAGGCCTTGCCAGCAGCCAGCTCTCCCCTCCCAAGCCAGCTCTCCCTGGCCCTCCCACCCACCCTGGCAGCAGTCGGGGCAGGGAAGGCAGCCTCTAGACTCGCTTTGTTCCTCTTAGCTCCACAGCTGGGCTCTGGCCAAAGGCTGAAACACTCAAGAGCTGGCAAAACCCGGGCTGGCCAGTGTGCCACCTGGAGAGGGGATGCTGAGGGTCAGAGGAAAGAGCCTGCCTGCCCGCTGTGGGTCCCTGCCTCTCGGCAGCTGCCAGGCCCAGGCAGAGTGAAGCGGAGTCACGCCAACCATCTGTTTCTGACTAGGCCTTGAAATCAGCTCCTCCAAGTTCAACGTGGAAAGGGAACGACCCTTGTGGAACCACGGTTATCCAAGATGGAATGGACCTCCGAAAACATCTAGTACAGAGATTCCCAGATTTGGGCATTTCACTGACCATAAAATTTCAGGACAAGTTTGAGGGGCTGCCATAGGGTTGCCAGTGTTTTGTTCTCACAACTTAGAGTATGATGTACCATCTGCTATCACCATCGCTTCCTAAAAGACGTGACACTGTAACAAGAAAAAATAGGAGGATACGATCTCTGAGTAAGTGAGGGTCTGCAAACTGGGCTTAACTATAGGAAGAAATGTATTCTTTGCCCTTATTTTTCTCATTCATAACAAAACCTTGAAAGCTAACTTGATCACAATTCATGACTGATTATTTTGCAGGTCAGGAAACAGGCTCAAAGATGACAAAGAGACCTGCCCAGGTGATCCAGCACTTTAATACCAGGAGCTCGGACACCAACCCAATACCCTGTCCAGGGTCACTCCAGCATCCTAACTGGGTCCTCAGTGCAGTGGGCAACTGCTGTCGCTCTCCCTGGCCGAGTCCTTAACACGTTTCCCGCTGAGTCTGTTCCAAACCTTTCTCATCTCACTAGGGCCCCCTCCCCAGCAGATGGCTCCTAACGTCACCAAGAAGGTAGATCACAGGTCATCACCCTGGCCGTCTCTCCTCTGCATCCCAGAATCTTCCTGACTCCCCAGCCACCTTCTCTTTCTTCCCCTATTCTCTGATGAAGCAGGTCCTTCCTCCCGCCCAGGGCTGGCCTCCCTGTTATGTGCTCTCCCAGCCTTCCCGACACCACTCCCCAACCTCCTTCCCTTCCCTCTCCCTCTTGCGTCACTCGTTTTCCTCCTCTGAGCCCTTCACTTCAGTGTACAAACACGCTGAAGTTCCTGTACTGTCATTTAAAATTCCTTCAGAGTTCACAGAAACCGAAATCACGATGGCTTTCAAATACATGAAAAACTCTCAAGGAAACCCCACCAAAGAAATGCAATCTACTGTTATGAGTTCTCATTTTTTCCACTGAGCTTGGTAGAGGTCAAAAATTCCAGATGGTTCAGTATTAGTGAAGGGAGAGGGGACTGGCTTTGCAGTTCACTGTTCATGGGGTAAATGGACACAAAAGCATGTTTGGAGGGCAATTTGACAATTTTCCTCAATTAAAAATGCACATACCCACGTATCAGAATTTTCATAGCTGCTTTACTCATAATAGCCCCAGACTGGAAAGTCCTGATGTCCATCGACAGGAGAATAGATGGACACTGTGCTGTATTTTATATCAACAAGAATAAATGATCTTCAACTACATGTAACTCCATGGCAGACCCAACAGAGAACAAACCATATGATACTCTTTGTACAAGTTTCAATACATGCAAAAACATCCTATGGTGTTAGAAGTCATGATAGGGATTATCCTGGATGGGGTTAGGGAGGCGGCTTCTAGGATTCTGCTAATACTCTGTTTCTTGATCTCCATGCTGGTGACACAAGTGTGCTTGCCTTGTGAAAATTCACCGAGTTGTACACCTAAGTTTTTGCACTTCCCTATATCTATGGTATACTTCGATAAAATTTATCAAAAGGGAAAAAAAGGGAAAAGGAAAAGAAATGCAAGAGCATTTCCAGCAATTCCAATTCTAGGAAGTAATCTTGTAGTTATTTTTGCATGTGGGCAAACAATGAATGGACATGATGTCCTGGCAAACTGGAAATAGTCTAAATACCCCAGTGATTTAAGCAGGAGTGGTTAAATAAAGTACAACACGTCCATATAACAGAATAGCATCTAACCGTGATAAATCACGAGGGTGACCTTTTTGTACTGATTTGCAACAGGCTCCAAGACATGTTGTGAAATCAGCTAGCAAGATGCAGAAGGTGCACAGAACACTGCCTTCTGTGTAAAAGTATTTTTTCCATATACACAGACTCTCCGGGAGGACCCACGAGAAAGTGGTGGCCGTCTAGCTGGGGGCATCATGCTCTACTTTATCCAGGAGTTACCTGTGTCGAGGCCCAGTCTGCCTGCTGGACCGCGCTCTGCCTGAGGGTCTGTGGGGCCTGGTGCCAATGAGGGCCTCGGGGATGGCTCTGTGTCAACGACTTGTAACTGTCTTCAGTTTATAAACATGTCAATATCCACTGACTATAGGCAGGACCAGCATCTGGGGTTTGGCAGCAACCACAGACCGGTGTGTGTGTGTGTGTAAGAGAGAGAGAGAGAGACAGAGCGAGAGCGAGAGCGAGAGCGAGAGAGAGAGAGAGAGAGAGAGAGAGAGAGAGAGAGGCGGGGGGGGGGGGGTGCGGGGGAGAAAGGCTTCATGGAGAAGCCATATCTGGGTAGAGGTGGGGAAGAAGAGAGAAGGGACAAGCATAAGCGAAGACCTGTCTCTCTGTCACATGGACCGATGCAGGAAGGGTAGGGCCTTAACGCTTGAAGAGCCCCGAGCCAGCCTGCTGCCCAAGTTTCCAGGTATTCCTGCTGTCCAGGGGGCAGAAACTGAGCTGGAGGTGAGAGAAGCTTGTGCTCCAGACTCCTGGAGAGTCGATGCCACCTCCTATTCTGCAGAGACATAGCCGGCCACATGGCCTGGCCACATTGGCAGAGCTGGGATTTGCATCCGGGTGTGACGCCAAAACCCTGCACTTAGCACTTGGCTGAGTCGTCCTGCTGTTCGGGGGTCAGGAAGCGCTTTGCTGAGGAGTCACACTGCAGTCTTACAGTGTAAAAGTGGAGAAGGGTTGTGGTGTTCCACACAGAAGGAACGCCACGTACAAAGCAGAAGACAGTGATCTGACCTGATGTGGGCAGCACAGGGTTCCGTACGGAGGCAATGGGGGCAGGAGGGAAAGGGATTTGGGGAACTGGCCAGAATGATGCAGCACGCACTGGCTGGGGCCTGGTTACGAAGACTCATGGATTCCCACCTAAGGAGTAAGTTTCAGTCCCATAGCTGTTTGGATTCCAAACTGAGGGTTTGATTATGGGTTCGGTACCATCTCTACTTCTAGAAGATCATTGTGGCAGTGAGATGAGGCACAGATTACAGGTGACGAAGCCAGAGGTAGGGGGACCCGTTGGGAAGCAGCGAAATAATTCAGGTGAGAGAAGATGGTGGCTTGGACCAGAGCAGGAGTAGGTGATGGAGAGAAGTTAAGAGTTTGAGAGAGATTTAGGAAGAACAACACAAAGTAATTGGCAGAAGGAAGCAAGTGCAGGAAAAGGAAGGGTCAAAGGTGACTCTCAGATTTCTGGGTGAAGGAATGAGGTATCTGGTGGTGCCCTTCTGGAGGTGAGAAACCTGGACTGGGGTAGAATGGAAGTTGAGTTTCAAGGATATTGAAGTAGAGGGGTCTGCAGCATGTCCAACTGGGCAGGCCAGGTGGTGCTGGCCTTCATTCACTCATTCAACCAGTGGTTACTGCGTACTTGCAGCGAGCCAGGCACTGGGGGTTCACAGTGAATTAAACAAGGTCCCTAACCTTGGGAGGGTTCCTTCTGGTGGAGAGACAATTAACAAATAACCGAAGAAACAGAAGTTACAGGCCATGAAAGGTACTGCGAAGGATCTGAAGAAGATGAAATGGAGAGAAGCTGCAGGTCAGCCTATGCTCCCTCTGCCCAACAGAGCAGGCCTGTTGAGGAACAAGCTGGCCAGAGCCCTGGGTCCCACCTGCTTCCTTATCAGTTTAAGGGGGAGGGCCTGGTGCTCTGATGGCCTGTTCCTTGGGCCCAGAGCTTCTTTTGCTCAGAGCCAATCCCCACAGTGCAGGGATCCGCTACTTTCACCTGTTCTTAGCTTTTAGGGTCAAGGCTTCCGCACTGTGGCCTCTGCACCGTGCGCTGTGCCGAGCCATATCGAAACCCAGCAAATGTGGGCCACGTGGATGGATGAAGGGCTGTCTCATGCCTCGCTGCAGGTTGTGAGGGTGCACATAAACACAGCCTGCACTTCAGGAACCTGGAGCTGCAGAACTGGATAAGCCGCACCCTGAGAAACAGGCAACCGAAGTACTGGGGGGAAAAAAAGGTGTCCTAGGCATCGCTCTCATTCAGGCCTGAGGACTTCCCATAGGGAGTGACGCTTACACCTGGCCTGGGAAGAATGGGTTTCACCAGGAGCCTCTCGGGTGGGCACCCGTCTTGCCCCCCACCCCCACTGAGCTAAGCGGAAACTGCAGCCCAGAACTGCCTGGGGACCGGGGTCAGCGGCAGACACAGGCCTAGAAGCTGCGGTAAGCAGCAGATGCAGGCGATGTCACCTGGAGCTAGCCAGCTTTCAAAACTCTTCCAGGCCAGGGATGCACTCCTAAGAGCGACAGTAGATTAATACCAATTAAAAAACAAGAAAGCAAAATCTGGGTTGAGGTCTCCAGGTGAGCCGCCTCTTCTGGACGGATTCACTTCATGGGGACCTGCGCTCCGGGAGGCTGCGGGCGGTGGCCCCTTTAAGCGTAATCCTCCTCCCAGCCGTCCCAACACGCTCGGGGAGTTCCCCGGCCGCAGCTGCGTGGTCCCCGCCGGCCGCGCCGCCGCCGTGGCCGCCGCCGCCGCCGCGACCTTTCCCCTACTTTCCAGGGCCTCAAGCTCCGCCCCCTCGCCGCCACCAAAATACATGCAGCATCCCGCCCTGCCCGATCACGCCGCTGCCAGGCTCTGATCACGCGGCTCCCCGCGGCGCCCATTGGCCGGCGGCGCACGGGCTAGGTGCGCATTGGCTGGCGCCCTCCAGGCCCCGCCCCGTCGGGGCGTGGTGTATTTTGGTTTGCTTCCGCGCTCCGCCCCTGCGGCCGCTCCCTCCCCAGCCGCCCCGCCCCTCCCGCACCGCGAGGGCCGCGCCAGGGCAGAGCCGCGCGGGCGGGCGGAGGCGCACGCCGGCCGCTGGAGCTCCGGGTCGCCGCCGCCCGCCGTGCACGTGCGGCAGCTGCTGTACTGAACTCCCGCCGCGCGGCCGCTTTGTTGCCTCCGGGCCGCCGGCACCATGCACACGCCGGCCTCCGCGGGCTCGGGCGACGCACGCGCGGTGAGTGGCCTCCCATTGGAGCGAGGGGCGAGGCGGGGACGCGCTGCCAGTGCGGGCCCAGGGCGCGGAGGAGGCCAGAGGCGCGCGGGGCATAACCGCGCGCGCACCGTTAGGAGCACGGGCGGCTTCGGGAGTCGAGAGGGGCGGTGGCCGCACGAGGCCGCGCCGGGAGGGGCGGGAAGTGGGCGTGTGCCTCGCGCTGCTCTCTGCGCAGCTTTGTCTACCGCTCCCGCAGCGGCCCCGCCCCGCCGGCTTCAGGTGCGGGGCTATTTCCAGCCATGACATCACCAGGCCCTGAGGAGGTGGCCGTTGGGTGGGGCGCGGCTGGCGGGAACGCGGCACGCGGGCGGCGGGGGCGGGGCGCCGGCGAAGGGGCAAGGACTGTGGGAACGCGGCGCACGGGCGGTGGAGAGGGCGAGGGGGCGGGGCAACGGCTGGCGGGAAGGTGGGGGCGGGGCAAGGGTTGTGGGAACGTGGGGGCGGGGCAAGGGGCGGGGAAAAGGCCGGCGGGAAGGCTGCACGGGGCGGGGGGCGGGCCCCGGCGCCTCAACCCTGGCGGGCTCCAGTCGGGACCTGAGGGCTGCGAGGAGTTCGCTGGTTGGACCTGGAACCTAGTCGAGCCGCGCGGACCGCTGAGAGGCCGAGAGAGAGGTGTGGGAGCCCCGCGCCGCCCTGTCCCTGCCCGCCTGTGGGCGAAGCAGGCGGTAGCCTGCACGTCTGTGACTTCGCAGTTCGTTCCGAGGCCCGGGCTGCGGGCAGAAGTGGGGCTAGAGCGGCGTTTGTAAAGGCGGCGGCGTTGCCTGTGTGCTTTGGGGGACACCTGGGCAGGACAGGTTGGATGTTTAGGCAAACTGAGTGGAAGTGTGTATCTTACTAGATGTAGAATTTCTCTGCGAAGAGATCATTCAGTCGCTTCCCGCCCCGCTCTTGCTTGACAAGAGACGGTCTGCTGCGCTGGAAAGTCCTCGGGGCCCGGGCTTGTGGCACATCTTACACTTTCTTCCTCTCCCCGCGCTGGCCTTGTGGCGTGAATCGGTGCTCCTGGGGGTGGGGACCGGGGCTGAGCCAGTGCAGGCTCTCCCGCCCAGGGCTCTGCTGAGTGACGGCCTCACTGGTGTGGAGCCTCCGGGGTTGTCGCAGATGCGTCTGTGGGGACGCTCTGGTGGCTTCGCCGACTCAGAAGGGCTGCGCTGTCATCTTACCCAACCTCAGCCATCAGTGTCTTTTCCTCCTCCCCCGGGGACAGTTTGGTACTAGCTACTGCAGCTCACACCTCTGGAAGTGTTATTAATCATTTCCCGAAGGAGAAGCTAGCTTAATAACCTTTGTTAACAGTCAGGATTTTCCGTGGAAGCCGCTGTTGGACCGAGTCCATTCCTCCTTCTCCCCCCACTGCCCCCCACCCGCCGCTGCAGAACGCTGGCTCGGAGCGAGTGGTCCTCGGCGCTCGGCAGGCATCCTTCCCTGGAAGCCAGAGCGCGTGCGCGTGCTGCCGGGGGCGGGGCAGGCTTCTGGTGTGCGCGTCCCCGTGCTGTCCCGGTCCCCCCCTCCCTGTGTTTCCAGGGACTCAGCCACTGTGTTGTGTCGACTTTAGGTTGACATCATGGACATATGCGAGTCAATCCTGGAGAGGAAGCGGCACGACAGCGAGAGGTCTACGTGCAGCATCTTGGAGCAGAACGACATGGAAGCTGTCGAGGCTCTTGTTTGTATGAGCTCCTGGGGTCAGAGATCCCAGAAAGGGGACTTGTTAAAGATAAGACCCCTCACACCTGTCTCTGACTCTGGGGATGTTTCCACCATTGTGCACGTGGACGCAGCCACACCCGAGTTACCAAAGGACTTCCATTCTTTATCAACTCTGGTAAGAGGAGGGGGAGAGGAGCGATTTGTGCAATGGCTGGAGTACCTTCAGTAAACATGCTGAAGAGCTCCTGGGGAGATTCACCCGATGCTGGCAAGCAAGTTCATACCCTCCCCTGTATGGGTCCTAAGGGTGAAAACTTCTTTTATCTCTTGAAAATATGCTTTCCATTGATTGATCATAGCTTGCAGCCACGGGGTGAAAATGTCCATAGGCTGAAACGTACAGATTAATGGGAGAAAGCAAAATGTACTCATTTCCCTGGGGAACTGAGGGTGGAGGCTTAGATTCCCCAGATACCCCAGGCCAGGGTCAGGATCCGCTGCCACAGCTGGGGAAAGCCTGTGCTTTGGCACTGGACAGCTTTTGTTAGCTGCGTTGAGACCCTGGCCTCTGCCACCCTGTGGCAGCCAGCTTCTTTCTTGGGTGAGTTGGGTGTAGTCAAGCACTGGTTTTGGTTTTGGTTTTCTTAACTTGCTACAGCTCTGAAGTTACTGGGGAAAACTGCTTCGCAACTTGGAGAAGTCGAGAGCTGTCAATTGCTAACAAAACTGAAAATTATAATCTAATTGTCCTGGGCTGGAAGCCTGCCCTGGAAGGAGAGTGTGGAAAACCGACTTGGAGAGAGAGGGATGAGAAGGGACTTGGGGGTAGTGGAGAGGATTGTACAGGTAGTGGGCCTGGCTGCCCAGAGCACGTCACAGCGTTGGGATCGTCCACTGAGAGGCTGAAGATAAGTGGGAGTGGTGGGGGAGGTGTTACAGAGGCTCACTATAGGCAGAACCCCTGGTTAGAGCAGGGCCTTTTATGGGTCATTCTGACAGGTTTTACCTCTCATCCAATAGGCACAGGATACGTGTGTGATTGATTGGATATGTGTGTGTTAAATGATTACCACCGAGGTTTTTAAAAAATTTTTGAGAATCTAAAATTATTGTGTAAAGCTTTCATCTTGAATATAAGTTTGATTTCTCATTTGCAGCCCTAATATGCAAATTGTTCATTTCAGTAGCTGTGCGAGGCCAGGAATGGCGCTGGCGTCCTTATAACCGAGCAGATGGACGGGTTTGAGAGAGGTCGGGAAAGGGAGAGAAAGCTAGAAAGTAAAGTGTCTCATGCAGCTTTTATATTCACTGGGTGTGATTGGGAGCAGACTTTGACCAGTCTTTTCTAGATACTTCTTTGTAAAGACCTTGGGGACAACATGATCAAAGTTAAGTTCCTTAAAATTTAACCAAAACAACCTTTTCACACAGTACTTTTTTCTTTTTTTTTTTTAAAGTGCATGACTCCTCCTCAGAGCCCTGACCTCCTGGAGCCGTCAACAGGGACAGTTGTTCCTTCCCAAGTAACTGATTCCAAAGCACCTGTGGTCGTGGCTGTCGCCCCAGCCTCTACTGGGGCAGCCGGAGTGCTGAGCAGGAGGGCAGAGAGCGCCCTGCCTGCTTTGAAGGCAGAGCTGCTGGAGCCGGCTGTCAGCCCTCACTGCAGGGCCACGGTGACAAGTGTCATTTGCCACACTGGGGGGAGTCCTGCTGCTGCCCACGTTCCTACCACCCAGACTCAAGCACACCAACTTTCGGCCAGCGCGGAAGGAGAAGCGCAGTTTTTGGGGCACGTTGAAGCTGTGCAGGACACACACCTCACAGACAGTGTGCTCAGCGCTAACTCAGCGTCCTGTCAGCCTTGTTTGCACAAGTCCAGTGGCCTGAGCCCCACCAAAGACCAGCAGGCAGGGTGGCCCGTTGCAATTCAGACCTGCTCACCAAAGAATTATGAAAATGACTTGCCAAGGAAAGCCACCCCTCTGATTTCTGTGCCCATTCCTAGTCCTCCTGTCCTTTGCCAAATGATCCCTGTGACTGGACAAAGTGGCATGTTATCAGCTTTTTTGAAGCCATCTCCCCAAGTGTCTGCAGGGACTGTCAAACCCATCTTACCCCACGCTGCTCCAGTGCCCCAGCCTGTGTTCGTGGGACCGTCTGTGCCTCAGGGAACTGTGATGTTGGTTCTGCCCCAGGGGGCCCTCCCGCAGCCTGCCACGTGTTCGTCGAGTGGAATGGCTGTTGGGAATACCAAGTTACTGCCCCTTGCCCCTGCTCCAGTGTTTATTGCATCCAGTCAGAACTGCGCCCCTCAGGTAGACTTTTCCCGAAGGAGGAACTATGTTTGCAACTTCCCAGGCTGCCAGAAAACCTACTTCAAAAGTTCCCACCTCAAGGCTCATCTTCGCACTCACACAGGTGAGAACTGAAGCAGGTAGGGCATAGGGAATGTCGGATCCCGTGATCGGGAAACACACGTCCAGCCGCCTTTGAGTGGGAGCGAAGCTGAGAACCGCTGGAGAAGGTGGCCATCTTTCTTTGGTTCTGAAAAGCCTTCATAGTCTTGGGGTGAACGTTAGTACAGCTGTCAGTGGTTTTCCTGGAACATGGTATCTGGTCACCCCAGTAGCTAAAATGTAATATAGTTCTGTGATTGTGAACCTGTGATTGAGAGGCTTTTAGGGTGAGGCTCACATTCCCCCTTTCTCTTCACATTGCAGTAGACATTCTTTCTTTGCATTTTAGAAAGTGTCCATTCACGTTCAATAAACATCAGTGTGACTTACTTAGGCTTACTATGGGGAAAGAGCTCTCCAAAGTATGGAAAAGTTTGAATTCTAGAATATTTGAACTTTAAAGGAATATTGTTTTTTTATTTTTGGCAATATGTGGTTTTAATTCAGAAGGACTCACACAAGAAACTAACTAAAATGACTTAATGATCTCTTCATTGTCCTGTCAGATCCAGTAGAGTTTTCGGCAGTGATGGAAATGTTCTCTGTCCATTAGGAGGGTAGCCACTAGCCACGTGGACTTGAAATGTGAACAGTGTGTCTGAGGAACCGAAGTTTAACGTTTTCATTAAGGTTGCGTTTATATAGCTACATGGGGCTGGTGGCTACCATGTTTAGCGGAGGTGTGAGGTTGCCTGGTAGGTAGAACTTCTGCTGTAGTTGATTAGGGCAGAACGTCTCAGGTGTTCTGTGACACTCTTGTTCTTTGAGTTAGTGTCACTTGTTTTGTTTTCAAGGGTACTGTGGTTAAATAGTCTGCTTGTTAAACTCACCTTTCAAAGGTTCACACACATATGTATATATAATAAGCCCAGTTAACAGGACGCAGGTTCTGCAGTAAAGGTGTGCTTCGTAAGCTGTCTTGATCGTGGAACCCCAGATGCCGGCTAGTGGCCTGGGGGACAGCAGTGAATTGTGAAATACAGTTTAGGAAAGGCTGAATTGGAGGGAGTTGTCATAGTACTTTACTTTGAAATGCTTTCCTGGTAGAGTGGTTTCTAATTAACACATTAGAACTCCAATCGTGGCAGCTCCCGCTTGCAGAATGAAGCCGCATCTGGAAGGCGGGCCTTACGGAAGGAGCCCTGCTGTCCTCCACACTGCGGAAGGGGCTGTGTGCTTCCGGGCTAAGGCCCCAAACCTGGCCTGTGAAGAACTTGCCTCTCTGCCTTTACTGTCTCTCTCCAGTTCCACATTTCTGCCCTTCACCCTCTGCCCTCTGCCTGTCTCTACTTACTGAAAACCCTTTAAGGGCCATCCCAAAGTTAGTTCTTAGAACTCTTCCCTGATCTCTCCTTCTTTATTTGACCCTGGTGGTTTGTTGTGTTTTTCACCTTATTGTCCCTTTGTATTTTTAGTTACGTACATAGGTGTCTGATCTCACTGGATATAGACTCTTGGTGTCTGTCCCAAGAGCCTGACGCTAGTCATTGGTGATGCAGGGTTGCTGTCATGGCTGTATCGGTGTGAATGGGCACCCCTAAGGGGCTCATTGACTTGGCAAGCCCTGCTTTTCACTGAGACTGCTGAGGTGAACTTCAGATCACATCCAAACACAGATTCCACATGTGGGGAAGCGCAGTGGAATGAGGTTTTACTGTTTATTCAGTCAGCTTCCCTTGGTAGGAAACTAAGGTGATCATACAAGCTCTTTTCAGGTTTCCCAAAGTACTTACATTTAAGTAACCATAAAGGTTCTGAAGAATCAAATTCTTGTGTTATTTCATAAACACTAAATTGGAGTTTTTATAAGAAATAGAAATCTTGGATAGGTTTACCTTAGATAAGATAGTTTTTCACTGTACCAACATGAAAATTTGTTTAATTAGGATACGGTCGAGTGAGCAAAGGCTACATTTTTGACATGCTGAAAACATAGGGCACTTTGTAAATCCCACGCCAAAGGGTGGTGGTTCTCTGTCCAACATCTGGCCATCTGGTATGCTGCCAGCACTGGTGGTAGTTTCCTGGGAACAGGTAACCTTATGCTTTCAACATGGGGTCTTTGAAATCCATCACAGCATCACTGTGATAATGAATTTTCCTTTTAAATCAGCTTTGAAAAACATCAGATATTTAGTTGATCTCTCTCCAACACTCATTCATTCAAAACCATTTATTCACCACCTGTCATACAAAGTGCTGTGCCGGGGGTTAAACTGTACATAGATGGATGAACTAGACAAGTCGTAAACCTTCGGGAAGGTAGGTCACATGACAGCACGCAACAGCATTTATCAAATCCCTTCACAAGGTTGCACAAGCGGTCTATGGTGGTCACAACCTGGTCAAGATCAGGGCTTCAGGATGCAGGAGACGGAGCATTCCTGCTGGCTGGAAAGGCCCAGGATTCTGCGGACAAGGGCTTCCCACTCACCCCTGTACCTCCAGGAAGACACAGTATGGGCAGGACACCTGCCGGGTGCTCTGAAACTTTGAGTGAATGACAGATGCTTGAAGCTTGTAACAACAAGAAGGTAGCTGTTAGAATTCTAACCTGTTCTGCAATTAACCTCTTTGTCAGTGTAATAACAAATATGAAGATGGAATTAATGATTCTGAGAAGTCTTGCAGGTGCTAGGAGGGATTTTTTTTTTATATGTGCAGCTTCCAGAGAGGGAAGGAGTCATTCCTTTCAACAATTTACCTCCTACCCCAAGTTCACAGTCAAAGATTTATTTTTATTTAAAAATATCTTTAGAAGGATTAGATTAGTTTGATGTCTTTGGGCCCTGACATATTACATCTTAGGTGTGGCAGGAAGAAATGCATCTTGGACGATTTCTTGACTTCCACATAACCTGATACCAGAATGATAGGATATTACTTGCTGCTTAGGTTTCGACGAATACAGTTGTAAAACGACATGAATTAACCTGTCCAATAAGGTGCTGCGGATTTATGTTTCCTTTACTTTGTGTTTTCTTATCTCTCAGGAGAGAAACCTTTCACCTGTAGCTGGGATGGCTGTGATAAAAAATTTGCTCGTTCAGATGAACTCTCTCGCCACCGCAGAACTCACACTGGGGAGAAGAAGTTTGTATGCCCAGTGTGTGATCGGCGTTTCATGCGCAGCGACCACTTGACAAAGCATGCCCGGCGCCATATGACCACCAAGAAGATCCCTGGCTGGCAGGCGGAGGTTGGCAAACTGAACAGAATTGCCTCAGCAGAGAACCCTGGGAGCCCGCTGGTGCACCTGCCGGCCTCTGCATGAAAGGTCCTCCAGGGAGTTGTGGATGGGAATTTTTCAAAGCCTTTTTTCAGGAATGGAAGTGATGGTTTTCTCTCCAAAAGAAATTGTCTTGAGGGCTAGGGGAGCTGGTTCTGATGAAAGTATGTTAACTTGTCTTTTTTGGTGGGGAACCCTGTTCAATATCTTTTGTAGTTTCAGAAGTTGTTTTAAGGAAAATGGAAGAAAATTTGATAATCTAAATCACCAGCATTCAAACAAACATTTCGGCAATAAATTTTACAAAATCTGGATTTTTTTACAACCTTCCTACTCCTGTTTTGTAGAAATGAGACACGTTACTAATTTTTATACTGTTTTTTATTAAAAAAAATTTATATTGTTGGTTCTCAAATTACCAATTTCTATATAGATGATTTTACAATCTTCTTTTCAATGTTTAACGATGTTTTTATAATAACCCTACTTTTAGTAAAGTTGGCACATTATTCAGACAAAAAAACTTTACAACTTTGTAATCAGGCCTTTTAGATCTACGAATTTTTTAGAATCAGAACTGGTTGAATAGGGGCCTCTTAAAGAAATGGGGGGGAAAAACTTCGCAGTCAGCTTCTTCATAACATTTCCAAGGGAAATTCCAGACAACTATTTCTTTAAGGCTGTAGCCCAAGGAATTAAAATTTTCATTAAGTAGACCTTAGTCACCTGTGTCCATGGTGTGACTTGTGAAGAATGTACCCCAGAGATTAACGTAAAATACTCGGTAGATACCCGGTGAGCAGAGAGCTGATGTAGGGTCTGAGTGTCTGTACTCTGCTGAGAGCAGACCATTCAGAGTCTGCTGTTTGTACCTCAAACCCCCAAAAAAGAAAATGTAAGCACTCAAACCCAGCTGCTTTGTCAGTTGTCAGTTTGACTTCTTTTGCTGTGGCCTTATCCAAGTGTTTTGTGGGTAGAGTAACTTAGAGAAAAAGATGTCCTTAGTAGTTGGAGGAACTTTCCACCAAAGTAAAGCTTATGTAAGGTGAAGCGGACATGCGTATGGTCCAGCTCCAGTGTTCTGATTCCTTTATTTATTAAGTATTAAGAACGACGGGAAATGCAAGTTACACTAAGCGGCAGTAATACTACCAAGCTGTCCTTTCATTCATTTTGTTTGAAAGAAATTGTTTTGATCAAACAGAAAATTACTTGGAATGGGGTATTTTGCAGTCTGGCTAGAGAATAGACCATGGGCATCACTTTGAAGCTGTGAGCACAGGTCCTAGCATTACAGAGACTGCGCCCCAGTGTCCAGGTGTCCAGGAAGCTGCTGAGACTGCTTTGGTTGGGCAGCGTTGGGAATCCAGGCAAGAGAGTGCATGTAAGGAACACAGTGATGTTGCTCTGCCCTTCGAGCCTGGGAAGGTTTTTATTGTGCCATGTGTATTTAGATTTTTGTCTTTGCCTCTTATTTATTTGCATTTACCTTTATTAAAATGACGGTAAGGTGAAATATTGAATAAATATCAGGTTTTGTGTTCAGGTCTTTTTAGTCTAATAACCCTTGCCTGGTCATTCATTGTATGTTACTTGATACCCATGAAGTATCAACTGCTAATTGACATACAGTTCTGTAAGCGCCGGCTGTGTGTTTAGTAGGCTTCCGTGTCTTTGGAGACTTCTGTAATTGAGTATTCCTACTGGTCATGAGACATGCTACAGTTGGAAGAGAACCAGAATTAAATGTCTATAGTTCGTGATTCCCCACCACCCAGTTCTTTCTTGCACTTATATCTTAAATCAGCATAAACATTTCTTTGTGTATGCTGTAAGTGGCATTAAATCTGGATATTTTTAATTATACAAAGTGATGTTAGTCCTGCTAAAGTTCTGGTAGATAATACAACGTCTTTGAGTATTTGGTTGCTTGTCACCTAGAACTTCATTCTCTGAGCAGTGTTGTTGCTAAAGGATAGATGTGTTAAAAAAAAAAAAAAGTTTTGATTTACACTTCCATTTCCTGATTAGACTTTGAAATACCTTCTGTAAACAACATTTTTGGCCCTCTGTGATTGAAAGATTGTAAATTGGGAAACAGCTTCATCTGAAAAATGCAACGTGAGAACCAGAACCCCGCGGTGCGTGTTCAGCGTGGAGTCCTTCCGCTGCGGCCCGGGCATCGGAGGAGGGCGCGGGCGGCACGTCCCCCAGTGCACTTTACTGCCTGAGCAGTTTTGCTTGATCTTTTTTGACTTTGAGCCTTTCAAGTAGTTAATAAAATGTTAAATGTTTCAGAATTATGTTTTATGTAACAGACTTTGACTTATTATTTAAATGAATATGTGTGATGTAACTTTTTTCTTTGGATCATATAAAACTTTTTTGATTTGCAAACTGGACTTGTGTCCTGTGTCATTCAACTGCACTCCGGTGTACCCAGTGCCTGACCCTCCTCTTTGTTTTCTTGGGTTCTGTTCTACTTTCAGGGCACCGTTTGGCTTCTTTGGAGGGTCCTTTGTGAAAGAAATGTGTGAAGGAGCAGCTTCTGTGTTGGCCAATTTGACGTCAGGACCGGTCTTGGCAGTAGAGGACCATGGCTGCTGGGTAACCCATGACCCTCATCCTCATGCCCTCCGTGTGTCAAGAGGGGAGTATGGGAGGCAGCCTCTTCCCTCCCTTCCCCCACCCCCAGCCCAGGCTTTAAAGGTACATCAGGGAGCCACAGTCTCCGCTCCTGCCCCTGGAGTACGTTCTCTCTCAAGCCCGCTCTGCTGGGGCTGTGCATCCACGTCCCGCGAGGGGAGGCCTCGTGGGTGTGGCCAGGCATTCGCGTGGGCTCAGGTCCTGGTGCCCGTCGTGCTTGTCTGTGAACGGCACTGGACAGGGTTGGTGGGTTCCCCTGCAGGCCGCACCGTGCTGCTCTCCTCTTACCTCGCTGCTCCTTCGCCGGTCCCCCTCCTCTCCCTGACCCCTCTTCTATTCCCCTCACAACCTTGGTGATCTTTTCCAGCCTTGGCACTTAGATAAAAATAACTTCTCTACCATGAAGAGCCCCGCATGTATGTCTCTCCTTTACGCTCCACACCTGGCTTCAAATTCCTGTGTCCAGCTCTCTGCTTGACACCTGTCTAACCAGCATCCCAAACTTGAGACGACTGAACTCCCCATCTCCTCCACACTTGCTTTTCTCACAGTGACCCCGCTGCCTTTAAAAAGGACAAGGAGTCCATCCTTCTAGCTGTTCAGGTGCAAAACCTTGGAGGCGCCCTGGGCTCCTTTCCCACTCCACAGCCAGTCTGTCACTACCCTGTTGACTGACTGCCTTCCCAAGCCAACCATTCTGGAATGTGACTCCATAAGCCACGCTAGTCCCGGTTATGCGTGTGTGCGTGTGTGTATGTGCAGGTGTGTGGGGAGGCGGTAAAGGATCAATGTGCTTTGCATTTAGCAATACACTTAGAAAAGTCTCTCCAACTCCAAGCCCCTTTGCGCCTAGGTGCCGGCCACACACCTGTTAGCCTCAACTCTGTGACTCTGTACCTGCTCTCCTCCCTTTGTGCCACCAAGATTTTACTTTCTGGCTGTAACATCCATTGTTCCTTTGCTGTCAACCTGCCTCTTTGTTTAGGGACTTCTTAAATTAAGGACTTCAGACATGTTGCTAACACCCAGGCCCCATCCTGGGAGGAAGTCCGGGCACCAAGGACACCACACCCCAGGGGGGTGAGACACACTCAGTCCCTGCTAAGTTAGGGAGGCTCATTCTCAAAAGCCTCTCACCACTCTGTAGGAAGCCTAGTCGTCCCAGAATTGCCCAGAGCTGGCTCTGCAAACAGGTTTCCTCTCCCCAGCATGTTCTCATCTCAGCAGACAAACTGGTCAACAAGCAAAGATGATAAGGAAGAAACAAGTTATAAAATAAACGTCACAGGGATGTAAGGTACAGCATAAGGAATATAGTCAATAATACCATAATAACTTTCTATGGTGACAGACGGTAATTAGACTTACCGGGGTCAGCTTTACGCAATGTAGAAAAATATCAAATCACTATGTTGTACACTTGAAACTAATATAATATTGTAGACTATAATTTAATTTTAAAAAAGAAGACTGTGTTTAAAAAAAAAAAAGAAACAGGTTGCTACAAGTCCAGTGGTGCTGGAGGAGGAGATGCACAGGCAGAGTGAGATGATGACAAGGTGGGGCAGTGGCAGCTAAGCTCTCACCGCCCAGCTCTGGTGGTAGCCTCTGGGAGCCTTCCCAGGGCTCCCCTTCTTTGGACTCCTTCAAGACTAGAGGTTCTAACCACTCGGAAGAACTTGCCAGTTTTATTGAATTTGATTGTAAGTCTTGTGGGTCCCACAAGACTTGTGGATGGGTGGGTAGGGGTATAGATGGATGGATGGATGGATGTGATGTGATGTGATTTCTATCACAGGGCAGCTTACATTTTAGCAGGTAGATTAGACTTGCAATGTTCAGTAAAATATGGCAAGTTCCTACTGGAGCGGGCAGAACCCCTAGTCCTGAAGGAGTCCAGGGAAGAGGGCCTGGGAAGGTCTACCAGACTCCTGGCAGGCTGCTTTGGTAGGTGGTGTTGATTTGGCCTGAGGCAGGCCTGGGTGCAGGTCTGACTCCATCTAGCTCTGTGTTGCTGAGAAAGGTACTCTACCTTTAGACTGCTTATTTATAGTGAAGACTAGGTAGAGACAGCAGGTAGTGTGCCTGTCTCAGGGTCTGGCACTTCTACTTTGTACGTGGAAGAAAACCTTAGTTTTCTATCAAAGGGAGCTAGGGCCCAGAAATAACAGGATGGGCTTAGAGTATTCCTGTGTTGCCGGCTGCCATCAAGAGTGTCAGGGACTGTGCTAAACGGCACAGGGGCTCCCACTGGCCAAGTTGTGACAGTTTAAACATTAAAGTGATAGTAATATGAATTCCACTTCTGCCCATGATGGAGTAACAGGAAACAAATATACCCTCACACCCAAAAAATCCAGACAAAAGGTATCAAATGAGAGTTTTCCAGGAGCTGGACCTTAGGTCATGAAAGACAGTGACCCTGAAAGACAGGAAATAAGTGAATCTTGTGACTGCCCAGATTTGCTGCCTTGAGGAGGTTTCCAGATTGTGGTGCAGGGACAGGAACTCAGCAGGGACCCAGAGGAGTCCCTGAGTCGAGGAGATGGAGCTGAGGGTCCAGGGATGCCAAGGCATTGGGGGTGAGGGGCAGACTGCCAAGAAAGAGAGGACGGCCCAGAAAACCCTGGAGATCTCCAGACGGGGCGCCTGGGGGGAGGAGAACAGCCTGAAACCGAGGCGAGTCCTGTGCGCGGGGGAGGGGTGGGGGTGGCGTGTGTCCATCTCTGGGCTGAGGAGCCGTCTCTTGTACCACTTCTCAGAGGGCCACCCGACGTGGTTAGAGGGCCGCCCTAGCGGATAAGGCGCTCGGAGAGAGCATAGAAGGCGCACGCGGTGGGTCAGGACGTTGGCGGGGCCTCGGGCTCAGTGTGCGCGCTCCCCGACCCCGTGCCCACCTGGCTGGATGTTGGAACCCAGGGAGATGGCTCTGCGTGTGGGAATTACGCGAGCTGTGACAGGTGGTGCCCAGGCGGTTCTTCTGAGAGACACCCCTACCAAAAGGCCACAGCGGGGCAGCAAGTCCGCACACGCACCTCTGAGCCCCCGAAGAACCCGGGACCCGGGCTTCAGCAGCCGCGCAGCCCGCCCGCCGGGCCTGGGGGCCTGCGGGCCTGCGGTCGGCCTCGAGGGGGCGCACCCGAGCTCGGCTCCCCGCGCGGGGGACCCAATCCGCAGAAACCGCTCCGGGAACCCTCAGAAGCCCCTCTGCCGGGAAGATTCCTGCCGGCATGGGGCCGGGCTCGAAGCCAGGGTCCCCTTGAGTGTCTGCAGACTCGGGTGGGAGCCCGCCCCCAGCTCCCTCCACGCGACGCCCGCGGGCTCGGCACCCCCGCGACCCGCCCACCTCTCATCCGCGTGGCTCCGCGGGGTCCCAGCGCACGGCCGTTTGTCCCTCAGGCTTCCCAGTGACCGGGGCGGAGGAAGAGGCGCCGTTGGGCAGGGAGAAGCTTCAGGGCCTCCCCGGGGAGCCCAATCCCCATCACCCAAGCTGCCCAAGGACGGGGAGCAGCGAGGATGCTGGAACCCCGACAGCAACGGCTCTTCCCACCTCACTCTGCTCACTCGCATCACATCTTTATTTTATCCCCCAGGGCCCACCTGGCACAGGGCCTGGCCTGGAGCCCGCCCTCTTCAAGTAGATGTTGGATAAATTAAAAAAAAAAAAAAAAGTAACATGTCTGTAACCTGTGCTACTAAGGTCATGTTATTTTTATTTTTCACTCAAATCCTCTCCTCACCAGATTAGTAGAAAAGTCAGCCCCTCCCTCTACAGTTTCTCCCCTTCCCTGAAAATAGTCCTAAACCTCTCGGGCTTAGTTATCCCAGGCTGGGGTCTTTGTAGCCGCCACTTTCCAGGGACAGAGACACCCAGTCCAAGCGGACACCCTGCTGTGTGGACACCTTGCTGCCACGTGGTGCCACTCTTGACAGCCGACCACAGGCCCCCGATTTTGGTGGTTTGGACCTTGAAAGCGCAGCCGGGTGCCCTCAGTGCCACACGAAACCACACGCTTTTTCCGTCTCATGTGCACACCCTGGGGCACCAGCTCCACAGGGTGTCCATCGGATGTCATCCACCTCTTGAGGACTTAAAATGTGTCACTGCTCCTTCCCAGGGTTCACACGTCACAGAAAAGGCAGCTTTTTGTTTCCAGAGGGGTTTCATCACACCAGAAAATTGAGCCCCGCCCACCTGTTAAGGTCTGATTTGGTGCCGGGGGTCCAGGTGTCACCACCCCAAAGGTCTGGTTTTACATCGTTTCCTTCCTGGGAGAGCGCAGGACGTCCGAGCCTCAAACGTTATTTGTCCTCTCAAAAGCAACCAAGAAGGCTTTTCTCCTGACTAACTATCGCCAGCCCAGAAAAAGAACCACATCCCCAATCCACAGAGGCTAGATCTTCAGAGGGCTTTTGGCTACAGTTCTTTGACAGCCGTGAGTCCATGTTTACAGGTGCACCTCTAGAAACAGCATGTCCTCACTAGTGGAGACCAGATCTTGCTACACGAACCCTGGCATCCAGCAGAGGGCCGGGCTCACAGCAGCAGGGGCTCATAAGGTGAGAAAGAGTGGGGGGGGTTGAACAGAAATTCCCCAGGGGCGTCCACCCAGTGGTGCTATCTCACTGGATGGCAGCCCAGTGAGAAGTGGCTCTGAGACTTCAGAACATCAAAGGGGAGTGTCTTGGAAAAGCTCACCTTAGGTGAGGAGAGGGAACCTGAGCCAGGCGGGGCCCCTTTGAGAACTCGTGCGAGGGGCAGAAGGAGGGCCGTGGCCTGGCTTCTTCCCCAGGAGGACGGGCACAGCATTTCTCAGAGCTGGGAACGGAGCGTGTTTTCTAAATCCCTGGGCTTTGTAGCATCTCAGAGGAACTCGCCACCACAGAAGCCAGGAGACACGTGTGGCACTGAGACTTTTCCAGACATCGATGTGTCATTGTCACCTTCGACATGGAGATGTTTTTCTTCCTGCCTCTATTTCAGCCACATTCCTCCCCCTCCCCTTCATGAGCAGGTTCCACACTCAGCTCCACAGCAGAAGGCTGGGGCTCAGAAGCAACACCCAGCGACCAAGAGAAGGCCTGGGGCCGCACTCGGCACCCAGCAGGCCCTCTGTGCACGTCTAGTGCAAGAAGCACTCGCCTCCAGGCCCTGCCTGATTCACAGGGTGTCAGCTTTCTCATCAGTCAGCTGGGAATGTTCTAAGGCTCTCCTGGCCTCACTGCTGTGATTTTCTACCTTCTTCCAGGTGGGAAGAGCCGGCAGCCCTAAAGACCCTTGCCAGGTGTGGCCAGTGGTCACCCTCAGCAGGGAAGGCAGTCCCGTGCCCCCAGGGGACGGGGACGAGAGACTGAGGAAGCCTGGGATTGTGTGATCCCTGATGGTCAGAGCTGGGGGACGGGGCGTGCCTCCAGGACTCACTGAGGACCAGAGGGGGGAAGTGACCGCAAGTTAGTGCAAGAGCGAGGATCAGAACCGGGGTCTCTGGCTCCTGTCCCACCGCACCCACTGCAGGGGCACAGGCCTCTCTTTGGGGAGGTGGGTGGGTCGTGGCTCTGGGCAGCCTCCAGCACCGGGGAAGGAAGAGTCAGCCAGGCCTAAAGCTCAGACAAGGTCCCTGCTACTCCAGGCATGGCTGGGATCCAGCAGCCTGGGTATCGCCTGGGAACTGGTTAGAAACAACGCAGACTCTCAGGCCCTGCTGGAGACCCACAGAATCAGAATCTGCATTTCAATAACATCTCCAGGCGACTCATTTGCAGAACAGAGGGTGACTCCCTCCAGCTCGCTAAGGCATACCTCCTGGGTGTGCCCTCCAGAGCGGAACCTCCTTGGGGCCCTCTGGGACGTGTGTTAGAGTTCGCAAAGTGTCCAGTCTGAGCCACGCTCAGTAAAGTGGCTTCTTCGGAGCAGGTGGCAAGTGGGCCTTCAGAAAGGGGAAGCATTTCAAGACCCAGGAGAACCTTGTAGACGGATCTCCCCAGAGACTGAGAGGAGGGGCAGGTATCCGGCAGGTCACCTGCCCACGCACCTGTGGGGCAGCACCTGTGCCTTCCTTGTGGCCTGGATCTGCACAGCCGATCACCTCTTGCCAGCAAGCATGATGGCCAGCTGCCGGCCACGTTCAGGACTGTCTGAATATGGATTTGAAGAGGGCAGTTGTGAAAGGTCTGGGAGTAACTGCATGTTGGAGGTGGCTAAGCTCCAGCTAGAGCCCTGGGCAGGGCAGGGGGATGTGTGCACCCAGCCTAGGTTCCTAAGAGACCCAGTCGGCTGGGGCTGGGGCTGGGAGGAATGGCGCGCTGGCCGCTGGCTGACCACGGGGCTGCTGCAGCACCAGCCTTAGCAGCAGTATTCCTGCTCGATGCTGGCCATCAGCTCCTCCTCAGAGTAGTCGTATGTGATGGCTGACTGCCTCTCAGGCCTCCTGTGGCAGCTGCCTGGGGCTCTGTGGGTGAGAAACATGGACATGGGAAACAAGATGTTACCTTCAAACTCCACATCTCTACTGGACAACCACGGTGGCCCCTGTATGGAATTCTGATCCATCCTAAAACTAAAACTGAAAACCTCTGCCCCGGGAACACCTCCTCAACCTCTTCCATCAGCAGGCCCCTGCCTGATTCTCTGGTTTCATCTCCCCAATGTTACCCAAGACCTTACGCTGTGAGGAAGCCAGTGCCTCTGATGCTTAAGGGTGAGGGCCCGGGGATGGGAAGACCCAGCTTGAATCCCAGCTCTGCCAGTTACTAGCTCAGTGATAATTTTCTCTAAAATAGAGCTGTATTCTTAAATTCATTCTGAGGCATAAATGAGCTAATGCATGGACAGCGTGTGACACTGAATTTTGCACCCTGCCCAGCCCTCAGCAAAGGTGAGCTGTGTCTTGACTATCCATCGGCCTGACTCACGCCCTGTGCCTGACCCTTGGGTGGGCGGGGGTGTCTCACAGGAGCTGCCACGCTGGGACAGGATTGGGCGTCAGGATCCTGGCCACTCCCCCAACCTGCTGGGCAGTGTATTAAGTGACCAAATCTCGGATCCTCATCCTGCCACCTGGGCCCCTGGAAGTGGTTCCCACCGGCCTGGATCCGGCTGCCCACCCCCTCTCCGGCTTTCTGGACTCTGTTGTGCCCCCGACTTCCCTGTCCTGCAGGCTGTCCCACGGCGGTGTCCACCTGTGCCTGGCCATGGCCTTGCCCCCTTCAGCACCTTTGACAGGTGGGAGGGTGTGAAACCTGGGCCGAACTGGGTGCTGCCAGCCTGAGGGGCTACCTCTGAAGGAGGAGTTAGGCCAGAGCTGCCCACTGCCAGCTAAGGGACCTTGAGCTCCCACCTGCCAGCCAGAGACGTGCGGCCATGTGAGCTGGGGGGCTGGGCTGGATGATCTCTAAGGCCCACCTGATCACTGCCGTCACACTCCTGACATGTTCAGAGCGGCCTCCAGGGCCCTGTCTGCTGTCCCGGAATGCAGGGCAGGAGCTGGGCTCTGGGCCACTTGACTGTCACCTCAGGGTGTGTGCCGCCTAACAGGCCCCCAGCGCTGAACAGCAAGGATGAGGGTCTAACGGCGGGACTCCACTTCCCCAAGCCCAGAGATGACACGTGCCTCCCGCACAGCCCTCTGGGGTCACCCAGGCCAGCCCCCTCTCTGTGGATGGGGGAGAAATGCCTTGCCCACGGTCCCATGGCGACCTGGCTACAGACCGTCCTCACCCGGTCCCACAGCTCAGCAAGGGCTTTCTCTCTAGGCGCCCGACGCTCCCTGCAGTTGGGACATGGGGGAGAAAGGGGGTGAGGAGGCAGGGCCGGCAGGGGAGGCTAGCAGGGGAGGCTGGCAGGGGAGGCCGGCAGGGGAGGCTGATGGGGAGGCTGATGGGGGAGGCTGATGAGGAGGCCGGCAGGGGAGGCTGACGGGGGAGGCCGGCAGGGGAGGCTGACAGGGAGGCCAGCAGGAGAGGCTGATGGGGAGGCCGACAGGAGGTGTTGCAGCCCCAGCAGCCAGGGCTCCACTCGGCCTCACGCCATCCTAGCCTGTCTGTTGGGCAACACTGTCCACCAGCGGCCGTGGGGCTGCCGGCCCGGGGGCCTGAAGACCGAGGTGGGGTCTCCCCCTACTTGGGGGAGGGGAGCACGACATTAAAAGGGAGAGATGGTTCCTAGAGGGACTGAGGAGTCAAGAATTGAATCTTTGTTTAAATTATAATTCACTATGTCAGAGATTCCTAAAGTCATGCAAAACAAAAACCCATTACTCTTCCCCAGAGAGAGCAAATCAATTATAATTGGGCTACAGAGCCACATGCAAAATGAGGTGAGTCATTTATACTGTCTGTTGGGTCTAGAATTTACTGGCCCTTTGACCATGGGCAAATCATACCTTGCATCTGTTTACTCATTAGGAAAACGGGGTGCCTGGCCTAGGCCTGGCTTATAGTAGGCATCCCACAAGCATTTACAGAATAAATAATGAGCAAATTTCAGCAGCAGCTGCAGACAGAAGGCTCCTGAATCCCTGTTTCCCCTCCACAGGCCCTAGGCTTCTGCTACCGGATCCTCACAGACTTCAGGTCAGGCCAGCCCAGCCCTGTCCTCAAAGCCAGCCCGGCTGGCTCAGCTCTGTTGCTTCCACACCCCAACCCTGGGGAAAGGGCGTGGCCGACATCGAGGATGGTCAGGACTGGGGGTCAAGGCCCACAGGCCCAGGTTCACACCAAACGTTCCCTTCAGCTGCATCTGTGAAGCACCCGCTCTGGGCCTGGTGCTGTGAGGGCCCAGAGATGCGGCTGAGAGTGAAGAGGTAAGACAGGCTGTCACAGGTACCCGCTGCATTACACGTACAGGTGTGGTGTGAACTGGAGCCGGCACTGCTGAAGGAGGGAGACTCACCAGGTCGACACGGAGGGAGAGGAGGGTGAGAGTCTCTGAGGAGGAGATATTTGAACTGAGTTTGGGAGGATTTTCCTCTTCAACCTTTTATTATGAAGACTTTCAAGCATACCGAAAAGTTGAAATCGTGGATTCAAAAATTAAGTAAATACTTTTCTGCTACATTTTGCTGGGTTTACTTTATCCCATGTCTATTACTTTATCTGATTTCTGGATGCATTTCAAAGTAAACTGCATGCATTAGGACACTTCTCCCTGAAGCGCTGCTTTGAGGGGTTCTGGTGGTGGAGAAGGGGACGGTGGGCTTGTCTGTGGCTGGAAGGGTGGGCGCTGCAGGAACCAGGAGAGGAGGGTGCTGTGGGCTGCGCTCTGTGTGCGCCCAGTCTGGGGGGCGGGGAGGGAGGCGCACACTGGCTGTGTGGAGGAGCCCAGGGCCGGCCGCTGGCAGTGAGAGGCCACAGTGGACGTGGTGGCAGGACACCCGCCGCTCCCTCCTCAGAGAGGTTCCCCTACAGACAGGGGAGCCCGAGTTTGGGGAACAGAGGAGGGCGGCTACTGCCAGTCCAGACCCTGGGGCAGGCCTGTATGGCTTCAGAGCCTGCTCCTGGGAGGCACAGCCCTGGTCTCACCTTCATGACGCTCTCCCCTCTGCCGCCAGTGAGCCAGGACCAGCCTGGGACCCACCCAGCCTGGAGTCCAGGGCCTAGCGTGGCACTCAGGACCCTCCCACTAAAGTATATTGAGGGAGTGAATGAATGAATGAATGAAGTACTCCTAGTGAGGGATGTCCTGGAGTTTGCATGTGAGGTGAAGGGACCTATTCATTTAAAAATAAGAAGAAACAGCTAATTTGTTCGAGGCAGAACTTAATCCTCCTAAAGTCCCTGGGGTGATGAAAACTTAAGAAAGTCACTGCCAGTTATCTTTACAATCAGTAGAAATATGCAGGCGGGACGGAGCTCCATTGGCACCGCTCCGGGCCCAGGTCCTCAGCCGCGCCACGTGCTCGGGCGTCCAGGTCAGCGGAGCAGAGGCGGCCCTGGCGCCCGGTCACTGCAGCGAGACACAGCGCCCAGTCCAGCACGGGAGTGCACGGGGGCGCTGAGCCCACCTGGAGGCAGCTGTGCTAAGCGGAGCCTGTGACGGTTTGCAAAACAAGTGAAGAGCAGGGCCTGTGAGGGGGGACCGGGAGGGATGCTCCTCTCTGCTGCGTGAAGCGCTGGCCTTGGCAAGGGGCGGAGCCCGTGTTCATGTGCTCACTGCTTCACCTCCGCGGCCACGGTGGAGTCCCAGCTCCCAGAGCTGACCCCAGCGTCCTCTGACTGGACAGCAGTGGCCCACGGTTTCAGCTTGGCCTTCAAGGCCCTCCTTCTCCCCCCAGACCCTGTGCTAAATGTCACCAGCCTGTGCGTGGTGTCCTGTTCAGACCTGTGTCTTGCTTGTGGAGCCCACCACCTGGAACGCACCTGCCCTCTCTCCTTGGTGAAAATACGTGTCCTGCGAGCCACTTAAACATCAGCTCCTCCACGAGCCCTCGGCAGTTCTGTCCCCTTTCAGACCTCCCTTGAGCCCGTGTGAAGAGACCCCAATCTTCGGGAGAAGGTCTCCTCAAATGTTTGTTAAATAAGGGAACCTGGCAAAGTTCTGGCCCTGAGCCGTTTGGAATTGGTAATAAAAATAGCTGTTGAGCCAGAATTTTCACATCTCTGGTCTTGAGCATCACACTCACCTACCTCCCAGTGACCCAGGGCCGATCACCGTGAGCCAATTAGAGACGAGAAAGCCAAGGGCACGATGAGCCAGAGGCCCAAGGTCACCCCCGCACAGCTTCCCGGTGCTGGCTGCTCCTGGGGCCCTGGAATCCTCCCACAGCCCAGGGCCATGCAGACAGAGAAGGCCTGGTCTCTGGGCCTGGGGTCCTCAGATGACACTTTCCAGGGGTTTTAAATGTGTTTTCCTTCTAACGCTGTAATGGGATCACGGGGGACCCACCTGCCATCCTTCTAGGCTGGAAACTCCTGAAGGCCAAGGACTGTGCCTCACTTACAGATGAGCCACTGCAAATAGCTTCTGAGTGAATGGGCGGGGCCAGGGCCGGGGATGCAGAGGCGTGGGGAGGGCGGGGGGTAGGGTGGCTGTGACTCTGGTGGAGATGTGCTTCCCCCCCACCCCCCGCCCCTGTACTTACTCAGAGACACTGCTGCTCTCTGGGTGGTCTTCAGTGCTCCGTTTCGGGGACACCTTGAGAAAGACAAAAGGAGGAGGCATCAGAAGGTTGGCAGTGGTGCAGCCTGTCTTTGCCCTGGCTTTGTGCTGACAGACGGCCACCACATTCAACCCAGGGCTGAATAAACCAGAGCTGGAAAGTGGAAAGGCTCCCCTGCTGTCTAGTTCCATCCGCCTATTTTGCATGTGGGAAGCTGAGGCTGGGAGAGGGGAGTGACCTACACAGCTCACACCAAGAGACTCCCCACCTCCCCGGCAGCTAACGGCCAGCATGTCCCCATCTCTCACGCCAGGAGTCGAAGTCCTGACGTCCATGTAAGCACTGCCCGGCAGCCTGCCCTGCTGCTCAGCTGTGCCTTCTCTGTTCTCAGTCAAGGGTGCACAGACGTCGCACGTGTCTGTCTGCAAACTCTTCCAATGGTCCATGCCTGTCCTGTGCCGGCACCACCCCGTCTCAGTTACCACAGCTTTAGAATAAGCCTGGACTCTTCCCGGTTCTTTGCACCTCCTTATATGTGTACTGCAGTCAGTTTGTCCCCCTTGGGGATTTTGTTGGGGTTGAATTAATATACAGATCATTTTAGGCAGACTTGATATCTATAATAACAAGTCTTCCAGTTTAAAAACAAGGAACACCTCTCCATTCATTTAGGATTTCTTTAATGTCTTTTAAGAAGTCTTATTTTCCCTGTAGAGGTCATAGATATCTCTTTTTAGACCAATTTCTAGATACTTGATATTATCCTTTTTTAAATAAAATTTTATTTTCTTCCTGTTTGTTTCCGCAGATATATGATTGAAATATATACATTTTGTGTTCACCAGTCTTACTAAACTCTCTTATTAGTCCTAATAACTTATTTGTAGATGCTTTTGGACTGTCTTTCTTCCTGTTCACATTATCTGAGAAAAATGGCCATTTGATTTTTTCCCTTCTGGTCCCAGAAGGGAAACACACTTTTCACCTAGCCCTTCTGCACTGGCTAGGACCTCCAGTACTACCTTGAAAAGAAATGATAACAGGCATCTCTGCCTTGTTCCCTTATTGAAAGGAAAAGTTTTCATTATTTCAAATGTAATATTAGGTTTGCTGTGGCTTTTTCTCAAGTTGTCCTTTATCAGATCCTGGTCTCTCTGTGTAGGTCATTTCTTCAGTTCTGTCTTCCAGGGCACTGATCTTCTCTTCATCTCTGTCTAATTTCCTGTTAACCCAAACCATCAGAATCTTTAATTTTGTTTATTGTATTTTTCATTTCTTCAAGTTCTATCTGGTTCTTTTTAAAATATGCTAGGTCACTTTCTAGAGGTCCTGGTCCTTCAAAGGTATTTCCCTTAAATAAGATAAAATAAACATAGTTGATTATAATCTGTGTCTGGTAATCCAAAAAAACAACTGAAGTCTTCATTGGTCTATTTTTGTTGTCTTTGTTTCTTCTAGTGTTCACTTGGTTCTCTGGTTGGTTGGTTATTTTTTCTTGTTTGATGCTCATTAGCCTTGAAAACACTTTGTGGGTGGTCTCTGTCCTGAGAGGAACATGCCTTCCTCCAGAGAGGACATGAGCTTGCTCTGTCCGGGCACCAGGGGGCACTCCTGGTCTGGGGCCACTTGAAATTAAATCCATGCATTCAGGCATTTTGGACCACCTGGGTGATGGGAACTGGGGCTGCAAACCTGAAGAGGCAGCTAGATTGTGGCTCTTCTTCCCTCCTTCACTGTTCTGTGCTGTGATACTTTTCCTTGCCGTCCCCCGAAGGTCCTGGATTGATGAGGGAAGGATCTACTATAACTTTCATTGGGCCCTAAATTCTGTTCCCTTTACTGCTGGACACCATCAGCCCCAAAGCTCAAGTTCACCTGAGGCACATGCAGCCCAACGTCTTATTTGCATCTCTGATTCTGCCTTTCTTGGATCTGGGCTGGTAATTCCTCACTATCTCACCAGCCACTTAATGTTTCAAAGACACTCTTACTACATTAATTATATCCAGTATATTATTTTCAGCAGCAGAGGGGTCTGAATAACCTTCCATACTATGTTCCCAGCATAAGGCACTTGAGGGCACTGTGGACACCAGCCTTTGACCCATGAAGCTGAGCAAGGCCATGTCCCAGCCAGACGTCAGCCTGCTTTGTGCACAAGATCTCCCATTGGCACGAGCAGTGCCCCCCAGGACAGGCCACGACTGTCAAGAACCCAGTCTTCAAGGAGCTCACAGTTCACGGGGAGAGTCTCATAAAAATGCAATGCGATGCTATGTGATAAATTATGTAGCCGAGTTATAAAGGGCTGGGAGAGGAGGGGAAACCAACTCTGAATGGGAAAAACACCATGGGAGGTTTCCAAGAAGAGTGGCAAGAGTGACATTTTAGCTGGAGTTTTGAAAGAGTAGGGGTTTACCAGGTGGAAAAGAGGGGAAGGGCACTTCAGATAAGGAACATATTTGCATATGCAAATACACGGAGTCGTCAGAGGTCGTGAATAAGCATTCATCAAGTCCATGTGCCCTGTTGTGCGCCATGTTCTATTATCCATACAGGATATGGTCCTTGCCCAGAGCAGCTCACAGCTGGGCAGAAAAAAACTAGCGTGATGACACAACTAGAGAAAAATCCAATGCCAGACACCGAGGTGTGGACTACAAGTGCACGGGTCATCAGAAGCCGTGATTACAATGGTAAACCAAACATGCAGGCCCGCTTCCCGCTTTCATCCCAAATCCTTAGAAATGACAGAAAAGGCCATAAGCAAAAAACAAAACAAACCAAACAAAACAACTCACAAATCTCTAACAGTACTGCAAGACTAGAAAGTAGTAGAGCTTTTTTTTATATAAATTTTTAAATTTTTATTTATTTTTGGCTGTGTTGGGTCTCTGTTGCTGCACACGGGCTTTCTCCAGTGGCGGCGAGCGGGGGCTACTCTTCATTGTGGTGCACAAGCTTCTCATTGCAGTGGCTTCTCTTGTTGCAGAGCACAGGCTCTAAGCGAGCAGGCAGTAGTTGTGGCTCACAGGCTCTAGAGCACAGGCTCAGTAGTTGTGGCACACAGGCTTAGTTGCTCTGTGGCATGTGGAATCTTCCCAGACCAGGGCTCGAACCCATGTCCCCTGCATTGGCAGGCATATTCTTTTTTTTATATATATAAATTTATTTATTTTTTGGCTGCATTGGGTTTTCATTGCTGGACGCAGCCTTTCTCTAGTTGCGGCGATCGGGGGCTACTCTTCATTGCAGTGCACAGGCTTCTCATTGCAGTGGCTTCTCTTGTTGAGGAGCACGGGCTCTAGGCACACGGGCTTCAGTAGTTGTGGCTCATGGGCTCTAGAGTGCAGGCTCAGTAGTTGTGGTGACCAGGCTTAGTTGCTCTGTGGCATGTGGGATCTTCCTGGACCAGGGCTCAAACCCGTGTCCCCTGCATAGCAGGCAGATTATTAGCCACTGTGCCACCAGGGAAGCCCGGTAGTAGGGGTTGTTGGAAGACAGACTGGGTTAGATCGATGGAGGAAACCACAGCCCCCAGCACACACAGGAGGGGACTGCTGGACAAAGCAGCAGCTTTGGGGGCTCCAAGTTCAGAGGAGACAGACACCAGAGCAGGAGAGGGCCTTGGGGCAAGGGTCAGAGAGGAGGGGCCTGCTTGTGCAAATGACAGGGCACAGAGGTGCATCCCCCAGACTGGGACAGGAGAGGGGGGGTAGCATGGGCAGCCGCTGACACCAGGAAGCACAGGAAACTGTTCCCAGACCACTAACGATGGCCACACTCACCAGGAGCATATCCTGACCCTCCTCTGTGACACGTGGAGGCAGGAAACAAACTCATCAGTTCAAAGAATTAAACCTGAGAAAAAAGTGATTCGAGCAGACTGAACGTGACTTTAAAAGGAGAATGATTCAGTCTCAGCCAAACAAGAATAAGCTGTTGTGCAAGATAACCAGCTAGACATTTTGGAAATGCCATCTACGATGGAAGGAAGTAAAACCTCAGGAGGTGTTCTGAAGAGTAAATTAGACACAGCTGAAGAGAAGCTCAGTTACCCGGAAGGTCAAACTGAGAGAGTCTCTCTGGAAGCAACACAAAAAGACAAACAAATGGGAGAGAGATACTAATCCTAAATAAATGATTAATCAAGAGTCTTATTCTGACGTAGTCTGCAGACATTGGGGAGTTTTAAAGGTTTTGTTTTTTCCTTTTAACAGTAGAGCAGGATGAGCTTCCTTCCCACGGTGCTCCCTGTGCACATAATCCTACACCACCAATAGGCAGAACTGGGCTTTTGCCCCCACAGGAATCTGCTTACATTCTCTCCAAATTCGTTTTTAAAGTCCCCCTCCATCTTCCTATTGAGGCTTAATCCCAGGGATTAATCAATCGCCAGGGATTAATCAATCATCAGTACCCCAGTGTGCCCAGTGCTCTGTCAGCTGCTGTGGAGACCCACACCCTATACTTTTGAGGTGCAATGTCACCAGAGAAGTTAAGTCTTAGACATGTTAACAATGAGCAAAATGATAAGAGCACAGACTGGGGGCTATAAACTTTGTGCAGTTTAACCCTCAGTTTACTCATTTGTGTAACAGGTACTTAGCCTTCAGGGCTGCAGAGATATGAAAGATAATCTGTCTCTTTCTCTTCTGTCTCATCCTTAGTACAATGCCTATCCTGTAAGCGACCAGTAAACACCATTACGAACATCTGACCCAACGTCCAGCCCAGAGTAGCCTCTGACACAGCCCTGCTAGAAGAGAACCTGAAGGCGTGAGGAGGAGAGCGCAGGGAAGACCTTGGTGTTCAAGGCCTGAGAGGTTCCAGGACAGCATACGCTTCCCTGAGAACCTAGTTCTGATGTGTTTCTTGGGAGATGTTCGTTAGTGGTGGTTAGCAGAAGCAAGCCTGGGTGTGTCCTGCCACACAGGCCCTGTGGCATGGGCCGCGGCAGCCGCCTGCCACTACAGCCACCCCCATGCATTGGCCACACAAGCCCTGTGGCATGGGCTGCGGCAGCCACCTGCCACTACAGCCACCCCCACGCATTGGCCAGAAGAGCCTGTCCTGCCTGCCTGGCGCTCTCTCCACGCGGAGGTGGGCTGCGCAGCGAAGGTGCACACCTTCCTCCCAGGGGTACCTGTGGGGCCGGCTAGTGTCTGCTATGGCTAGTGATCTTGCCCCGGGGACTCAGTATTCCCTGCATATTCCTTTGAATATTCGTGCCTTTGGGGAGTGTAAAGATGAAGAGGAGATGACTCCCAAGTCAGCAAGGAATTCACAATGGGAAGAGGGACAGAGGGTAGGGAGGGGCGACGAAGATGAGAGAGAGGAGGGCAAGTCACACAGGCACGCACACGTGTGCGTGCACACGTACACACACGCACTCACCTCCACCACCTCCTGAAGCAGCCCATTCCTGCTCAGGCAGCTCGGACTAGCTGAAAATTCTTTTTAATTTTTTTTATTCAAAAAACAATTAATTGTGGTAAAATACACACACCTTAAACCATCTTAACCTGAAGTTTACCATCTTAACCATTTGTAAGCGTACAGTTCCGTAGAGTGAAGTACATTAACCAATCTCGCAAACTTCATCTTGCAGAACTGAACCCCTGTCCACATTAAACAACAACTCTCATCCCCCAAACCCCAGCAACCACCACTGTACTTCCTGTCCGATAGAAATGGGTCCTTTAGCAACTCACCTGAGTGGAATCATACAGCATTCGCCCTCTTCTGCCTGGCTCAGTTCACTCAGCGTAATGTCCTCGAGGTTCATCCGTGTTGTAGCACGTGCCAGAACCTCGCTCCTTTTTAAGGCTGAATAATATTCCACTGCACGTGTATACCACGCTGTGTTTATCCATTCATCCACCAAGGGACACTGGGGGCTTCCACTTTTTGGCTATTGTGAACAACGCTCCTATGGACACGGGTGCACAGATATCTCTTTGAGAGCCTCCTTTCAATTTTCTTGGGCACATGAGAAAGTTCTCTCGTATAATATTGACACCAATCTTCCTCCCTGCAGTTTTCAGCCACTGAGGCTGGTTATTTTCTCAGGGACAACAGAGAAGTAAAGTAATCCTTTTACTCAACTACCCTTCAGCTGTTTTCTATGAAGTCATCCAATAGGGGCCCTAGTTCCCTCTTGTCCATTTCTGCTGGAACCAGCTTTTGCCATCACCTGCTGGGGCTTTTCCTCTCATCACCAGGTTTTGTAAGAGTTGTTACATATATGGTTTCTCCCATCAGGAGGGCAACTGAGTGAGGGAGCAAGAAATCGGAATCAAACATTTGCATCGTCAGCCAGTTTCCACTTCTCTGCGCTGCTCTACTCACTACTAACGGGGACACGCTGCCAGCTGCAGGGCCGCGATGATGTGGCGCATCAGGTACGTGGACTGGACGCCCCAAGCCTGCACTCGCACAGAAGGCCATACTCTTTCTTTTCTAATTTCCCTGACAGCTCAGCTTTGTTATATCTTTCATTTCTTTACCTGTGTTTCTCTCTGTGGTTTGAACGTGTGGTTCTTCCTCTCGTCAGTTTAAGCCTTTAACTTGACTTTCTCAGACGCAAAATGTGTTAGGCAGGCCTCCCAGAAGATCCAACTTGCTGAAGCAGCTCGGGAGCTTGTGAAAAGCAAAGACACAGCAGCCCCTGGCGGCTGCTCCAGGCCTAGTGCAGACACAAGCTCCCAGCCAGCAGGAAGCCTGCCCCTCCTGCTCGGTAGGCCACATCGGGACCCCGGGGAGGCCATGGCGGCTGGACTGGGGCCGTGGGAACCCGGCTGAACGCAGGATGTGATGTGTCATCACTCGAGATCCTAGGGGGGCTTTGAAAAACTCACACCAGAAGCAGAAAACATCTGAGGAAGAACTCAGTAAGATGATTTCTTAAAGTCTTCTCTGGGACTTCCCTGGTGGCGCAGTGGTTAAGAATCCGCCTGCCAATGCAGGGGACACAGGTTCGAGCCCTGGTCCAGGAAGATCCCACATGCCGCGGAGCAACTGAGCCCGTGCGCCGCAACTACTGAGCCTGCGCTCTAGAGCCCGCGAGCCGCAACTACTGAAGCCTGCGCACCTAGAGCCCGTGCTCCACAACAAAGCCCGCACACCGCAACTAGAGAAAGCCTGTGTGCACCAATGAGGACCAACGCAGACAAAAATCAATAAATTAATTAATTAAAAAAAAAGTCTCCTCTGACTCTTACAACTAGGGTTTTTTGAAAAAAAGTGAAGTATCAGTGGTTAATCTTTAGAAAACCCACTGAATATTTTATTTAACAATATGTGTATCCTGCTTCTTCTGTTTAAAGAGTTCTCCCCTTAACTCTTAAAGTACCCATATCAATAATATATATAGTTGACCTGGAACAAGCTGCAGGCATCTGCAGAATACAATCTGACAGGTTTGACAGGTGTGTCCACTGTTGAACCACATCCGTCACCCCCGGTGATGCTCCCTGCTTCCCTCCTCCGCCCTCCCATCTCCAGGCGGCCACTAGTCGGCCCCTGTCACCGCACACCCGTGTGCCTCTCTAGAAGCCTAAAGACATGGGGTCGGACAGCATGCACCCTTCTTTGCCTGGCTTCTTTCACGCTGCACGACGAGCCTGTTGTGTTTTATCAGTAGACTTCCCCCTTCCTCTCTAAGAACTGTCCTTCTGTGGAGCCCAGGTTTGCTTATGCTTCATTATGGAAATGTTAACACCTGCAGTGGAGAGAAGAGTGAACTCGGTCTCCCGGTACCGAATCTCCCGGCCTCGGCAGGTTTCAGCACTCTCCCAGTCGGGTTCAGTCCTCTCACCCCCGGGGGCGCTACTGTCCCCACACGGCTCCACTTCATGGCTTCCCAGGCAGCACACGCTGCAGGCCCAGTGGACTCTGCTGGGAGGGCTGCTTTGCGTTCCTAAAGTGACAAAGGACTTCTGCAAAAGGAGGCTCTGACTCTGAAGCCACCAGTCCTAGCGCGCCCACCTCCCCTCACCAGGCCTTGCTTCAGTAAAGTGCTTCCAGAGACAAAAGGCCGGGGAGACCTGGAGAAGGTAAAGGGTGGGACTGAAGGAAAATAACGATAAATTACGTATCTACAGCGTTATAACACCTTATGAAGCACCTGCAAACGCATTTTCACATGGGCAGCCGGATCCTCACCCCCGGAGGCAGATGACCTGGCGTGGATCCTCCTGCTGGGGATTTGGGCAATCACCCTGCTGGGACCCAAAGGCCTGGGATGTAAATGAGAAGGTAGCCCCGGTGGTCTCTAAGGTCCCTTCAGCTCCAGCAATCTGTGATTCTCAAGCTGCGAAGGAACCGAAGCGGCCGAGTCTGCTGGGAACCTGAATGATAGCCTTGGGCTGGAGGCCGCCTTCCTAGCACTCAGGTGCTGAGAATCTCCGTCTGCACAAACCACTCCTGACCGTCCGCACCGGAGTCCAGCTAGGGCTTGTCCCAGGCGCTGGGGCAGCCCGAAGCTCCTGGCAAGGAAGCCCTCCTCAGCACCTCACTTTCCTCAGCGCCTCACTGAGACGCTGCAGGGACGCCCAAGCCACCTCGCTCCCCCACCTCCCCGCACCAGCACTCGGCACCAGCCGCTGGGGCCCGGCCTCAGGCAAGGCGCGGGAGACCCCGCTTCCAACCTTCACTACGGTCAGGCTTCCCACCATGGACGAAGCCCACATCCCGGAACCACAGAGGGAGGGAGCCCTCTGGGGTCACACCTCTGACCCCATCTCCAGGCAAGCGCTTCTAAACACTTTTAGATCTGGCTGTTTCCGTACATCTCCTGAGAGGAAGCGTCTTCCTCCGGCTCCTGGAGTTCTCCAGGGCTCCAGCTCAGGACTCTTCTCCTCCCACCCACATGCTCTCCCTCGTCGCCCCATCTAGATGCTGAAGTTCACAGAGTTACGTGCCAGCTCCAACCACCTTGTACAGTGGACCTGAGCTTCTGGCGGCCCACGGACTTGTCTGCCTCACACCCCAAAGCCACTTGCACAACACTGAGCATGGCTGTCGACGCTACGACACCAGCAGGAAACCCGGCTGCCTCTGCGGCAGCCCGCCTTCCCTTGCTCTCACAACCAGCGTGCACCTCGCCTTCTCGCATCGTCTCTCACCTGGATTTCTGCAGAATCTCCCACCTGGGCACCCTGCTTCCCGCGCCATCGCCTCTCATCCTCTGCCCTCCTGCCACCCCTTGTCTTTCTAAACACAGGCTGGGGAGGAGACACAAGGACTCGATAAGGTGGGCGTCTCTGGAGAAGTGAACTGGAGAGAGTGGGGGACAGGGTGGAGGGGAAACTTTCCTTTCAGAGTACCTGTTACATTTTCTCTCATGTGCATGTATATTACCTATTCTGATTTTTTAAATAATCATTTAAAAATAAAAAACACAAAATTTCCACTAGCTCCCTGCTGCCTACAGGATAAAGTTCAACCCTTTAGCCTAGAAGGTTGTGAAATCATGACCCAAACCGATCTCGTTGTCTTTTGCGCTCTGTCCAGCCATCATCACCTTGCTGTCCAGCCATTATGGACAACATGCTGTTCTCCTAAAGCACTTGGTCCCTCTGGGTTCTTCTACATGCTGCTCGCTCTTTATGGAATGCTCCCTCCTTTACTGACTGCTGGAAAATTCTACCGATCCTTCACAACCAACTCAGATGTCAGGTCTTCTTGGATGCGAAGACTTCTGCCTTGGATGGGATTATTCAACTCCTTGTATGTAATAATTCCTACTTACCTCCACTCCAGGGCTTCCATGAGGAACGCTCATTTCACAACCCTCCCCCAACACGGTATGAGCCTTGGGGGTCAGCACGACGCTTTACTCTCCTATGACTCCTAGGTTGATCAAATGCCACTTACTGCCACTTAAATTTGTGTTCTTTGCGAGAGATCTGAAAGCGGACAGATGGTAACTGTCTTCAAAATAGTGGCTTTTTGCCAGAAGTCCATTAGAGTATCCGTCACTTTCAAAGTCCTCTGGCGGATCTGCTTTCCGGCCACGGAACCATTTTGATGCCTGTTTTCACCTTCACATCCCACAGCAGCTGTGAGCCAGGATTACTGGGAATCCCTGGCTGACGGTGAAAGACAAGAAAGAGGCACCCTGGTCCTCCTTCGCTAGAGCAAAATGCAAAAGTGCATTTGCAAAAATGGTGGACAGTGGAGTCATTCAGCCTGGAAGACAGACAATGATCTTCCCTAGATCTTGAGTGACTAAGATTTATTAGGTGGCGGTGGGGAGTACGAATTATCATCACCTGGTAGTAAAAACACTGAATTTATATCTATTAGACTGAATCAGAATATCCTCTTTAAGGGTACCCTTGAATTTCACTAGCACGTTTAATCCCCCAAACTTCTTTTATCTAGCCCATTCTGGGACTGAGAGTTTACGGTTAATTCAGTGTCCTAATGGAGCCATCTTTATGGCTACCCACCAACACTGCACTGTAAAAAGAACCTTCCTGAAAGCCTTGGCTACTCTCCAGTTCCCTGCCTCCATGAAGGCCAGCCCATCAGGCTTCCCGCACCGCTCCACTGAAACGGCACTGGCCAAGGCACCAGGGACCTCCAAGCCGCCAGCTTCCATGGTCAGCTCTCAGACTTCACCTCACTCGTCCCATCGAGCAGCGTTTACAAGAGCTGGTCACTACCTCCTCCTTGACATACTTGCCTCCCTTGGCTTCCAGACCTGCATCCTCTTGGTTTTCTTCCCTTTAGGATGTCCCCTCATCTTCTCTACCTCTGAACACAGGTCACACACATAAACACCCAGAGCAGTACCTGGCACACACTCAGGTGTGAGCCGACCTCAGTATTACTGGTGGGCTGATCTAATCTCAACCCTTCTATGTTTTAACGGCCGCCAAATTTATAAGTCCAAAGCCAGCCTCTGCCCTGAACGCCAAACTCTTACAAAGATCTTTTCAATTGATCTCTCTGTGTAGATGCCTAGCACGCACCTCAAATTCAACATATTCTAAAACAACTTCCTGATTCACAACATTCAAACCCTGCCCCTTCCACATTTCCCATGTCAGTTAATGGCAACTACGTCCTTCTAGCTGCTCAAGCCAAACACTTTGGGGTCCTCTGACTCCTTTCTCACACAACCCACAGCCAATCCATTAGTAAACGGGCTGTCTCTAGTTCTAATCTAGGTCCATATGCCAACCGGTCCTTCCCAGCTCACTCACTACCACTCTAGTCCAGACCAATCCCTCTTCTCACTTGGATTCCTGCAAAAGCTTCCCAGCTCTGCTCCCAGCTTTGGCCCCTCCATCCCAGCCCAGGCTGTCTTCAACAGGGCAGCCAGGGTGAGCCTTCAAACAAACCAGATCATGCCATCCGCTGTTCAGAATTCCTCCAGCCTTCCCTACCTCATTCAAAGTAAAAGCCAAGGCCTGGGACTTCCCTGGTGGTCCAGTGGTTAAGATTCTGCACTCCCAATGCAGGGGGCACCGGTATGATCCCACCCCCTACCCCCCCAAAAAAGCCAAGGCCTTCCGGTGGCCACAAGGCTCCCTGTTCTCTGCCCGGGCACCAGGCCACCACTCCTGCTCTCCCCAGCCCCTACTGCTGTTTTGTTCTTTGTACTTTACTTTGTGCACTGTTGGACTTCCATGACCGAAGGTTAGTGAAGGTTTTGTCTGTTTAGTTCACTTATGTATAACCAGCACCTAGAACAGTACCTGGCACACGTAGGGGCTCAAAAAATAAACGTTGAATGGATAGACCAATATTAGATGGTACGTTTTTCTAATTAATAGACCACTGATTGAGAGAGATACTGCTGCATTTTTTTAAAAAATCACAATTTGATTAAATAACTTAATACAAGACAAATCCAAACCCTTAGATTTTCACACATAATTCTCCCACCCTAAATAGTTTTCAGTTTCAATATCTCACTAAAATACTGTTGATTTTGAAGTTCTTCTGACTTTGGGAAAGGAATTCTGCCTTGGGCACCTAAGACTGCCCAGGAACAAGTTGAAAATTAGCCTAGAACAGTAATAGATGCTTTAGTGAATTAAAGTACGTGAACTTGATGAAATATTTTGCAATCATTAAAATAATAATGAAGAATATCATGCAACAGCATGAAAAGCCGCTTATGAGATCGATTACGTAAAAAAATTTTAAGACTGTTATAATTCAATGATATATATCTTTAAAAGCTGTGACAAAGTGAGAGAGTGGCATGGACATATATACACTACCAAACGTAAAATAGATAGCTAGTGGGAAGCAGCTGCATAGCACAGGGAGATCAGCTCGGTGCTTTGTGACCACCTAGAGGGGTGGGGTAGGGAGGGTGGGAGGGAGGGAGACGCAAGAGGGAAGAGATATGGGAACATATGTATATGTATAACTGATTCACTTTGTTATAAAGCAGAAACTAACACACCATTGTAAAGCAATTATACTCCAATAAAGATGTAAAAAAAAAAGAACAAAAGAAATGAAAACAGGTGACAGCTGGTAAGTTAAAGAGTATAGTGGGAAACATTTTAATCTGTTAATGATGCAGTATGGTCTTTGCCTATACAATTTTCTTCAGATTCTCAACATTACGGGAATTCTCTGGTGGTCCAGTGGTTAGGACTACACGCTCCCATTGCAGGGGGCACGGTTCAATCCCTGATCGGGGAACTAAGGTCACGCAAGCCACGACGCGGCATGGCCAAAAACAAAAGGTTCTCAATATTGGCAAAAAATAAACAAACAAAAAAATCTACCTGGAAACAGCCTGAATGTCTCACAATAAGAGATTAATTAAATAACACTACTTCTGGATGGGGGGCAAATTATGAAGACATTATGATGGGAGAAATGCTTATACTATAATGCTAAATAAAAGGATGCTATAAATTGTATATCTACACTACGCTCTTTTTTTTTAAGGGAACTTTATTTTTTTATTTATTTTTGGCTGCGTTGGGTCTTTGTTGCTGCGCGTGGGCTTTCTCTAGTTGCAGCGAGCAGGGGCTACTCTTCGCTGTGGTGCGTGGGCTTCTCATTGCGGTGGCTTCTCTTGTCGTGGAGCATGGGCTCTAGGCGCGCGGGCTCAGTAGGTGTGGTGCACGGGCTTAGTTGCTCCGTGGCATGTGGGATCTTCCCGGACCAGGGATCGAACCCATGTCCCCTGTGTTGGCAGGTGGATTCTTAACCACTGCACCACCAGGGAAGCCCTATGAGCAATCTTTATTTCCTTTTCTCTATATTTTTTTATTATATATTTTTTCTGTTTTCCAATTTTTCTGCAATGAGCATATATTCCTTTACAATTGTAGAGTGAAGCTAATATAGGGCTTATCTTTTTATTTAAAACCTCTCATGTGGGACTTCCTTGGTGGTCCAGTAGGTAAGACTCTGCACTTCCAATGCAGGGGGCCCAGGTTCGATCTCTGGTCAGGGAACTAGATCCCGCATGCATGCCACAACTAAGAAGCCCACGTGCCACAACTATGAGCCCACATGCCACAACTAAGACCTGGCGCAGCCTAAATAAATAAATGAATAAAATATTTTTTTAAAAAAACCCACATCTCTCATGAATAAGATCATTTTAAGTATTTTATTGCAGAGAACAACCAAGAACAATTTTTTTTTCTCACGTGCATGTATATTACCTATTCTAACTTCAAAAACAAACACTTAAAAGTAAGCATAACCTTTTCTGGGCTGAACACATCTTTAGAGACTGGAACACATCTTGTACACAATCACAGAAGCCGGGGTATGGAGACCTATCTCAGAGAAAAACTGAGCACCAGAGGAATCAGGGAACAAGTGAGAATCCCTCCTGATGGCAAATTCACTCAGTTAAAATTCCAGTATATACAGTGCTCTACAGAGGTATAGTCAGAACGACTCTGACTGGCTCTTTCAAACTGCACGATACTGGCCAAGTGAACTACCTCTCTGGGCCTTGTACACTCCCCTCCGACACGAAGTTGCGGGGAGGCGACACCAATTTGGCAGGAACTTATTCTGATGAGGATTAAGCAAAGCAATGGATGTAAGGAGCCGGCTGTTAGAATAGCCTGAATAAATAGCAGCTGCATTACAACATCTGAACAATTTCCGAGTGACTGTAAGTGAACTGCAAAGCCCTCTGTTTCACAGGAATCAAACCTGATACAGGATGGGGAAAGGACTCTTTCTGAGTCTTTTGCCTCTTTGTTCTTCTGCTTCTGCCCCCGTGCAACCAGCAACATGCTTACACGCAGGGGCTCATGAAAATGCTCAAGTAAAAGGATGCTGGTGACAGATGTACTAAGTGAATAATTGGGAGTCTCACAACTTTTAGTAAAAACTGTATGACCCCTAAGCACCTAAACATCTGAATGAATAAGGAGGCTGCCGAAAGTAACGTTCAGGGGGTATTATGAGGGCAAGATGGGTGGTACTTTTATCAGACAAAATACAGGTTCTTGATGAGTTTGCTTGGGGAATGCTAGGGATTACTGAACGTTAAAAAAAAATCGTAAAGAAAAACGGGCCAGGCATTAGTGCCACTGCGAGCAGAGCACTGGAAGTGCGGGATCTGCCTTGTGACTTGGACATCTGGAAAATGGAAAAGGCATGGAACGTTCCAGGTTGTCTACGGAGGGGCTGGAGCCCGGCAGGCCTGCTACAAACTCTGCTACCCCCACTTACTGGCTGTGTGGCTTTGGGTATGTTATCAATCTCCTGGGACTGAGATGGCCTTGTTTGTAAAATCGAAAGCACTATTCATCTAAAAGGCTGTTTGAAGAGGGGAACGTGGGACAATGACCAGGAAGTACCTAATTCAGTCCTTAACACAGAGCAGGTGCCCAACGGACGTAAGCCTCCTTCCCCTTCTTTACTGTGCACGTCATCTGACAGGAAACCGAACATCTCATGCGCGTCTCTGCAGTGAACACGCACCCAAACTTAAAACTGCATGAAGGGAAAGACTTCTTTCTAGCTGACATGTACTGGTACCAAGAGTTTATGGAACTGGACTGGAAACTAGGAATGTCATGGAAATGCTCTTTATTTGGGGAAGTGTCTCAGTAGTTGTATTTCAGTGAATGTAAATCCACACACAGACTGTCACGGGTTCCCCAGCGGCCTTGGCCTCATTCAACCCATTTTCTCCCTGAGATCCTATTTCTTGGACATGGGGATTTGTAACACAGCCCCAGTGCAGAGAGACTACTGTATCCTTCACATTTGTGTCTTACCTCAAATTTGCCCATAATTTTTCTTAAATTTACAATCCAGAGTGAAAATCCTCTTACCTAGTGTTTCATTACAAAGTATTATGGTTCACAGACAAAAAAAAAAAATATTTAACTTAAAGTTGCTTCTACCAAAATGTAAGGGAAAAATTTACCTTGATTTGGAACATATACACAATAAGAGCAGAAAAACTCCATGGTTAGGGGCTTCCCTGGTGGCGCAGTGGTTGAGAGTCCGCCTGCCGATGCAGGGGACACGGGTTCGTGCCCCGGTCCGGGAAGATCCCGCATGCCGTGGAGCGGCTGGGCCCGTGAGCCGTGGCCGCTGAGCCTGCGCGTCCGGAGCCTGTGCTCCGCAACGGGAGAGGCCACGACAGTGAGAGGCCCGCGTACCGCAAGAAAAAAAAAAAAGAAACATCTATGGTACAGAAGCTACAAACAATCCGCACCCAAAAGAGCGACCCCAGCGGGCTGCCTTCACCTCCTAGTCTCTCGACTCCATCCCCTTCAGTCCTCGCACTGCGCTGCTGCCCTCAGCACCTGCCCGTCTGGACCGCTGAAGCAGCCCCAGTTGGACATCCTGCCCCTAGTCCTTACTCTGCCCGGTTCATCCTCCCCATGGCTGTTGGTCCAACCTTCCTAAGACACAAAATGTCACTCCCCTTAGTCCTTCAAAGATACCCACGGCTTTTACGGTAAAGTCCAAACTCCTCAGCAGGGAATACTCCTAGAGTGACATGTCCGTAGCCTGGCATTCACCCTTCCCAACCTCTTCAACTCCCGTGCTCCCACCCACACCCTGGGTACCCTATGCCCCGGCCGGCACTGCCTTTGCTCGCAGGCTTCTCTCTGCCCAAATGCCCTTCGCTGCTTGTTTGCCTGGCTAGGGCCACAGACCCTTCCAGATCCAGCTCAAGTGCTGTCCTGCTGGTATGCCGACCTGACTTCTCCAGAGGACCAGTTGCTCCTCCTGTGGACTCTCTCTACAGGCTGCCCACAGGTATTCTACTTTTTGTTTGCAGATCCCTCTCCCCCATTACACTGTCAACTTCTTGAGGGCAAGGACTGCATGCCGTCAGTGTTCATCTCTAGCACCCAGAGCGATGCCCGGCACACAGTAAGTGCTCAAGCAATACCTGAGAAATGACTGAAAGAATGAGTAAGGCAGCCCATGCACCCTAGGAGTTGCTGTGATACTCAACGAATGGGGGTGGGGACGGGGGAGGGAAATCCATTCTCTCTGTTTTCTTTCCATTTTCGCTTCTGAAGTTTCCAAAGCACTTGACAACTGATCCCTAAAAGATTGCTTCCATGCCGTCTCAGAATTTCCCCCAAAATTTCTCAACTGTTTATCCATTTTGAGGGTTATATAATGGAACTCTGATGTAATCTTAAAGGAATCTTGTTATATAATTGGGTCCCACTTGCTGCAGCTCACTTTGGGAGGGCAGCAGGGGCTGGGCAGGAGGACAGGGGAGGAAGACCCTGCAGTGCCCAGGTTGGCCCAATCCTTTTCACCCACCCCTCCCCACCTCACTGAGGAGCTTCCAGGATTCCACTGCTTGGTGGCTGCCCCGGAAGACACCTCCCTCTGGTCCCAGCAGTTGTTAAGCAAAGCCTGCAGGACTCCGGGGAAGGGGGGGAACTGCCTTGGACATCCTCCTCAAGCCCAGGAGCTGATATCATAGATCTTGTTCATTCAGCTCTGCTGGAGTGAAGGCTGTTGCCATGCGAGAGTGCTCACTTTTATTGTTTTTCTAGAACAGCGGGGATGTTATTACAAGTGTTCTGGAAGAGAGAATTGGGAAGCCAAAAAGAAATTGCACAGCATCTCAAAAAAAGCCAGTAGTATGCAAACTGCTTGACCACAAGGCAAAGATCCTGATGTGTCTGACGCGAGGGGCCTTTGTAAACACTGTTTGGCTACCGGTCCCACCTCTTAGCATCCTCCTCCGACAGTGCCCGGGGAATGGCCAAGGGGGAGGTACCTGAGAAGAAAGCAGCCCCGCTGGCCAGCCCCTACCTAGGCTGGAAGGAGCCGCAGTTCCAAAAGGAAAAAAAGGCAAGCTCTGGCCAGAAGCAAGCCTGGGAGATGCATTTCTGCTAAGGGATGTCTGTCTCCCTGCCTTTTAAGGCTGCTGCCAGCACAGCACTGTCACCCCCCAAATTGGAGGCAGTGAGACCAGCACCCAGAGGAGGCAGAGAGGGGAAGGGGGCGAGCAGGGAGAGCGCGGCGGGACGGCCGCGGGGGCTGGGGGACAGGGCAACAGGGCGGGGGCCCCGGAGGGACAGGGCGCGGCGTGCGGGCCGGCGGGGAGGGGGCTCCGGGGCAGGAACCGGCGCAGCTGCCCCACCGACTCCGCGGGCTCCGACACTCACCGGGCTCCCGGCGCCGGTTGCGAGTCGGGGCCGCGCCGGGCCTCGCGGGGCCAGCTCCCCGGGGCCCCAGGCCGCCGACTCGGCCAGCAGCTGGTCCAGCAGGCGAAGCGTCTCGTCCCCGCCGTCGGGGGGCGCCGCGGGGCCGGGGCCGGGGCCGGCCGCCCCCTCCGCCGCCGCCTCCCAGGCCTCCTCCCGGGCCGCCGCCGCCGCCGCCGCCGCCGCCGCCGCCACCGAGACTGGCGGCCCCGTCCCACCCTCCGGGGTTGCCCCGCCGGGCCCCGCCGGCCGGCTGTCGGGGCTGCGCAGCCGCCTCAGGGCGCGGCCGCTCCGGCTGCTGCCGCTGCCCATGGCGCACCCGCCTAGCAGGCCTGTGGCGCCGCCGGAACGCGGCCCGGGGGCGGGGACGCGGGCCGGGGCGCGGCCGGGCCGGGGGTGCGGACCCGGGCCGGGCGTGAGCGGGGGGAGGGGGAGATCCCGGGTCTGGGACACGACTGGGGGCGGGGGGACGCGAGCCGGGCCTGGGGGAGGGGCGAAGCCACCGGTGTGCGGAACGTGGGGCGTGGTGTCGCGGTGGGGGCACTAGATCCCGGGACAGGGGAACGTGGGAGGGGGCGCGACCGGGGCTGGGGTGCTGAGCCCGGCCTGGAGGTGGGGGCCGAGAGCCGCGGGTGAGGGCTCTCGGGGAGCCGGCGGCCGGGGGCGGGGAGCGAGGGCCGGGTATCCGGGCACTGGATGGCGAGGGCACTGGGGCGCGGCGTCCCCTCCTCCTCCGACTCCTTCCTCCTCCCTCCGGCCCGCCTCGGGCCCCGCCTCTCCTTGCGGGGTCAGCCCTCCAGGCTCTGGCTCCCCGACCCTCCAGGTCCCCGCCGCCTGGAAGAACTGAAAGCACTGGGGCTCCTGCAACACGCCCAGACCGGCCTGCGTAGGGTGGTGATGAGTGCGGAGGTGACTCCACAGCCCGGCCCCTCCCGAGCTTAGAGCGCGATGGGGACTTCACCTCTCCCAGCCTCCTGTTCCTCACATGTTAAGTTGGGGGAAGGGGCCGGACGGTAAAAATACCTCTGAGGATGGAGTAAGATGATGAAGGTGCCGGGCATCCCACCCTTCAATTTCTGCCCTGCTCCCTCGTGCGACCTAAGACAGAACAGAAGGAGGGAAGGGGGCGATTCTCCCGGACCGGACTCCCAGCTGCAGCCTTTCCGCAAGGGAGCCGGCAGCAGGCAGTGGTGGGCCCTGGGTTTCCCGTCCCTCTCCTCCTGCCCCAAAGGAGATCTGGTGCTTGAATGCTGAGCCTCATTAAAAAAGTAACTACTTTGGGGAAAGAAAAAATTTGAAAGGAGACAGAAAAAGCATTCTCTCCCCAAGGAAAAAAGCCAGTAGGTACTGATCGTAATTAATTCTAGCTTTTGGTCATTGGATAGTAAAAAAGAAAGAAAGAAAAACGTTTATTATTTTTAAGTGAACCAACCTCCAAATAAGAAAAAGGCCGAAGCTGTCTAATTCAAACCCGGTGGTGTTATTGTTGGTTGTGCTTTTACATTTTAAGACTTGACTTCTTTCTCTCCCTTCCTCACTTACTTAAAAAAATCTAACCTTTCCAAAGCAAGACAACTCAAACATCCTGGGTTTAACTCACATCTTGACATTAACCTGAATCCAGATGGGATTGCAGAATAATTGTTAAAATCAAATTTTGGCTAAACTTTCCCTACCATAGACTTGAAATTTTACTATTTTATCACTTCAGGAGTAGGCATTGAAAGCTTTATGCCCAAGACAATGGAATAAACATGGGCTTCAAGTCTATATCCATTTGTTTTATTATCAAGAGACGAAGGAAGTATTTGTAACTCCTCTTTATTTTTGTTTTTACCTTTTTTTGATGTGCTGTCTTAACCATCCAGATGCAGGAGATGGGCCAAATACATTATTTGGTGTCATTTGGGTGTTCTGATTCCACAGATGTGTCTAGTTTGGAAGCTATTGATATAAGTTTTCTTTTTAAGAAAACAAATCTCATCTTGAAACTCTTTAAACCTGGTAGAAAAACATTCACAGCGAAAAATCTTTCTTGTACTAAGTTCAACTAAGTTTAATCATTTAAAGGAAAACATGTTTTACTACTGCATAAGTAGAGGCTAGTCATGTGACTCACAGTTTAAATATATCCAGAGCTCCCTGAGTTCACCTCCCAGGGCAACTGATTTTTCTGACCGCTCTTGATTCCAACCCTGTTTTCCCCAGACGTGTCTGGCTCGCTCAGCTTCAGTGAGTGTATCGGCCAAAGCCTCTGTTCTTTCCACTCTGAGAGTGCGTTTAAAATCAGCTACATTTGGGGACCTGGCTTCCATCTACTTGTGCTAAAAACCCAGACTACTTTTTTTAGAAGCTTCCCATGACAAGCAAACAACCTGAGTTTTCCCACGTGACCAATGCCACCTAAGATCATCTCTAGAAATAAACAAGAATCTCTTTGTTCCAAAGGGTTGGCAAAGTCCCAGGAATATTGGGACCTTGAAAATGGGGTCTGATCCCTCTTAAGGAAGCAGCCATACTGGCAGCCACACTTCTCCAGCTAAAGGACTTCTTTATGCAGTGACTGGGGTGGTGGCTGGTGAGGGTGGTGGAAGATGAGGCCCAGGGTGGGAGCTGTCTGCTTAAACTCCTGGAAAAGAACATCCTGCAATGAATAAATTAAACTTTGCGAGAGAACTACAGTTGTTGATACTTTTGGCAGGAGATGTGTCCTGAGTGATGTTTCCCTTGGCAATAGGACTAGCCTGGCATCTGGAGATGAAGCAGGTCCTTTCCTTACCGCAGCCTGAGGACCACCCTCATTGCAGTGGGCGGGCAACCCCTGCCCCCCTTGCAAAGCCCCACTCAAGTGCCCTTCTTCAGGAACCCTCTAGATCTCTCTGCTCAGAACCTCTATGATTTCCCACCATCCCTGACCCATCACTAGCTATTACATAGGAGAGAGATATTGTATAGGTGCCCGTCATTATGAATATGCAGAAGGATAGTGTTTGTATTCAGATGAGAAATGAGATAGCATTTGAAATGTAGGCAAGCCATGTTTCTATTTTTAATGCTTAATCAGTAACTTGAGAGAGCCACAGTGCTATCAATTATTGCTGATACCTTCATACCTTTTGAGAGCAGTATCTCATATAATTGCTATTGTCTTCTTGCAAAGTTCCAAGCTTTTGCATTTGGTTTCATGGCTTCACCACTGAGAGGGGTGGGAGAAGTTGTAAAGGAGAGTCAACACCATTCATTAAGGACTATTAATGAGTTACAGAACTCCTTTGCAAGATTTATTCAGAAATAACATACCTTGGACTTCCCTGGTGGCGCAGTCGTTAAGAATCCGCCTGCCAATGCAGGGGACATGGGTTCGATCCCCGGTCCAGGAAGATCCCACATGCTGCGGAGCAACTAAGCCCGTGCACCACAATTACTGAGCCTGCGCTCTAGGCCCTGCATGCCGCAACTACTGAGCCTAGAGCCCATGCTCCACAACAAGAGAAGCCACCGCAATGAGATGCCCCCGCTTGCCACTACTAGAGGAAGCCCGCAGGCAGCAACAAAGACCCAATGCAGCCAAAAATTTAAAAATTTTAAAAAAAGAAAAGAAATAACGTATCTTAAGTCCTCAGAGTTGGCATGTTTACATCATGATTGATTTGGCCCATTCTATAACATTGTAAAAGATTCCCACCCTATGCGGTAAACGTGGATGACTTATACCCCGTTTGAACAAAAGATGGAAAGTGGGATTTGTGATGCAGACTTTCCATTAGCTGACCAGTTCTCACTGCTTAGAGAAACATCTACGGGCTTCTGGTTCAAAATGACAGATCAGGCAGAGTTTGCTTCTCTTGTTACTTGAGACCCCTCTAAAATTAAGATATTGAAGTTTAAAAAAGGAAGTTCAGAAAAGAAAAAAGGGACGGGAAAGGAGCTGTAAAGGGGAGAGAAAATCACAAATGAGAGATTTCAACACACTTCTGGAAGATGGAAAGCTGACAGTAGAGAGCTGCCAGATGAAACAGGAAGAGAAATTACAACCTAAGCTATGATGTCAGGGGCTGGAGAGGAAACGGGAGTCAGCCTTCTGACAGATGAGGTCTGGGACTCTTCCTACGGACAGTGCATCATCCCCCACCCCGTTCACGCGTAAGGAGAAAGGACCAGGTCGCTGGTGTGGCTTACTCTGCTACTGTGTGAATAAGACTTTTCCTGCTGAGTTTTTACTTGGAGTGGGGAGCTGTGTGTGGACGGGGTGTTTGCTGGCCACTCTGGAGTTGCGTTCCTCCAGGTTCAGCTGCTCACACCTGCCCACTGAGCTGTGGTGATGGCTTGTGTGGAAAGACTGTCCTTCCCAGGGGCTGTGGACAGGGCAGGCATCGTGACTGTGCAGGACAGTATCCATGGCTGTTGGCCTTGAAGAACCCGTTCTCTTCTCCTTGCAGAGCCGCTGCACAGAAGCCATAGGCTGAGTGTTCTTTCCATGAACCCACAGTTTTGAGTTGGAGATGTGGAGGCTACTCAAGGCACACTCAGATTCCAGGCTTTGTTAGGGTTATTTATCACCCCGAGGAAATTGTGTAGCAGGAGGGGAGAGGGGAGAGGGCAATGGTGAGGAGGGGGCAATGAAGCCTGTGCACATGTGGCCTTTAACATGCTCTGTTTATCACAGAAGTTAACCTTTGCAATACCACTGGCTAAAAAAGAGTGTGTAACATACACGAAATGTCGAACTTTAAGCTCAAACATCCTCACCATGAATGGCAACTCTGCAATGTGGAAACTGCCCTGTTTGGATGGTCAGTTCTGCACAGAAACAGCCTATGGTTCCAGAGAGCTGGGAAGATACTCACAGCCCCACTTCTCGCTGGAGACCTAAGAATTAACTAGTGAGATAATCAGCTGAAGGTACGGAGGTCTCCGCTTAAAGCTCAGGTTAAACGTTGTCTCTTGACTCTTGTTCGCAGCTCTTTAACTTGTAAAGTGGAGTTAAAGTCCTAGCCTGCTCACAGCTGTTCCTGATGAATGCCTGTGAGCTGTTTGCACAAGTCCTCCTGCTGGGAAGGATCTCTTGTCCTCTGGAATGTACCTTCTTCCTCAGTGCCATCAACTACCGTTTCCTGAGAAGCTGCCCTGGTTCCCTTACAGGCTGTAACTCATTGAAGGAGCCGCTCAACACATCCTTCTGGTGTGGATGTTAACTTCCTCCATTTTACGGACGCAAAGCTGAGGCTCGGGAGAGCGGGGGAACTACCGAAGATCTCAAAGCTAGTAAGTAGCAGAGCTGGGACTCAAACCCAGAGTCTTTTCATTACGCTAGCTATGCCCAGATAAATGAGAAACCTAGTAGAATAGACGAACGGACCTCTGAGTATAAGGAACTACTACTCTGGTACCCAGGGCTACCATGCAGGTAGGGTGACCAACCATTCCTGCTTGCCTGGGTCTGGGGGTATTCCCAGGTCATGGGACTTTCAACTGGATGAGTAGGTCGCCCTACATGTAGGGTTGTACAGGTTGCTCACTGCACAAAAGTATCTGACCAAACAGCAAGTCGAGGCTGCAGTCTACCCACGCTCCATTCACCAAGCTGTCCCTGTAGAGCAGAGCTGTATCCCCCTAGACGAAGGACAGCATGGGCTCACCAAGGCCCCGCTGGTTCCTCTGACACTATTGACCCAGAACTTTAAGTAGTTCAGTGATTAAGGTAACGGCTTCATTCTAAACTGACCTTTTTACACTCTCTTGCCAGAGAATTTCTCCCAATCCCTGTACACACACACACACACACACACACACACACACACACACACACAGAGGATCAAAACACAAAGTCCTAATCATGTTCTTGCAAACTAGTCCTGTCACAGATGGGAAAAGAAGCTGGAGAAATACCATGACGGATCTGGAACCCCGCGTCTGACGGTCGTGAGAGCTGCTCTGTGAACATTCCTTCCCGGATGTGTGGGAGGGATGTACTTCCCCCCTGGGGATTGGGTGGTCCTGGAGCAATCTCTGGCCAATAACTCATGAGCAAAAGTGAGTGTGTCTCTTCTGAACTAGAGCAATCAATCTTGCTGAAAGAGCCCCTCAGTGACTGGCTGTGTTAAAGATGGCGGCAGCTCTGTCAGCCAGGGTCCTGGAGGGGCCAGCTCATGATGGACGTGGAGCCTGGGTAAGAACTAAACCTTGGCTGTCCCAAGCGAGTTCTGCTGGGTGCGTTTCCTACTGTGGCATAATCCAGCCTACCCTCGCTGATACTCCACGGTAAAGACAGTGACACTCGATTCTGTGAACCATGCGGGGCCCTGGAGAGTAAGAGAGTCAGGTTTGCAGTTTTCAAAGACCACCCTACTCTATCTCACTGGGTATTTTAAACATGAATAAGTTTAATAATAAGGTTAGTCTTAAATATATTCGTATTTTTTTTTTTAGTAAAAGTTACTTTAATGGTAGATGTGTGGTTAATTTTATGCGTCAACTTGACAGAGCTAAGGGATGCCCAGACTGCCGGCACAACATTATTTCTGGGTGTGTCTGGGAGGGTGTTTCCAGAAGAGATTAGCATTTGATTCTGGACTCAGTAAAGCAGAGGCCCTCACCGACGTGGTTGAGGGCCTGAAGAGGACAAAAAGGTGGGGCAGGGAGAATTCTTGCTCTCTTCTTGAGCTGCAACATAGTCTTCTCCTGCCCTTGGATGTCAGCCATCCTCATTCTCAGGCCTTAGACTGGATTACATCACTGGCTTTCCTGGGTCTCCAGCCTGCAGACGGCAGATTGTGGGACTTCTCAGCCTCTCTAACCCTGTCAGCCAATTCCTGGAATAAGTCTCCTCTTATATACATCTCTATACGTATCCTATTGGTTCTATTTCTCTGAGACCCTTACCAATACAATAAGCCACATAAAATCTCTGAGTAATAAAAGAAGCAAATTTACTTTCCTACATTTCTCAGAAAGTTAACATTTCTAGTGTATGAAGGTTTGAGTAGTTGCTTCAGAGCCCATTTGTCAAAAAAAAAAGGGAGTTCCCTGGAGGTCCAGTGGTTAGGACTGTGCACTTTCACTGCCAAGGGTGAGGGTTCAATCCCTGGAGACCATTTGTCCTATGAAGCCTAAAACATGTACCATCTGGCCCTTTACAGAAAGTGTGTGGAGCCCTGGTTTAGTTGAAATTGCTCTGAGTTTCACCCATTAGTCCTGGATGACAGGGTTTATTCATTAAAGAAAAGGAAGTTAATATTAACCACCTACAATTTTTAGTAACTTATTCCTGTCTCAGTATGCTCACCTGAGCCCCCAGGTGAGATTGCTGAGTTACGAAACCCAAAGTAAAAAGGTTCTTCTAGACAAATCAGCCTTCCCAATGTTTAAATTCCTTCTTGTGTATGAACCAGAAACTAGATCTGAAAGTCACCTTTACTTTTCTACTTCTAGATTGTGTTTTTTCCTTACAGATAAAATATGAAGAGCATTTCCCTTCCTTCTTCACTCTCTTATTTGGATACAAATAAAAATCTTTTTAAAAATCTTTTTTCGGTATGCGGGCGTCTCACTGTTGTGGCCTCTCCCGTTGCGGAGCACAGGCTCCGGACGCGCAGGCTCAGCGGCCATGGCTCACGGGACCAGCCGCTCCGCGGCATGTGGGATCCTCCTGGACCGGGGCACAAACCCATGTCCCCTGCATCGGCAGGCAGACTCTCAACCACTGTGCCACCAGGGAAGCCCCAAATAAAAATCTTTTTTATACAAATAAAAATCTTTTCGATTTTTTGCAAGTATCAACACTAGGAATATATTAAAAGTTATTTTTGATCCACTCAAGAATACTTATCCATGGGCTTCCCTGGTGGCGCAGTGGTTGAGAGTCCGCCTGCCGATGCAGGGGATACGGGTTCGTGCCCCAGTCCAGGAAGATCCCATATGCCCCGCGGAGCGGCTGGGCCCGTGAGCCATGGCCGCTGAGCCTGCGCGTCCAGAGCCTGTGCTCCGCAACGGGAGAGGCCACAACAGTGAGAGGCCCGCGTACCGCCAAAAAAAAAAAAAAAAAAAAAGTGCTATACGCGGGGCTTCCCTGGTGGAGCAGTGGTTAAGAATCCACCTGCCAATGCAGGGGACAAGGGGTTTGAGCCCTGGTCCGGGAAGTTCCCGCATGCCGCGGAGCAACTATGCCCATGCGCCACAACTACTGAACCTGCGCGCTAGAGCCCGCAAGCCACAACTACTGAGCCCGTGAGCCACAACTACTGAAGCCCACGCGCCTAGAGCCCGTGCTCCACAACAAGAGAAGCCACGGCAATGAGAAGCCTGCACACCTCAATGAAGAGTAGTCCCGCTGGACGCGACTAGAGAAAGCCTGCGCTCAGCATCGAAGACCCAACACAGCCAAAAATAAATAAATTAAAAACACACACACACACAAGGAGAGGGCACAAAGTAAGTGATCAGAAAGTGCTATTGGGCTTCCCTGGTGGCATAGTGGTTGACAGTCCGCCTGCCGATGCAGGGGACACGGGTTCGTGCCCCGGTCTGGGAAGATCCCACATGCCGCGGATCGGCTGGGCCCATGAGCCATGGCCGCTGAGCCTGCGCGTCCAGAGCCTGTGCTCCGCAACGGGAGAGGCCACAACAGTGAGAGGCCCGCGTACCGCCAAAAAAAAAAAAAAAAAAAAGTGCTATACGCGGGGCTTCCCTGGTGGAGCAGTGGTTAAGAATCCACCTGCCAATGCAGGGGACAAGGGGTTTGAGCCCTGGTCCGGGAAGAGCCCACATGCCTCGGAGCAACTAAGCCCGTGCGCCACAACTACTGAGCCCGCATACCACAACTACTGAAGCCCGCGAGCCTAAAGCCCGTGCGCCTGGAGCCCGTGCTCCACAGTAAGAGAAGACACCGCAATAAGAAGCCCATGCACTGCAACGAGGAGTGGCCCCCACTTGCCGCAACTAGAGAAAAGCCGCACGCAGCAACGAAGACCCAACGTGGCCAAAAATAAAATAATTTTTTTTAAAGTGCAACCCCCCCACACACAAAAACAACAAATAAGTGCTGAACACCAGCTGCCCTGAAAGCAAACTTTGGTTGCCATGGTAACTGGGCCATCAGCCTCTTCCTGACTTGAACAGTGCCAGCAGCATCACTGTGGTCTTAACTCCAAACTGTACCTACAGCAGCTCACTCTCTGGCTGCACACTGCGGAAGTCTGGGTCCCTGGTCGGGCGAAAGGGGGCGAGGGTGTGAGGAGGGTGGGAGGGTCGCGGAGGAGCAGTCGGGCCTCTCCTTACTGGCTGCAGTGTTCTTCAGCTTCAGGGCAAATTTCAGAGTCAGTGTTTTGATCCTGACAGAGTTCAGGAGGGGCCACCCTTTCCTTAACCATCTGTGCTCTGTTGAGGAAACAGGCAACACAAGGGGGACATTTTGCTGCCTCCCAGGCCCAGCTCTGTTGATCAGAAGTGGCCGTGGTCCACTGGGATAGTGGATCGGTGGTCCCTGGGCTAGGAGCTCCAGTGAGCTGCGGACCAGTGCAGTGGCCCAGGCCAAGGAGAGACCCAGCTTGGGCTGCTCCTCTCTTGGGCAGGCTCCCTGGGTGGGCGGCCAGAGCTTCACCCTGGCCCCAGACTCCTGCCCAGACCTGGGGCCCAAGGAGAAAGGAGAGAGCTGCCTGGCAACTGCCAAGGAGACCGAGAAACTGTCTCAGATTGGAGGAGAGTAAGGAGACATGACAACAAAACACAGGGAGGGATCCTGTATCACAAAAACAACAGTAGGGGGAAAACTCGGGAAATGTGAGTAAAGTCTGCAGTTTTTAGCAGTATCGTGCCAAAGTTAGTGTCTTATTTTTGTAGCTGTGCTGTGGTTATGCCACATGTTAACAGTAGGGGGAGCTGTGTGCAGTATGGAAACTGTACTATCTTCTATAAGCCTAAAAGTATTTCAAAATAAAAAGTTTAAAGCATTGTGTACTTTCCTTCATGGAAATAAAAGGAGGTGCTGGCTTCCATATCTTGGTACACTGTGAAATAGTTTTGTCATACTGCCTTCTGTCTTTACCCCTATAACTCTGGCACAGGCATGCCACCCAGACCACTGGGCACAGGTCCACAGAGGCTGTGGGCTACAGAGAAGAGAACAGCTGGCCTCTTCCTGATGCTGCAGCATCATTCTAAATTCTTTATTATTCCAGCCACTCAGTTACTTGGGGTCCTCCTTGACTCCTCTTCTCCCACATCCCACCTTCAAACCACCAGAGATTCCCTTAGTTCTGCCTTCCAACTACATATCTAGAATCTGGCCACTTTTGACTACCTCCACTGCCCTTTCTTATCTCTCTCCAGCCTCGCTGGAGTCCTTGCTCGGCCTCAACCAGACACACACGCACCTCAGGGCCTTTCCACTGACTGTGTCTGCGTCATTCTTCCAGAAGGCTGCATGGCTCACATCCGCCCCCAGTCTCCCTATTATTGCAGGGAGGCTTATTTTATTTTATTTATTTATTCTTTGCGGTACGTGGGCCTCTCACTGTTGTGGCCTCTCCCGTTGCGGAGCACAGGCTCCGGACGCGCAGGCTCAGTGGCCACAGCTCACGGGCCCAGACGCTCCGCGGCACGTGGGATCTTCCTGGACCGGGGCACGAACCCGTGCCCCCTGCATCGGCAGGCGGACTCTCAACCACTGCGCCACCAGGGAAGCCCAAAAGTTCAGATTTTAAAGAACTAAATATCAGTTGAATTTTTTTTCTGTTCAAGCTAACATTAAGTGGTGTTTAGACCTTTCCTGCACTGTTTTGAGCGCTCCTTGAATAGTTTCCTGTGTCAAAGCAGAGCTGGAGGGTCTCACCCACACATCCTTGTCTTAGGAGGGGCAGGGGGGAGAGAAAGGTGGGGCTGCCACCCATAGGAAGGTGCTCAGGAATTCAGCCGACATGGGGGGGGCAGGGGCTCGGCCAAATGACCGCCCCAGAGATGGGCTGGAGGACAAAGGCGGGGCCAAGCTGATGGTGCCGCAGGTGCTGGGGGCAGACACGGCGGGACGTCTACTCCGGACTGTTCAGGCACATAAACCAGTAACACCCTTTATGCTTAAGTGTCGATCACTTGCAGCCAGAAGAGTTCTAACTAACAGTCTCCCGCTCCATCTCTGTTCTGCTTTCCTCTACGTAGATTCCACTTCCCACTCTGTGCTCCCAAGAGCCTCAGACTTAATTCTCCAAGCTCCAAATGCAGCAGAAGTCAGAGCTTCTCTTCGCCCTCCCGCTGCCCCCCACGATCAGCCTGAAATCGGGCTTCCTTAGGAAGGTCTGAGATGGTCGCCATTCCTGAATGGGTCAAGAGACTAGAAATTACCAAGGTCATGTCCGTCTCCCACATCTTCAAGGGCAAGGAGGACAGGTGGGGAGCTGACCCGCTTAAACCTCACGAGCCTTGTGGGCCTCGGAAGAACTTGCACTTCTGCTCTGTGTGGGACGAGACAGATGAGGGCAAAGTGCGTCAGGACCAGCGCTGAGTGTGGAACCCAGGCATCTTGGCCCCCTGTCCACACTCGCTCCATGACCTCATCCTGTCCCTCTACTTCCTGGAACATTTTCTTGCCACTTTGGGGTGTGTCAACCCACCCTAAATGTGATTCTGCAGGTTTTTAAAAATGTGCATCTGCCAGGCCCAGCCACCAACCTGTCTAATCTCCCTGCACCGCACGGGGCTGGGCCAAGATAAGCTTCCCATCAGGCACAGGCAGAGAGAGAACAGCGACACCTCTGCTGGGTCTCCTGAAGCAACACGGCGGTGGAGCTTTTGGATGGGGGGTATGGGGTGGGGTCTTGGAAACCCCTGGAGCAAAGCTCACAATGATCATAACAGCTACCATTTATTGAGGATCGCAACGTGCCAAGCACTTTGCTAAATCTGCCATGAATTCTCACTCAAGCCGCACAACATCCTACCACAGCACGAATCCCCATTTCACAGATGAGGGAGGTAAAGCTTGCTGAAAAAGCAACTTGCTCAGTTACACAGCTAGGATGTGGCAGGCAGGATCCACCTGGGCGTGTCTGGCTCCAAAGGCCGTGCACTAACGTCACGGCGCCTCCGTTTCAATGTCCCACCTCAGATGAATCTGGTCTCCTGTTGAACTTTCTCAACCTTTTTCACTAAGTAGGGTTATGTGATATGCAGCAGATAATAGTATCAGTTTTATTCCAAACTCTACACTGTCCACCTATTAAAATACTCCTATAAACGTTAATGATGGAAATGTACATCAAAGCCACAACGGTTATTTTTTTCTAAAAAACATAAAATAACAAATGTTGGTGAGGAGGTAGAGAAACTGGAACCCTTGTGCACTCCTGGTGGGAATGTAAAGTGATGCAGCCAATGTGGAAAACAATATGGCAATTGTTCAAAAAATTAGATTATTCTCCATGCTTAACAACATTTTTTTAATGAGAGAGAAAAACATGCCACATTTTCCGATCACAATGCAATAAAAACAGAGAGTGGAAATTAAAAGATAGCCCAAACTGAAATCAAACCAACATGGATTATGAACATTTTTGACGTTCTATGTAACTCAGATCAAGGTGGAAATCAAAATCAAAAATTCAGACTATTTAGAAAAGTGCAAAAATGAGATCACTACCTACTAAAACCTGTGGGATTTGCCCAAAGGATACTCAAAAGAATGCGCAAGGGCGTTAATGATTTCATTTTAAAAAATTGCTAAATGCAGTGGGGGATCCTGGATTGGATCCTGGAACAGAGAAAGGACATTAGTGAGAAATCTAATGGAATCTGAATAAAGTCTGTAGTTAATAGTTTGGTGCCAACATTAATTTTTTACTTTTAATAAACGTAAGATGTTAATATTAGGGGAAGCTAAATAGATGTCAATACAGGAACTTTCTGTAACATCTTTGCAATTTTTCCGTAAATCTAAAATTATTCCCAAATACAAAGTTCAAAGTAAAAGATAGCAGTTTATAGCTACATGGGTGTCAAGAGGAAGGGCATAGCGCACCCAGCTGGTGACAAGTAGTGTGGACCAGAACCCTGCAATTGGGCACTGGCTTCCTTATACCAGTCTGCTGACCAAGGCACTGGTGGAAGCTCCCGTGGGGAGTTCTATAGCGTTCTGGGAGTTGCCCCTGGCGCCCACCCCTCCAGCCCTTCCAATAATTTTATAAGCACTAATTCCCTCTAGTAAATCCTTTTCTGCTTAAATTGGCTATAGTAGTTTCTGTTATTCCCAACTGACCCCTAACTGAGGTGCAGATAGAAACACTGAATCTATTCACCCCATAGAAGGAAGTGAAAAAGTTGTCAAATATTTAGCTCCCTCTGCCCAAAAAAAGGTGATAATCCTTGATAGTTTTTACAGGTAAATTCTATCAAACTTACCAAAGACAGATCATTTAAACTATATCAGAGCAAAGAAAATATGTTAAAATTCTTATTTTATTCTAATGAAACTACTTGGATTCCAGACTACGTGAGAATAGAGAACATGATAAAAAAGTAACAATTTTATTTATGAATGATGCAATAATCTAAATAATCCTACTGGTTCTAGTAGAGTAATAAAAGAATAAAAGACCATGACAGATACAGACTAACTTTGTAGTTAAAAGCACAGATTCAGGAATAAGACATGGACGTTCAAACGTGGCTTCACCAGCTTGATTTTGGGTCAGTTACTTAATCCGTCTGTTTCACTTTCTTCATATGTAAAAGGGGGATGATGATGTACCTACTTCATGGGGTTGTTATGAGTTAAAATAAGTAAATGCAGAAAGTGCTTAGGTGGCTTCCCTGGTGGTCCAGTGGGCAAGAATCCGAGCTCCCAATGCTGGGAGCCCAGGTTCAATCCCTGGTCGGGGAACTAGATCTCACATGCCGCAACTGAGAGTCCACATGCTGCAACTAAGGAGTCCACACGCCGCAACTAAGAACAGGTGCAGCCTAAAGAAATAAATATATTTTTAACGTGCTTAGGACAGTCCTGGTGTATAGTAAATGCTGTGTATGAGTTGGCTATTATCATTAATATCATTCCAGGATGCAGTGAAGCAACTGCATCAATAAATTTACAGAGAAAAGTCATACCATTTTATTGGCAGATGTCAAAAGAGTTTTTGATTAAATTCAACTTATAAAAACTCTCTGTGATCTGGGAAAATATTAAAATTTATTGTAAAAATGTGTGTCAAACATCAACAGATACTGCTGGGTAAAGAGAGTGAAGTGAAGCCCAGATCATAGACTCACTTGATTCACTCTCCTGTCATTCGTTCAATGAATATTTATCAAGAACATACTGGGATCCCGCGCTGGGGATGCAGCAGTAAACACAGCTCACTGGGTCCTGGCTCTCGTGAGCTTACATTTTAAGAGGAAAAAATTCAGAGACTGACAAGTACTGTGTGAAACATTGAAATAGGGTGGTGTGTTACAGCGTGACCGAGCAGGCATAAGGAAAATAAAGCTCTGATAAGATAATGCTAAACGCCTATTAGAACGGCTAAAATAACAAAACACTGATAATACCAGAGGTTTGCGAGGAAGGGGAGCGATTGGCGCTCTTGTTCATCGCTGGTGAGGATGCAAATGGTACAACCACTCTGCCAGACAGTTTCAGTTTCTTGTAAAGTTAAATATCCCCTCGCCACATGATGCAGCAATGACACCCTGGCGTATTTTTCCTAGAGAAATAAAAACGAATGTTCACACCAAAACCTGTATGCAAACATTCCTAACAGCTTGATCCGTCCTAGCCAAAATCTGGAGAAGACCCAGATGTCCTGCACCAAGTGGCACATGCATACCATGGACACCACTCGGCAATGAAAAGGAACAAACTACTGATCCACTCGGCAACCTGGGTCATCTTAAGGGAACTATGTTGAGTGAAAAAAAGCCAATCTCAAAGGGTACACACCGGGATTCCATTTACATGATATTCTCTAAATGACAAAATTGTGGGAATGGAGACCAGGCGGGTGGTTCCCAGGAGTCAGGGTCGTGGGAGGGTATAAGTGTTAAGGACTAGCACAGGGAGTTTCCTTCTGGTGATGAACTCAAATCTACATATGTGATAGTATTTCCAAGAACCATGTGTATACACACACACGCACGCACGCACGCACGCACGCACACACGAGTATGGGTAGGAACTGGTGAAATCCAAATAAGGTTGATAATTAACTTAATAGGATTGAATGAATGTCAGCTTCCTGATTTAAACAATGCACACGGTTGTGTAAGTTACGAAGGGAACCTTGGTGAAAGGTTCACCGGAACTCTCTGTACTAATTTTGCAACTTCTTGTGTGTCTTAAACTCTTTCAAAATAAAAAGTTATAATCTAAAAAAAAAAAAAGACAGAAAAAAGACACAAATGAAAAACCGGGAAACATAACTGCAACATGTATAATAGAAAAAGAGGTACCATCCAAAACGTATAGAGCTCTTAAAAATGACTATGAAAATAAATAGCTCAATCAATACATAGATCAATATCAGGAAATTCAGAGAAGAACTATAAATGTCCATATGTCCATATTCAATCTCACTAATAATCACATACATTCAGATTAAGGCAAGGAAGTGTGAGCTTCCATCCATAAAGATTAACGGCCAGGATACAGAGAAAGGGCCACTCCTAGACACTGCCAGCGAGAGTGGAGACTGGCCAGCATTCTAACATGCAACTTGATGGTACCTATCCAAGTTCTAAATGTTTACACCTTTGGACCCAGTAACTCTGCTTCTAGGAAACACAGAGATGTCCATTGCAGCACTGTTTTTGGTTTGTCTGTTCGGCTGCACCGCGCGGCTTGTGGGATCTTAGTTCCCCGACTGGGGATTGAACCCCAGCTGTTGGCAGTAAGAGCGTGGAGTCCTAACCATTGGACCGCCATGGAATTCCCACAGCATTGTTTATAATAGTGAAAAACTGGAGATGGCCTGCATACGTGTTACAGAGGGCTGGTTGGACAAATTATAATGGCAACTAATATTTACCCGTTGCTTTCGATGTTCCAGGAACTTTCATGAGTATTTTACACGTAATAACTCGATTTAATCCTCACAACCACCCTATGAAGTAGGTTCTAGATGCTGTTATTATGCCTGTTTTACAACTGGGGAAATTAGCCAGTGGGTAAGCTGGGATGCACATGCAGGCAGCCTGGGTCTAGAACCTGCACCCTTTTTCCTTAACGGAGAACTCTGAGCATCCTGAAGGTCTGAAAGTGGAATGTCAAGTTCAGAAAGAAGAAGGAGGTGCTCTGGAGTCACACAGGGAGTAGCTCAGTTCAGAGGAGGGTTGACCTTGCTTCCTAGTAGTTGGGAAACAAAAGAACTCCATGGAGGGAAGGGGCTGACGGATTGCAGAAAGGAAATCTTATAAACAAACTGTGGGATATCCACACAGTGGAATATTATCCAGCCTTAAAAAGGAATGAAATTCTGACACAAGCTACAACATGGATGAATGCTGAAGACATTATGCTATGTGAAAAAAGTCAGACACAAAAGGACAAATAATGTAAGATCGCACTTGTACGAGGTACTCAGATTCACATAGACAGAAAGTAGAATGGTTTTTACAAGAAGTTGATGGGAGGGAGGAATGGGGAACTAGTGTTTAATGGGATGATAAAAGTTCTGGAGACGGATGGTGGTGATGGTTGCATAAGGCTGTATATGTGCTTAATACGACTGAACTGCATGCTTGAAAATGGTTCAAATGGTAGTTTTTAGCTTATGTACAAAAAAAAGATAAGCTAAATCTAATAAAGCCTTTAGATCTAACTTTCAGTTTACAGTAAAAACAGGGATTAACAGAACAAATTAAGTGACACTGTGAAGACACATTAGGCACATGTAGAATGTGGGACATTCTACAAGAAAACTGGCCTGAACTTTGAAAAGTCAACCTCATGGGGGAAAAAATGGAGTAGTTGTTTGAATTAAAAGAGACTAAAAAAGGACTTCCCTGGTGGCGCAGTGGTTAAGAATCCGTCTGCCAATGTAGGGGACATGGGTTTGATCCCTGGTCCGGGAAGATCCCACATGCCGCAGAGCAACTAAGCCCGCGCACCACAACTACTGAGGCTGTGCTCTAGAGCTCGCAAGTCACAACTACTGAGCCTGTGAGCTACAACTACTGAAGCCCAAGAGCCTAGATCCTGTGCTCCGCAGCAAGAGAAGCCACCGCGATGAGAAGCTGGCGCACCACAATGAAGAGTAGCCCCCGCTCGCCGCAACTAGAGAAAGCCTGCACAGCAACGAAGACCCAACGCAGCCAAAAAAAAGAATGCCCCAAGGCAAATAAAACTGTGACAAATTCAAGAACTGTATTAAAAAAATAAGAGACTAAAAAGGCACAATAACCAAATGTAATGCATGCGTTTAATAGGATCCTGCATCAAAAATGAACAAACCAAATTAAAAGCCATATTTGAAATGACAGGGGAGATTTGATTATGGACGAGATATTAAGTGATATTAGAGAAATAATGTTAGTTTTCTTAGGTCTGAATATGGTACTGTGGTTATGTTAGAGAATGTCCTTATTTTTAGGAGCTACTTGTGCAATACACTGCAATATCTCGGGGTGAAGTGTCATATCTACAACCCAGGTTCAAATGATCCAGAAAAGGGCTTCCTTGGTGGTGCAGTGGTTAAGAATTCGCCTGCCAATGCAGGCGACATGAGTTCGAGCCCTGATCCGGGAAGATCCCACATGCCACGGAGCAACTGAGCCCGTGAGTCAGAACTACCGAGCCCGCGATCTAGAGCCCGTGCTCTGCAACAAGAGAAGCCACGGCAATGAGAAGCCCGCATGCAGCAACGAACACCCAACGCAACCAAAAATAAAAAATAAATAAATCAAATAAATTTATTTAAAAAAAAAGATCCAGAAAAAACAAAAGCCTCACACACCCGTAAAGAGGGATAAAGCAAATATGGCGGAAGGGAAACAACCGTTGAATCCTAGGTGGTGGGTGAACACTGTAGACTTCTTTCCATTTTTCTGTATGTTGAAAATATTCTTAATAAAACGTTGGGAGAGAACCTGGTCCAGTGGTCCAGTTGCCCAGTGGCTGTGGAGTTATCATTAGTATTATTGTGACAGTCCCCAGCACGATGTCAGGTATATAGAGGGATGAGTGGCTTTGGGAAAAGTCACTTGGGCTCCCCGGGCTTCAGTGACGCCGCCTGGTGTGGGGTGAGGGGCCCCGTAGAGGCCACCGCACACACCCTCGCGAGACGGTAAAAGTGCGACTGCTGGGGGCGTGGCGGCCGGAGCGCGGGCTGCGGAAGCGGGGGCGGAGCTTGCGGTGGCGGAGCTTGCGGTGGCTCGGCGTAGGATCCCACAGCCTTGCAAGAGCGCAGCCTCTCTGAAGTTGGGGGCGGAGTCTCTGTCTCGCGGACCAGTAGCGGAGTAGCTGTCAAAACGCGCGCCGAAAGGAAAAGGAGAAGATCGCAGGCGGATCCCAGGGCTTGGCGCTAGGCCGCTGCGGGGAGGGTCCTCCCTCCCCCGGACTGGTCCGCCTGGTCCGCCCGGGCCCTTTGCGTCTCAGGTACCCAGGCAAAGAGAGGGGGAACTGCAGACCAGAACCCCGACCTGGCTGTCTCCTCCCGGCGTGACCGCTCGGCAGAACCACGTAGACTTCTGCCCCTGCTTCCTCCTTTGTGAAGTAAAAACCCGATGTAGGGGGAGGACGGGACATGCCCGAATGACTCAGAGGTGGGAGGCGGTGAGGGGGAGGATGGTGGCTCCCCCCCCCCCCCGCCTCGTGGCAGTTCAACCGAAAATGAAGTAATAGCTTCTGGCTAGCTCACAGAGTTATACTTTACAGTTCCTGTACATAAAGAGTATAGCAGGAGCTGAAAAGTACACGGTGCCTGGGACAGCAACCAAAAGGAGTACGTCGGATATTGATTACCCGAAACTGGATGTTTATTAGGTATTAGCGGATACCAAGGAATCACTGATAGTTTTGTTAGTTTTATGGCTGATAAAGCCATTATCACGTCTTCAATAAAAGTATCCATTTTCTGGAGGTGCATGCTGACGGGGAAATTGACAATGTCTGCGAGTTGCTTTAAAACAAATGACAGACTAAAGTTTTAGTTGTTGCTTTGTCTAAGAGATGTGATGGTCATTGATCTTTCTTCTGAGGCTAGAGGATACTTTAAACACAGTACTTTAAGAGAAATAGACCTCTGTGGGGAGGGTATCTTCTCTACCCCCCACCTCTTTAAAGTATTATATAGAAAAGACATTGTAAAAAGTCCAGTCTCACTCAGAGACAGCCCTGACTGTGTACAGCTGTTGGAGCTTTTCCTGGTTAATCTTTTTTTTTCCTGGATCTTAACACTTCTTTCTCTTCAATCATTTTTGGCGTTTTGCCAGATGCAGAGCAGAAGTCTCTGGCAAATCTGAAAGACCGCGTACGAAGTAAAATGAGAACTGTTACTAAGTTCATGTCTTCACCCTCATCCGAATGGAGGTTTTCAACCCCCCCCCTTTAGGCTCTTTGATGCCCAATAAGCAGTAAATGAACTCCTAGTTCTTCAATCATTCTCTGAACTTTTTCTCAGGAATTTTTGCTCAGTTTGCAATTTTTAAAACAATGTCGACATTTGCCCAGTTTGCAATTTTTAAAACAATGTCGACATAGAGGACAGGAGTCCGACAGCAGACACGATTTCAGGGGGAAACTGCACCAAAGGCCCTCTCTCTGTTATTAACTTGAAAGTTCGCATTTTACGTGAATTATCTCATTTAATCCTTTCATTTTATTAGTAATCCCACAGGTCAGGTATGGCTACGAGGCCCAATTTACCGACGAGGGCACCAAATCTTTGTCAGATGACGTGTCCTAGTGACTCAGCAGTCCGCGCCCCTAACCGTTTGGACGGTACGTTCACCACCGACCACCCCACACATTTGCCCGACCTCAGGGACCCTGCTTGCACCCCCGCCCAGCTACACGTATCTAAGTCGCCGCAGCCACGTTCCCTCGCAGCCAGGGGCTTTGTACTGGCATTTGCACCAACCTCATTTGCAAAACCATTTACCCGGAACCGCGAAACGGGTTCAAGAGACGTTTTCAGAGAGGTGGGGCTCGGCGGGGTGGGGAATCCTCTCCCGCTCTCCGGCGGGCGGGCTCCAATCGCGTTGCTTCATTCAATCCCAAACCTTTCCGGTACGAGCGAGTGCCCGCGCGCGCCAGGGCCACCGGAGCGCGCAGGGCCTGCAGACTTTGTCCTTTGGGGCTCTCAGGGATATGGGCGGTGACGCCCCCAGCCCAGCCTGCGGCCCACAGAGGTCTGGGAGGGGTAGGTCCCGAGGCGCCCAGGAGAGCAGGGCAACCGGCGTCCGCGCGCGGCTCCGGAATCTGCTGCGGGAGGCGTGGCCAGCGGCCGGCATCCATCCAATGGGAAACGGCCACGCCCACGGCGCTCTCCCGTGAGGGACGCTTTAAATTTCCGGCGCCGCGGGGAAGGGGCTTCCAGTACCTGCGCGCAGTCCCATCTTGACGAGTCGTACGCAGCCATGCTCTCCGTCCGTGTCCCTCTCGCCACCATCGCTGACCCGCAGCAGCAGCATCCCCTCCAGCTCTCGCCCATGAAGGGGCTCAGCCTGGCGGACAAGGAGAACACTGTGAGCGCGCAGGGGCGAGGGGCGGGACAGGGCGGCGGGGTCCTGAAGGACGCGGGCAGGCCTCTCACCACGCGTCTCCCTGCAGCCCCCGTCCCTCAGCGGGACCCGCGTGCTGGCCAGCAAGACCGCGAGGAGGATCTTCCAGGAGCCCGCCGAGCCAGTGAGTAGGCGGGCTGGGGGCGCCCGGCGAGGGGGCGCTGCAGGCAGGCGGTGCAGGAGGAGCCTGCTCTTGGCGCCAAAGCCTCATTGTCTCCTCGCAAACCCTACCCCCTCCCGGGCCCGCGCTGCTTTCCCGCCAAAGTCTCTTCCCGATCATTTACTACTTTACACATCTGGACATTTTCCCATTATGTCTCTACTATAGTCCTGCTCTGTTATGTACAGAACCCATGTGTGACAAGCGACATACATTAAACCGCATGAAATTCCCGATAATTGGACATACTTTGCTTAAAAAAAAAAGACAGTTTCGTGGTTCGCCCTATACTTAACATTTGCCATCCTTTCTCCCCCAGCAGAACCCTAAGCTATCTGCCCCCAGTGTGGAGGAGGAACCACTTCTGAAAGAAAACCCCCGCCGCTTTGTCATCTTTCCTATCGAATACCATGATATCTGGCAGATGTATAAGAAAGCTGAGGCTTCCTTTTGGACAGCTGAGGAGGTAATCGGATTCAGGAGCTAGGAGACTTAAAAGGCAGTTGGAAGCATTGCCCCTAACTCTAGAGGAAGACCCCTGCAGTGCCGGTTATAACTTGTCTGAAATGTGCTTTGCTTTCCTCGTGTTCCTCTTGGGAATGCTTGCCCACAGAGGGAGGATACTAGATGTTCTCCCTGGCAAAGTGCGTGAGGGGTATATTAATCAAGCGATACTAGTACACTTAAAGTTGAAGAATTACGCATATGTGTGAGGTCCTGCACGTTTGAACCGCTTGTGAACTTCTGTACTCCAGGTGGACCTTTCCAAGGACATTCAGCACTGGGAAGCCCTGAAGCCTGAGGAGAGATATTTCATTTCGCATGTTCTGGCTTTCTTTGCAGCAAGTGATGGCATAGTAAATGAAAACTTGGTGAGTTTCCAAAAATAAAGTCTACTTTTATGCATTTCAAGACTTAAGAGAACTAATAATTTTCTTTTTTCGTCTTTTAAATTTTTCCACACTGAATGTGTATATATCTGTAAGCTAGTATTTATATTCCATGGCATTTCCTGTTCTATAATATACTTTGCAGTTATTTCGTCCTTACGGTATTTTTTCCCCCAACTGTAGAGAAGCTCAAAGACGATGTTCAGTGGTAGTAATAGATCTACAGCCCTGGTAGCTATCTATTTGCTCTCCTTTTTGTGGCTTTGCTGTTTTAATAATTTGGTTGCATATATGTCTTGTTGAGTGCATCCTCCTTGCGATGAATTAAAAAGAATGAATTGCTATTTCTACCTTATGATGATACAAAAGAGGAAGTATGACGCAACCAGTGTTCATTGACTTGAGTTGCTGCTGGTAGATTTTCCTTAAACTGACCTTTGTGTTTTACCACTAGGTGGAGCGGTTTAGCCAAGAAGTTCAGATTACGGAAGCCCGTTGTTTCTATGGCTTCCAAATTGCCATGGAAAACATACATTCTGAAATGTATAGTCTCCTCATTGACACTTACATTAAAGATTCCAAAGAAAGGTGAGTATTTGGGTGGTGATATGCCAACATATTTAGGATTACCAATTGTTACTTTTTGAGATCGTACAGGGATAGAAGAATGACTCTAAAATGACCAAGTCAAAGAAATTCCTAGCACCCATGGTCCTGTCTGCTCTGAAGAAGAGGCCTAAATTCACTTTACTAGCCAGTCACTTAAAAACAAAGTTATGAGGTTACTCCATTTTCTAGAGGTGGAAATATAGTGCTGAACGTCCAACCTAATGCTTTCTAAAAAACATCCCTAGAGGCTGTGTCTGATGCCCTAAAACCTAGGTCTGATAGTTTTCACGTCTGGCAAATCTGTCAACCTACAACTTGAGCCTGGGGCAGGGTGGAAAGGGTGGAGGATGCAAAGTAAAACATAAAACTTGCCTCGTAAGGGGCTGTAACATAATATAGAAAATAAGACCTAGGAGTATAAGTAGAGGAATTACATGATAGTGCAGAGGCAGCTGTGAACCATGAGATTAATTTAGGCACACAGCTGTTTGCCTGAAATTATAGTTTATATTGGAGGATAATAGAGGAGAAATATAGGTAGCCTCGGGCCTATTTCACATTTTCAAGATTGACTGGAAAGGATGGGAGAGTTAGAAATGGGCGTTTGAGTAGTCTAGATACTAAGGTCAGCTTCAGGACAAGAGCCTGTGTAGAACAGAAGTGGTGAAGCTGAAGAGTAGCCTCTTGTAGATGACTTGGAAGAAAGTGAAGAGGGAAAATGAGTAGTGACTTGCAAGCCTAGCAGGATTGAGGCGATTCATTGGGGGTAAAAAGATTTGAACATGTTTGTAGACAGAAATGAACAAAGAAAGTAAAGGTAGGGGCATGATGGGGATACATTACCAGAACAGGTAGGATCAGGACGGCCTGGTGGTTGAGTTTTGAAAGCCAGGGAGAGGCGAGACCCAGGTTGACATGGAAAGAGAATGAAAGGAACCCAATGGCCTGATGACCTTGGCTTCAGAAAACAAGGTCATCTGGGAAGGACAAGGCTGGACTGGGGAATCTGTAGACTCCCAAGGTGGGAATGGGGAGGAAGAGAGTAATAAGACCAGGTAAGTGTAGGGCCAATCGATTTGCTTTTCTGGCCTGGGATCAACATTGTAGCATAGAATTATAGCTGAAAGCAATCTCAGGTTGTTTAGTTTATTGGCTTTAATTGCTTTATTATATACTTGTGGCATTTGTGGCCCAACTAATTAGCACAATGATAAGAGTGTGGGCATCTATTTAGGGAGATAATGGTCAGCATAGCTTAAACAGTCCTAGCAGTTAAGATTTTATAGTTCTTCAAAGTTAAAGGTAGGGCCTTTGAACCTTGTCATGACCTGGGCTTGAAATAATTAAGCCAATAAATGCTCTTGGTATAATAGACTGAGTTTTCATGTTAGTAGATCTTGGGGCTCAGTGTGAACGAATGGATGCCTAAATTTGTATTAACATAAACCAAATGAATGTTGAGATTTTTGAAAACACTGGAGGAAAAAGCAAACAAGTAAAAAGAAAACATTTCAGTTTGAATCCCAAATTGGCCTTGGTCCCAATGCTCTTACCCAGAAGCTTAGGATAGGAGGTCTCTGCTGGAATTGTTGATGCTCTGTGTGCCTACAGGGAATTTCTCTTCAACGCCATTGAGACAATGCCTTGTGTAAAGAAGAAGGCAGATTGGGCCTTGTGCTGGATTGGGGACAAAGAGGCTACGTATGGTAAGGATACCTTGGCCCTACTTACCCCTGAGCTTCGTTTTCTAAGTGATGTTACTGGTTTGTTCCTATGAACACAAACAGATACTCACTAGAAATATTTTGGCGTTAACTCTAGGAGAACGTGTCGTAGCCTTTGCTGCAGTGGAAGGAATCTTCTTTTCTGGTTCTTTTGCATCGATATTCTGGCTCAAAAAACGAGGACTGATGCCCGGCCTCACATTTTCCAATGAACTTATTAGCAGAGACGAGGTGAGTCTAGTTCAGATGACAGGCTGACCTGCACCCCAAACACCTACAACCCTGTGTTCACTGGAGGGAACCCCAGATGTCAGATTGCCTTAAATGCACATTGAACAAGTGGCTTCAACCATATACATGCTTGGCAGAGAAAGAAATACTTTAGATAATTTGCTGAAATTATTTTACTCATATTCTCAATATACATAGGTATTGCTCTATAGGTGATGGGATTTTTTTTTAAGGGAAGTTTTATTATTTCTACCTGGTCTTCTGTGTGATCCTATTGTACTTCAAAGTTAGTTGGTGAGCGTCTCAGTGAATCTATTCTGATCCAGTATATGTCTTTGAATGCACTTGGATTAAAGTGCAGAAGGAAAAGTGAAGGTGCCCAGATGTTCCAGTGTTAAGTCCCACCAGCAATGGGATTTTTTTTTTAATTTAATTTATTTATTTTTGGCTGCATTGGGTCTTCATTGCTGCATGCAGGCTTTCTCTAGTTGCGGCGAGCGGGGGCTACTCTTCGTTGCGGTGCGCGGGCTTCTCACTGTGGTGGCTTCTCTTGTTGCGGAGCACGGGCTCTAGGCGCGCGGGCTTTAGTGTGGCTCCCGGGCTCTAGAGCGCAGGCTAAGTAGTTGTGGCACACGGGCTTAGCTGCTCTGCAGCGTGTGGGATCTTCCCAGACCAGGGCTCGAGCCTGCGTCCCCTGCGTTGGCAGGTGGATTCTTAACCACTGCGCCACCAGGGAAGCCCAGCCCTGGGATTTAATGCACTAAGACTTGCAGACTTGATTCACTCGAAATTGCATTCCCGATTTCCCAGACATTAGGTTTTAAATCTAAAAACTAACTAGCCTAGTCAGAGTTTTGCCTTTCCTGCTGGGAATAGTGGCGACAGTAGAGCTCAGGGCTCTAGAAAGAATGCTCTGAGTGCAAGTTCTGCCCAGTCCTTTGCCACCACACAGAGCAGCGAGGACCAGACCTGGCCTGCTGTCCTCTAGGGGGCAGCCCTAAGGCCCCTGGGTGGGACTGAGCCTGCCTAGGTGACACAGCAGCTGAGTCATCTTCTCTTCCACATCTTCCCTTCTTAGTCTGGCCACGCAAGATGTATAAGGAGAATACAGACCAGCATAAAGCAGTTTCCTATTCCACGTTAATGCTAGAAGTCTGCTGGTTTGATAGTGACCTTAAACCTTTTCTTCTAGGGTTTACACTGTGACTTTGCCTGCCTGATGTTCAAACACCTGCTACACAAACCTTCGGAGCAGAGAGTTAAAGATATCATCGTCAATGCAGTTAGGATAGAACAGGTGGGTGGCGCGTGGAGGCCTCGTGCTTGCTAGAAGACCTCTTGATACTTCTGTTTAATTGAGAAGCTGTGTTCTGGTCCCTAGGAGTTCCTCACGGAGGCCCTGCCAGTGAAGCTCATTGGAATGAATTGCACTTTGATGAAGCAGTACATCGAATTCGTGGCAGACAGACTTATGCTGGAGCTGGGTTTTAGCAAGGTAAAGTATTGTGGGTAGCCCTCTGGTTCTTTCTGAAACTGGTGTTCCGTATTTATGTTTTACTGTGAACCTTTTCAGGTTTTCAGAGTAGAAAATCCATTTGACTTTATGGAGAATATTTCACTGGAAGGGAAGACTAACTTCTTTGAGAAGAGAGTAGGCGAGTATCAGAGGATGGGAGTGATGTCCAGTCCGACAGAGAATTCCTTTACCTTGGATGCTGACTTCTAAGTGAACTGAAGATGTGCTCTTAGTTTGCTGATTTTTCTTCTTTTCCTTCTCATCAAAAGAGAAGAAAATCAGCTACTTGAACTGTATTAACCAGCTACACCATAAATCGCCCATAAAGTTCATTAATGGCATGTTTAAAACTGTGTAGCTACCTCAAAATCAATCCTGTTAATGCTAGTGGGGTCACCTAGATTGAAAGCGTAGACAGAAGCTACTCGGATTCTTACAAAAGATCTTGTCCATGTTTGGCGTTTGCAAGCAGGCTGGCTGTACGCGACTTCACCCTGGCTCTTAACAGCACCTTCCTTGGCCTCAAAGTGTGGGGAGTCAAGTGAGTTTGATCCAGCAGGATTAGATAGTTACTACCACGAGGCAGTAGGAAGACATCAGACACACTGCTTCAGATTTTAAAGCAGATTTTAAAGTTTACTTATGATTTGTATATAAAACTGGCACTTTACACACAAATAAACATAGTTTGTACTGTCAGGGTGAAGGCTTGATTTAACCTACATTTGTTGGTTTCTACACCAAATACAAAAGTTTTCTGTTTACCACTAACAGCCAATTCAAGGTTTACTAGGTGATCAAAGTAGGTTAAGCCTGTGTAAACTAAGGGTGTCGTTTTTATTCTTTCTTTCCTTTGATGAATTGAAGAGCTCTTGAACTCAATCCTGTGCACACTTAGGTATCAGTATCAGCCAGGTGGTGCCACAGAGAACACAGGCTGGTTCTGTGTTCTGTAGCCCACGTTGAGTATCACGGGATAAGAGATGTGGAGAAAGGAGACTCTTAGGTCATTAGGAACTGAAGTGTGATCCGGACTCACTGTGGGCAACCTGGGTGTGCCTGAGGGGCGGTATCATTTAATTTCTCAAATTGTATGTCCCTCAACTTCAAGTTAGTATGAAAGATCCTTGAAGAGTTTTCCTAGCTGGGATCCAAGATATTAACCTCGTAAATTGGTTTTCAAATTATCCTTGAATGAAAGGACCCACGTAAGATCTTTCTCCTATTGAGTGGTAAAACCAGGACTGAAATTGCTTCTCCTAAAAGTTGAGTGTTTATTCTGATTTTGTTTAATTTGTGTGTAAGTAGGTACTGTTGACCTAACCATTTGTACTTTACTTTCAAGTTAGAAAGTTGTTCTGCTATATTTTTTTTATATCATATCTGTAGTTCATACTTTTTTTTTTTTTTTTTCCTCTTTTCCTTTCTTTCTTTGCGATACGCGGGCATCTCACTGCTGTGGCCTCCCCCGTTGTGGAGCACAGGCTCCGGACGCGCAGGCCCAGCGGCCATGGCTCACGGGCCCAGCCGCTCCGCGGCATGTGAGATCCGGACCGGGGCACGAACCCGTGTCCCCTGCATCGGCAGGCGGACTCTCAACCACTGCGCCACCAGGGAAGCCCTGTAGTTCATACTTTGAAATAGTTACCCAGTATTATTTTGCAGTTCATAATTGATTGAGTGAATATTGTTCAGTGCAATTGCTCCTAGGATTTGCCTAAATGTGAACATCATCTACTGGATTCTTAAACTTCAGTAGAAAGCTAGTGTTCTGTGAATAATTAATACATGTTCCACTCAAATATTAATTTCAGAAGAAAGTATGGACTTAATAGATATATTTAATAGGGCTAGTTTGAATCAATCTGCCTTTATGTTCCCTCCCCCTCCAAAAAAGATGTTACGTGGAAGGTAATGCATGACACACACCGATCCTTTGGCCACGTTTGTTAACACATTGTGTTGTGTGTTGGCTGACCACTGGCCTGTTCTGTCAGTTTTCTTCATTTATTGTATTAATATAAATGGTAAAATAGTCAATTTAAAAATTTCTGTAATATGGGACCCTTTTCTACCTTTTAAATTATTGTTACAAAGTTAATCTAGATTTTATGGTTCTTACACTTGTGCAACACAAAAATAAACACTTTGGCGTTGTCAGGTACAGGTGGCACTTGGAAGCAGATTTTCGGATTCTACCTCCCATTAGCTGTGTGATACAAGCACTAGCTTCTGCCAACTAAGACTCGGTTTTTTAATCTGTTTAAAGGGAAACTTTTTGTCTAAAGCATTTCAAAGTCCTGATATTGAGTACTGCACAAGTGTCAATGATTTAAATAAAACCGTTCTCATGTCAGTTCCTTGATAAAATTTGCATTTCAATTCAGGAAGAAAAAGCCAGGAAGTTTTCATAAATACTGAACAGGAGTTCATTTGCTTTTAGCAGTTCTGGGGAGGGGACTTTCCTCATGCCTGTCCTGGCCCAAGTATGTGGGAAGCAGGTTCACTTGAAAGATGATGCCCCAGAGCATCTGCCACAAACTGACCTATAGGGGCTCGGGTTGGTCCCTCTTGTCTATAAATGCCCTTTCCTGGGGCTATCCCACCCACCTTCACCTGTCCATTCCCAAATTAGCAAATTATTCATTGTGTGTCATCACTTCAGACATGCAGTTACTCATTGAGCGAACAGCAGCTGTCTTGCTGGGCACTGTTCTCTTGTCAGGTGGGACCGAGGACGCAGCCACCCTGTGCGGTTTAGGTTTACTCGAGGATGAAGCTGGATGCATAAGTAAATCCTGGTGTTAGATGGCGATGTAGTTCGGAGCCAAACCAGGGAAGGCACCGCAGGGAATGCTAAGTGGGTGGGAACCTTTAGGAGCCGCGTGGTGACATTCCTTTTCCGTGGTAGAGGTGGGGATTGGGGGTGAATCTTACTGATTGTTGTGCTCCTGCCTTCCTGCGCTGTTGCATTAAGAGTCCTCCTCTTGGGGCTTCCCTGGTGGTGCAGTGGTTGAGGGTCCGCCTGCCGACGCAGGGGACACGGGTTCATGCCCCGGTCCGGGAAGATCCCACATGCCGCGGAGCGGCTGGGCCCGTGAGCCATGGCCGCTGAGCCTGCGCATCCGGAGCCTGTGCTCCGCAGCGGGAGAGGCCACAACGGTGAGAGGCCTGCCTACCGCAAAAGAAAAAAAGAAGAAAAAAAAAAAGAGTCCTCTGTTTCTTCTATGAAGGAGAATGTTCCCTTAGAAGGCACAAGTTTTAGCCGCTCCCTATCTCAGGGAGCACGCAGCCTCCAAGGATCGGCCCTCAGGGAGTGGCTGGTGGATGTGATTAATTTGAGCTGGTATTTGGGGCTGGATCGTGACTTGGGTAGAAGTGTGCTGTGTCCTGGAGGAGTCTCGTGGGCAGCTTTGCCTTTGCACCCCAAGGGCACTCCGTGCCTTTATAATTTGATTCATAGTGTTGGGTTGGTCGCACCATTAGGTACTTTCCAGGCAGCCGTGCTCTAAGGATCATCAACTGTTTGAACAGCCTCCCAGTGGGCAGCCCAGGGTCGTGTTTTTTCTTGCCATCCATCCACCTGTGCCAGCTGCCCGTGGCCTTTCTCAGACACATCTCCGTACTTCACTTGGAGGGGCCTGCGTCAGAGTTAGTGTGGTCAGACCACTGAGTCTGAATTGCCTCTGGTATTAAAGGCTCAGGGGCCCCATCCCATACCTGCTGAATCAATCTTGGGGTGAAACTAGGGAGCCCACAATTTTAACAAGTTCCCTTTGGGAGGTTCTCAGACATTTGAGATTGGGATGGACTCCTACACAGTTCAGACCAGTGGTTTTCAGCTCCGGGTGTGCACTGCAGTCATTCACAGGCTTTAAAAAGCCAGTGCCTGGATCCCACTTCGCAGTTTCAACTGGATGCGCTTCCTGATTTGGGCTTCAGATGCATAGAGCCCTGGCACTTACGCAGGAGGCACATTTCATCACACCTGAGCCCTGGGGCTGTGCTCACGTGGTGTGGCCAAGTCCGGCTGCCCATAGCAGAGCTGTGAGAGGCTGCCTTTGCCTGCTGGGCACTGCCTGGCCTGGGATCCAGCCTGGAGACGGGCTCTGTGCAAAGCCGGAACTAGATGGGTATTTGCAAATGCCATCTGGCCAGCGAGCTTCCGGAGATCCTGATAATGGTTTAACTCTGCAGAGCAAGACAGTCCCAGCCCCTCAGTGAGTGGCTGCAGCTTTGAGGCTACAGGATTGCATGGCTTGGCCGATTCAAACCAGAGAAGACTTTGATAGGACCCCCCCGTCAGCCAACCCTATCCCCTTCTGTAGAGGAGGCTTCCCCTCCTGGTGTTGTACTCTCTGGGCACTTGGGAAAGAACACCATCAGTGATGTCGCCTTGTCATTCCCTGGAGTGGATTCAGTAACCACAACCTCCTCAGCTTGGTTCTAAAGACTAGAGTGGTCCAGCAAGATGGTGGGCTGAGGCACCCTAAAGCCTCCCGCTCCAGACGCCTCCCAGTGAGAAGCCACAAACGTTAGATGGGCAATGACCTCCTGAGAAAGGGGGATCCACAGGTGCCGTGTGGGAACCTGTGCTTGGAGCAGCCCTTAGAGAAATCAGAGGATGAAGGACCAAACACCCTTGGGTTTGGAGGGAGGGATTAATCTGTACTAGGGGGAGTTAGAACCAAAAGAGCTGCACAAAGCAGGATCCTGGATGAAATGGAGACTTAAGAAATAATCCCACCGGCCCTGGGGGAGAGGCTGAGGGTGTTCATGTTTCTGGGCTCTGAAAAAATCAAAACCCTACGTAAGCCTGTGCCTCTCAGACTTGGGGTCTAGGAACTCACGAGAGATACATACTCCCAACCAAACTGCGCATGATTCCCACGTTACAAAACGTGCAGGGAAACAGACCACATGATTGTAGGAACAATGGGTATAAGAATCTCAAGAACTTACGTGCATAAGATAATGTGTGATCAAAGAAAATGAAGTCAGGAGAAAAACAAATACCGTTATATATATATAACGTATATGTGTGCTAACACATATATATGGAATCTAAAAAAAAAACATGGTTCTGAAGAACCTAGGGGCAGGACAGGAGTAAAGACGCAGACCTAGAGAATGGACTTGACATGGGGAGGGGGAAGGGTATACTGGGACGAAGTGAGAGAGGCACCTAGAGGGGTGGGAGGGAGGAGATATGGGGATATATGTATATGTATAGCTGATTCACTTTGTTATAAAGCAGAAATTAACACCATTGTAAAGTAATTATACTCCAGTAAAGATGTTAAAAAAGAATCAAACCCCAAAGAACAGAACTATAAAGAATAGGCAGATTTTTAAAAAGAACCAGCTAGAATGTCTAGGAATACAACACTACTGGAATTCAAGCTCTTAGAGCTTTAGAAAATATCCTGCTTAGTAAGATTAGACACAGCTGATGAGTTAGTGACCTGAAGGGGTGTAGCTGAAGTAATTATCTGAAGGTCAGATGTGGAGCGTAGAATGGGGTTTTTTATGGAATGGACAATGTCAAGGTAGTAATGCAATTTCCCAGAATTGACTCGTCTTCACAATCCAAGTCCAAGGATGCCTCACCCTCCCGTGTCCAGGTGGTACCTCAGAGCGAGGTTCTGGGACCAGTGTGGGCTGGGCAGGTGTGACCTAGTGGCCGCTCGTGATGTGAGCGGTGTGAGTTTTGCAATTTGGCCGCACTGACCTGGGGACAAACCAGCTGAGGGCTTGAGGCCCTGATGGTAGCATGTGAAGAGACATGCGGGGCTGGTGCTGGACACACGTGGCTATGGAGACCAAGACCCTCTTAGTTTGGGCGTTGGGGCTGAGCCTTGCTGGGTGTGCTTGACCTGAGGATTCAAAGGACCTGCCCGAGGTTGCCTGAGACCCAGAGAAGGCCTGTAACTCTGCACCCTCTGAATCAGGTGGAGAATGGGGAGGGGAGTTGCCGTCCCTCCCGGCTCTAGGAAGATGGAATCTGCTTCGGGAGTGGGTAGGGCCTTGGAAAGGCTCGCTACCCCCTCTTCCTGCCAGACTGACCCCTGTTGCCCACAATCAAAAGTACCTTGACCATAGCCAGTGGAGTTCCAGACTGCCTGCACGGAGGAACTGGTTACTGCCAACCAGATCCAGGCTTAGGACTCGAGTTTGGTTTGGACTAGGGGCGGCCCTGTTTTCCCCGGCCTTGGAGTTTAGGGTACAGAGAATCTGGGGCTGCTGCAGCCACCCCTCAACCATGAAGTAGGCCTGTATGCACAGTGGGTCCCACACACGGGAAAAGAGGGCTGATTTACAGAGAAACAGAGTCCTCATGACTTCATTTTGTGGATCCAGCCATACTTGAAGTCCACACCCCAAACTATTCACTTAAGTAAGCCAATGAATTCACAACAACTCACAGCCCTGAGTTCATTTGATCCACACCACCCTGGGGCAGCGAGGATTAGACCCATTTTACAGATGTGGCCTGGAGGCACAGGGAGGTCACATGCCTTGCTGGGGAAAGCACGTGGATATGGATAAACAGTGGCCGACCTGAACTCAGGTGTCCTGGCCCCATGGCCACCCTCTTGTCCCTTTACTAGTTGGGAGCTCTTGTTCCCCTTTATGAGGCACCCAGGCCTCCGCCCCGGTCCCGAGGAGGCGCTTCGAGGAGGCACCTTGTCCAGGGGACTGTGTCCTCGATCCCCTGGTCCTGCTTTCCCTGTGTGCCTGGCGCGGTGCGGAGGCTACTCTCTGCCCTCTCCTTGTCCCCGTGGCCCTGTGGTCTGCCTGGGCAGGAGCCTCCCCTGTTTTGTCTGTAAATCAGAGAAGTTCATCAACAGCCCAGGCTTTGGACCCAGGGAACCACTGCCGGCTGGCTTCTACCCAAGTCTCCCAAGTAAGGTTGCAGCGACGCGCCCTGCACTGCACCAGGAAGGCTGAGGAGAGAGCCGGGCACTCACGGACTTAGTAACAAGGTGAGTGGGAGCAGTGAGTGACCTTGGAGGTGGAAAATGGCGAGGTTCCAGCTGTTTCCAGAAAGCGCCTGGAGGCATGGCTGCCTGTGTGAGGTCTGGCTGTGCCTTCCCTCCTTCGCCTTGGGGTGGGCAGCCTCTCCTGCAGGACCCCAGGACGTGCTCCTGCCTCAGAAGGCTTGCGGATGGGCGCCCTGGTCTGCTCCAGCCTGCCTTGGGCCAATCCCACACGGATTGCAGTTGCTGAGCTGCATTTCCTCACCTCGGCGAGCCTGTTTCTGTCACTGCAGGGACAGTGGCAGCAAAGACTGGTTTTAGAAATTGTCACCGTGAGAACTCGGTAACTATAGTGCCTGGTGTATTTTTTAAACAGCTTTATGGAGATACAGTGTCAATGGTTTTTAGGCTACTACAGACTTGTGGAACCATCACCACAACCCACTTTATAAAGAGACCCCATACCCAACAGCAGTCCCTCGGGTTTCCCCTCCAACCCGCAGCCTTGGGAACCAATGATCCATAGTTCTGTCTCCACCGGTTTGATTTGGCACATTTTTGAGACGCTCGGTAAACAGAAGTTATTAATGGAAAAGGCACTGCATTTTCTTTCTAAGACATCATTTAGAATATTAGACGCAGCAAAGAGGGAATGGGTCTGCCTCGCAGAGACAGATTTGATTTACGTTTCAGAAAGCTCTTCTTCCCTTGGCATATTAGAAAAACATTCTGCATTAAAAAAAAAAGATTCCTGACATTGCCTGGAAGGGAACTTGGCCGACTGAAATGCCAAGCCTGCGAGCTGGCTGGTGGGCCTTCATTCCAACACTCCCTGGATCATCAAACATTAACCAAGCCCTCCTCCCTCTGCTGGGGGAGGGACGTTCCGAAGGCCAGGGGTCAGAAAACCAGGCCCCGGGGCCAAATCTGGTTTGCTGCCTGTTTTTACAGACTCTGGGCTAAAAATGTTGAAGAATGTATCAAAAGAATATTTCATAATGCATGGAGATTATGTGAAATCCGCATTTCAGCACCCCGTGGATGGTTCCACTGGCACATGGCCACATTACTTGTTTATGTATTGCGACAGAGGCTGCATGGTGTGTAGGGCTGAAATATTTTCTCTTTGGCCCTATCGAGAAAGCATTTGACGTCCTCTGAGTGAGACAGGACCTTGCTCTTGAGGGATCTACAGTCGAGTCAGGAAACGGGAAAGTGGTAGATGGTCAGTAGTGGTGGGCTGGAGCCAGCAAGTACCCACTCGAGCTGGTTATTAAATTTTCAGGGATTTTGGGAGTGTATTAGCTTGCTAGGGCCGCCATAACGAAGTACCACAGACTGGGCAGCTTACACAACAGACGCTTATTTTCTCCCAGCTCTGGAGGCTGGAAGTCCGAGATCAGGGTGTCAGCAGGTTTGGCTTCTCCTGAGGCTTCTCTTCTTGGCTTGTGGATGGCCACCTCCATACTGTGTCCTCACGTGGTCAACCCTCGGTCTATGTGTGTGTCTTAATCTCTTTTTTTTTTTTTTTTTTTTTTTGTGGTACGCGGGCCTCTCACTGTTGTGGCCTCTTCCCTTGCGGAGCACAGGCTCCGGATGCGCAGGCTCAGCGGCCACGACTCACGGGCCCAGCCGCTCTGCGGCATGTGGGATCTTCCCGGACCGCGGCACGAACCCGCGCCCCCTGCATCGGCAGGCGGACTCTCAACCACTGCGCCACCACGGAAGCCCTTAATCTCTTCTTCAAAGGATGCCAGTCAGATTGGGTCAGGGCCATCCTTATGATCTTATTTAACCTTAATTACTTCTGAGGTATTGGGGGTTGGGACTTCAGCATATAAATTTGGGGGCAGTGCTCAATTCAACCCATAACACTGAGCTAGTTGTTAATTAAAGCCATTACTAAAAACTAAATTACATAAACTTATAATTAGATAAATTAGATTAAAGCGGAATATGATAAACATTCAAAAGTCTTACTACCTGTTACTATCATCCATGCTGCTCGGGCTGTTTATATCTGTCTGGTGGAAATAACTGCATAACAGCACGTTACTGGGCATCTCTTTCCAATTCCATGACCAGTGACATCACTTTGGTGGCTCAGAATCAGCTTTGGTATTTACAGCATGGAAACTGATCAATGCTGCAATTCGGGCTCCCCACCCAGAGAGCCGATTGTTACCTTTTCCAGCACACCACGGGTGCGAGATGCTAAGTGCCGAGGCAGAGGTCAGCCCAGGCGTTGCGGGGCTCAGAGGAGGAGGCCAGGCCCTGGGGAGCCAGGAAAGGTTTCACGGACCAGGGGATGCTGAGTGGCACCTTAGATCGTCTAGGGGTGGGCCAGGCAGGGGGAAGAAGGGGTGACAAGGGTTTGCAAAGCCCTGAAGCAGGAGAGCGTAACTGGGTCTGGGGAGATGGGGGAGGTGATGACAGGGGTGGTGCATGAACCACCTGGTGGGAGAGAAGAGAGGAGCTTGAAAGGGGGGGTAGGGCAGGCCCTGGGGCACCAGGCTAAGGAGGTTCTGCTTGCCCTGGCGGTCATGGGGAGCCGTGGAAGTATGTGGAGCCATCCGGAGGGGGACGGACCAGGTTGGTGAGGGGATCGCTGACTGACTGCGGGTTTGTGGTCGTGCCTGTGTGTGGGGTGTGGATGCAGGGCCCCGTGACTTGCTTCCTCTGTGTCCTCTACAGGTAGAAGGTAGAAGGTTCTCCACGAATGCTCGCTACACGGCTGAATCATCCCATTCATTTTAAAATCTCTAACAGGGGACTCTGCCTTCTGTCTCCCATTAGAGTTGGAGCTGGAAATTGCCTAAGTGTCAAGCAGAGGGGAATGGTTAAAATAAATTACAGGCTATCTACTCAGTAGAATGCTAACTAGTCATTATAAATGGTAGATATGAAGGCTCTGTGGCAACATGGAAAGCTGCCTCCAGAGTAATGGGAAATGAAATAGCAGAACATAAAATTATAAGTATACTTTGGTTACAGTGATATAAATGATAAAGAAATACACGTACATCTGGATAAAGACGGGCGGTATCACAAACGGAAAAATGAAATCAGGGTGGTGGGAGGGAGGGCAGTTTTCCTTTCTATTCTGTTTTTCTGTTTCAGTTTTCCTCTAATGAATGTTGAAGAGTAGTTGCAGCAACTAGGGCAGCACCTACCAGGTGGATGGCTGTTCAGCCCCGGGAGGAGCTCAAGGCAGAGGGGTGGGCCCCGAGCCTGCGGTGCTGGACCCAGCCCTGGAGTTGCAGCTGGAAGCGCCAGGCATGTGGAGGCCGATGAGCTGGGGCTGCATCCCGTGGATGTCATGCCACTTGCTGGGCCACGCTGGTGACTAGTGTGTGCACCCACTCCTCTGCAGTGATCTCTGCATGCTACTTAGAAGGCTCGGGATCTGGCTGGGAACCAGGAGTCAGTGGCTTCTGTGGTAAGGGCTGGCCAGGGGTCAGCTCGAAGCCCTTTTCAGTTCAGAGAACTGAGCCCAGCTAAGTCCCGCTCCGCTGTGTACAGGCCGAGCTCAGAGGGGTTCAGTCCGCAGATGTCAGGGCCCGGACTTCAGGTGGGGTGTTGGGCCCTCTGTTCCCCCACCTCCACCCCCGACTGTGTCCTCCACAGGGCTTCGGAGAGCTAGTGCCAGCCAGCCACGCTCAGTGACAGGTGTCGTGGGCTGTGCTAGGATGACGTCCCTTTGTTCATGTGGCCTCTCCAGGGAGACTGTCAGCTCCCCCCGGGCAGGACCCGTCTCCTTCGCATCCCTGGTTGCTGCCAGCAGAGGCAGGTGGAGGCTGAATCCTTGAGTGGAGCAAGCCTGCTGTCTGCGTGTGGTCTCGAGTCAAGGGGGCATGGGGTTAAGGGTCTTGTGCTCCAGGGTCACAGGGAGGACGTGTAATTGGCTCCAGGGAGGGAGAGAGTAGGGAGCAGAAGAACCCCCTACGTGCTCTTGGGAAGGAAAGAGCAGGGGGCCAGGGGTGGGGGTGCTGTTCCAAGGTCACAGACACTGAGCACAGGCGAGGCAGACATAGCAGTCGGGGGGAGGGGTGAGGCGTGGGGCGGGAAGGCCATTAATTCCAGGCCTACTATGTCTCCCCTGGGCTGCAGGCGCTGGGGAGACAAGCAAGCACAAAGCAGATGAGGCCCAGGCCCTTGTGGAGAGTGTGTGCTGCTGGGGAGACAAGGCCAACCACTCTGGGATGTGCGGTAAGTCAGGCCGTAGCAGTGCCCTGGGGGCGCGGGCGGGGGCGGGGCACGTGCCCTTTGTTGTGTGCCGTCAGGGAAGGGCTCTCCGAGGAACTAGAGGAGGAAGTGGGGGACAGACCACATGGTTAAAGGAAGAAAGCGTGTTTCCAGCAACCACCAGGCAAGTGCAAAGGCCCTGAGGCAGGAACCTCCGTTGTCTTCGTGTGATCAGAGCAGCCTGAGGGTTGGGAGACGGGGTCAGATCAGTGGGGTTTGTGTGTGTGCGTGGAGGGTCTCGTGGGTCCTTGTAGGCCAAGGTAAAGAGTTTGGCTTTTGTTTTAGGGATGAGAAGCATGGGAAGCGGGGGATTAGCCTTCCATTTTATCTATCTATCTGTCTATCTATCTGTCTATTTGGCTGGGCCGTGCGGCATGCAGGATCTTAGTTCCTTGACAGGGATTGAACACGTGCCCCCTGCAGTGGAAACACGGAGTCTTAACCACTGGACCACCAGGGAAGTCCTCCTTCCATTTTAAAAGGAGCACTCTTGTTCCTGTGTGTCAGGCATCAGCCAGGATGTCCAGTGGAAGCAGGAGACTCGCTCAGAGGCTGTTGCACCTGCCCAGGTGAGGTGACGGCGATGTGCCCGGGTCGGGGAGGGCAGCAGGGAAGGTGGCGGGCACGGCCAAGTTCTGCCTGGATTTTGAAGACAGAGCAGATGGGATTAGCTCAGGGGCTGCCTGTGGGTGTGAGAGGGTAGTGAAGGAGGGTGCCAGAGCAGAGCACTTGGAGACACACACGAGAGGCCTGTCCTGGGCAGGTTACCCTTGAGATGCCTGCTAGGTACGCAGGCACGTGCTGGACAGGCAGGTGAGAACAAGGGACTGGAGTCCAGGGAAGAGGCCTAAGCTGGACACAGCACCGCGGGGGTCTTTGAAGTCATGGGACGAGTGAACCCCAGGAAGTGCGTGTCGACGAGGAGAGGAGAGGGCAAGGACTGTCCCACGAGACTGGAAAAAGGGGCGCTTCCAGCAAAGGAGGAGGGGGGCCAGGGCGGCCAGGGGGGCGCCGTGGGTGAGGCTGAGAGGGGTGCGCCGGGTCCCGAGGGCAGAGGGACAGGGTGGCTGTGAAGAGCGCGAGGCCTGCGCCCGCTCCCTGGGCTGCTTTCCTGCTTCCGCCGTCTGTGGGTGCCCCCCGCCTATTCCTGGGGATGCAGTGGAGAGTCTGTCCCCCTGCAGGGGCACCTCTGCCCCCACCTGGTCCAGGCCCAGCTCCTCCAGCCTCTGCTGTTCGGCGTGTGGTCAGAAGGGGCCTCGTGGCCCGTCGGGCCTTCAGCGGAGTGAACCGGAGGGAACTGTGGACAGCCACGCGCCTCCCCCACCCCGTGGGCCCCAGCGTGTTTGGGGTCTGAGAATCCACGTTCCTGGGGAGCAGCAGTTTGGGCCTGAGTGGTTTTACCTGGGGTGGGGGGAGGACGGAGGAAGGGTCAGCCTTCATGACCTGTCAGCCGGCACTGCCAGAACACCAGGCAGGGGTCCGGTGCAGGGCCTGGGCCCCTCGGAGTTTTCCCAGATCCCAGTCTGGGTTTCTTTATCCTTCTTGGGTCGTGTTGTCTGGCTTCCTCCCCACCTCAACCCTGACACTGCGTTCCCTAGACACCAGGACCTTTGTTTTCTTTTCCCTAACGTTTCTATGTTGCTCACCATGCACTATTCTAAGCACTTTTCATATACTGACTCATTCACTCCTCACACTATCCCTTTACAAGCGAGGGACCGGAGGCGCAGAGAGGTTAAGTCACTTGCCCAAGGTCACACAGCCAGTAAGGGGAGGAGCTGGTATTTGAGCCTGGGGCAGCCTGGTTCAGCTGCTCTGAACCTTCACGTCTGTCGTGCTGCCCCCTTGTGGCCCCTTCAGTTCTCACCTGTGTCCTCTGGGCTCCGCTCTGGAGGCTGTTTCTCAGTCCCCCCTTTGCCTCCCCCATTCCCCCCCTCCCCCTGCGCTCTCTCCCTGTCTCTCTCTCTCTCTCTCTCTCTCTCTCCCTCTCTCTCTCTCTCTCTCTCTCTCTCTCTCTCTCTCTCTCTCTCTCTCTCCTGCAGGGTTTTCCCCCAGGGTCTCTCCACACCTGTCTGTGGAATCGAAACTCTCACCTCGACGCAGGTTGAGTTATTCAAGTAAGCTTCTCCACCTGGGTGTCGCACCGACACTCCCCAAACTACACCCCCAAGACGCTCACCATCTGCCGTTTCCTGGCTCTGCGAACGGCACCCACAACTCTCCAGGTCAGAAATCCCCAAGCTGGGGGATCTGCCTTTCCTCATGTGGCCAGGAGGGGGAGCCTCCCACCCTCCCTTCTCCCTCACCCGCACCCGCCTCGGCCCCATCCTGCGGATCCGCTCCCAGATGCTCCCAGGCAGCCCGTCCTAGTGGAGATCACGGCTGGCCGTCTCACCTGGGTTCTGGCCGTCTCACCTGGGTTCTGGCCACACTCGGTCAGGCTGCCTTTCCGCACTTTGCCCTCCTCCAATCCGTTATCCACATAGCCTGCAGATGATCTCTTAGAAAGCAAATCACATGATGGGTCCCCCTTGCCCTCACCCCGCGGGAGCCAAGGCACCTGCTGGCTTCACCGTGCCACCCTGCCTGACCAGCACTGAGCCTTAGGGCTTTCCCACCTGTGCCTGGATCTCACCACCTGTCCAACTTCTGCTTTTTCGGGGTTCAACCTCCAGGTTACTTTCTCAGGGCGCTACCCAGACACAGTGGGGCTGTGTTCGTGTGGCTCTGAGTGTTTATAATACAGAATTGGATCTGTCTATCCCTTTTGTGACCTCCCCATCCCATGGGTGTTGAGTCCCCTGAGGGTAGGGATGGGGACTAATGTGTCCACGGTATCATCAGCCAGCACTGGCACAGGCCTGGCACTCTGGATTCTCTCAAATGTTTATTGAATGAATAAATCAATGAAGGAGCTAGTGAGTGACTGACCTGGGGGAAGCCGCTGTCTGTGACCCAGTAGCAGGGCAGTGGGGCGGTGAGTGGCACACTAGTGGGGATTAATCGAGATAATGGTTGCAGAGGCGCTGGCCCTGGAGGGGGTGGTCGCTGTCTCCACTCCCCATTCCCTTCCCGCTAACGGTGACTGCAGGTGCTAGGTGGATATTACGGCCAGCCCTCCCCTGCATTCACAGGACCTTGTGGAGACTGTCCTATGACCCGGAGCTTCAGGTCTTTAGAGCCGGACACCTGAACCATGGTGGACTTCCTTCCACAAGCGTCCCCAAGCTCTGGGCCGGGCTGTGCTCCCTTCTGTGGATGCAGGGGGGATGGAGAAGCAGCGAGCCCCCGAGGCCTTGGGTTCCTCAAAGGTCAGTGACGAGGTCCCACACCTACTTGTTAGTGCACAATGTATCTCACATCTACTTGTTAGTGCATAATGTATTGCTTTCTCAATTTTCTTTGGAACCTGTGCTCGTCCGGATGTTCACAGGATGTGGTGGGAACCGAGCTTTATGAAGCTGTTGGCAGAGTAGCATTTGGTATCCCTGTGGTTCTAGAGGTTTCTGGGGCCTCGGGGCTGGGCTCCAGCTGCAGACAGCCACCTGCCTTCTCAAGCAGTCGGCTTGTGAGCCCCGCAGCTTCCTCGTTCCAAACACGTGAGTGACCTTATGATTCCGGCCCTTCCGTGATCCCCAACAAACTCCCGATCACCTAGGAGACGCCCGTGATGTCACGCCCTGCCCACTGGGTCCTGACCTTGAGTCCTGTTGGGGGCGTGGGCAGGCCGGCTGCTCCTTTTCTCTAGTGGGGGTGGGGGTGGGATGAGGGGGGCTTTTGGTGTCATGCTGAGGGACCTGAAGTCTCCCTAAACCCGCTGAGTTCTAGCTGGGGAGTGACACGCTCAGGTGTGCATTTCAGGCAGGTTGAGGGTCATGGACGAGAGCCGCACCTTTCAGTCTTCCGTTCACGTCACAGGGGCCTGGTGTCCACCCCACAGCCAGCGTGTCGTGAAGCAGCAGTCACTCTTACCACGCCTGATACATTCCAGCGTTTTCTATCCTCTTCTCTTTCATTTGTTTTTCTGACAATGCTGCTTGCAGCTCTCCCCATCGATTTCCTGTCTCCCTGAATGTTTTTGATGTGCAGTTTGAACGGCACTGGATTGGCGAGAGGGAGACGGGGGCAGGAGTCCAGCTGGGGAGTGGCAGGGGCACAGGGCTGGGCCCTGGGCAGACCGAGCGAAGGTTCTGCACGGCAGGCTCTGGGCCCCAGGGCGTGCACACCGCCTTGATTCCCCGGGCTCAGCACATCCCCCTCAGGAGACAGGAGACGTGGGGCAGCTCCCGAAGCAACAAGAGGGGGCCTGTTATTGTGCCGCGTTGGGGATCCAGAAGATGTGGTTTCATAACTCAGACACGCTGCGTGGTGTCTGAAAGTCATTTCATTAAATGTCGAGTGGAATCAAAATAGAAATTACATCTTTGGGACAAAGCCCATTGAGCCAGGAGCCAGGCATTCTGAAATGGAACCAGAATAGTCTCCCAGAGGCTGGAGCTGTGGATCCAAGGCAGCCCTGTCTACACGGCCGGCTTCTCCCTCTCTGGCTCATCTGAATCCCCAGATGTGGCAGCTGGTCCTGGAGCCCAGTCGGCTTGCAGGAATCAGAGGCAGCCGAGGTGGAGATGATGATGACAGCGGCCCCTTGTCACACACTCCTCGGTACCTGTGCTGAGCTGAATATCGCTGATCCCCACCCGTCATCTGGGAGGGACACTTCTTACATTTGAAAACACTAAGGCTCAGGGAGGGCAAGGTATTGGCCTGAGGCCACACAGCTGGTAGAGGCAGAGGGGATTTGAACTCCAGAGGGGCTCCCATGCCCACCTTCCTTTCTGTGTCCTGAGCTTCCTCTCCCCCCTTGCTCCTGGTTTTTGCAACTAGATGACCAAAGTCGATTAAATCCGAATGTCTGGGGGAAGGGCTTGGGCATATTTAAAGCTCCCTGGCAATCGTAATGTGCAGTAAGGGCTGGGGACCACTGCTCTTGAGGGCAGGGAAGCGTTATGAGTGGACTTTGTGTCTGCCCTCTGCTGGGTGGTCCATTCAGCTGGTGCACGAGAAGGACCCTCTTCTGCAGGCCTGGTAGCCCAGACCTTGCAGCCCTGTGAGCTCGTCCATCCCACACACCACCCCCAGGTGTGTGCTCATCCCCCCCACCCCCAGGTGTGTGCTCATCCCCCATCCCTGTCCCCAGGTGGGCCAGGTTTGGAGTGCTGGAGAGCTGGGGTGGCATAGGAATGGAGCAGACCCTGAGGTGTCCGGTGAGCCCAGAGGGGAAGGGGGAGGGGGGCAGTGCAGGGGCTTTGCACCCACCAGGTGGAGTAAGGACATTCCTGGGCATTGCTTTTCTAATCCATTACTTTCACTTTTGTATGTATTCTTTCCTTCTACTTAGGTTGATTTTGTTTTTCTTATTTCCTACTTTGGATACATAATTTATTTCCTTTTTTTTTGGTTTGCTTATTTAAATGTAAGTTTTTAAAACCACTTTTCCTGTGAGAACTATTTTAGCTGGATCTGGTATGGGGTGTTTTCCTTATTATTTCCACATATTCTGCAGTTTGGGTTTGGGCTTCTTTGACTCACGAGCTAGCAGAACTTTCCTCCCTCAAGATGGCAGCCTTTTCCCCCCAGGCTTTGTCATACATTTTTAGTTTTATTGCCCTGTGATTAGAGAATGTTTTACATTGTTTCTGCGTTTTGGAATTTGAGATTTTCTCCTTGTTAGTTGGAGTGATTTTATTTTCCTGTTTTTCCCTAGCTTTATTAAGGTACTCTCGACATACAGTAAGCTGTGCATATTTAATGTGTACTATTTAATAAGTTTGGACACATGTACACACCCAGGAAACCATCACCGAAGTCCAGCTGGTTACCATCTCCGTCACCCCCAGTTTCCTCACGCCCTTCTGTAATTTCTCCCTCAGGCTCTTTCTTACCCTCAGCCTGTCCCCAGGCAGCCACTGGTCCGCTTTCTGCCAGTGTAGGTTCGTTTGCATTTTCTAGAAATGTATATAAATAGAACCTGATAGCTGATTGGTTTTTTGAATTTAAAAAAATTTATTTCTCTTTTGGCCACCCTGCGTGACATGCAGGATCTTAGTTCCCTGACCAGGGATTGAACCTGCGCCCCCTGCAGTGGAAGCATTGGAGTCAACCACTGGACGCTCAAGGAAGCCCTTGATTTCTTTTTCGACTGGCTTCTTTCACCTACCATAACTATTTTGAAATTCACCCAGTTGTGTACAACCAGGGTTCATTCCTTTATATTACTGGGTAGTATTGCGTCGTATGGACGTACCACATGTATTTATCTGGTCACCTGTCGATGGACATTTGGGGCTTTTATGAATAAAGCTGCTACAAACATTCACGTAGAAGTGTTTCATGGATGCTTTCCTTCCTCTTGGGCAAATAACGCAGATGCAGAATGGCTGGTGATGTGGTAGGTGTATGTTTAAGTTTTAAGGAACTGGCAAAGTGTTTTCCAAAGTGACTGGCCCTTCTACATGCCCCTGAGCGCGGAGAGCAATGTGAGAGTTCTCGTTGACAACTAGAGCTAGTGGCCAGTCTTCTTAATTTTAACCGTCCTAAGTGGGGGTCAAGTGTATCCCCCATAGTTTTATTTTATTATTATTATTTTTTAAATTAATTAATTTATTTTTGGCTGTGTTGGGTCTTCGTTTCTGTGCGAGGGCTTTCTCTAGTTGCGGCAAGCGGGGGCCACTCTTCATCACGGTGCGTGGGCCTCTCACTATCGTGGCCTCTCTTGTTGCGGAGCACAGGCTCCAGATGCGCAGGCTCAGTAGTTGTGGCTCACGGGGCCTCGTCGCTCCACGGCATGGGGGATCCTCCCAGACCAGGGTTCGAACCCGTGTCTCCTGCATTGGCAGGCAGATTCTCAACCACTGCACCACGAGGGAAGCCCCTCCCCCATAGTTTTAATGTATGTTTCAATAATGACTGATGACTTTGCACATCTTTGCTAATTTGCTATTCAAACGCCTCGTCTTATTAAGTTGTAAGGGTTATTTATGTTCTAGATACCAGTCCTTTGTTAGATATATGATTTGTGAGTATTTTTTCCAGTCTGTGCCTTCCCTTTTCATTTTCTCCACAGTGTCTTGAAAATCAAAGTTTTTTAATTTTGGTGAAGTTGAACTTCTTTCTTTCTTTTCTTTTTTTCTTTTATAGTCTGTGTTTTTTGTGTCTTGTTTAAGAAATTCTTCCCATGCTAAGATCATGAAGATTTTCTCCTGTGTTTTCTTCTAGAAGCTTGGTGGTTTTAGCTCTTACCTTTAGGCCCATGATCCTTTTTTTTTTTTTTTTTTTTTTTTCTTTTTTGGCCACGCTGTGAGGCATGTAGGATCTTAGTTCCCCAACCAGGGATTGAACCTGTGCCCCCGGCAATGGAAGCGCCAAGTCCTAACCACTGGACCGCCAGGGAAGTCCCCCATGATCCATTTTTTTAGTTAATTTTGTCTATGGTGTAAGGTAAGGTTTTTTGTTTTGTTTCGTTTTGTTTTACATATGGCTCTCTTTTATGCATTTTCTGAAAGGAGAAGTGGGATATGCCGGCTCCTCTGCTGTGTTTGAGTTACAAGGCCCCATTCCACTGGGATTTCTTTAATTGGCATGTTTACATTCTCCAACGGGGTGGAGTCTTGTGAAAATGTAAGATAAATTACAGAGAAATAAATAGACTAAATATTTGGCATATCTGAGTGTCATGTGTTAAATTGCAGCCTAGCCGTGTGAGACTTCCCGGGCTGGGTTTTCTTCTCTCTGAGTCTTTATTCTGCAGACAGAAGGAACTCAGTCTCTCTGTCCACCCAGCTGGTCACCTACGAGTCGACCCAGAGAAGTGGAGAGGGCACGGGCTGGAAACAGACTGAACTGGATGTGTCCCTAGCTCAGGCCCTTACTGCCCGGCCGTGGTTTCCTTACTGTAAAGCAAGAGTAGGGCAGGATATCTGGTCTCCCACGCCACACAGCAGTCGGGTTCTGGAGTTTTCCTCCACTTTTTCTGATTCCCTCCCCTCTTCTATTTCAAGCCAAAGTGTCTCCTTTCTACCTCAACGCCTCTGATTTTCATTTGACTGGGAGCAGCCCCAGAGCCACGAACCAGGAGCCATTGGGCCTGCCCTGGGTGACACCTGCTCTCTTCCTTCCGGCCCTCCCCAACGCGTGGAATTTCCTCCAGGACACTGCAAAGAGCTCTCCCAGAGCCAGAGACACCCAGCTGGGGGAGTGATGCTGAGTCAGGGTTACGTGACTCCCACTGGCCCCCAGGGAGGTGTAATTATGCCATCAAGTTCTCATTGGCTCTGCTTTAAGGGTAAGGAGGCTGCAGCCCAGAGAGGTTGTTCAACTTGTCCAAAGTCACACAGGTCGTGTTCTAAACCAGATCAGCTGAATCCAAAGCCCCCATTCCACACTGCTCTCCAAGGACTCGATTCCTCTGGACGGGGTCTGCCTGGGTCTATGGGAAGAGCCCGGAAGGCACCCCAAGGAGCCCGTCTAGACCTTGGAAATACAGCTGCTCTCAAAGCTAAATTCCAAGTCGGTCTATTATGCACAGTCTTCTTAGAGGGAGAACAGCTCCCAGGCCTGTAGGACCTAAAGGAAGCTGAGTGAATGCTGTGAGCAAAGGAAGGGGCAAGCCCGCTGCGTGGTTCTTGGTGGTGGGGGACCAGCCGTGTTTCCTCTGGGATGTGGTGCATCTGAGTCATTTGGAGTGCTGGGGGACAGCCCCCCAGGTCTGCTTGCCTCCTGGGAAGTGCTCACCTGCAGGAACAGAGGAGGGAGGGGCAAAAGCCTGGCCAGGTCATCCATCCACTCATTCAGTACTATTCACTGAGCCTTGGCTACGTGTGAGGGACGGTTCTGGATTCTGGAGGCAACAATGGAATGAAGGGAGGGGAGTTTCTGAGCTCACCCCATTACCTGTGCTGGGATTTCCCCCAAAGCCCCAGGGTGAGGGGCTGCAGTGGAAGAGAAGTAAAAAGGGAATGGGCAGTGGTCTTGGCCACAACGATAGGAGGTGGAGCCTGAGCTTCAGCAGCTGGAGGTCCGGGAAGCCCACACCATTGCAGCGAGCAGGTGAGGGCGCTATGCCGGGTGCCCTGAGACCCCCGGGCCCTGTGACCCTGTCCAGAGAGAGGACTGGGAATACTGCATCTCTGGGAGAAAGTAGCCCAGTCCTTGTCACACCTCAGTTGCTCGAGTCAGTAAAAAAAAAAAAAAAAGGCTTCTTGGTTTATACATCAGTCTTATGAGTCTGGCTAATGTGAGTCTTCCCTGCAAGCCAATCTGTGCTCTGGTTCTGGCACAGCAGTGAGCTGGGTCAGCTGAGGGGTAAATGCCACCTCAGGAGGCTCTTGGAGGACAGTAGCAGTGTCAGCCACCAGCCACTTGGCAAGCAAGAGGTTATGTTTGGTTCAAACACAAAGATTGTGAAGCCCAGTGGTGAAAAGCCAGATGAATTCTTGTCACCCCAGCTTTTCCCAAGCCTCTGCAGCCTGGGCTGGGGCGGGGGTCATGATGTGAGCTGGATGCAGGGGACGTGGGTTCTATTTACACACGTTCTCTTGGTTGTCCCTCCTGTGGGCTGAAAATAAGTGCTGCTGGGGGCTGAGTCATTCCTTCCTTCATACCTGGGCTGCTTTTCCAGCACTTTTTGAGCACAGACCTGCTGTATGCAGGATGTTGCCCTGAGCCCTGTGAGGGAGAGGGAGGTGAATCCCACCCAATTCTTGCCCTCGAGGCCCTTGGGGTCTAGAGAGACTGAGGGGGCCAGAGAACCAGTTTCTTGGGTGAGAGGCAGGGAGTGTTGGTCCTGCCCTGGGCTTACCTATCTGCCTGCTGTTTCTGGGTTTCCTCACTCCAGAGGGTGGGCACTGCAGGTGGATCTCCATACGTTCTATAAATTTGACATTTAGTCTGTTCTGAAACGAGGTTCTGGGTTACATTCTCTTTGGAGGTTTTGACAGAATGCACAAGGAGCTAGATTAAATTAAAACAAAATTGCAATCGCTCAGTTAATGACTGTGACAGTACAAATAATTTGCAACCAAATTAATGCGATATTAGGTCTCATCATTATTCTGATAATCTTCGCACAGCAATACAGAAACAGTTGTTTGGGGAGGAATGATTCATTACACGGGAGAACAGAGTTTTGGGAAAGTCTCAGAATTTCCTTCTGTGATCTGAAGAGGGAGAGAGTGGCGCTAAGGTTTCTGAAGAGCCTGTCGTGTGCTAGGACACAGGGGTGACAAAGAGACAGTCCCTGCTCTCGGGGAGCACCCAGCTCACATAGTGGGGACAGCCATAAGTGACTGTAAAGTGGCGTGGCCTTGAGAGGAAGAGGGCCATAGGGGAAGGCTTCCTGGAGGTGGCGGCATTGAGCTGAGCCTGGGCAGACAGTAGCATCCACTGGGTCTTGTCCCCCTTCTTGCCTCCGTTTTCTCTGCAGCTGGCTTCAATCCGGCATTTGTCCCCTCTTCACCTCCGAAATGCTCTTATCACGTGACCTTCACATTGCGAGATACATACGGGCCCTCGGTCCTCATCTTCCGTGACTTCTGCTGTACCTGCTCCCAGAGGCTTCCATGGCCTTCGGGGCTCCCCCCAGCATCGCTGGCCCCCTTCTCTGTCCCCTCTGCTGGGTCCTCTTCCCTTCTGGACCTCCGAACACCTGCAGGCACCGGGCTGAGCCTTTCCCTCCTCTCTGCCTCATCTCCTGGCTCCCCCAGTGTCCCGGACACTCACCTTCCAGTCCTGACCCTCCTGACTGCCGCGCGCAGGCATCTCACTGTCATACAGCACCTCCCTGCGTGTAGGGTCTAATACACATTTTTTAAGCCAGATTTTGTAATACAGAAAGGTGCACATGGCTTAAGAGCCCCGCTGGATGCCTCTCCACGAAGGGAACGCACTGGGGAGCTGGCTCTGGGATCAGGGAAAAGGAAGCCCCTCCCAGCCCCTGTGGCCTCAACACACAGGCGTGGCCACGTCCTGGCTCTGTCATCTGAGATGGGTCTTGCCTGGCCTGGTACTGAATATGAATGGAATCACAGGGCATTTGATCTGGCATATGTCTTCTTCGGCCCAGTGTCACGTTTATGGGACTCATCCACGTTTCTGTGTATCTGTAGTCCATCGTTTTTGTTGCTGTAGAGAGTATTCCATTGTACGGATACACCACAGTTGATTCATTCTACTCCTGATTAGCATTTGTGCTGTTTCCATTTTTAGAATTATGAATAATCCTGGTAGAGGGGGCTGATGGCTCAGTTTTACTCCTTACTCTGCAGGGACTAGCTTGACGTGGTCGGTGCGGGGGTGGTGAAGTTGAACACACATGTGTTAACGGGACCCGCAATGCCCTGGCCTAACGGAGGGCCTGCTGTTGGCATCTCAGCACCATGGCTGGCCCTTTTACTTTAAATAAAGGAGTGCACGAATTACGAAGAGATAAATGAATGAATGCATGGATGCATTTCAGAAAAGGACATTATTGCCTGTCGTCTTGTGTCAAATACTGTGCTGGCCGTTTCCATAAATGTTACCACAGTTAATCCTTGGAGACGGGGGATTACCTTGACTTTATAGATGAATAGGAGATTCAAGGCCCAGAGCTTCCAGGTCATTTACCTTCTCTGGACTCAGTTTCCCCATCTGCGAATTGGCAACAGTAGATCTCAGCAGGTGGTTGAGAGAATGAGTACGTGATATACACAAAGCAGTCAGCATAGTCCTGGCACAGACAAGGGCTTAATAAACTTGCTTGTCATCTTTTTTTTTTTTGCGGTATGCGGGCCTCTCACTGCTGTGGCCTCTCCCGTTGCGGAGCACAGGCTCCGGACGCGCAGGCTCAGCGGCCATGGCTCACGGGCCCAGCTGCTCCGCGGCACGTGGGATCTCCCCGGACCGGGGCACGAACCTGTGTCCCCTGCATCGGCAGGCGGACTCTCAACCACTGCGCCACCAGGGAAGCCCTTGCTCATCATCTTTATGGTTCAAGGTCATGAGCTTGTAAGTGGCCAACTCAGGATTTGAATCTGTGAACTTTACAACATCCCACGGCATCATTTCCACCACTGGGGAATGGGAGAGTGAAGGAGGGGTCTTGGCTGTATCTTTCCCGCCTCCTCTCTCCCGAGCTTTGGGACGTGGGGGGGCTTGTGTCCGAGCCACCTCTGTCCCCTCGCTGCCGTAATCTGGGCGAGGATTAAGCAGATCAGTTTAGACTCAGCCCTGGGATCTGGCGCCCTCCCTCCTCTAAACTCTCTTATCCAGAGGATGAGATTAGTACACACTCGTGGGAGCTCCTCACTAATTTCATTTTCTGTGTCTGGAGTAATAGGGCCTCTTGAACTATCAGGCTCATTTAAATTCAAATAACAACCAGATTAGCATGTGACTGGAGTTGGGGCCCCAGGCTTTGCTCTGAGCAGGCCTGGCTGCTCCCAGCAGAGGGCATGGCGGGTGCTTCCAGAAGCAGCCTCCTCCAGCACCAGGTCAGCCAGCTGTGACCAAGCTGAAGCCACTGGGACCCAACCTGGGCAGGCCCCTCTCCAGCACCTTCACCTCCGGAGAAGCCACTAGGAATTAGAACAGTGACCCATAAAGAGCAGTGCCCCTGGGGGCCCGCCCGGTGGAGACCTTAGCCCCTTGGATGGGGCAGCTTCTGGGCTTCTGGGCTTCTGGGCTTCTTCCATGAATTTGTCATTTATATCACACTCTTGGGCCAAGCGATGCAGGTCAGTTTCAAATGGGGATCAACTCTGGTGCTACTTTTTAGTGACATCTGGTGCTAAGAGGTGAGGGGGAGCAGGTGACATTTTCAAAGGGTTCTGTGGCTCCAAATAGGACAGAACCACTTCCCTGGTGAGTGGTGATTCCTTAGTTCAGGCTTGAGTGTTTGAAGAGCTGTGAGCTGTGGTTGCTCTGGGTGCCGAGACAATGAGCAAAGGCTTCCCGACTGTCTCTTGCTCAGCCCTGAGAGACCCCAGGGGGCGGAAGCAACACCTGAGGGACCCCAGGAGGACACTGCAACACCCAAGAGACCCCAGCAGGACACTGCAACACCCGAGGGACCCCAGGAGGACACTGCAACACCCGAGGGACCCCAGGAGGACACTGCAACACCTGAGGGACCCCAGGAGGACACTGCAACACCCGAGGGACCCCAGGAGGACACTGCAACACCCGAGGGATCCCAGGGGCCGCGGCAACAGCTCACTCTTCCTCGCTCCTTGCCCTTCAGTGGCAGGGAGGCACACCGAATTCCTTGTTTCTTCCTTCGCCTTGACGGGCAGTGTTTGCCTAGTGCCTACTCCTGTCTGTAATTCTCAGGAGACTGAGGCTGCCCTCCTTGGGGCTTTTCTCCTATTCAGTTCCACAAACAGCCCCAAGCCAGCCTCTGTGCTGGTGATACTGAGATCAGACTCAGGGTCTTTCCATGAGGATCTCACAGTCAGGTGGGCTTGGAGTGATGTTTTCCAAATCAGGATTTTACTAGTGCAACCAGAAAAAACAGCTCCAGGAGGAATGAGATTTAGACTTCACTGGAGTGAAACGGTTCAACAGGCTTCTTTCCTGCAGGACTGCTCAGAGCCTTTACTGGCCACAGAAAGGTACAGGTTGGGGCATTTCCCAAACACACGAGGGCAGGACCCTTACTGCATGCCTACCATGTAGCAGCCTGGCGCAGGCGCTTTCCTGGCCCTGTGAGGTGGGCAGCGCCATCTCCATTTTACAGATGAGGGACAGAGGTGCGAAGAGCTGAGGAACTTACCCAGGTACACGGTTCAAAAAGGAGCCGAATGACAGCCGGAAATCCCTCGCTCGGACTGGTCTCCCTCAAGCTGCTGGGCCTACAAAGTTGTTGGTTAATGGGATGGTACGGACTCGCCCTTTCAACGGCATGGGCTCTCTGAGTCAACCAGGCTGCTGTTTTGTTAGGATTGCAGACACAGCGTTTGGGGGACAGGGGTGACTGATACCAGATGTGAGCCCTGGTCCAGGAAGCAGGGGACACAGGATGAGTCTTGGCTCTGCCATTTATTGGCTGTCTGAGATGAACTAGCTCCTTCTGGATCTTGGTTTCTCCACATGGAGATAAAGGACCCCCTCTGTGTCCCCACGGAAAGTTCTGGCAACAGTTTCCGCGGCCTGTCAACAATTGGATGCGTGCGCCAGTTTAGTGGGGAAAAACGATGCTCTTTAGCTGGCTGGAAGCCTTTACTTTTTTCTGGCCAAGATGACTGTGTATCTCAAACCAGCTGTTTGGTCAGCATGAGGCAAGCACACCTGCAGGGAGACTTGTTTCCGAGTGGAGGCTCTGCTTGGACTTGCCGCATGACCTTGGGCAGGACGTCTCTCCTCTCTGACGGCGGGGACTCCATCTTTACAGTGAGGCATCTGGGCTCCAGCATTTCATGACTGGGGTTCTTTAGGCCCTGACTAATGGCCTGTGGCTGCAGCTGCCCAGGCCTGACGAGGGAGGGGGCCTTGGGGCATCGCCACCCCCAGGCCGGCACATCCCAGAGGCAGGTGCGCTCGGCCCGCTGCTCCCAGGAACAGCCGCCAACGGGCGAGAGGTGGGGTCCTGGCCGGGGAGAGCCAGCGGGACCTGCTCTCCTACAAGCAGGGCTCTGGGGTCCAGTACTTCTCAGCTAAGCAGGTAATTGTGTGTGCTCTTTGTTCCCCACACAAAGGAGCTCTCAGAGAACTTCCGAGAGCCTCGGCTTCCCGGCTGATTTGATTTTTTTTTCAGAACTGGAGTGTGAAAGCCAGGCCGAACCTGCCTAATTGTGCCTGTGAAGGCTATTCAGAGAGACCGTTCTTGGAAGGAAATCAGGACAATTAGCTCTTGGCTGTGGGTAGAGGGGGGAAGCGAGCTAATCACGGTGAATGTCAGCCTGTTCCCGGGGGAACCAAAGGGCACAGAATTGGGAGAGGAGATAGGAAAAAAGCAGGGCGTCTGCCCACCTGCCTCCGAGGGCTGGGTTCACCCATCAGGCGGGAGCAGAGGCCAGGCCAGGACGGGGAGAGCTGGGGAGCGCTCACCTCAGACTGCTGGGGTTGGTTGTGCGGCCTTGGGCAAGTCACTGAGTCCCTGGGGTCTCAGTTTCCCTGAGACTGCAAAACAAGCGCTGTGCAAAAGGACCAGATGGAGCGCATCCACCATGGAAACGGCAGGTGGGAGCTGAGGGTCCAGGGCAGACGGTGCGGAAGGGCCTGAGGAGAGGGCTCCCGTAGCCAAGCGCAAACCCTGGTCCTGTGGCCACTTCCCGGCTAGCTGCTGTGTCCTCTCCCTCCCCTCCCCCTCCCAGTCTTCTGCCTGGACCAGAGGAAAATTTCTAATTCTAAAGCGAGTGCCTTGGGCGATTGGGATTGACATGTACACACTGAGGTGTATAAAATTGATGACTAATAAGAACCTGTTGTATAAAAAAATAAATAACATTCAAAAATTAAAAAAACAAATAAAGCGAGTGCGTCACTAAGCTTCCAAGTCAGAGAGGTGACAGTTTAAATCTCAGCTTTGCCTCTTCTAGCTCTGTGGCATTAGGGACGTTCCTTAGCCTCTCTGAGCCATTTCTTAGCTAGATACGTTGTTGTACGCAGTGGCCTGACACCCAGTGGGTGATGAATGCTCGTTGTTGCAGCCACTACATCTGGAAACAAGAGTCCATGCAAACTCGTTTTCCCTGTAATGAAAGCTTGTGTGAGTGTGTAGCTATTTAGACAGTGTTTCAGAATAGAGGATGTGCTTTTCTACCTTTTTTGAATGGAGTCCAAGAGAAGCAACAGAGTGTTAGAGCACCAGTGTTGTGGTTGGACGCCTGAGTCTGCATCCAGGTTCCACCCCTCACTGAGTGTGTGATAATCACTTTGATCCCCAGTTTCCTTGTTTCTCAGAAGAGATAACTAGATCACATCCGCTTCATAGGTGAGTTATGGGGATTAAACTCGTTGCTGTACTCAGAACAGGGGCTGACGCTTAGTAAGTGCTCGATAAATTTTAACATCATCATCATTATTATTTGATGGCTCGGGGTCACACTGTAAGATCCACGTGTGCCAGCAGGCAGTGTGGGGATGAATCTATTCCCACGTGGCTGAATGAGAGAATCAGGGCTCAGGGTCAGCCAGTGCTCACGGGCAAGGCCAGCAGGCTGACATCCGTTCTCTTGGTCTATGCTGGACCACATCAGTTGTTAACTGTTTTGAATACCACCCCTGGAGAGAAGAGACAGACCCTCAGGGCTATGTCCAAATTCAGGGACTGAGGGGACAGATGTGAGTGTGGCCAGCAAACCGGCCCTAGAGGTGACCCAGGCCTGCTGTGAGGAGCCCCGGGCCCTGCGGGGGTCCTCTGGCCCTCACAGCCACTCCCCTGGTCCCCAGGGGTGAGAATGAAGCTGCTACACCAGCCTCAGCTCTTTCACCCAGGCGCGTGGGGACAGGCTGCCCCAGCCACGGGAGGAAGCTTCCTCGTTTTATTCCTTTATCCTTTCGCTGCTCCTTGAATAAAACGCCTTGTGTTTTCCCCACCGGGAGGGCAGCCACTTTACTCTTCTGGTTACCTTAATCTCAACACTTTGGGGGAAATTTTGGAGCTCGCCATACACGTTTCCCAGCGAGCATCTTCATGGAATCCTGTGGGATGAAGTTTTCCGCGGGGAGCAGGGCTGAGACCAAGTGGTGGTGCCTGTGGGTTCACAGCCCCATAGCTGATGTCCCCAGGACCCTGTTCCATCTGGGGAAAAGCATGTGCAAAGCTAACTGGACTGCCAACACCACGCAGGGGACCCACTGTTCCTGACCCCAGCCCCTCGTTTAGGACCCAAGAGAGATAAATAGTGTAACGCCTACGTGAAATAATGGTTTGAAGCAAGCTCTGCAAACAGCACTGTGCCAACAGGCCCTCATGGTTATATGACTAGTGTCCTCTCCTGGGTGACCGGGGTGGCGACAGAGCTGAAAACACAACGTATGAGGGATGGTGACGATGTCAGGGAGGATTCTTCCCCCGAAGAGGCCTGGCCAAGATGCACGTGACCCATTGGACTCGGTGCATGGTTGGGGCAGTGTTCACTATGGGCCATGGGCCGTGGGCCTTGTGGTTTCTCCTTCCCTGTTGCTGGACTCGAGTACAGAAGCCCTTCCACAGTCCGCAGTGTCTGAAGATGGGAAGGGCAGTGGGCAGCGAGGAGGGAGCAAAGGCAGCGGGGCTGGCTCGGGGGCCTGGCGGTCCTTCCACCTGTGGGCTGCGTAGCGGGGTGGCCTGGAGAAGACGGAGCCCTGCTTGGGGAGCTCTGTCCACCCAAGCCTCTCCACGGCCCCTCCCCGCTGCTTACCTGCCGGCAACACAATTCTGTCTTAATGCCTTTTCAATAAAGCCTTAAGGATGGCAAGCCCCATTTCCCAAGCAGAGCAGAACAGTCATTTTACACTTCATCTAATTGACGAAAATTGCTCCTCTAAATTAACCAGGCCTTGCTTGCAGAGCTGAGGGTGGGTAGTGAGACCCGGAGACAGAGCGGCTGGCCGGGGAGAGAGGCACGGGCGGTGCGTGGCAGCGGGGTCTGGTCGGAGCCCCGAGGTGCGGGCTGCTACCCCTCTCCTTGGCCCTGCTCTCCTTCTTCCCCCCCGCGCAGCTGCATTCCCCCCCTGCCCACCCCCCAGGCTCCTGCTACCCTGCTAACCTGTGTCAGCCACTGGCTCCTAACAGGCTCTGTCCCTCCCTGGACACCAGGCTGTGACCATTTAGGGCCTCTGTCTTGGGGTTGGCGAGGGTCAGGGACACATCCGCTCACTGCGTGGCAAGTGGGTGAAATGTTTGGTCTCCTTTAATCCTCCAAACTGCTCCAAGAGCTAGATAATTATGATCCCATTTTACAGCTGAAGAAACTGAAGCCTGCTAGGAGATGCTGAGGACCAAGGCTCACCCTGCTGACCTGGAGCCCAGGCCTGTCCACCGCCACACTCCTGCCCTGTGGGGCTGGGAGACGTACCTTGCTGTTGTGTGTTATCTTCCAAACCCTGGCGGAGTGCGCGCTGCACCCCGTAGCGCTCTGAGCATTTCCCACGCGCACTTGGTTAGGAGGAGGCTGTTTGCCCAGAGTCCAGGCCTTTCCCACCCGTGAGGCCTGGATATTTGGGGGAGGATGGCTTACCTGGGACTGCACGAGGAACACCTCTCCCTTTGCTGGGGGCCGACGTCAGCAGGAATGAGAGCTGTGCCTTCACGAGCCGGCTGTAAAATTCTGTCTGGTGCACGTGTATTGACACCTGTCAGGGAGGCCTGTCACAGCCTCTTTCAAGCAGGGCTCAGGTTCCACCTCCCCTGTGAAGTCTCTGCTCTCCGGCCTTGCCTTCAGCTCCCCTGGAGCATCTCCCTGGCTGTGAACTTGGTTACGGGCAGGTCCCTCCACTGTGCCCATCACCACTGAGTCTCACTTGCCTTGGTTTTCCCAGGTCTGCCCCAGTAGTATGCGCTCAGCAAATGATCGTTAGAGGAAAGGGTAGACAAATTAAGGAATGAATTAGCAAGTGAGTGAGAAACAAATGACTGGCTGTGAATGGATCCCTCAGCTGGGTTGGGAGGAGTCTTCCCTAGGCATCCCCGCTCCCCTTTGCTCCTGGACCCCAGCTGCCAGATACCTACTGGCCCTGCTGGCTCCAGGGGGCCGGACAGACACCTCCTCCGTACCCAGGCCCCAAAAAGTAAGTGCGCGCGCCCTGCACAGGTGGTCGCAAGACCGGGCAGGGCAGGGTGTGGAGTCCTCCTGGCCAGCGGTGTGTGTCTGTGGGCTTGTGTTCAGGGGATGGGGTGCAAACCAGGCCGCAAAGGCAGTGGTCCCGCCTTGCTGATCTCCTCCACTGACGAGCTGTACGTAGCCAACACAAGACCCAGCCGCTGCGGAGGTCCTCTTTCCCTTGGCTTTTCCTGCCTCTTGGAGGAACTGGATGCAGAATGGAAGCCGAGAGCTTGGGCGGGAGGCTGGGGGAGCGCGACAGGGCGGGGCTGGTGGTCGGGGAGACATGGCTGCCACCAGAGTCCACCCGATGTCCCCAGGCCACCCGGGTCCCCAGGCCACAGCAGAGCAAGGCCGGCTGTGCGTTGTGGGGGAAGGCAGGGCCCAGCCGTGCAGGCTGGGACGGGAGAAGGCAGGCTGTCTGGCTGCTGCGTGAGGCTGGACAGAGATGGGAGAGGCGGGATCAGGGCCAGCGTCCCGGCCCCAGAGGCAGTGTGCTCCCTCCCAGTGTACTGCGTTTATGGCCTGCCCACTCCCATTTTCCAAATTGAGGATGATTGTGGCTGTTCTGATTTCTCTTCCCACCCGAGGCCCTGTTTCTGCACGTTTACTAAGCCCCTTGGCGAAACGTCTGTTCGCCCAGAGGAACTGTCTCCGGGGTTTTCTTGGAGACAGCTCTGAAAGCAACACATCGAACGGTTGGGAGGAAAAACTCACTCTACGGGTTTGGGTTCGGTGGTTGGGGCCTGCGAATTTAACTGACAATGGACAGATGAACAGGAGAAAAGATAGCTATATTCACAGGCATATAAGCGCACGAAAGAAGCGGCTGGAGGTAGGGGTTTATACACCTAACTGATTAGGGGAAGGGGAGGGGCAGAAAGGAAAAATGAGTTTATTTAGGAAAGACCTACAGGCTTTAAGGGATAAGACAGCTTGATGCTTGTTTATGCAGGTGGTCTCCTGTCTTCTTCTGGAGGGAAAACTCCCCCAGGGAAGGGATTTACGGCAGCATCCCTCCCAGAAGCATCTGTCTGTAGTCAGGTAACGGAAGCTCCGAAAAGACTTCTTTCTGTACCTGTTTATCTGTTTCATTCTAGTAAGCAGTCAGCCTTCCGGGCCCATGACGCTGAATTCTCTTTATAAATTCTCAAGTCGAAGCCCCCTTTTTAGGTATAGTTGTACATATGCAGCAAGAGGGAAAGATGTATTAGATTAACTGTTGGGTCCAGGATTCCTCTTAAGAAAGGCACTGTCTTTGTTCCCAAGGATGCCCTCGTATGCCCCGTGGAGGCCTAATGTCCCTTCTCAAGAGAGAAGACGGAAAAATGCTCTGCAGGTGACGGGTCTGGTTTTTGTGGCAGAGACAGTAGCACACTGTGGGTGGTCCAGGCTGGGGCAAGGGAGAGCGGAGACCAAGGCCTTCCCAGCAGAGGACATGCTGAGACTGGTGCTGTGTGCTGCTGTTTTGAACCTTGCTGGCATGGCCCTGGTGCACATGCCCTTTTCCAGAGTGCCCTTGATGTCCAGTGGCTCCTGAAGGCTGTGTAGATGAGCTTGAAGTTCAAGTTCTCTGAGCTGAGTTTCGCACCTGGATTCCTGAGAGATGGAAGCAGGATCCTGGAGGGCCCGGGGGTCTGAAGCCTTGAACTTCGGGAGAAGAGAGAGATGCGAGTCAGTTTTTCCCAGCTCCTGAGGCCCCTCGGGGCCTTGGCTAACATCCAGTTGACAGATATTGGGTGCCCCCCACCCCTGCTGAGTGTAACCCTAAGTAAGTGAGACCAGGGGAGCGGCCTCAGCCCCGCCCTACAGGCTGCCAGCCCAGCTCTCTCCCACGGGACATGGGAGCCCCCCTGATCCCTCAGGAGGCGAGCGCCCTGAGTCCCAGGCTCAGACAGAATTCCGGGCGGGAAGGGGTGAAGACTGCCTTTCTCCGCAGGCTTCCCGGCTCTAAGGGGGGCTCAGGAACCCCCCAGACCCCCCGGCTGGGATTTCCTGCGCCTGCCGGGACCCCTTGTCACTCTTTCCACCTTCCAGAATGACCCATCTGCACTTTTCCCAGTTAACGATCACATTTCCTCCTTGGCTGGGACCTGGAATTTGTTTTGGAGGCCGAGCAGGTGGCTGCGACACAGAGCACGTGAATGTATCATGATCAGGGAGTCGGCTGGCTGATCGGAAACACACGTCCTCCCTCCCAAAAAGGGGCCGCGTGGCCAGGTTGCTGAATGATTCCTTCACTGGCTTTGATCTCAGCCGGGAGGGGAAGCAGGCAGCCCCCAGCCCAGCCCGTGGGCGCTGGAACCAGAGGGGGAGTTTCAGTATGAGTCACTGATGCCGGGAGGGGGAGCTGGATGGGCTGTGTTGTCAGTCTTGTTTCCCTGTCTGGGGTGTGTGTGTGTGAGAGAGAGAGAGAGAGAGAGAGAGAGAGAGAGAGAGATGCAAGGAGACGTCTGGGCGGTTGATTAGCTCAGCTACCCTCAGTGACTGTAGTCAATTTGGGCCTGTAATTGGGACAGACACAGGCCCTGCTGTGAGGTGGGTCATTTAAGGCCTGGGTCTCTCTCTCTTCTCTCCCTTCTCCTTCCCTCCAGCCTGCCTTCCTGCTGGAAGGAATAGTGAGTCTGCCACGTGCCTCTGAGCAGCAGAGAGAGTGCTCCCTCCCATCTATGGCCCCTTGAAAGCACAGGAGATGAACGCCTGATTAGAAACCAGATGCCAGAAGGAAGGTGTTCCCAAAAGCCAGTGCGAAGTGAGAGACCAGGAGAGACAGCCTCCATTAAAGAGTGCCCCTAGCCACAGGCTGTACCCAAGGACCACAGGCTGCTCTGAGATGCGGGGCCCAGGCCTCATCAGGGGAAAAGAGGTTACCTGGAGCACCCTGTGTCCTGAGCAGACCTGTGTGGGCCTCCAGCGGGCTCAGAGCCCGGGCGGAGAGTCTGCAGGGGCTGCAGTGGGGCATGAGGCCCAACCCCTCCACGGCTCACACGTGCCTGACTGGCCTTCTCCACAGAGAACCTCAGTCCTGTCTCCCCCAGGGCTGTGGAAGGGACCAAGGGAGGCAGTACAGAATAGAGCTCGGGAAAGGGTGGAAACAGCTCTCTACAGGGAAGATGCCCTGAAGCGGGAACGGAAACCGGCGGGCCTGGCGACTCTGAATGGGGAAGCTGCGATCCGTGTGCTCTGGGGCCTCCGTGGTCTCGCTTCCAGTCTAGCCCCCAAGCCCCTTTTGCCGGATTTGGCATTTTTTTTTTTTTTTTTTTGTGGTACGCGGGCCTCTCACTGCTGTGGCCTCTCCCGTTGCGGAGCACAGGCTCTGGACGCGCAGGCTTAGCGGCCATGGCTCATGGGCCTAACCGCTCCGCGGCATGTGGGATCTTCCCGGACCAGGGCTCGAACCTGTGTCCCCTGCATTCACAGGCAGACTCTCAACCACTGCGCCACCGGGGAAGCCCGGATTTGGCATTTTTACAAATGGTCTTAAAGATGCGCCTGTCCGTGAAGTGGGCAGGGGCTGGGCAGGCACAGGCTGGCACCAGGGCTCTCCAGATGTGGCCTGTGACGCTGACAGGCCTGAGCAGAGGGGCGATTCGGGAGCCACGGAGGAGCCATCCTGGGCATCTTGTCCGGAACAATGTCGTGATGTCCCGGGTCCCTGGAGGACATTCCCATCGCCTGGGGATCGGAGCAGGTCAGCTAGTCAGAGGCAGGAGCGGTCACGGACACTTCCCCAAGGCCACCATCACTCAACTAGTTTTCCTCATTAAAGAAAGTTGTGTCACCTGCGTGTCAGGCTCCGACCGGACACGGACTCTCGGTGGCAAACAGAACAGAAGCCTGGGCCTGTGGACTTCGGATGAGAGGAGGGCACAGGAGGCTCCGAGGGTGTCCCCAGCCTGCTGGGGCCTGGAGAGCTCAGGAGAAAGTCCTGCTGCTGGGTGTCTGCCGGCTCGGAAGGAGGCCTGGAGGAGGGCCGGGGCTGTGGCTACGGGGAGCCACACTGCTCCAGGTTAGGCGCCAAGGCCCGAAGCTAAGCATCACGGCTCCTTTGAGGGATGAAAATGTCCTCCAGTGTGACTATATTGAGAGAGAGGCAAGCTGAGCTAACGGGGCCTGAGTTCCAGAGCCAGACGAACCTGGGTTAGATCCTGATGCGACCACTCACTGGCCGTGCGGCCTTGGACAAGTGGCTTACAGTCTCTCTGCTGTAAGTGGGGAAGCCGACCCCTCCGTCATGCCATTCTGGAGGGTAAGAGGTGAGGAACGCAGGCCGTCACCACACTGGTTCCCTTGGGGCCCTGCTTTCCCCCCTCCTCTAGCGTCTTCCAGGACCGGAGGAACCAGGGTGGGTGAGAGCAGGAGAGGGGCTCTGCTTCCCCTGCTTGTCAGCGACAGATGGGAACCCGGCTCAACCCGGAGCCTGAGGAAGACACAGGGAACGTCCTTTTGTTTTTAGTTCAGTTTTGTGAGTGGAGTGCTCCTGGGGCCGATAGATTTTTTCCAGTAATGAAATTGTAGAAAGAATTGAGTTATGCCTCTCGAGCTTTAAAGGACAATCTGTGCCCTTTCCCTGGCCCTTCTGGCCAGACCAGCAGATGCTCACTCCCTGTGCTGAGGTCAGGACCCCTGCCTTCTTTCTTCTGAGTCGCCGGCACGGCCTCTAGAATGTCAGCCCGTGACAAGGAGGCACTTGGGGTGTTTGCTTTGTGACTGCACCCAGGACTGGAGACGTAGTTTGCCAAATGAAATGTGCGGCCCCGTGTTCAAAAATTATTAAGGATTTCAAGATGGCGACAGCGAGCGTTAAAGCAGGTGCAGGGCCCTTCGGGCTGCCTGGGTTTAAAGCCAGCTCTACCACTTACTAGAGTTAAGTCCTGAGTCTGATGACTTAAACTCTCTGTGCTCAGTTTCCTCATCTGCGAAACAGGGAGAACAGTAGTAGCAGCCTCTCCCCCTCCAGGGGCACGGGGAGAGCCACCTGGGCTCTAGGGGTGAGGCAGTGTGTGACTCCAATCCTTCCTCCCCCCTCTCCCCCTCCAGGGGCACGGGGAGAGCCACCTGGGCTCTAGGGGTGAGGCAGTGTGTGACTCCAATCCTTCCTCCCCCCTCTCTCCCTCTCCCCTTTGATCCCCTTCCTTCCCTTCCTTCCTCTTTCGAGGGTCCGCTTCTCCCCTCTGCGTCCCCAACATGCTCGCTAGTGGCTAATGCTGACCTGTCCTTGCTGCCGAAAGCTGGTTTCCGGGTCAGCGAGTCCCCTGGGAGCACCCTGGGCCCTTCCCTCTGTGTGCAGGGTGGCCCAGCTCCAGCGCTCCACTCTGAAGCCCCCGCCCTCCCCTCCTCCTTTGGGCAGAGGCCACGCCCAGCGCAGGCCCCTCACTCAAGGGGCGCAGCCCTTCCCACCAGCACAAACCCCTGGGGCACCTTGGATTTTCACCCAGAATCTCAGGTAGAGAAGGAGAGTGAGGAGGGAGGTGATGGAGGCCCCCGAGCACCCCTACTGTGGGAGGAGAGAGAATTAGGTACAGAGGAAAATATGCCCGTAACCCAAACATAAACACAGAGCTCCGCCAGCATCCGCAGTGCTGCCTTCTGTTCTTTAATCAAGGCGTAAGTGTTTTTCTCTTATTTAAAAGTGTTTATTTGAAGTGTAACACACAGCGGACTGCACAAATCTTGTGTGTAGTTCGATAAAGTTTTATAAACATACACACCCGTGTATCCCCAACCCTGACCAGGACATAGAGCACTGCGCGTGCTCAGAGGCCCCGCAGGCCCTGCCTGGGCAACCCTTCCACTGCCTCCAACACTATTGTGATGCGTCACCGTAGAAGAGTTTCGCCTGTTCTTGAACTTCAGTTAAATGAGCCTACGGTCTGTGGGCTTTGTGTTTGGCTTCTTTTGCTCATCATCCCATCAGGAAGACTCACGAATGTGTGTACAGCACTAGACTGTGTTGCGCTACGCGGGCCTCTCACTGTTGCGGCCTCTCCCGTTGCGGAGCACAGGCTCCGGACGCGCAGGCTCAGCGGCCATGGCTCACGGGCCCAGCTGCTCCGCGGCATGTGGGATCTTCCCGGGACCGGGGCACGAACCCGTGTCCCCTGCATCGGCAGGCGGACCCTCAACCACTGCGCCACCAGGGAAGCCCTGATTTCCCCAGTTTTATCTGTACTTGTGTGTGTGCGTGTTTCTTTAGTTCTATGAATTTTTACCACCTGTGTAGGTTTGTGGCTCCAGCACCACAGTTACGACCCTGGATCCCTCCAGCTGTGCTTTCATAACCTCACGCCCCTCCCTCCCACCAGTCCCCTCCCCCCACCTCTCTGACAACCACTAATCTGTTCTCCATCTTCACACTTCTGTCATCATAAGAATGTAGGTAAATGGACTGAAGCAGTACGAAACCTCTGGGGATCTGCTTTTTGCACCCAGCATGGCTCTCTGGGGATCCGCCCAGATTGCTGCATCCATTGGGTGTTGGTGGCAGGGATCTGCCGCGGTGTGCTTACCATTAACCCTTTAAAGGACATCCAGTCATTTCCAGGTTTTGCCTGTTGCAAATGAAGCTTCTGTGAACATCTGGGTGCAGATTTTTGTGTGAACATAAATTCACACAGGGGTGCAATTGCTGGGTCAGATGGCTGTCTCCTCGTGACTAGTTTTAGAGGAGCCCAGGGTACATAGGTGACTCTGCTGAGAACATATTCGAATGCGAAATTTTTCTGTGACCCTGAAGTCTTTATTATGAGACCTCTGGGGACCACCCCCCAATCCCTCATTTTGGGGGATCAGAGCCTCTCTCTGTCTAATCCAGGTCTGGAGACATCTCTTCAGGCGAGGGAGGTGCTTCACCCCCTCAGCCTCCCTCTGAGAGGGTCCCCACTGATGACCCCCCTTGGGCAGAGGACACAGTGTGTTGATTTCTTTTTCTCCCAGAGGCAGGACCCATGAGGTTTACAGCTAACATGTCCAGCTCCAGACTCACCCAGTTCTCTTGACCTGGGAAAATGTAGAGTGTGTGTCACCTGTTGTACAGACGAAGCCCTTTGAGAAAGCGAACAGAATCCCATAAGAACTTTCCTCTGGGAGAAGCTGACTTGGTCTGTTGAAAACTTGCCCCCTTGCTTCTAGCAGAAAATGTCTCAGTGGAGACGTGAGAATGTCTCAGTTAGCCTGAGAGAATTATGATGAAATCATTCTCTTAACTCTAGAGACAGGCTGGGGAAGACCATTTTCAAGGTCCTGGAGAGACATCAGTAACCAAATGGTTAACAAGAAAATTCCAAGTTATTCATTATTTACCCCTGCTGCATAATGCATGAAGCCCGTGAGCCAGGCCCATTTGTGTTTTCAACATTGGCCTCAAATGTCAGCCCAGTGCTTCACGCAGCCGTCCTCGGAAGTGATTTGGCCCTGTTGCGTGGCCCTTCCTCCCCTCCAGCTGGATTTTAAGGGGAAGTGACCAGCCTCAGGCCTCGAGGCCTCCAGCGTCCTGCCCACTGTGCTCTTAGCCTGGGTGGGCCTCCCTCTTCTACTAAACTCCTATCCTCAGAGGCTTAGCCTGGAAATCCCTCCTCTCTGACTCCTCACAGAACAGGAAGTCGTCCTTCATCCACCATCTCCCTGCAGCACTTTGGGGCTCCGATAGAACTTTTACCACCACCATCACCACCATGACAATAACTACTACGATTTATTTAGTTTCTAATGCCTGCAGGACACTTGGACACATTATCACCTTGAACTCTCATAGTAGCTGGTGAGGCAGATATTATACTTCTCAATTTTAAGATGAAGAAGCAGGCTTAGAGAGGTTAATTAACTCACCCAAAGACACATAGCTAGTAAGAGGCAGACTTGCAATTTGTCTGCTTGATGGCAGGAGCTGCCATTCCTTTTCTTCTTGATCATTCTCAGTAGGAGTTTATTCATTTGTTCAGTCTCTTCAAGAAGCCAACTTTAAGTTTCGTTGATTCTGTTTATTTCTTAATTTGTGTTTTTATTCTTTTAATTTTATTTAATTAATTTATTTAAGATTTATTTACTTATTTATTTATTTTTATTTTTGGCTGCATTGGGTCTTCATTGCTGCGCGCGGGCTTTCTCTAGTTGTGGCGAGAGGGGGCTGCTCTTCATTGCCGTCCTTGGGCTTCTTATTGTGGTGGCTTCTCCTGCTGCAGAGCACGGGCTGTAGGCACGCAAGCTTCAGTAGCTGTGGCATGTGGGCTCAGTAGTTGTGGCTCGCAGACTCTAGAGCACAGGCTCAGCAGTTGTGGTGCACGGGCTTAGTTGCTCCGTGGCATGTGGGATCCTCCTGGACCAGGGCTCGAACTCGTGTCCCCTGCATTGGCAGGCGGATTCTTAACCACTGCGCCGCCAGGGAAGCCCTATTTTTATTCTTTTCTTCTACTTTCTTTGGATTTATTTTTCTGTTCCTTTTGTAACTTCTAGGGATGGATCTGAGTTCATTACTTTTCGATCCTTCTGCCTTTCTGCATTTAAGGCTAGGAATTTCCCTCTGAGTGCTGCTGTAGACACATCCCACACGTTTTGCTCTGTAGGAGTTTATTATTCCATTCAAAATATTTTCTAATTTTCACTGTGATTTGAGCTGGGTTTGTGCTCACGTTTGATGGGTGCCACAGCTTGCTTTCCATGAGATCTTTTTTTGGCATCGAGTGATTCATTTTCATGTCTGTCCCTCCCTCTGGATCCATGGTTCAGGTTTTGTCCCAGTCCCACCATGGCTCCCAGTTGCCAGACTCCACCCTTATAGGTACAGTTGGTGGGCTCATGTTACGTGCCTCTGTGCCACCTGCAACTTCTTTCCCACCCTGAAGTCACAACGACATCTGGGTGGGCAGTGTTACTACAGGGATACCATGGAGTCTGTTTTAATCTACCACAAAAATAAGCAATTCATAAGTTTGGTGTTTTGGCCATCATTGGTCATACATTTTGACCAGGGTCCACTTAATTTGAGAAGATCAAGCAACTCACCACCTATGCATTCCTGTTTTCCAGGGGAAAAAGGAAGTGGTGATAACAAAGAATTGGAGGGAACTGTATGAATTACCCAGTCTTTATGACAGAAGATAGGCCTTCATGTAACCACTCAAATGCAGGTTCTTTCAAAAGTGAGCGAGGGGGGCTTCCCTGGTGGCGCAGTGATTGAGAGTCCGCCTGCTGATGCAGGGGACACGGGTTCATGCCCCGGTCCGGGAAGATCCCACATGCCGCGGAGCGGCTGGGCCCGTGAGCCATGGCCACTGAGCCTGCGTGTCCGCAGCCTGTGCTCCGTAACGGGAGAGGCCACAGCAGTGAGAGGCCCACGTGCCGCAAAAAAAAAAAAAAAAAAGTGAGCGAGGGCTGTGTTTTGAGTATAGTGGGCAGAGACGGGCACAGTGCCAGCTCCCCACCACCTTGGCATTCCATGTCTGGGCCCAAGGATTTCAGGTCCTGGCGGGCGCCCTTGGGATGGATGGGACTAATGTGGCCTCAGACCGTGGCCTCTGGAAGCTGGAGGGGCAGAGGCGGGCATCCAGGCAGAGTCGACGGTGGCAGCCCCCTCTGGGTCAGGGTGGCCTTGCTCTCGCCCGGCCCTGGTTAAGTCACTTTTCTTGTTCCACAGGCAGAGAAGGACCCTGGTTCTCATTGGCTGCTTGACTCAGAGAAGCAGGATTCTTCCTATTGGCTCTGCTGCCTTTTCTGGCTCAGACAACGTTTAGCAACAACAGGAAGGCAAACCTTCTTGTGATTGGGTCTCGCTGACCAGCACAGGCCTGGTGTTTTGCTTTTTTCATCACAGGACTTGCAGTTCATAAACAACCTCCACTTTCCTCATCTCCCAAACCTGGACAGTCACGACAAAACTTAAACTTCCTTCCCTTCCAGTATTCCTCTTCACTAACAATTTCGTGGCCAACCTACCTGCTGTGGGTGACCAGCTTGCCTAGGTTGACCGGGACTGTCCTGGCTTTAGCACTGAAAGTCCACTGTCATGGGAACCCCTCAGTCTGGGCAAACTGGGACAGCTGGTCACCTCACCTCAGAGGCTCACACTCGGGAATGTTCTGCTGCTCCTGTGGCCCAAAGCCGATGGGAGTGAGAGGGACCCAGACAGAAGGGCTGAGTTGAAAGGAGGGTTGGTCTTGCGGCACCAGCCTGGCGAGGGCTGAGGCCTCTGTGCAGCCCCTCCAGCCTCCCATTTCTCTCCGTGGCCCCGTGCAGTGGGCTGGGAAGGGCCAGAAGGGGAGCCCTGAGCTCTCTTTCTCCCAGAATGGACCCCCAGCCAAGTAACGCCAACTATCCCTGCAAGAAGGTTAGCCCAGGTGACGTCACATCCCGGGGCTGGGAGGGGCTTAGTGACCATCTCCCACTTCTTTGACAGATGCGGAAGCCAAGCCAGGAAGGGAGGAGACGTTCCCAAGTAATATTAATGGCAACTCGACTTTGCTTCGTAGCATCTGTGGTTGTCAGGATAGCACAGGCCTCCAGAAAGAAGCTCAGGGTTAGCCCTGTCTCTGCCGTAAGAACCAGCACTGGAGTGGCCAGTGTGCCCCGAGGGGGCTCACCTGAACCCACTGGACAAATGGCCAAGTCGTTAAACTTGGAATGTTTGTAGCAAATCGGCCAGGATAGCATGGATTTGGAAGGCTCCTGTGGTGTTTTGTTTGACTAATTTTTATTTTTCCTTCATGCCAGTATTTTAATAAGTATTTTGGAGGAAAGAGGAGAATGAGTATGCTACTGCTGCCTCCTGGGCGACAGAGAGACAGAGACGGAGAGAGAGGGAGGGAGGGAAGGAGAGAGAGACAGAGAGACAGGAAGGAGGGGAAAACTTGGGGAGGGACAGAGGAGAAGCTGAGTGGGGACAGCTGAGAGCACCAGTTTATTAATCTACTCTTATAAAGAAAACTATATGCAAAAATCTATTCATGAAAAAAAGTTTGCACTATATTGACTACGTACTTTTAAAAAGCTTCTTTTTATCATGGGAAATTTCAAACACACACCAATAGAGAGGATAGTATGATGAGCCCAGCGCACCGTGTGCATTTCAACAGAGCTCAGTGATGACCAGTCCCGTCTCATCTGTATCCCATCCATCCGTTCTCTCCTCTCCCAAATCTGGGTTATCGTGAAGTCATTCCACTGCTATCATTTCATCTGTGAATATGATTGACGATATTCTCGAGTAGACTGGACACATTAAAAAAATATCCTTGGCTATTTTCTTGAGGATGAGAAATTCCTACAAATACAGTTTCTATGTCCTGGAGTCTCCCTTCCTTGCCTTTCGACCTCTTCTCTCTGTCCCTTTGTCTCCTCTCCTTCACCCCTCGACCTCCCCTGTCGGTCCTCCCCAGTCTCCCCTAACCTGTCTTCCTCCACCCCGACTCTCAGTGCCACCTTCTTGGGGGGCAGGCAGCCCAGCCGGTGCCGAGCTGACTCTTCCCTCCATCCTCTGTCTCGGATTAAGTTCTCTCGAGCTGAAGCCGTGGGGAGCTGGACAGAGACAAGTTCAACACACCCTGACTGTTGTTATGAAGTCAAGTGAAGAAGAGTCAGCCTAAACTTGGCAGAAATCTTCATAACCTTATATTTAAAAATCCTACAGTTAGGGGACTTCCCTGGTGGTCTAGTGGTTGGGACTCAGCGCTTCCACGGCAGAGGGTGAGGGTTCGATCCCCGGTCGGGGAACTGGTATCCTGCATGGCAGGGCGGCCAAAAACAAAACAAAACAAAACGACAACTCCTACAATTAAAAATACAACATATAGTGAATATAACAGACAAAAAGCAGACTCACAGATACAGAGAACAAACTAGTGGTTACCAGTGGGGAGAGGGAAGGGGGAGCCATGGAGGGGTAGAGGATTAAGAGGTACAAACTCTTAGGTATAAAATAAGCTACAAGGATATTTGTACAGCACGGGGAATATAGCCTATATTTTATAATAACTATAAATGGAGTATAACTTTTAAAAATTGCGAAGCACTATATTGTACACCTGTAACATATAATATTGTATGTAGCAACTATACTTCACTAAAAAATTAAATTAAAAAATCCTATTGGTCATGAATCACTGTAAAGGTGTAAGTCGTTAGAATCGATGACTGGCCTTTTGATGTATCAACCAGCACTGTGTGATCTTGGACAGGTCACTTCCCCTCCCAGAGCCTCAGTTTCCCTCTCTGTAAAGTAGGGACGTTGGACCATAACAGTGGTTTTCCAATTGTTTTTGGAAGCAGAGTCTTTTTTCCTAACTGAAGCCAGGGTGAACCCCAATGTGTATGACAGTTAAAGGGGGGCTCAGGGTCCAGGGGAGCAGGCACTGAGATCAGGCTGCCCAGACTCCACTCCCACACTCGGGCCTCAGTTGCTCACCTGCCCAGTGGGTCTGATGACAGTCGAGAGGTTTCTTGGGGTCAGATACACCTGAGGCGCTCAGCCTGCGGCCTGGCTCAACAAACACCAGCCTTCATTTTTTTTTTTTCTTTTAATGTGTCACCCTCTTCTGCTCAGCTGTACCTGCTGCTGAACATGGCATATGATTTCCTCTCTTTTGGTAACACATTTTCTTCAAGTACATTTTTTTTTTGTTTTTTTTTGTTTTGCGGTACGCAGGCCTCTCACTGCTGTGGCGTCTCCCGTTGTGGAGCACAGGCTCCGGACGCGCAGGCTCAGCGGCCATGGCTCACGGGCCCAGCCGCTCTGCGGCATGTGGGATCTTCCCGGACCGGGGCACGAACCCGTGTCCCCTGAATCGGCAGGCGGACTCTCAACCACTGCGCCACCAGGGAAGCCCTCTTCAAATACATTTTTGTTGTTGTTTTGTTTGTTTGTTTTTTGGCCACGCTGCGTGGTAGGTGGGATCTTAGCTCCCTGACCGGGGATCAAATCGGCACCCCCTGCAGTAGAAGCGCAGGGTCTTAACCACTGGACTGCCAGGGAAGTCCCCAGCCTTCATTTTTATTTCTTGTGCCCTGAATGAGGCAGGATAGGGTCAGGGGGATTGGCTGACCTTGGCTGCTACCCCTCTCCTCACCTTGGGCCACCCCACCTCCTCAGGGGCTTGGGGACCTGTTTCCTGTGCTCTGTGTTCTCAGGTCCCAGCGAGGCTGTGCTCTGACACCAGGTCAGGCAGGCCCAGAGCAAGGACCCAGGGGCTCCAGAGCCCACAACTCTGCCCCCAGCTCCCAGAACCCCTGAGGGGAGCTCGGAGGAGGTAGATGTGGTGCTGGGTGGCAGGGCCCCTGACAAGGCCCGCAGGCAGCCCACCCCTGGGAGGTCCTTACCCAGCTCAGTGGTGCTCCCCGGTCTTGCATGGCTTGTCCCCCTGGAGTCCCGTTCCCTGAAGGCTCCCAAACCAGGAGTGACCCAGAGGCTCAGATAATCAACGTTCCCTGCTTCCCACTGCTGTTGAGTGCGGCCTCTTCCCTTCCCAGGAAGGGTCCAGGAGAATGATCAACTCTGAAGGTAATTATAATTATGGACAACTGCAGCTTGGTTGTCATAGAAACCCGCCGCGCACAGCTCCGTCTTTGGGACCGCAGCTCCTCGACCTGGCGGCTGCAGCCGGGCATGGACACTTTCTTCCCTTCCTGCCTGGATTTCGACAATCCTCAGAGGGGAGAGTAAAATGCAGCCATAGATTCCTCTCAATCCCAGTCATCTGAGACTTGCAGGAAACAACAGAGCCTAAAGTGGTCGGAGAGAAAGGCTTTCTCTGAAGCTGGATCTGTGTCTTGGGAGACACGGGTGCCCCGAGGCTGTCTCTGTGTGTCCCAGGTCGCCGGGGTGGAGGGTCACTGGGAGGGCGGGAAAGGCAGGGGCTCTGGACCCCTGTGTGTCTGTGTGACCCCAGGCGAGTCACTTCACCTCTCTGAGCGGTTTCTGTCTGTAAAATGGGGATGGTAACACCCACCTCCTCAGTTTCTCCTGAAGATTAAATGGGCTGAACTGTGGGCCAGCCACATCACAGGGGCTTGACGAACGTCAGCCCCCTGCCCACCTCATTGCTCTCCCTGCTCCGTGAAGACATTCGGGGATGGAGAAGGGAGAGGGGGCCCCAACACTCCCTGTTGCAGCGGTTCTCAAAGCAGGGTTCCTGGAGCAGCATCTCAGCCCCTGGGATCTTGTTAGAAATGAAACTTCTCAGGCCTCACCCCAGACCCACTGAGTCAGAAACTCCGGCGGGCGGCACCCAGTGGTCTGTTCTGATGCTTCTTCTAGGGGATACGGTGCCCCCTCAAGTGTGAGAACCACTGATCTGGGATCTACTCCTTTGTGCCTGAGGACTGCTCCCACCCCGGACACCGTCTGCTCTCGTCTGAGCTGAGGGAGGGTCCACAGGGGACAAGCCTACTCCTCACATGAGGAAGCGGTGCCCAAGGCGATGGGACGAGACTCAAACCCAGGCACCGCTCCGGGGCGCACGCCCCTCACTCTCTGTGTGAGAGAGCCGCTTTGGGGTGTCTCCCAAGGTGGGCACAAGCGGGCGGCCCCCTCCGACCGCAGTGCCCACCCCCGGGATGGTCAGATGGCTGGATTCCGCAGGCTGGAAAGGTCAGGCGGAAGAGCGGGCTGAGACGGGAGAGGGGTGTGAGGGGCAGTCCCGGAGGAGGGAGGAATGACTCAGCCGGTAAACGGGAGACCAGAGGCTGAAGGTGACCATGTCAAGAAGGGCAAGGAGGGACAAGGGTGCCCACTATGAATCTGTCATGTTCCAGGACTTCAGCGTCCGCTCGGATTGGCTGGGGGCCCATGACCCCCGTTGGAACAGGAGCCTGCAAGCACAACCTTGGTGGCTGGTGACAAGCATCCTTGGGGCCGCTGTGCAGCTCCCAGCACAGCACAGCCCCTGCCGTCCGCCCTCTCCACTCGGAGGCAGCAGTATGAGAAGAGCAGTCCCAGGCTGTGTGACCCTGGGCAGGCCCTCACCCTCTCTGATCCCATTTTCTCACTTGTGTCCAGAGAGTGCAGGTGCTGACTTCCCAGGGTGAGGATTAAATGAGATGATTTTAAACATCTGGCTTGAGGCTTGGGCACACCACAGGGGCTTCCTGAAGGCAGGACCGGGTCTGATAAATCTCCACGCCCCCACCCCTTACCTTTAGAGGGGCTTCGGGAGAGAAGCACCTCCAAGTCTTCAGACAGAGCATCAGCAGGGCTGATGTAGAGCAGCACTGTGGCCACCCACCCATGACCATGAGGGCTGTTTCTAAGTGGAGAGAAAGTAATTCTGACATTTCTTTGCAAAGAACAAACCACTGGGTTTCCCTTGTACACAAGGCATTGTGAGGTGAGCAGTCTGCCTCATAGGACCCTGGCATTGCCCTCCGCGTTCTTTCCCAGCTGTGCTTGAGGGCAAAGAAGGCAGTACCATGGCTGGATTTCCATCCGTTGAGACGCTGCCTATGCTTGTCAGCCCTGTGGGGTAAGCTCTCAACAGAGCCCTGAGGCTCTCCAGGACAGAGTCGCCTTGATCAAAGCTGAACCTTGGGTTCTACCATTTATGAGCTGTGTGACCTCAGGCATATTCCTTAACCTCTCTGAACCTTCCATGCCGCTGTGGAAGATTAATAAGATCATATCTGTAAGAGGTCTTAGTGCCATAGCAATCGTTGTCAGTGATGGGAGCTTAGCGTCATGGCCTGTGACATGCTGGTGGCGTTGGGTAGACAGTGAGCTAGACCCAGACAGGCTGAGCCCGAGATGGCCTGAGCAGAGCAGGGAGGGGTGCTGTTGGCTGGGTGCATGGGCAGAGGTGGGGTCACTGCCCACAAAGGGAAGGCTGATTCTCACACTGTGCAGGGGGCCAGGAGAGAGGGAATGGGGCCTTCTTGGCTTCGGGGCATCTGAGCACTGGGGAGACCCAGGTCACGTACACTGTGCAGGGAGCAGCCCACAGCTGGGGCTTAGAACCAGTGTCCAGCCCTGGTCCCACTGACCAGGCGTCTATGGCAGGTCTGGAAGGCAAACAGGAAGCCAGGGCACTTGGGGATAGATAGGAGGCCATGGCTCTCCCCAGGCCTGGGTGTGGGACCCCCCGGAACTTCCAGGGCCCGGCTACTGTTGGCGTGCGGGGCTCCTATTTCCCCCTCAGCCTGGGACTGCGTGTGGGATGGGGACCTTAGTGCTGACAGAGGAGGGGCAGGCAGGACACACCCTTGGCGTGGAGGCCCCACAATGCAGAGGCAGGAGAATGGCAGAAATGACCTTGTATGACCCCCTGACCCCTGAGGAATCTGCATAGCACTGTCAGGCCTGAAAACTGCATCCTCAGAGGATCTCATTAAGGCCAGGGTGGACACACCTGGAGGTGGACCCCAAGAGAACAGGATGGAGTAGGCAGGCGTCTATGTGAAACAGAGCTCCCTGAAGCCGCAGCTCCCTGAAACCGCTCAGAAGAAGGGAGGGTGGGAGGCTAGGATGGGCTGTTCAGCGGAGCTTCTCTCATTTGTCCCATCCTGTGGACGCCCCAGGCAGAGTGGGCAGGCAGTGGGCTGACTGAAGCCCTGACCGTGTGAAGGGGGGCAGGGAGCGCCATGGAGAAGAGCTCCGTCTTCGGAGCCACATGCACGAGCTGGAGCCAGCATGCCACTTGGTACACGACCCCTCCCTCCATCTCTAATGGGGGTCCTTGGGAGGAAGGAGTGAGAAGCACAAAGCAGGTGCCATTCCTACTGCAGGGGGAGGGGAGGATAGGGAATTCCAGACTGGGGGACGGCACCCCCTTCCTCTACAATCTCAGTGGCTGGAGCCCAGACCCCAAGTCACTGCTCCTTCCCAGGACCCAGGGGTTGCTTCCCATCCCACCCTGGCCCGTCTGCCAGCCGGGGGGCAAAGAGGCAGAGCCCACAAAGATGGCTTTGGGGCCCCTGTCCCAGAAGGCCTTAACTGGGCCTGGCTCAGGGGCTGACCCCTCATCCCTGCCCAGGTGGTGGGCCAGTCTGGGTGGACCCCTTGATGAAAATGGGGGAGCAGGACCCTAGAAGAAGCCAGAGCGACATTCCCTCCAGTCGGACCATGGACCACCCTCCAGGATAACACCCTCCTTGTGCAGTACAAGTAACCCAGACACTGGGCTTGTGGAGGACGGAGGCTGTCCACGTGGGAGAGGCAGCTGGCTTCTTGTCTCCTTTCTAATCATTCCCTGGAGATTCACCTTCCCCATGCCTTGACAAACGCTGTTGCCTATAATCTGGCCTCGGTAGCCCTTTAGCCTGTACGCAGGCACGGAGACATCTCCTCCCCATGAGCCTCACTGCGAGGCCAAGTCTGGCCAGATTCTGTAAGTGGGTCTTTGCTAAAGGCTCGGGGATGACACAAGGGAGACAAATGCCGGGGCGATAAGGATTTAGATGCTCAAAGGCTCCTCTTCAGCCCAGGGCTCCTTCGAGCAGCAGTGCCCAAAGTATGCATAGATGCTCTGTGATGAAAAGTTTCTGTGGCCAAGTATGTCTGTGAAAACCTGAGCTCGACGCAGTTTAATGGGCCCCCCTGCCCCCGGCCCCTTGCAGGACTTATCACAACCTTTAGTGGGCCGGGAAATTTGTGACACTCAGGCAACAGCAGAGTAGGCGGTGCTTCTCAAACTTACGTGACTGCAGAATCCCCTCTCCCTACAGCAACGTGTGGTACTGCAGGTCTGGGGAACACGCTTCGGGAAACCCTACCACTCGGGGTGGAGGTGTCCTTGTCTGGCCCCTAGGCTTGCCCGCTCGTGGCCAAGGTTTTTAGCCTTTCCAGTGTAGGAGCAACCTGAGGAAGCCCAAGCCGAAGTGGGAGAGACCCAAAGAGCTGGCCCCCTCCTCTGGCCCCTGGGGACTGGTCTCCGCAGTTCTACCCGCTTAGCAGGGGAAGCCTGAGAGGGTGATGGAGCCTGTCTGGGGTCCGTCCTGTGGGAGTTGCTTCCACCCTGGCAGGAAGTGCCCAGAGGTGGTGCATTCAGACCCCGAACCCAACTTCACAGTCCCTGGTCCTTCCTCTATGACTTACTTCCAACTCAAAGACCCCTCCCACCGATGGCCTGCGTCCTCCTGCGTGAGGGGGAACAGCCTCTTGGCCTCTGTCCCCGTGCTCCCCATACCCGCAGTGCTGTCCCTCTTATGCAGACCTGCCCTGGACTCCCTTCTCTGCTCTGACAGCCCTTAGACTTCCAGAGGCTCCAGTGGAGGTTCAGCCAGAGGTGTCAGGTTTTGGACTCGCCCAGGCCCCTTTCTTCTTTAGCCAGCTCTCTCCCGTCCGTTCTCTGCTCTTCTCTGCCGGTCTGGGTCTTGGAGGCTGGACTGAATGGACTTGGTAATGACTCACCTGTCCCCCAGCGCCCATTGGACTGGGCTGGTGGGAAGCCCTGGTCAGAGATGCAAGTTCAGGGGACAGAGGCTGGAATGTTCCATGCTCCCTCCTACTCAGAGCTGCTTCCAGGCAGGGGCTTCTCCCTCCTGTTGGTCTGGGGTGGTGCCAGGTCCCCCCAGGGCTAGACACCGGGCACCCCAACATGCCTCATGGCTCCCTGCTCTCTGCTGCTCCCCTCATGTAGGCTCTTCAGAACGCAGGCTGAGCACACCTGTCCTCCCCACTCGGGGCAGGGGAACTCTGTCCAGCTCCAAGACTATTCTTCCAGCAGACATTACTGAGTGCCTACTACGTGCCAGGGACCTCGAGGGCCCTGTGAGTCATGGACACAACAGTTCTGTCTTCTTCTTTATACCCACGTTCAGGTTACACAAGTCACGCGCCCTCAGTGGGCAGTTCTGCATGGGCAGCAACAGACCTGGGGCTTCACGATCTCAGCAGAGCAGTCAGCAGTTGCAAAGCACACCCTTTCCGACAGAGGGACGGAGCTGGGTTTTATCAGGGCAAACATGGGATTGCAACAACAAAGCCAGAGTTGTCAACCCAACCGGGAAGAAAGGCACAGGGGCAATTAGCAGGGAAGTGGGCACTGCTTTCGATGTCCTCTAGACATTTACCTCACAGCTGGTCCTGCCCTGGAGTGTGCAACGAAGAGGCATTTCCCAAATTAAGATAAATCCTGTGACCCCCTCAGCCCATTTCAGTGCTTAATGCAAAACATAAACACATTAAAGTCATTTCAGAATCTGGAGGAGTTTGAATAATTCAGTCCCTTCATCATTTACTCCAAAATGCCTCATTTCATCTTATGAGTCATCTTTGAAAAGAAGAGAGAGATGTATGGTGGCCAATCACTTGGGATTGTAACCAAGAGAGCTGGAAAAGCTACGAAGAGGAGGCTGCCAGCTCCCTGGATGGACACGGCCCGGGGCCAGCTTCTAGAATCAGTCTGGAGTAAGTCTGCCTGGGGAAGGGGCAGAGAGGTCTCTGAGGGAAAGGCAGACCTGGGTCCAACTCCTTGAGTCTTGGGGCAAAGTCCTCATCCTGCCTGGGCCTCAGCTTGCTCATCTGTGGAACAGAAACGACGATTGCTGCTCCTGGGTGCTGTGAGGCTGGCCCGGCAGGTGTGCGTGGATGAGGGTGGACACTGCCGCACGCAGAGCAGCCGCTTCCAGTGACGTCCAGGGAGCCACGTCCTCCCGCAGCTCCTGGAGCGAGCAGCACACCTCTTTGTCCTGCTTCATCGTTTATAGTTTTGGATTCAGGTCCCCATCCAACCGCAGACTTTTGTAGGCGAGGACCACGGCTTTCTCCCCGTGCCCAGCGTGGCTCTGGCCCGAGCTCATGCTTATGGCCCAAGTGCTTTCTCTCCTGATCACCTCCACCTGGAGGAGGGACAGCAAGGGCTCCTGCTCAGGGGCTGGGGCTGATGTCCAGACTCTGGTCTTTGTGTCCCCCCTCCCCCACCCGGTGCCCTCCTCTGTCTGCCTCAGTCACAGACCCACCTCCTCCCTTTCCTCCCTGCCTCCCTGGAGTGGTGGGGAAAACCCCGGCCTTAGAGTCAGGGCAATACACCTGAGTTCAAGCTCTGGTTCTACCCCATGTGTGCCTCTGGGAGAGTTATTTATTTAACCTCTTGGCATCGGTCTTCAACATGGGAGTGGGGATAACATTGCCCCTTACACCATTGTCCGTGGGGAGGATTAGAGCTGATGTCTGTGAAGCCTGCGGCCCACCAGAAACCCTCACAAGGGGATGGCGGTGGTGGTAACTGTTTCAATCTGCAATCTATTTCTAATCCTTCAGCCTCCACCCACCTGCTGAGGCTGACAGTGGGAAAGGCACTTGTGGCAATGGCGGGGGCTACAGAGAGGAATGAGACATGGTATGGGCTCCCAGGGAACTTGCCAGTATGACAGGCCTGCACTAAAATAGCTGCAATTCAAGGGACATTTGCCAGGTGGGCACGAAGGAGGAAGATAGGAACTGTAGCTGCAAGGGTTGAGGAGGTCTGCATGGAAGAGGCAGCGTGCAGATGGTCCTAGAAGGATGGGTGGGATTTGGAGGTGGAAAGTTGGATATGGGGGGAAGGAAGAGGGTGAGCAGGGACTCTGAGAGGGGATAGGGCAGGAGGAGTCCAAGGGAATGTTGAGTCCAGGCTACGGTGGGTGCTGTGAATGTAGGAGGGCTGGCAGAGGCGATTTGGGGGGAGAACTTGACTCAGCTGGGAAGTCAATGGGAGCAGAGACACCTTGAGTAAGACCTGGAGGGTGAGTTACCTTCAGCTGGGTGAACGGGTGTGGGAGGAAGAGTATTCCAGAAGGAATAATATTTATCTGGAGACGGAGGATGTGAAGTGAGGGAGAAGCCATGTCGTGCAGAGACTTGGGTGGACTAGTATGGTGGACACATTGGCCACTCCCCAAATGCAATCTCCTTTCTCCCTGACTTTGTCCAATTGCAACATACTCAGGTCCAGGGGATGAACTGTGGTTGGTCCTGTGCCAGGTGATTGGTTTAGAGATAAGTAGGTGACCTGGTCTGGCCAATGAGATATTAGGGAAAATCTGCTAAGGAAGTTGTAGAAAATAATTTTCTTGATTGATCAAAACAGAGATGATATGAGGAAAATCCTTTTGTTTCCATCCTTCCTTCCAGTTTTGGACACAACTGTGCTAGAAAGTGATGCCTGGAGCTGCTGCAACCATCTTGCAACCATGAGGGCAAGACAGAGATGCCAACCTGGTGAACTGCTGTTGTTGAGTGGCTGAACCAGCCCTGGAACTACAGACTTATTATGTGCTATTGTTAAATGGCTATATTATTTAAACAATTAGTTAGATATGTGCTTCTCATAGGCACATATATTTGTAATTGATTCATTGCCTTAAGGATTTTGATTTTATCCTAGGAGCAATGGGAAGCTATTAGATGGTTTGAACACTTAAAGAGGGCCATGCCATGATTATATTTGTGCTTTCTCAATATAACTGAAAATAGTTCAGTGTAATCTGTGATATCATCAGACTAAAGAAGAAAACCATATGATCATCTCATAGATGCAGAAGAAGTATCTGGCAAAATTGAACAATAATTCATGATAAATACTCTCAGCAAATTAGGAATAGAAGGGAACTTCCACAATCTGATAAAGAGCACCTACAAAAACCCCACAGCTAACATGATACTTAATGATGAAAGACTGACTGCTTTGCTCCAGGATCAAGAGCAAGACAAGACTAGGATGCTGGCTCTCATCACTCCTGTTCAGCATTAAACTGGAGGTCCTAGCCAATGCAATAGGGCAAGAAAAACATCATCCACACTGGAAAGGACAAAATAAAACTTTCTATTCACAGATCACATGATTATCTTTGTAAAAAATCCTAAGTAATCTACAAAAAGTGCCTTTGACTAGAACTAATAAGTGAGTTTAACAAAGTTGCAAGATAGAAAGTCAGTATACAAAAATCAATTGTGTTTCATTCTGTATCTTGAGAGTGGTAACTATATGACTCTACATATGTGATAAAATGCCATAGACCTATACACACAAGTTGTACCAGTGTCAGTTTCCTAGTTTTGATAGTGTACTATAGTTATATAAGACGTAGTCATTGGAGAAAGGTGGGTGAAGGGTCCACGGGACCGCTCTGTACTATCTTTGCAAATTTTTATGAATCTATAATTATTTTAAAATAAAAATTTTAAATCATTTCTATTTCAATGTACTAGCCATGAATAATTAAAAATTGAATAAAACACTATTTACAATAGTTTCCCAAAACATGAAATATCAATAATTGGGTGTAAATCTAACAAAGAATGAGTAGGATTTGTATGTTGGAAACTATAAAACACTCATGAACAAAATTAAAGACCTAAATAAATGGAGAACCATATTGTGTTCATGAATTGGAAAACAATATTTTTATGGTATCCATTCTTTCCAAAGTGGTCTATATATCCAACACAATCCCAGTCAACGTTGCTGTGGCCAGAGCCTGGAGAATAGATTAGAAGGGGGCCAGAGAGGATGTGAGGAGTCCAGGAGGAGAAGCCCGGCTGAAAGCTGAAGGTACATGTGGACCAGAATGGCCGTTCCGGGGGTGCACGTGGGGAAAAGGGGTGGATCTGAGAGATACTGGAAATGAGATCAGCAGGAAGTGGTGATGGAGGGCTCTGCAGAGTGAAGGAGAGGGAGAAGTCTAGGGAGGCACACCCCTTGGATTCTGCTTCCTCAACTGTGTGATCAGAGGTGCCTTTCCGAAGCCGGGGTCAGTGGGGGAGGGGCAGGTCAGAGGGCACCACCAGTGACCACGACTGTGTGCGGCCTGCACCAGTGACCAGAAGCTGGTGTGTATAGGGACAGGTTCAGGAAAGGGCGAGACAGAAATGGCTGTGTTCTTACAGGTGTTGAGGGCCCTGCCCCTGCCTTCCCCTTGGAAGGTAACCACTGGAAGTTAATTTCTTAGAATTTTAAGTTCTTTTCAATTTTTAAAAGTCCCTTGTAAAATGCAAATTCCTGCTACAGACATCGCCCTGAGGCTTTTCCTCTAACACCACATCGCATGGGCAGGACCCTTGCTGCGTCTGGACCCGTGTCCTCAACGGAGGCACAAGCAGTAGGGCCCGCGGACAGACCCTCGAGAGGGCGGAGGGCTGGGGTTGGGAGAGGCGGCCAGGAGGGGGCCTGGGTGGGTCGCGGTCCCCCGTGGATGGCCAGCCTCTGGCGTTGTCAGTAAGATGAGGTCTCTGAGCAGCCCCTTTCCTTCCTTCCGTGTCTCTCCTGGCTCCTTGCAAAGAACTGGGTTTATTCCCGGGAAGCAGCCATGTCAGTGATCGGCACAGACAGACAGGAGCCCCAGGGCCCCTCTGTGAGGCCGTTTCTGCAGCAACCAGCCACTGGGGGAGAGGGGCCTGGAGCCATTCCTGGGGGTGGAAACTCAGGAAACCTTGACCAGAGGTAAGACGGCCAGCCCAGGACCCCCGCCATGGTACCCTGGCTGCCCAGTGGGGTTTGAGGAATCCGGAACCGACCATTATCCCACCCAGCCAGGCCTCACTGGGCCGAGCCCCGTGCGGGTGCTGAGGGTCCACGAATGAACAGCCCACAGCCTTGGGCCGAGATGTTCACAGGCCGGGGCAGAGGTTGGGCAGACAAGTACTTGGCAATGACCACACAGGGGGATGAGCCGGGCTGGACTACAGAGCCAGGAGGCCGGGAGGAGTGAAGGATGCCCGGAGCAGGGAGGACCAACCAGGGCTGGGGGCCCGAATGGGATCCAAGGCCAGGGTCCCACCGAGGCCACAGGCTGATAGAGTGATACTGACAGAACTGGGGTCCCCAGGAAAGCATGTGCTCGATGACCACACTCCCCAGGACCGCCACTCCCACCCACTCTCTCCAGCACTGACCCCGCCATCGGCCTTTCAGCTGCCTGAGAAGAAGCTCGGGATGCAGGGGAACAGCTCAGCGAGCTCCAGAAATAAAGAGAAGGTGGGGAGGGAGGGCCCTCCCCGCCCAGGGGGCTCTGCCTTCTGCTCTGGCTCTGCTCCGGGTCCGCCCGACCTGTGCTCCGGACCCAATGCCTCTCTTCCGGCCTCTGAGGTCCACGTCTGCGTAACGCAGCCTCTGGCCTCAGTCTCTGTCCCATTTTCTGAAGCTTCGGCCTCCCTTCCCGACGATGAAAGGCAGCACAGATTTTCCACCTCCCCTTTTCCTAAGCTTTCCTTTGCCTCTTGCTGAGAATGCCCGAGAAAGAGCGATGGCTTTTCAGGGCGGCAGCTTGGCCGAAAGGCCAGCGAGGGAGAAGTAATTACCTCAGCGATGACAGGTGTGCATCCTGTCACTGCCCCAGAAAATATCACCCATCCATCAGAAAGGGCCAAACGCCCGCCCACACCTGGCTGGGGAAGCAGGTTGGCTCTGGAGAAGCCAACTCCGTGTGGTTTTCTAAAGCAGTCGCTCACTCATTCAACACACATGTACTTATTCCATAAGCCTGGGGGCCGGGGGGCCAGCCTGGCAGCTCTCCTTTCCTGATGGTCACCACTGCCCCCTGCCTCAGTTTCCCCAACTGTAACATGGGGGGCAACAGTGGTATCTACTCACAGATTGCTTGTGAGGAGTGAAGGAAGCATCAGTAATACATACAAGGGTCTGCCAGCCATGGAGCCCTGCTCAGCCCTGGTCGAGGGCATGGAGCACGTGGCCCAGGTCAGACCCGTTAGGCTGGTCCTCCAGGGACACAAAGACTCCAAATAGGAGATGCTCCCTCCCGTCAGGTGCGTCCTGAGAGACCAGGCATTAGTGTCCCCATTCGATGCCCGGAGCACTCTGCTCCTGTCGTAGCTGACGCTGCTCACCCTTCCAGGGATTCTAAAGGTAGCCAGAGTGGGTTTCTGTGTGCTTGCACCCCTAGAACCCTGGTACAACCTCCTGTGGCCGAGACAAGCGGGGGTGGATGTCTTCCATCTGGGATCTGGCCTCCTCCTCTGGCAACAGAGCCCAGCCTCTAGGGGAGACTGACCAGTGATGGAGGCAAGAGGGGCCCTCATCTAGCCTGCAGAATCAGAGAAGGCTTCCTGGAGGAGGTGGTTCCAGGGCAAGTGTTAAAGGATAAAAAGGCATTAGCCAGGTGAAGAGAACATTGTAGGAGACTCCAGGTAGAGGCACACAGAAAACAATAGGGCAGAGTGAGAGGAACTGGCGGGTAAGCGAGGTAGCCAGCCAAGGCTCTGGCAGATGCCTGGGCAGCTTGCAGGCTCCCCGCCAGCCCTGTGTGCACCATTTCCAACTTGGTCTGGGTGCAGGGATTCGTCCTCTGAGGAGCCGCAGGGACCATTAGGGACAGTATTCTAATGGATCGCGCCCCATTGAGTCTGCTGGCTTTGTGAACATGCCTGCAACGGCTAATTTGCTTAATTACCATTGATGCAATGGTCCTGAGTGGTAATGCAGATACTCCGTCTGTGGCAGGAAGTCAGACCCTGAATCTTTCCTCCTCCAGGGCAGATGGCACTGGAAACGGAGCCCACGGCCTCTCCTGATGAGCTCAGAGATGTCACATGTGCCACTAACGTCCACAGGCATTGCGAGACCAACAGTTGCAGACCTTGCGAGGACCCCGTGGTGTCCTAGAGAAAGAGGAACGGTCCTGGGGGTTGTGAACTAAAAATGCCACCTGCCATACCAGTAAATAAAGGATGTTGCGGCCATCGGCCACTACAGCCGGCCCAATGGTGAGCCCTGATGGAACTCAGGATGAGAAAACACAGGACACTGGCCCCGATAGCTGAGGTGCACACCAAAGGAACGATTTCAATGAGCCCAGGCTCCTGCAGCTTCCCATACACAGAAAAGTGCTAAATTCCTTAACTTGAGATGTCTGGTTTCCTTTAATTAACAGTAATCTGTTAACTCCTGATATCCCTCCGGCTACCTGGTCTTTGTTGCAAAAACTCCTCTGTATCCTGGCTTCTCCCTTACCTCTTCAGATCTGTCCCTCCGAGTTATCTGAGATGCTGTGTCCCGGGATTAAGTCCTCAGTTTTGTCCACCGAATAAAACATAATTCTCAACTTTTAAGTTGCGCATTTTTTTTCAGCTGACAGCGTTGAGGTATAGCCTGAGCCAGGGCAGATCTAGCAGTTAGAAGCAGCCCCGTGCCCGCTGCTTGTAGACCAGCGAACTTCTTTAATCAGACCCCCTCTCCACGGCTCCTTTGCTCTGCCTTCCCTTCTGGTCTCTCTGCTTCTCCTCAGTCTTGGCTTTTGTCCCAACAAGTTCAGGCTGGTAGCCAGGCATCAGAGGCCTAGATGGCAGGGGAGGGAAGTGAGGAGAGAGCATGGAGGAGGAGGCTCTGTACTGATGAGCATCTGACAGTCTAAACCAGAGGAGCGAACATGAAATCGGGTTTGCGGTATCTGCCGTCACTGCCCCATATGTTCTGTTTAATCTGCCTTTCCCAGCTCTGAACAGCATTTTGGGCAAACCCAGAGTTTTCTCATCACTTGCAGACACAAAAGTGCAGCTCACTGAGATCTTGCACGGACTTTAGTGCTTATCTTTCCTCTTCTTCCTGTGCACATGGACTTCGGGGGACGTGAAGGTGAGGAGAGGGGTCTGTTACTTTACTTTTTTGGTCCTAGCTTTCTGGGGAATGGGAAGAGAGGTGTGTACCTTCCATTTTCAGGAACCTGGGAGTTTGGAGGTCTGAAGAAAGCTTATGGCCCAGATGCTGGATGAAAACCAAACAACAGTTTGGGAGAGTCCTATAAAATTAAGCACACATCCAACCCGTTGACCCAAAAATCCTACTTCTAGAAATTTATCCACGAGAAATGAAAACATGTTCATAAAAATGACTTACTTAAGATTGTTCATAACAGTTTTATTCGTGATAATTAAAAATATAAACAACCTGAACATCTATTAATATGTGAAAGAATAGACCTGGATTGGAATAGATCGGAATGCTACTCAGCCATAAAAGATACGTGAAAGGGGAGAGTTAGAATGTAGTACATGAAAAATACAAAAGAGAGGTAAAAAGACATGGTGACTGGTAACGTGAGAAGGTCTCATAAATCACTAACTGGAATTCCAGAAGGAGATAACACAGAGAATGGGGGAGAAGCAGTTCTCAGAGAAGGACACCAATCAACAGATTCACGAGCTATAACAATTCCCCAATTTCTTCTCTGCCACATTTGGGTTGGAGGATGGCTTTTTCTACTCCAGTGTTTACTAAACACGCCTGCAGGTTAGAAATACCTGGGGATTTTTAAACTTTGCAAAGCCCAGGCAAAGAAAACAAAACAAAAACAATTTCCAAAGAGAATAAATAAACAGAAATCCACACCTAGATACATCACAATGAAACTACAGAACACCAAAGACGAGATTTTAAAAGCAGTGTGACAAAGCAGATTGCCTTCAGAAGATGACACGTAGATCAGCTGACTTCTTAACCGCAAAAATAGAAGGCATGGTGCCACATCTTCTTTATCCATTCATCTGTCGATGGACATTTACTTTGCTTCCATGTCCTGGCTATTGTAAATAGTGCTGCAATGAACATTGTGGTTCATGTCTCTTTTTGAATTATGGTTTTCTCAGGGTATATGCCCAAGAGTGGGATTACTGGGTCCTATGGTAGTTCTATTTTTAGTTTTTTAAGGAACCTCCATACTGTTCTCCATAGTGGCTGTATAAATTTACATTCCCCCCAACAGTGCAGGAGGGTTCCCTTTTCTCCACAACGTCTCCAGCATTTATTGTTTGTAGATTTTTTGATGATGGCCATTCTGACTGGTGTGAGGTGATACCTCATTGTGGTTTTGATTTGCGTTTCTCTAATAGTTAGTGATGTTGAGTATCTTGCAGGTATAAAGACGCAGACATAGAGAACGGACTTGAGGACACGGGGAGGGGGAAGGGTAAGCTGGGATGAAGTGAGAGAGCGGCATGGACATATGTACACTACCAAATGTAAATTAGATAGCCAGTGGGAAGCAGCCGCATAGCACAGGGAGATCAGCTCAGTGCTTTGTGACCACCTAGAGGGGTGGGATAGGGAGGGTGGGAGGGAGGCTCAAGAGGGAGGGGATGTGGGGATGTATGTATGCATATGGCTGATTCATTTTGTTGTACAGCAGAAACTAACACAGTATTGTGAAGCAATTATACTCCAATAAAGATCTATAAAAAAAAATAGAAGGCATGGTGCTTAAAGGAAATTAAGGCCAATTTGAACCCTGTACCAGGCCAAAATAGTCCCCAAGGATGAGGGCCCACTCAAGCCACTTGCAGATAAAAGCTGAGAGCAGGTGTTACAAAGAGCCCTTCACTAAAACATGTACGTCAGGGGGCTTCCCTGGTGGCACAGTGGTTGGGAGTCCGCCTGCCGATGCAGGGGACACGGGTTCGTGCCCCGGTCCGGGAAGATCCCACATGCCACGGAGCGGCTGGGCCCATGAGCCATGGCCGCTGAGCCTGTGCGTCCGGAGCCTGTGCTCCGTAACGGGAGAGGCCACAACAGTGAGAGGCCCGCGTACCGCAAAAAAAAAAAAAAAGTACATGTCAGGAAGAGGAGCCTTCAGAACGGCTGTGTCTCAAAGTCAACTCAGTGTGTCCAAAACTGCACTCCTAACTGCCCCTCAGCCGGGCCTCCTCTGGGGTTTTCTGCCCCAGTGAATGATGACTATAATTACACAGGCCAGAAACAGAAATCATCAGAGGTCCCCTTCTCCTTCGCCTCCCCCAGATCCAGTCATCTTTGCCTCCCAAGCATCTCTTAAATCCATCCACTTCCCCTCGCCCCACCTCCATGCTGCCAAGCTGCCGTGTTGTGCTAACCTGCTGCACCCAGCCTTCCAGCACCCAGCCTTCCAGCACCCAGCCTTCTAACACCCAGACGTCCGCCTCTGATTTGTTCTCTGCAGCCTGGGTGATCTCTTTGAAATGCAAATCTGACATTGTCTCCCCTCTGTGTCAAACATGAATTGGCATCATGTTACTCTTTTTTTTTTTTTAATTTTTGAATATTATTTATTTTTTAATACAGCAGGTTCTTATTAGTTAACCATTTTATACATATTAGTGTATATATGTCAATCCCAATCTCCCAATTCATCACACCACCACCACCCCCCGCCACTTTCCCCACTTGGTGTCCATACGTTTGTTCTCTACATCTGTGTCTCTATTTCTGCTCTGCAGACCGGTTCATCTGTACCATTTTTCTAGGTTCCACATATATGCATTAATATACAACATTTGTTTTTCTCTTTCTGACTTACTTCACTCTGTATGACAATCTCTGATCCATCCATGTCTCTGCAAATGACCCAATTTCGTTCCTTTTTATGGCTGAGTAATATTCCATTGTATATATGTACCACATCTTCTTTATCCATTCATCTGTCGATGGGCATTTAGGTTGCTTTCATGACCTGGCTACTGTAAATAGTGCTGCAATGAACACTGGGGTGCATGTGTCTTTTTGAATTATGGTTTTCTCACTGTGACCAGCAGTGGGAATTCTGGGTCATATAGTAATTCTATTTTTAGTTTTTTAAGGACCCTCCATACTGTTCTCCATAGTGGCTGTATCAATTTACATTCCCACCAACAGTGCAAGAGGATTCCCTTTTCTCTGCACCCTCTCCAGCATTTGTTGTTTGTAACTTTTCTGATGGGCATCCTGTTACTCTTGAGATAAAAGCAAAAGTCTTTAACAGGTGAGAGAAGGTCTGTGTAGTCTGGTGCCTGCCTGCTTCTCAGACTCACCCCTGCCTTCCCCCTGCCTCTGCCTGAGCCCCTCTGGACTCTCTAGGGGGTCCCTCATGTGTGACCTCTGTTTTGCCCACATGGGCTGTTGCCACTGTGTTCCCACTACAAAGAGGGTCCTTCGCTTCCTTTCCTGCCTAGTTAATGACACTCATCCTTCAGATCTCTGTTCAGTTGGCACTTCCTCCAGGAAGTCTGCCTTGATCTCCCTGATGAGGTCCACTCTCCAGCACTGAATGCACTCGTAGAACCACAGTACCCTCGTCTATGACACTTGTCCCGGGAGCAACTTCATACTTGTTTGTGTAATTAATTATGGTCTGGTTTCCCCACTGGACTTTAAGTTCCAGTAGGTAAAAAGCTCCCTCTTTTTTGCCCATCAGTATATCTCTAGGACTAATGCAAGAGTGGACACATAGTAAACATTCCCCAAATAATTGTTGAATTTATGAATTCCATCCTGCAATCTCCCTTATGTGAAATTCGAGAATATGCAGGTTCTTCTTCACATCCATCCATTCTTGTATAAGTGAATTGTGAGTCGGTGTGGAAGGAAATAATTGGAAAACGAAAGAATTGGGAACTGGGAAAAGAAAGGGAGCAGAACTTAGCAGAGCCGGAGTCGTGGCTTTCTGCAGTGAAGCCTGGGGGAGATAAAGGATGTCACGGGGAGAGTAAGTGGGCGGATGGCAGGGGTTTGGGTTTTGAGGTTATCCAAGCAGAGCAGAGAGCGCTCAGCCCCTACAGGACTGGGAAAGGGAGGTGCTCAGCCCTGCCAGGCAGGTTAAATAAAGATCAACAGAGGCCTTTCCCATTTGGAAGGTGTACATTCTTGATGTTGCTGGGACTGTGGTGAGACCCAGGAGGCAGGAATAAACAATTCTGAGCCATAAAATCATTAAGTCAGTGAACATCTGGGTAGACGGACAGACACACAAAAAATATGCTTCCTGTACACATGTTGCTTGCAACCAAGCCTAATTCTTCTCACAAGACTCTCACTGACCCCTTGGGGAGACGGAGTCTGACATGGAAGGTAATTACGCGGTCCTTGTCTTCGTTAATTTAAGATGTGTAAAGGGTGGTTGATTCACTCTTTGTTTCATGAGCTGCTTTAATATTTAATTTTGGTGAAACAAAAATATGGTTTTCGTAGGTTCACCTGCAACCTTAATCTCCCCTGAGCTGCAGAGCTGTTATTTCCAACGACCTGTTTGATGTCTCTGCATCAGAGTCCCCCAGGCCCCCAAACTCAGCTCACCTCCAGCCAACTGCGCCTCCTGATGCAGCCCCATCTCAGGATCTAGCCCCCCTGGTGCCAGGCCAGAAACCCAAACATCATACTTGATGCGGGGCATTCAAGCCCCCTGACACCTCTCCCACCTGAGACCTTCTCTCCCACCCACCGTATCTTGTCGACTCAGACCTGTCTCTTCTCTGGCCTGATTGCCAGCCTGGTCTCCCCAACTCTGGTCTTGCCCCATCCACTGGGAGGATAGGCAGGGGAGGTGGGCAGAGCTGCTTTGAGTAGGAGATCAGAGGCCCAGGGAAGGCTGGCAAGCTCTGGGGCGGCCCGGTGACCCCCAAGGCCAGGCCTGCTCAGAGCCAGCTTTATCCTTCAGTCCATACCTGGGTGAACCTGCTCTGTTTCATGGTATGGGGAAGACACAGTGTTTATTCATTCAACAAATATTTATTGAGCACCTGCTATATGTTCCAGGACCTATATTCTGGGGTCTGGGGACACAGCAACGAACCAGTCAGACAAGATTCTGTCATGATTGATCCTAGAATCAGTGAGTAAATCTATTGTCATTTTGGATATTGGTAAGTGGGATGAAGAAAGCAAAGCAGGGGGGGAGAATGAACAAGGAGGGAGGTATTTTAGATGCATAGTGAGGTGGTCCCTTTAGTTGGGAGAAGGAACAGCAAGTGCAAAGGCCCTGAGACAGGGAAGGAGGGTGAGCGTGGCTGCAGCTGAGTGGGAGCAGAGGAGGCCAGGGAGAAGCAGGGGCCAGGTCAGGAGCGGCTTCGAAGGTCGCCTTGCAGAAGCAGCATTACAGATATTCTGCACCTTGACATAAGTCCCCACGTCCTTACAGAGACCCTCGTGTCGGAGGGTGTCCATCACAGTGCTGGTGGTGGCCACCTGGTGTCCGTCACAGGGGTAGATGGCCAGGCGACACCTGGAGGATGCACACTTGGCTAGATGTTCGTCTATTGCACTTGGCCTTCTTCCCTCTCTGTGCCACGGGGCTGGAAGCCTGTCAGCCACATGTCGTAGGCTCCCTGGCCAGCTGGGCTCTGACAAGAGTCAGCCAACAGGAGGCCCTGGCACCAGATTAGAAGGTGGGTGTATTAGTTAGCTGGGGCTGCCGTAACAGAGTAGCACAGACTGGGTGGCTTACACAACATTTACTGTCTCATAGCTCTGCAGGTGGGAAGTCTAGGCAGGGTTGGCGCCTCCTGGGGATGGGAAGGAGAATCTGCTTCAGGGCTCCCCCTGGCATCTGGGGGTTTGCTGCCATCTTTGGTGGTCTTTGACTTGTAGAAGCATCATCCCAATCTCGACCTTCGTCTTCACATGGCACTCTCCCAGCGTGTGTCTGTGTCCAAGTTTCTCCTATGGGAGTAGCACCCACCTGACTCCAGCCTGACTGCACCCTAACTAATCACATCTGTGATGACCCTATTTCCAAATAAGGTCACATTCTCAGGGACTGGGGGTCAGGATTTCCACACATTTTGTGGGGACACACGCAACTGTGACAGTGGCAACGGTGTAAGCCCGTCTGCTCCTGTTCGTGGATCTGGGGCAGTAGTCGCCGGGGTCCAGCAGCAGCAGGACGAGCTTGGCCATGACCCTAGCCCGGGGCTGACGTTTCCTTTTTTTTAACATCTTTATTGGAGTATAATTGCTTTACAATGGTGTGTTAGTTTCTGCTGTATAACAAAGTGAATCAGTTATACATATACATATGTTCCCATATCTCTTCCCTCTTGCGTCTCCCTCCCACCCTCCCTATCCCACCCCTCTAGGTGGTCACAAAGCACCGAGCTGATCTCCCTGTGCTATGCGGCTGCTTCCCACTCGCTATCTATTTTACGTTTGGTAGTGTGTATATGTCCATGCCACTCTCTCGCTTTGTCTCTGTGTAGCACCCCTGCCTGCTCCGCGCTTCCAGCCTAGAAGGAGTAGCAGCTCCCTGATCTCTAGGTCACATCCCCTCCCCTTTTCTCGGTTCCCACACCTTTGTCATGAGCTTCTTGAATTAATTTCCTCTTTGCTTGAAATATTTAGTGAGGTTTCTCTTCCCTGACTGGCCAGTGATTGACACGTACACCATGCAACAGTTACAGGTTACAGACACGATGTTCACAAAGCAACGGGAATAGATCTAAAGCACAGAGCTGAGGAAGGGGTGTGTGTGTGGGGCTGTGTGTGTGTGTTGATTCTAAATGCAATGGACCAAGAAAAATTAGACAATCTTAAAGAGGAAAAACAAAACCAGAGGATTTATACTACCAGACTCCAAGATTTATTATGATGCCACAGCAATTAAGGCAGCGTGGTAATTGCCAAGGATAGACAAATAGATCAATGGGGCAGAACAGAGAATCCAGACACAGACTTACACACATAGTGTCAACTTGATTTTTCACAAAGATGAAAGCCTAGTGCAGTGGGAAGTAAGGATGATCTTTTCAATAAAAGGTGTTGGGGTAATTGGATATCCATACAGGAAAAAGTGAATTTTGATCACTACTTCTTGCCATACACAAATGCCAGTTCCAGAAGGGTTGTATCAATAGATATACATTTTCAAAGCAAAACAAAAAGTTTCTAGAAAAGAATATAGGAGAATATCTTCATGGTCTTGGGGTACGCAAATATCTTGACACAAAAATCACTAACCATAAAAGAAACGGTGATAAATTGGACTACGTTAAATTTTTTAAAAAATATTCATTTATTTATTTTGGCTGTGCTGGGTCTTAGTTGCAGTACACGGACTCTTAGTTGTGGCGTGCGGGCTTCCTAGTTGCAGCATGCACGTGGGATCTAGTTCCCCGACCAGAGATCGAACACGGGCCCCCTGCAGTGGGAGTGCAGAGTCTTACCCACTAGACCACCAGAGAAGTCCCAAATTGGACTACATTAAATTTAAGAATATCTGTTGAACAAAAGACACAAAGCAAACCACAGAATGGAAGAAGAAATTTGCCATACGTATGTTTAACCTAAGACTTGAATTTAGAATACATGAAGAACTCCTTCAAATAAATAAGACAGACAACCCAATAGAAAAATTTGAACACTTTACAAAAGAGCATATCCACATGTGTAATAAACCTATAAGTGCACTCAACTTTGTTAGTCACAGGGAAATATAAATGAAAACCACAGTGAGATACTGCTACACACCCGTGAGAATGGCTGAGGTTAAAAAGCCGACAATTCCAAGTGCAGAAAAGATGTGGAGCAATTGCAACTCTCCTGAATTGCTGGTGGGAGTTTCTGGCAACATAAGTCTAGCTGGATATAAACACCCACTATGAGGCAGCAAGACGACTCCTGGGTATACATTCAACAACTATGCATACCCAAGTTCACCAAAACACGTGTGCAGGAATGCTCACAGCAGCAGTATTCATGATAGCCCAGGACTGGAAGTGATCCAGTGTTCACCAACAGGTGAACAGGTAAGTTGTGTCTTCATATGATGGAACACTCCACAGAATGAGAACCAGTGAACTACAGCTGCATGCGACAATGTGGATGATTGCATTCAAGTTCAAAAACGGGCCACACTGATCTGTCCTATTAGAGATAAGGAGAGCATTCGTCACCCTCGGAAAGGGGCACAAGGGGAGTTCTGGGGGTTCTGGTTAAGGTTTTATTTCTTGATCTGGTGAGTGGTTCTGGTGAGGGACCCTAGGCTGGCGACCTGGGATGCTGGCCTGGGGAGGGTGCAGGCACTAATTCCTATTTCCTAGAGGGTGGGCCCCCGAAAGGAGGGCATAGAGCAGGGAGGCAGCACCTCCCTTGAGGAATTCTAGCCATGAGTTTGGCATTCTTGGGAGGGGCTGTGCATCTAAATGCAGGCGTGCTGGCGGCCGTCCTGGCTCGTCCCGTCTTGGAGACTGAAGAACACCCATGACCTTTGTGGCAGAAGGTGGTATCCTGGTCCAGGACATGTCTCCACGGCTCTCTGCTCACCAGGACACACAGCTTGAGCTTCAGGTCCTTATCACTCAACACAGAAACTTCTTAGTCTTTGCTCATGTGTGGAGTTCAACCCTGGGTACCCAGGGTAGGGCTGGTTCCCACGAGGCCTCTTTGCCAAGAGGCCCAGGAAGATGCAGTTCCTCCTGGTGAGAAAATGCAGTTCCTCTTGGTGGGAAGATGCACTTTGCATTTGGGCCCCAAGGGGAAAGAGAGCCCCTCGCTGTGTGGGAAGAGGCCAGGGCCCTTTCGGTGCACAGATAATGATCCCCCAGAGACACCACAAGTCAGGGAGACAAGGAACCACACGGGAAGAGAGGAGAGAAGAGAACAGAGACCCAGACTGGCCAGCAGGACATTTCCATGTAGTCCTATGAGCTGGGGAACAATTTCGTGCCGGACAGTACATGTGTATATAATCAAAACCTCTGTTAAATTCTCTAAGAAGTCATCTATTTCTGAGCAACCTGGGATAACTTACTTATTTTCTTTGAGCTTTGGTTTCCTCATCTGTCAGAGGAAGGTTGTAAGACCTCTCCACCTCCCTCAAGTGTTACTGGGAAAGTTCTCTGGGGGAAAAAAAGAACAGCCAATGCAAAGACACGATTTTCCTTATCTATATATGAGCACTTCCGAATGTGTTCTGTGACATGTGGGCGTCTCCATATATTAATAGGTCTTGATAATTAAAAAAAAAAGGTTTCCTTGGTTAATTAAATTCGTGAAACGTTAGGTTAAGCAAAGTTAATCGCGTTTCCTTATTGCAGCACATTTCAGGGCCTTTAAAATGTTAATATGCATTGTAAATTGCCAGGAGAGAGGTATTCTATGTAGTATATCTCAGATATATTTATCGGTGTGTGTGTGTGCACGCGTGAGCACGTGCATGAGTGTGCATGCACACGTGTGGGTGTTACATCTCATGGGATTAGTTCAGAGAAATCTTGTGGTGAAGAAACCTGTTCTGGGACTTCCCTGGTGGCGCAGTGGTTAAGACTCCATGCTCCCAATGCAGGAGGCCTGGGTTCGATCCCTGGTCAGGGAACTAGATCCAACATGCGTGCTGCAACTAAGAGTTTGTATGCCACAACTAAGGACCCCACGTGCCGCAACTAAGACCTGGCACAGCCAAATAAATAATAAAATAAATAATTTTTTTTCTTAAAAAAGAGAATGCAGTTCTGAGGTGAATACCAGTATTTCTTTCCCAGTGCAAATTTCCCAGTGCAAACTGAATAGGATAAAACCCTCATTTCGGGACCGTGCACTGGTCTGTTCTGACAGTAACTGCACACACGCTGCCCAGGTGATGAGGAAGGCTGTGGCTCACAAAGCATCAGAGGCATGGCTGCTTTGAGGATGCTTTAGCTCAGAGGGCTTGGGGGTGGGGTAGTACTTCTTTTGCTTAAACCCTGCTTAGCTTAGAGCAACATTGCAACACGAGGCCAAAAGTGATAGAGGCTCCTCGGCTTGTGGCTTTAGACTTGTGGCTTGAACGTGCAAATGAGAGGCAGGTCTGTTTTGGTGAGTTTTGGGGTTTGTTTTTGTTTTTGGTGAGTTTTGATCAGTCAGTTTACTTTTTCTAGAATGTGATTTTAAAATGCTTTTATAGAAAACATTTAAATTATTTAAATTCCTGCAAGGAAAAGAGTGTGGTATTGAGACTCTGAAACACTCCAGCTCTTTTTTGTTTTATATTATTAGTTTTTTTGAAGTATAGTTGATTTACAATGTTGTGTTAATTATTGCTGTACAGTAAAATGATTCAGTTGTATATATATATATATATGCATGCTTTTTAAAAATATTTTTTCTATTACAGTTTATCATAGGATATTGAATAGAGTTCTCTGTGCTATACAGGAGGACCTTGCTGTTTATCCATTCTATATATAAAAGCTTACATCTGCTGACCCCAGCCTCCCACTCAATCCCTGCCCCAACGCCCTTTCCCTTGGCAACCACCATTCTGCTCTCTATGTCCATGATTCTGTTTCTCTTTCATAGATAAGTTCATTTGTGTCATATTTTTTATTCCACATATGTGATATCTTATGGTATTTTTCTCTTTCTGACTTACTTCAACTGAGAATGATAATCTCTAGTTGCATCCATGTTGCTGCAAATGGCATTATTTCATTCTTTTTTATGGCTGAGTAGTGTTCCATTGTATATATGTACCACATCTTTATCCATTCGTCTGTCGATGGACACTTAGGTTGTTTCCATGTCTTGGCTATTGTAAAACACTCCAGCTCTTAACTCTTTTTTTAAAAACTTAATTAATTAATTAAATTTTTTTTGGCTGTGTTGGGTCTTCATTGCTGTGCATGGGCTTTCTCTAGTTGCAGCGAGCGGGGACTGCTCTTCATTGTGGTGCGCGAGCTTCTCATTGCGGTGGCTTCTCTTGTTGCGGAGCACGGGCTCTAGGTGCACGGGCTTCAGTAGTTGTGGCTCGTGGGCTCTAGAGCGCAGGCTCAGTAGTTGTGGCACATGGGCTTAGTTGCTCCGCGGCACGCGGACCAGGGCTCGAACACGTGTCCCCTGCATTGGCAAGCGGATTCTTAACCACTGCACCACCAGGGAAGTCCTCCAGCTCTTAACTATTTCCTGGAGAAACAGTTGCTCTTCTAACGTGCATTTCGATCACGGGAGGTTTCCTGGGTGCGTGCCCGTCTACTACCCTGTGTGAGAGCAGAGCAGACTGGGATGGTCACCCCGTTGGGTTGTTGGGGAAACTCACATTTTCATTTAGAGCATTTGGAGGTGCAGCTCTGCGTTCTTTCTTGGCACCATTCGGTCTGCTGCTTCATCTGAAGGAGTGAAGCCTTTCATCTAATTTTGTCACCAATACTAAATGGCCTTTCTATATTTTGACACACTGAATCACCATGTCCGAATGTGTTCCATTATTTATGACGGTTCATGTTCGGGCGTGATGAATCATGGTAGTTTTTTGAGCCCCTGCCTCCCAGAGAGGGGCCCTGCTCCCTCTACTGCTCACCCTTCTTTGAAGCTGGACCCCTGGGCATGGGGTTGCAGTGGGGGGCTGGCACTGCCCACCAGGAGCCCTGCAAGGGGTGGAAATGCAGATGAAAGGGAAGTTCTGGAATCTCCCAGGCCTGCAAGCAGGCAAATCCCTACACAGCAGACAAATGATCGAATGGCGACACAATTCTGCAGGAAAACGGAGCGTCCCTCTGCTCGGGTCTCCATGGCAGCTGGGACCAAGAGTCAATCAGCATGCTCTGCTCTGAGCCCGGTGACGCCGAGAGACGGGTGCGCCAGAAGGAAGAGCCAAGCTGCAGCCACGTATCTGGCCTGTGACCGCCCAGTTCCACCCCGGGGCCCAGAGCCGTGATGCGACTCTCCGGGAAGGTTTGACCTTCACACAACTCAACCCCGGTCCCCTCAACTTTCGGCCCCGTGGTGCTGGGGCAGCTTCCCCAGGAGTCCTAGGTTCCTTACACGTCCACAGCCTCCATCTGGCGACCTGGAGAGTCCACGAGGCAGGCCGAGGGCCCAGCAGTCTCTGAGTCTCTCTGGGCCTTGGCTGGACACTGACTGGGTCTGAGAAAAGCTCATCAAATGCCTGACCATCCCATGAAATGCCCCTCGCGCTCTGGCCCTTCTTCTTGTTTTTTTTTTTTTGCGGTACGCGGGCCTCTCACTGTTGTGGCCTCTCCCGTTGCGGAGCACAGGCTCCGGACGCGCAGGCCCAGCGGCCATGGCTCACGGGCCCAGCCGCTCCGCGGCATGTGGGATCTTCCCAGACCGGGGCACAAACCCGTGTCCCCTGCATCGGCAGGCGGACCCCTCAACCACTGCGCCACCAGGGAAGTCCTGGCCCTTCTTTTAATTTGCTTTTAGTTCCTTCCACATCCTCCCCCAGGAAGCCCCTCGGAGCGCTAGGCTGGGGCAAGGCTCTCCCTGTCCCCTCTGCTCCCCTGTCCCATCAGACCCCAAATTATCCTTTCCTGTCATCATCAGTCTGGGTTTGCCTCCCCGGCTAGACTGGGAGCTCGCTAGGGGGACCGTCTCTTACTTTCACCCACCCTGTGCCTCAGGCCCTAACAAGTCAGCCCCGTGCCTTCCAGGTCTGAAGCCGGGCACCCACGTCAGCATGGTTCTTCCAGATCCGGCTTCTCTCCCCTGGGAGTGCCACCCCCTGCCAGGGTGAGGCGACAGGACCCTGCAGTGCAGGAGGAGGCCGTCCTGATGGGAAGGGTGGCTCTGGCTGTGTGGCCTGGAGCCGGCTGTACCTGCCGTGCTGGCCCCTCTGTGCGGGATCCCAGCCCCGCCTGCTGGCCCCAGGCAGCCTCTCCTTCAGCAACGCTTCTCCGAGGACCCGGGCCTCATGGCAACTTGCAAGATGGTCACACTGAGGAGCACCGGCACTGGGCGCGGCCTTGGACATCCGCCTGCCATCACCCCAGGGGCTCCTACTTAGGAGGTGAGCCTTGCTGAGCACTGACCCTCTTCCGTAAGGGTGTTGGGGGCCGAGGCATCTCCCAGAACTACCCCTCAGGGGTGCTGCACAGCCACCATGTACTTGGCCTTCGTGCCCAGCAACTCATGTAATCCTTGCACAAATACGGTGAAATGGGTGCTGTCTTCCTGTTTCCAGAAGAGGAAATTGAGGCACAGAGACGTTTAGGACCCAGCATCCCAGAGCCAGTGTGTGGCAAAGCTGGGGTTCGAACCCACCTCCATCTGTCTCCTGCTTGACGCACGTGTCCGCTGCAGCAGAAGCTATTTGTGGATAATTTCTCTGATGAGATCTCACGGAAGCCTAGGAGAGGGGTACACTTACTGTCTCTGTTTCATAGGTGAGGAAATCGAAACCCTGAGAGGCCAAGTGACTCGTTTAAGGTCACGCAGCTGAGAAGTAATGTGGATAGGACCCCATCCCAGTCCGTCTGGCTGGGACTCTGGCCATGCTCCCTGTACTTCCAGCCAGCCAAGGGGCCTATAGGCATTGTCGTCAGGGCACCAGCCTTTAGAAGGCCCGAGCTCCAGCCTTTGGAAGGGCTTAGTACCACGTGATGAGCTGCATTTTCCTTCAGAGGGAGCCTGTCTTCACCGCAAGGAGCCAAGCCTCTCCTCGAGGAACCTTGAGCACAGCCTCCTGCTTCCCTGTGGCAGGGCTGAGGCCACGCTGGGTCAGGTGTGGGCTTCAGCGGAGGACAGTTATTGGGCCTCTGAGCTGTTTGTGCTGATTTTCCTATTAAGCCATTGTTCACATCAGGGTGAGGCAGCCGGGCTTGGGATAATTACTGGTTTTGCAGATCAGCAGAGTACAAAGGAAGGTCTGCTGTTGGTAAACAGTTTGGCAATTTGAAGAGCAAATTGTGGCTTGTATGAGCCGGGGGAATGCCAGGCTGCTCCTCTGGAAACGCCGGGGAAGGAAGCCAGTGTCTGGAGTCAGAGGCGGGGGCCGGTGGGGAAGAGGCGGCGGCGGCAGAGCTGGACTCAGCATGGACCCTCACTGCCGCAAATGGCCACCCCCGTGGCAGGCGCCCCACTGGGTGTGGAGGGGTCTTGCCCCAGGATTTTGGTCCAACAGAAGAAAGGCATGTAGGCAGGTCTTAAAACAGTGAAATACCATCTCACACCCTCTAGGATGGCTATCATCAAACAAGGGAAAATAATGAGCGTTGGCCAGGATGTGGAGAAACCAGAACCTTTGTGCTGATGGGAATGTAAACGGGTGCAGCTGCTGTGGAAAAGAGTAGGGTGGGTCCTCAAAAAGTTAAATATAGAGCTAGCATAGGATCCAACCATTCCACTTCTGAATATATACCTCGAAGAAATGAAAGCAGAGACTGGGATGGATATTCGTACACCTGTGTTCATAGCAGTATCATTCACAACAGCCAAAAGGTGGAAGCAACCCCAATGTCCACCAGTGGATGAAGGGGTAAACAGTAAACATGGAATATTATTCAGTCATAAAAAGGAAGAAAATCCTGATGCTTGCTACAACTTGGATGAACCTCGAGGACATCATGCTAAGTGAAATAAGCCAGTTACGAAAACACAAATACTGTATGATTCTACTTCTGTGGGGAACCTAGAGTAGTCGTCTTCAATAGAGACAGAAAGTAGAAAGGAGGTTGCCAGGGGCCAGAGTGAGGGGAAGATGGGGAGTTGTTTAATGCGAGAATTTCTGTTTGGGAAGATAAAATCCTGGAAATAGGGGTTTCCCTGGTGGCACAGTGGTTAAGAACCTGCCTGCCAGTGCAGGGGACGTGGGTTTGAGCCCTGGTCCGGGAGGATCCCACGTGCCGCGGAGCAACTAAGCCCGTGCGCCACGACTACTGAGCCTGTGCTCTAGAGCCCGCGAGCCACAACTACTGAGCTGGCGAACCATAACTACTGAGCTGGCGAGCCTAGAGCCCGTGCTCCACGACAAGAGAAGCCACCGCAGTGAGAAGCCCGTGCACCGCAACAAGAGTAGCCCCCACTCGCCGTAACTAGAGAAAGCCCGTGCGCAGCAACGAACACCCGATGCGGCTAAAAATAACTAAAATAAATAAATTTATTTAAAAAAAATTCTGGAAATAGATGGTGGTGATGGTACAACAATATGAATGCACTTAATGCCACTGAAATGGGCACTTAAAAATCTGGAAATAGTCAGTTTTATGTTAGATATATTGCACAAATGCAGCAGTGCTCGGGTGGGGATCTGAGAGCACAGACCTGCTGGGGAAACACAGCAGCTAGGCAGTAGCCCATTTCCCCCGAAGCCACATGGGGGGTGGGAGCAGGGGACCACAGGTCCTAGTAGCAAATTTGGCAGTGAGGACGGATTAATTCATTAATAATCCAGCAAGCATTGACGGCACCTGATCTCGCATTTGCTGCCTGTGAGACCCAGGACACGGCCCTCTCTGGGCGACCCCAGACCCCAGGAGACGGCGCAGGCAAGGAGGCACCAGGCCGTGCGGTCCGGCGGGCTCTGCCTGCCGTTGGGGCCACGGTGGGGCTCTCTGCGGGGTATTTGTGCCTTTCGCATTAGGTCCCCATTAATAGCGCAGTAATTTCAGGTTTGGCTGAGAAGAATGCACTCCGTCAGCCGGCGTCTGTCATTTCCAGTAATGACTGTGTTCTGCTCTTGCTGCGAGGTGCCCTGAAGCACTTATTTTCGTGAACTGAAGAACAGCTGCCGGCCGGCTGTGTTGGTTTTGTTCCGGGGGTCACGGCTCAGGCCTTTTCCCACAGGAATTTAACAGTCAGCTCGGGGTGAATCGGGGCCCATCGTGTGTTCTGTCTCCGGAGACACTGGCTTCGCTGGCAGGTCAGAGGCTGGCTGGCTGTCACCTGTGGCCTCCCTCTGAGGGGGGGCCCGTTAATCAGGACGATGACATCGAAGATGGTGATGACCGCTTTCAGGGGCACAGCTCTTTACAGTTTATGCCACACGTTCCCAGTCAATAACTCAATTTCATCTTCATAGCCACACAGGAATGTCCTGATTTTCCACGTGAGGCTCAGAGAGGGTCAAGAAACCCATCACCCAGTTGGTCACCAGTACAGACCACACCCCTACCCCGATGCGACTGGTTCCAGGGCGGAGATCACCCCGCCCACGGCTGTGGGGTTTAGAGACTTTGCGCCTCAGTGATGCGCCTTTCACCCTCCATAAAACGGCGGGACACAGACAGGCACAACGAGGGGAGCTAGAGATACGGTGGATGGGACGGGACGGGGGCTGCGAACCGTGAAGGGCCCTGAGTATGGGAGAAAGGTCAGGGTGGCGTGGGTCGCTCCCTCCACCTCTGCCTCAGGACAGATCCGCGTGCTGGGAATCGTCTCACTCAGGGAAATGCGGCTCCGGGCCCAGGAGTACAGCAGTGGTGGGTCAATTCTCATCGGCTCTAAAGGGATGACAACGAATGACTCCTCCTGAGACAGTCAAGCAAGTTTCCAGTAGGAGCCGGTGTCACAGAGGGGGCTGAGCGGAGCCAGCGCTGGTGACACCGATTGAGGCTCTTGGGGAAGAGGCCGGATGGGGAGTGTCGACAAGCTGGCCAAGGGTCGACTGGCCGCCAGCCCGGCCTGCGCCATCCTCCAGGGCTGGGGTCAGCAGAGCTGATGACCTTGTCTTCACAAACCAGGGAGACCTGGAGAGGTTTCACACGTTCCCTCCGCTTCCAGGAATTGGGTTGAGTACGAGCAAAGCCACTGCATTGACCCGTGCCCGACACAGATCCCGTGCTGGGGCGAGGAGAGGGGAGAGCTGCTAAAAGCGTCCTGGCTCGACCGTACCAGAACCCGCTCTTCTTTAGGGACCGGTCCCTCACCCACTCGAAGTCCTTATGTCCTGTTCCTGTTCCGAGCGGACCCCATTCCCCCTGGCCCTGAGGTGTTCCAGAAGTGGGCACGGAAGCAGGTCTGGCCACCGAGAGCCTCTGCTTCCTGGGTCAGGATGGCAGGGACCCAATGTGGGGCTGGCGGGACTGAGACCCGTCTCTCCCTTGGGGTGGCTGAGGTGCTGAGTGAAGGGCTGGCAATACCTTTGCCATCACAAAGAACGGAAGCAGCTGCCAGGAGAGCAGTTGACAGAGGAAGACCAACCCAAACATGCCGCTCATCTGAGCCCCTGATCCAGCTGAGTCTGAATCCCAAGGCCCCCCTGCCCCCCGCCCTTCCCGAGCCGATAAATTCCCTTTTCTGCTGTAACTAGATGCCGCTGGGCTCCTGTTGTTAGCAACCAAAAGTGTTCCAACTAAAAATACACTAGGTATTTTAACTTCTTTAAACCTTGTTCTAAATTATGTATTGCCCTTTTAAATATAATCATTAGTGGTTGGTAATAATTTACCTTCAGGTCTTTTAATAAAATGTTCTGCTCCATAGAAAACCCTAATTGAGTGGAGAAGCATTTAATAAAGGTGGCCTTGCTGTGGCATGCCCCGGGGAGGCCTAGCTGGTGGAGAAGAAGGCTTTGCCAGCCCCTCTTGTAGTCATCACAGTGCCCGTGGGGAAATAAAGCACCCTTGGGTGGCCAACCCCACGAGGCTGGTGATGGCAAAGTACCAAGGATGATGGAAGCCCGTGCAGGGAGCTGTAGGGTAGGTGGTCCTGGTCCAGCAGGGAGGAAGGAATGGGCTCAGCTCTGTGTCTCAAGCTTCCCCCGGGTCAGGTACCATGCTGGGCCCCTTAGATTCACTGGGTAGTTTCATGCTCAACAGCTAGGCTGCAAGTAGATGTTATTGTCCTTGTCTAGCTACCGAGAACCAGAAGGTCGGACCCCATTGATGTCTTCAGCTAGTCAGTGGCCAAGTAGGAACTTGAGCCCCAACTGTCTACCCCCTTTCATGGACACCGTCATCTCCTCTGATCTTCGTGAAGTCCTTCAGCTGCTGAGTGGAGGTGACCTCAGTCCATTGAGGAAGACGTGGTCACCAGCTGCCCGCTGCCTGTTCCTGCTGTGACCAGCCCAGAGCCCTGGTGGCACCTGTCTCAGCTGGCCCTTGAATTGGGAAATGATGTGTCCCAGATGCAGTGCTGGGGAGCCAGACGCTCAGGCATCCTCTCAGAGGTTGGAGGTCGTCACCCCAAGAAATACTCAAGTGTTCATTAATCAGAGGTGGGAGGTTGTGACCCCAAGAGATACCCAAGGGTTCATTAAGCAGACGCCCATGCACCTGGCTGCCAGGCGCGTGGTCGGGCTGTAAGGACTGAATTTAAGGCTAGTTTGCACCCCAAGCAAATGCGCCAAGGGGCACAGGGCACGTGTCAGGGAGACGGAGGCCCCTCCCCGGGGAAATGGGGCCAGGACGACCTCTCTCTACAGCTTTGCGGTCAGAGAGCTCTCGCGGCATCACCGGGTGCTGTGAGAAATGCAGCAGCTCAGGCCCCACCCCAGACCTGCTGAACCGGAATCTGCATTTTAACCAGTTCTGCACATTTGAGAGGCCACGCACTGGAGACGAGGGGAGAATCAGTGCAGTTCCCCGTTTACAACTGTGCCGTAAACTTTGGACGTCCTGGGTAATGGGGAGGGGCAGCTATTGATAGTGATCTTTGAGGCCCCTCCGAGGTGGGTAGAGGCAGGGAATGTTATCCTCACTTTACAGATGAGCCCACTGAGGCCCAGAGAGGACAGGTGACAGTCTGAGGTCCCAGGCCGGGCTCTGGGCACCACACACCCGGAGGCAGGTGTGGCAGCTGGTAAATGGCCGAGTGAGATGCTCACCCAGGCCTGTCTGATGTTCCAAGACGCCTTCTCAGTGGGTTTCCTTCCCCAGACCCTGTTTGAGGGATTCTGAAGGCCTTGAGACTAGGTCAAGAGTGGGTGAAGGGTCAGAGCAAGGAGGGGTAGCTGGGTCTGAGAGGGGCTGTGCTGGGCTTTGAAAACATCTGGGACCAGGGACTTCCCTGGCGGTCCAGTGGTTAGGACTCCGCACTTCTACTGCCAGGGACGCGGGTTTGATCGCTTGTCGGGGGACTGCGATCCTGCACTCCTTGCGGCGGTGGCCAAAAAACTAAAGAAGAAAAGAGAGAACCAGGCACAGCCTCTCAGGGCTCTGGACGCTGGCTGACAGCATCCTGGGGTGGGGCTGGGGGGCAGCCAGGCTGACGCCGAGTTGCCGGAAGCCAGCAGGGGAATGAAGAAGCCATGACTGAGGCCCCCTCAGCGCCCTCCTTCCTCCTTCCTTTCTCTCCCCTCTTTCCTTCCTTCTACGAACACTTTCTCTGCATTCCCTGTGCTAAGCTCTGTGCCCACGTCTGACCTCAGACCCTTCTGGATGCCACCGGGGAGACAGACAGTGTGTCACCATCGCAGGTTCTAGGCTGGGGGGAGAGAGCAGGGGCTCCGATCCAGGGGGGAGCTCTGACCCCAGGCCAGGTGAGGTGCAGGCTCAGGCCACACGAGTCACATGGTAAGTTAGACCTCAGCTTTGTCTGACTCAGCAAAGAGGGAAGAACACGCGTGATGACTAGACAAGTGGTGTCTAAAATCCAGAATGTGGTCTGAATTAAAAGATAATTTCCCTGAGGGACTTCCCTGGTGGTGCAGTGGTCGAGAATCTGTCTGCCAATGCAGGGGACACGGGTTCGAGCCCTGGTCCGGGAAGATCCCACAAGCCGCGGAGCAACTAAGCCCGTGTGCCACAACTCCTGAGCCTGCGCTCTAGAGCCCGCGAGCCACAACTACTGAGCCCGTGAGCCACAACTGCTGAGTCTGCGTGCTGCAACTACTGGAGCCCGCCCGCCTAGAGCCTGTGCTCCACAACAAGAGAAGTCACCACAGTGAGAAGCCCGAGCACCTCAACAAAGAGCAGCCCCCGCTCGCAGCAACTAGAGAAAAGCCCGCGCGCAGCAACGAGGACCCAATGCAGCCAAAAAGAAAGAAAGAAAGAAAGAAAGAAACACGAAAAAACGTAATTTCCCTTAGCTTTGAATTTCCAAAGTGGATGCCCACCGAGCTGTGAGTCTTTCCCCGTGTCGGGGCTGTGGCCACACCCACCCCATCAGGGCCACTCAGTTTTCAGAACTCTGGGGGAGGGTTCACCACCCCCCTCCCTACGCTGCACCCAGAGAGGTTAAGTAACTTGGGCAAAGCTTAAAGGACGGAGTCCAGATTGGTCAGATCCATGCGCAGCCTGCCTGACCCCAAAGCTTGGCCCCCGGCCCCCGGGTGGGGTTAGGGGCCCGCGGTCTCTCAGTTCTCTCACTGTGAGCGCCTTCCCTCAAAGGAGCGGGAGTGAAGGAGGACGCCTGGAATCTTCCATGGCTCCTCCTGAGATGCCCCGGGGGCCTGTCCGACTTCATTGCATTGTGTCTTCTTCTCTCTCTGTACTACATTAAGAGGTTGCTTTTTGTTTTTAAGTCAATTTTCTGTTTGAAGCCTAAGTGTCTGAACATGGCATAGCGTGGCAGGCCTGGTCCCCAGGAGCTTGATCCACCTCTCCTGCGCCCCTCGCCTCTCCCTGCGGTTGCCGGCCGCTGTTTTGTTCCAAGGCCAAACCCCCCTTGTCCGCAGCCCAGCCGTCTTGCCGGGAGGCCCCGGGCTGAGGCCGCAGCCCCCCACTCCCATCGCCACTGCTCCATTCCAGGTGAGGATGGCCGGTACCCAATCAGGTTTGCCAGACCCTGGGTCACCCCCGAGGCATCCCCCCCATGAAGGTCAGGGGGCTGCTGCTGAGTCCGGCCCCACGGCCTCATCTGTGCCTCTGGAGTATATAGCTGGGTGATGTTCAGTATGGCCCTGCATTTTGCAGGCCTCCGGTACAACATTTCAGCTGTGACCCAGAAACTTCTGAAATATTAAAATCTCATCTGCTCCTGAGCTTCTCCAGGGCTGCAGAGTCCACTGACTTCCTGCGGTTTCACGGGTCGATTTTGGACCGCGGCTGTTCACCTCCCTTTACAGAGTGAGTGGGGCTGTGTGCAGGTGCCCCTCTCGGACTCCATCACCTGCCCTCAGCCCTTGGCTACTGCCCCATCCCCTCTGCCCAGTGAGGACTCGCGGGGCCCTCCCCTGAGGCAGCTCACTGCTCACTGGGCCACCTTGCCTGGCAGACAGTTCTGGAGCAGCAGTGACCCCCACGGCAGCACAGCTCTGACCCCCGACCTTCATCAGTGGGATCTGGCCCCTAGAGGGCTCACACCCCAGTGTTCTTTTTTGCCCAAAGCCCTCTGACTTGGGGTTTCTGCCAGCATTCTACAAGTCACTCAACAAGGTATTCCAGTAAGAAATTTACTGCTCCGTAAGAAATCACCCCAAAACGTAGTGGCCCAAAGCACCACCAATCATTTTATTATCTCTCGTGGTTTCTATGTGTTAGGAATTTGGGAAGAGTCCAGCTGAAAGGCTCTCATGTGGCTTCAGTCAGACATGCCGAGGGGCTGAAGGCCTTCGGGGCTGACCAGGCATCTCTCTTTTCTTGAAGCCCCAGGGTCCCTCCACACAGGTGAGTTTGGGCTTCCTTACAACATGGCGGCCTCATGGTAGACCAGCAGCTTATTGGTGGCTAAGGCTTCCAGAGCACATATTCCAACGAGCCAAGTGGAAACTGGTGAAAGAGATGCTTGGAGGGATTTGGGACGAGACAGGCGTACTCTGTGGAAGGTGAGCTTGAGCACGAGATGACTCTCCAGGACAGCCTCTGGCCTCTCATCCCCCTCCTGCGACAGCCATCATTGGTGCCTCTGCTGGGGAAATAATGGTGTGTGTCTTGTCCTGGCCCTCTGTCCCTCTCTCTCTTTCCTTAATGCCAGGCCTCTGGATCGCTCTTCAGTTCTTTCACCATGGACTCTTTCTTTTCTTTTTTCTTTTTCAGATGGGCAGGAGTAGCCACTATCCTTACTTCTAGCACATTAGCTTAGTTTTACCTGTTTTTCAAACTTCAGTGGAATCACATGGTGTGTATTCTTTCTACATGTTCATCTCCTCTGTCTGGACTCTCACCTGCATGCGTTTGCGGGATTCCTCTACTTCGTTGCACATGGCTGCAGTTTACTCTGTCTCATCTCTGTAGCGTATTTCGTTGTATGCTTGATTGTACTGCTGTTTATTCATCCATTCTTCTGTTCTATTTCTGAGGGGCATTTGGGTCATTTCACTTCTTGCCAATACAAATAGTGCTGCTAAGAACATCCCAGTGCATATTTTTGGTACACAAATGTACATATGTCTGTTGTACATAGGAGCTAACTGGGGCATAGGTAGGCATATATTTCAGAAGGCTCTTGCAGGATCTGTAAAGATGAATCACCTGGTTCTGGGGCCATGCTGGAAGCCCCAGCAGGTGTGAGAGCAGGCAGTGCACCACTGGGCCACACCCCAAGACCACCCTTCACCTCGACCCCGAGACCCTTAGGAGAAACCCCAGCTATTCTACACCTGGCTTGGACGGCCTCTGGGTAAACAGGGCTGTCTGCCGCCCAGGACCCTGGTCACTACTGTTTCAGTGGGTGAACTAGCCCACCAAGGTGATGGGGGAATTGAGATTTTGATTACAGATTAATAACAAAAGTTGTTACAATGAAAACAGAAGCCACAGGAGAGCAGGCCCGGGATGCCTGAGGCTTTGTCCTCTGAGTCTGCCCAGTGAACCCAATCTTGTGAACTTTCAGTAAGGGGAAGGGTTCTCCCTTCCTGGGCCCAATCTGAGCTCCCAGAAGGCTCTGGGGCTGTAGCCTGGGGTCTCTGTAGATTAGCCAGTGGTTTCTACATACTGGAATCATCTGTGGGGCTTCAAGGATACTGATGTCTGGGTCTCACCTTAGAGGTTGGGGTTTAATTGGTCTGGGGTGATACCTGGGCTTGGAATTTTAAAACTATCCCCAGGTGTGTCAGTCAGGGTCAATGGGAGAAGCAGAACCACCTATGCATGTGGTATGCATGCGTGCATATAGGTAGGGGCAGTAGATATGCAGTATGTATGCCTGTGCGTAAGAAGCATGTGGGGGGCTATGTAGGTAGTATGTGTGCATGTGGTTGGCGTGCATGTGTGTGTATGTATACGAAGAGATTCATCGTAAGGATTTGACCTTGCGCAACTCTGGAAGATGGTTAAGCAGTCTCTGTAAGGCTCTTATCTTCACCTGATGATGCTGGAGTCCCCAGGACAAAAAGGTGGGAGGGAAGTGGGATGTCAGGCAGAGAGAACACGAATAAGCTGGAACCCTGGAACACGAGCTGGAGTCCATGAGGATGGACTGAAACACACTTCAGTCCTTGTTGCCTCTGACCTCAGCGGGTGGGTGTCCCCCAGAAGCTGGGCCCTCGTCACAGAGTTAAGCACACACACCTGTTTTCTTAATTTCCTCTTTGGACTGTATAGAAACACAACTGTTTTACGTGTTGATTTTGTGTCCTGCTACTTTGCTGAATTTGTTTAAATCGTTCTAACAGTTTTTTGTGAAATATTTAGAGTCTTATACATTTAAGATCGTATCATCGAACAGAGATAATTTTACTTCTTCCTTTCCATTTTAGAGGCCTTTTCTTTCTTTTTTTTTGCCTAGTCTCTCTGGATAGAACTTCTAGTACTATATTTAATAGAAGTGGTAGAAGTTCCTTGCTCTGTTCCTGACCTTACAGGAAAAGCTTTCCGTCTTCCACTAGTGAGCATGGTGTTCGCTGTGGATTTTCCATGTATGGCTTGTATTATGCTGAAGTAGTTTTCTTCTATTCCTAGTTTATTAAGCATTTTTATCATGAAACTTCTATTCCTGGTTTACTGAGTGTTTACTGAGTGTTGAATTTTGTCAAATGTTTTTTCTGCATCCGTTGAGATGGTCACACGTCTTTTTTCCCTTCATTCTGTTAATGTGAGATGTCACATTGATGGATTTTTGTACGTTGAACAATCCTTGCATTCTAGGATAAATCCCACTTGTGGTCCTTTTAATATACTGCTCAATTCTGTTTTCTGGTATTTTGTGGAGGATTTTTGCATCAGTGTTCATAAGGGATATCTTTTCTTGTATTGTTTTTGTCTGACTTTGGTGTTTTTGTCTGGCTTTGGTGTCAGGGCAATGCTGGTCACAGTGTTCCCTCCTCTTCAATTTTTGAAGAAAGTTTGAGAAAGATTGCTGTTCTCTAAGTATTTGATAGAATTCACCAGGGAAGCCATCAGGTCCAGGGCTTTTTTGGTTGGCTTTTAAATTTTTTTTTTTTTTTTTTTTTTTTTTTTTTTTGCGGTACGCGGGCCTCTCACTGCTGTGGCCTCTCCCGTTGCGGAGCACAGGCTCTGGACGCGCAGGCTCAGCGGCCATGACTCACGGGCCCAGCCGCTCCGCGGCATGTGGGATCTTCCCGGACCGGGGCACGAACCCGTGTCCCCTGCATCGGCAGGCGGACTCTCAACCACTGCGCCACCAGGGAAGCCCTGGATTTTAAATTTTTTACTACTGATTCAATCTCCTTGCTACTTATAGATCTATTCATATTTTCTTTGTTACTCAGTCTTAGTAGGTTTTGTGTTTCTAGAAATTTGTACATTTTGTGCAGGCTATCCAACTTTTTCTATTCTCTACTTTGCTTATCTCTGCTCTAATCTTTATTATTTCTTTTGCTAGCTTTGGGTTCAGTTTGTTCTTCTTTTTTCTAGTTCCTTAAGTTGTAAATTCAGGTTGTTGATTTGAGACCTTTCTTCTGCTTTACAGTAAGTGTTTATAGCTACAAATATCTCCCTTAGCACTGTTTTCACTGTGTTCTGTAGGTTTTGATATGTTGTGTTTTTGTTTTCATTTGTCTCTAAGTATTTTCTAATTGCCTTTATGATTTCTTGTTTGACTCATTAGTTGTTTAAGACTGTGTTGTTTAACTTCCACAAGTTCGTGAATTTTCCAGTTTTCTTTGTGTTTTTGACTTCTAACTTCATCCTCTTGTGGTCAGAGAAGATACTTTCTACAATATTTATCTTTTAAAATCTACTGAGACTTAATACGTGGCCTGGCCTATGGTCTATCCTGGAGAATGTCCCGTATGCCCTTGAGAAGAATGTGTGTTCTACTGTTGTTGGGTACAGTGCTTTATATGTCTGTTAGACCTGTTTGGTTTATTTGATTGTGCAAGTCCCCTGTTTCCTTACTTATCTTCTGTATGGTTGCTCTATTCTTTATCGAGAGTAGGATATTGAAGTCTCCAACTATCACTGTAGGATGAATGTATCTTTGGGGGAGACATAATTCAACCCATAACACCCCCCCCAAATATATCCACATCAACATCCTTAAAACCTGCAAGTGTTACCTGACATGGTGAAAGGGACTTTGCAGGTGTGATTACATTAAGGAGGGGAGGACTATCTTGGATTATCCAGGTGGGTCCAAAGTAATATCTTACAGAAAAGAGAGGGCAGGAGGGTCAGAGCCAGAGACAGAGATGTGAGGACAGAAGCAGAGGTCAGAGTGATGCAGGGGTGTGAGCCAAGATCAGGACAGACACTGGAAGCTGGAGGCCAGGAAGTGGATTTTTCCTTGGAGCCCCCAGGAGGGGCACAGCCTGCCAGCCGACTTCAGATTCCCACCTTCCAGAGCCCTCACGGAATAAACGTGTGTTGTCTTAAGCCACTCTGTCGGTGGTCATTGGTCACAGCAGCCTGTGGAATCTGATACAGTGCCCAGGCACCAGGGAGGTCTCAGGGCTGGAGGAGCCAGAGCCTGGGGTCGCCCTATGTTCTTGACCCCGAATTCCAGACTGCGAGGACTTCTCTGTGTGACCTTGAGCAAGCCACCCCCTCTCCTCTACCCCTCAGTCATCCTGCCGGTAAATGAGGGAGTTGACCCACATCCAGCATTTTGAGGCTCTGGAATTCCCACCCATGGTACCCCCCCTCCCAGCCAGGTAGGGCCCACAGAGAGGCACCCATTTCTCACTACATCAAGGGAAGACATTTAAAAATAAGCAGCAGCAATCCAGTCTCCCATCGCTTCGTGAAAGAAAGGACACATGTGTGCACCTCAGCACCAAGGCCAGAACTTTACATGGGACACGCTTGGCTTTAGGAGAGTCACCCCACAAACACTGTTGTCACTTTGTCACAGGCAGGCCACCAGAGCTCCTCTTCCAGAGGGTTGGAGCAGGACTCCGAGATCAAGCTTCCTGGCGGCATCGCCCAACCAGCCCCAGCTCCTGCCTCGTCCTCTCCTGCCTCTCCCGTCCCCTCACCCGCAGGTTCAGTTGCTCCCTCCCAGCAAAAATCCAGTCAAGGTGCCAATTTTAACAGCCAGAAACCCATCAGGAACTGTTAACTGTCTATGGGGAGGAACAGGACCTGAAGACACAGCACGCGTGTGCAGGGCATCGGCCCCCGTGACCTCCCGCTGGCCTGGGAGCCTGCAGGCATCGTGAGTGCCTTCCAGAACGTAGCTGTTTTGTCTCCTGAGACTCTTTCCTCAAACCCATCATCTTAGAACCGGTTTGCAGGGCAGAAATAGAGACACAGATGTAGAGAACAAACGTATGGACACCAAGGGGGGAAAGTGGGGGGAGCTGGTGGAGGGATGAACTGGGAGATTGGGATTGACACGTAGACACTAATATGTATAAAATGGATAACTAATAAGAACCTGCTGTATAAATAATAAATAAAATAAAATTCAAAAATTCCAATAAAACCCCCAAAACCCATCATCTTAACTTGCCCCCCTCCTCCTGCGACCCCAGGCACCACCGGGACGTCACTGGCTGTGCTGAGCCGTCCACCTGCTTTCCAGCTGAGCTGCTCTGCCCCAGCACTAGATGACCCTGACGCGTCCCCTGGTGTGTCCTCTTGTCTTCCATTGTCAGGAAACTTTTTACTTTCTGTCTCCCTTTTTTTAAACATCGGATCTCACTTTAGGACACAGGCTTTCTGACTTTCTGTTTTGACAGCCTGGAAGTTTCCCTTCTTGTTGTGCCGCGTGCCGGCCAGGAGAGGTCGTTGTACAAGTGCCCTGGGGTGATGAGACCGTGCGGCAGAGCCCAGTTTGATTGGAGGGGTTTTGCGAGCTGGTTGTTCAAATGTGGTACCTGGGTGGGAGCGTCGACACCGCGGATATCGGGAGCGCTGCACGTGGGGTGTCTGGCCCGTTTACAGCGACGGGGCTCCGGCAGCCTGAGGCCTTCCTCATCTAGCTCAGGGGGGCTCGGCCCGGGCTCACATGTGGAGTTGCCTGGGGTCTTTTAAGTCAGTTGCCTGGGCAGCACTACAAACCAACTAAATCAGAATCTCTGGGACCAGGGCCTGTGCACCGACACCTCCTCGTCTTCCCCGGAGATTTTAATGCCCAGCCAAGGCTGAGAGCCAAGACTGGAACCTTCTTTTGAGAGCCGCTCACTCCCAGGGGACCAGGTGGATGGACCAACTCCGTCCAGTCCAGGCCCGGCTCGCTGCCCAGAGCAGCGCTGGGGTCTGTCTGGGGAGCAGAAGAGGCTGCTCCTTCGCTGAAGAAAGTGTGTTCGTGCCACAGACCAGCCCTGACTCCAAGCCCGGTGTTTACCAAGACTTAACTGGCTCTTATCTCACCGCGGAAACTCCGGCGGGCAGCTGGGGGGCACACCTTTGGGAAGCACAAACACACTTGTTTGTTAACCTCCCTGCTGACCTTGGGCGAGCCCTGCCCCTCCCTGGGCCTCTGCCCTTGGTGGCAGGGGTGGGGTGGGGGGGAAGGGCTGCGGTTACAACTTTGCCCCTGCCGACAGCTCAGGCTGGAATCACACGTTTTCCTTTCCAGCAGATGCACTCAGAGAGGGGAGGAGATCGCTAGCATCCCAAACAGTGGGTCTGGACACCACGCTGCCTCTGAAGTGTGGGCTCCAGGGTCCCTGTCTCAGGCTTCCTGCAAGGAAGCCCCAAGGCTGTGACTGTAGGCTCGGAGGGGCAGTATGCACAGGAAGGATGGGGGGCTCTGAGGGCGGGAGGATTCGGGGAGCAATTCAGGAGCCCACCATTTAGGATGCTTTTGCCCCTTCTCATTGGCAGAACCTCAAAGGTCTGGGTGGGACCGGCTCCATCTCCCTCTTTGCAGTGACCTGATCGAGGTGGGAGACTTGGCTGGGGAAACAGAGTCCTGACCATTAACAGGCAGTCGCTCCCAGGAAAGAGCTGCACCCCCATTAATATCAAGGCCAATCCTCCTTCCTCCTTCCTACCTCTGGAATTATTCACAGATGTAAGACGGAGGTTATCCCTTCAGAGCCCAGCTCAGGCACCTGCTGGGCGCTTATTTCATGCCCCGCATGAGCTCGAGGCCGCCATCCCTCCTCCACGCAGCACTGGCCAACCAGCCCAGCACGGCCTCACCCTCTGACCTCTCATTGTTTGACCCGTCCCACTCTGTTATATTCCATTGGGAATCGTCCTCCCAGTGTTTAGGGTTTCCCCATGGGACTGTAAGCCCACAAGAAGACCCCCGCTGCTCTCCCAATCACCGATTCGGGCAGCAGGGGGAAGGGCGAGTGAGTGACCCATAGGGTCAGACAGACTCGAGTCCAGATCCTGACTCCGTCCCTCACCAGCCAAGTCTCTCATTGTTCATGTTGGAGCAGGTGACATTGTTGTAGGAGACACTGCAGGCTGTTCCCAGGCCCCTGTCCTCGTCTTCCTGGATACACTTCCCAGCCTCTTTGCAGACCTCTGTGGTTATCAAGCCATCATTCATTTGCGGTCTATTTGTCACAGCAGCTAGAGTTATCGCAAGTAACACACTGCCTCACAGCTGTTGGGGAGATGAAATAAAGCATGTGAAAGGGCCTGGCCCAGTGCCTGGAACACAGAAAGTGGGGGGTCCTTACTAGATGTCAGTTTATTTCTTTCCTAATTAATATTAATTGTTCCCAAGCATGTGGATAAACATGGCCTCAGACCTTTTCTATGACTCTGGATTGGTGGCTTAGCTTGTTTTAAATTTATATTATTAATTAATATGAATTATAATATACACGATTATAATTATTTTATAAGTACCATAAGCTTAGGCGTTGTCAGGACCCCAGTTTTTAAGGTGCCACCATAGGATACTTTGTGCTCACAAAGCCGTCCCAGTCAAGGAGCTTTGGGTTGCAGGTGACAGAAAACACTTTCACCGGCTGAAGCAAAATCAGTGGTTGACCAATCAGTGAATACACCAATAGTGACTGATGGGCTCACAATGTGTCATGCAGGTATGGCTGTATCCAGCACTCAGAAGATGCCTCAGAGAACTCGTCCCTCAGTTGCGGGTTACTCTGCACAAGAGTTCTCACGTGAGGGGGGGCGAGACGGTCCCCAGCAGTCCCACCGCCACACCCCACCCCAGCTCAGAAGAAACCGTCTCTCTCCAAACATTGCAGTTTGGAGGTAGGTGTCTGAATCTTGAGTATCATACATTTGGCTCGCGGATTGAGGCTGTCCCTCTTGTCGTGAGGCAGTTTTACTGGAGTCTCTGGGCCCTTCCTAAAAGACCAGAAATATCCGCTTATTCGCGTCCGGCAGGCAAGCCAAACGGAAAACCAGGTCACAGGGAACAAGCTAAAGGAACTGGGAAGATTTCAGGCTGGAGAAGGGATGCTTGAGGAGGTCGTGAGAGCTGTCTTCAGGCTCTGCCGACGGGGGTCCTGTCCGTGTGCCGCGCGATTCTGGAAGGGAGAGGCAGGACGGGCACAGGGGACGGCTTTCGCGCTAACTGAGGAGCTCCTGTGGCACGCCAGGGCCTGGTGCTGGAAGGGCTCCTCGGGGTGGTGAGCGGCGCTGGGGCTCTGAGGATGCGCAGCTTGCAGTGACCCTGCAGTGGGAGCCAGGAACCTGGGGTGGGACCCGCATCGTGGCTCTGCCCGGACCAGGCCGGCCAGCGGGTCTCCCAGGCCCAGCATTCTCGTCTGTCCAGAAGGCGTGCTGAGGCCTTCCTTGCAGGAGATCAAATGAGGGCAATTGGGGTGGAGCTTTCTTTGCAAAGAGCAGCACATTAAACAGATGTGACCACGCTCGGCCCAGGAAGCTGCAAGGGCCATGGGCGAAGGGAGTGTCATGACTAAAGTGGGGTGCCAGGGAGGGAAGGTGTGCAAGGCCTCCCCCCACCCGCCCCTGGCCGAGAAGGGGTGTGCCCGCCTGTGCGCAGATGGTGGGGTGCCCTTGACTGGAGCTCTACACAGGCCTCTGACAAGCGTCTTCAGATCCCTACAAAATGCCAGGGATGGGCTCCCCAACCCCAGGGGCTCACAGCGCCATGGAGAGCGGGACAGAGACTGAACAAGGGGCGTGATAAACACATAAGGTGATCCGTGTTATGGAAAAAGGTGGGACACGATAAAGGCAACTGAGCGAGTGTGCGTGGGGGGCTGAACACTCACCCCAAGGAAAAGGAGTTGCAGCAAGAACACGACGGTGTGAAAGGCAGAGTCGGAACCCAAGCTTCTGACTGAGCTGGGGTCGCCACCCTGGGGAGCCCGAAGCCGCCTCCCCCAGTCATGGGGCCCCTCCCCCCATGCGGGTGAGCTCAGGAGCCACCTGGACGAGCAGAGATGGGGGTGGGAAGGGGCTCTTACCACAGGAGGGGCAAGGCCAGCTGTGCCAGGATGAGAGACACCTTTCCCTGATGGATCCAACTGAGCCCCACCCTTGCAGGTAGGAGCCAGGCCCCCAGGTCTCCCCAGGGAAGGGGAGAGACTCTCCAACCCAGCCAGCAGGGCCTGCAGACTTCATTTTATCAAACTCCGATCCACGTAGGCGTCCCTCTGGCTGCTTCCTGTCAGCTGGGCTCCAGGCCAGGCCCAGTCAACTTTCCTGGAAATGTCCTAGCGGGAGGCTGTGGGCTGTGGAGTCTGGTGGAAGAGGGTTCTAATTCCACTGGACCCTGGAGCTGGGAGTCAACTCTGGGGGAGCCTTTGATTCCCCCTCTGAAAATGGAGAATGTGATGCCTCCTCTTAGGGTCAAATGGGCCAGTCCCTGAGACATTTAGCCAGTGGCTGGCTTGCAGGAATTGCTCGGTAATTCCCAGTGTCTGGGGTCGTGGGTGGAGTTTGTAGGCCTTGAAGCGCCTCTGAAGGTCTGCATTCCAGCTGTGGGGCTGCAGGCCAGCCTTGTGATCTCTTGGGGGCTGAGTTTCCTTGTCTGCAGTGGGGAGGTACCAGCTCCACCCAGCAGGACTGTTGGGGGTGTCCTGAGAGCTGTGATGGGATGGGGTTCCTCAGGGGAACGCGAACATTTTCCAAAGGGCTCCTCACGGCCCCCCGTCCTCAGAAATGTCCTCCCCTTTCATCCCAGGACCGTTCCTGAAAGGGTAGGAAAATCGTCCCATAATCACCTTCCAGTCCTTACCACCTGGGAGCACCTGCTCATGAGGACATGGCAGTGCCTTGGGACTTCTGATTAGAGCTGTAATGTTTCCAGATTAAAGCCACATCTGTTCTCTCATTTTGCCCTCAGACACCCATGAATGACGCCCTACCGTACCTATTTCACACACGAGAAGATTGAGGTCTGGAGCGATCAGGTGCTGTGCTCAGGGACACACAGCCGGCCATTGCCATGTCAGTGTTAGACCAGGTCTTCTAGAACAAGGCAGGCACATACCTGCTGTCTTGGACATTCTGGTGTATGTCTGTCACCCAGGACAACAATTAAGAGCACCCTCTTTGGGTCTTCCCTGGTGGCACAGTGGTTAAGAATCTGCCTGCCAGTGCAGGAGACTCGGGTTCGAGCCCTGATCAGGGAAATCCCACATGCCACGGAGCAACTAAGCCCGTGCGCCACAACTACTGAGCCTGCGCTCTAGAGCTCGCGAGCCACAACTACTGAAGCCCGTGCTCCGCAACAAAAGAAGCCACCGCAAGGAGAGGCCCGCGCACCGCAGCGAGGAGTGATCCCTGCTCACCGCAACTAGAGAAAGCCCGTGTGCAGTAACGAAGACCCAACGCAGCCAAAAATAAATAAATTAAAAAATTAAAAAAAAAAAAAAGAGCATGCTCATTTGCTCTCAAACATACCCCGTTGGATTCTAAATTTCATGGTCTGAAATGAGGGTCATGACAGTTTCTACTACATCCCAGCTGATTTGAAAGGGTTCAGCCTAAACGGGGCATCACAGCCACCCTGTAGAATTGGGCGGGTGGGAAAGGGGAAGATGGGTTCTCTTCCCAGGTGGTCAGCTGCCCCTGGCTCTCCTTCAGCTGGGTTGCTCTCAGTCTGGCCTTTTCCAGTACTGGATGTGCACGGCTCTTACCACCGCCCTCCCCTCTACCCCTTCCTCTTCTCCTCCCCCCTCCCCCCACCAGGCTTCCTGCAGTTCTGGCCACCTGTTTCCCACAGCTACCCCAGAGTCCATAGGCAGGCATCTCAGCAAATGCCCCCCACTGGGCATTCTCCAGGGACAGCTCTGTCTAAAGATATCAATATGGTCCATCTGGTCCTGACCTGCCCTCATCCCTCACCACTGGGGACCCATCTGCACCACCCCCATCCCTCACCGTTGGAGGGATATGTCCTCACCCCCCCTTCCAATCCCTCACCCCTGGGGACGCATCTCCATCCATCCCCAACCCTTACCAGTAAGGGGAATCCGTCTTCACCCTCCATCCCTCACCACTGGGGACCCGTCTTCATCCAGATGCCAAGCTCTAGGACCCCCAGCCCAGTCAGCCAGACATCACCAGGTACCACTCTCCTCCCTCCTTTGCAGTCATGTCCAACTCACTCATGGTCCCATAGCACTGATGGACCACCAGACAGATGTTCTAGGTCCAGGGGGTGCTGGGGAAAGGAAGGGAGAGCCCCTCAGGTTGCAGCCCAAGCCTGTTGGGGGTGTAATGGAACCCAAGACTCTGTCTGTTGTGGAAAGTGGTTGGTCCCAAGTCCACAGAGAACAAGGTTCACAAACAGGAAGAGTCCTGTGGATGGCTTGGCCCCTGGCTGAGCTCAGATGATGGGCTGACGTGGGTGCGGGTGAGTCACACATGGCTCTGGGACAGATCCCCAGGAGTGTCCTGGAAAAGTACAAGCCATTATTTACAAGGCAGCAGGACGCCGGCTTTCTCCAACATCGTTTGTGGTTGGAAAACTGCTGCGGCTGCATGCATTTCTGAAAATGCCTCCGGCGGGTGACATTTATCAAATCAAGTGCTTTTTAGTTCTATTCCCCAAATACGCAGACAATTCTCTTCGTAGATAATGTTGCCAGCCCGCCAGGGCCTGTGCAGCTGACTGATCTGATTGCAGAAGATGTCATATCTCCTGCCTCCAGAAGGAAAGGAACGGCGAGGGCGCTGGAGACCTTGTGTGATGTAAAAGGAGGTCCAGCCCGTCCTCTTGCGCCGTTCTCTGTTTCTGTGGGCTGCAGCATCAGGTGATGGGCGTGGGCGTTGCACACAGATCTCTGAAAACACCCAGGCCTCCGCGTGCCTTCCTGCAGCCATCCCTGCGCGCTGGACACCAGGCTGGGAGGTGCTGGGACGTGTGGGCTGCAGCTTCCCCGGCATAAAGTGCTGCTAGGCGCCCACAGCAGCACGAGGAAGGGTCAGCCCTGTGACCCCACCCAGAACTCACCCTCCCTCGCCGCCTTTTGGAGGAAGAGCTGACTACAGTGAATGTTCGGGAACCGGCTGGCTGCCCTCTTAGGCCCCGGGCACAGTCCCTGATTGACACAACAGAAGTGTTTACTGCACTCTGTCTGTGTGCCAGGCCCTGTGCCAGGCTTTATACGGTTGTATTGTTTAAAGATTTTGGTCTCCTCCCACGTTACAAGCAAGAGTGTTTCCTTGCCCAAGGTCACCCATCTGGTGCTGGGCAGAGCTGGGGCTGCATCCCTCCTCCATCAGCCTGTGCCGAGCACTTGACCCTGATTTTTTTTTTCTTTTTTCGATACATGGGCCTCTCACTGTTGTGGCCTCTCCCGTTGCGGAGCACAGGCTCCGGACGCGCAGGCTCAGCGGCCATGGCTCACGGGCCCAGCCGCTCCGTGGCATGTGGGATCTTCCCGGACCGGGACATGAACCCATGTCCCCTGCATCGGCAGGCAGACTCTCAACCGCTGCGCCACCAGAGAAGCCCTGATTTTTTTTTTAATATAAATTTATTTATTTTTGGCTACGTTGGGTCTTTGTTGCTGAGTGCGGGCTTTTCTCTAGCTGTGGCCAGCGGGGGCTACTCTTCGTTGTGGTGCTCGGGCTTCTCACTGCGGTGGCTTGTCTTGTGTGAAGCACGGGCTCTAGGCACGTGGGCTTCAGTAGTTGTGGCTCGTGGGCTCAGTAGTTGTGGCTCACGGGCTCTAGAGCTCAGGCTCAGTAGTTGTGGCGCACAGGCTTAGTTGCTCCGCGGCACGTGGGATCTTCCCGGACCAAGGCTCGAACCCGTGTCCCCTGCATTGGCAGGCGGATTCTTAATCACTGCGCCACCAGGGAAATCCCGACCTTGATGTTTTTATGCCTGCTCTTCCTCTGTGTACACAGGGGCTGCTCTGCTGCCCGCCCCCTTGGCTGGGCTCCTCTCAAGGCTGCCCCTGGTTCTCAGAACAAGTTCAAGGGCCCTTGGCAGGATATCGGGATGGAGGAAACCATCCTGTCTGAGACTCGGCTCTCACATACCTTGCCCCTGACCTTCGGGAAGGTATCTCCTTCTCTGGGCCCCTCTAGGGGAAGGGCACAGAGAGGTCAAGGTGGTCTCTAGATCCTAATGGCTCCAGTTCCTGCAGCTGTAGCATCTCTCAATGTTCTGGGAGAGGCAGGAGGCCAGTCCTTAGAAGCAGGACTCTAAACGGCACTAGTGGCAAAGCTCTCTATCCCCCTGGACAGCACGGCAGGTGGACACAGCCTGGCCACACACTGCCTCATTCATCGGCTCTTCTTCACCTGTGCTGCTGGGAGGTAGAGCTGTACGTGAACACCGGGTGAAGCAATGAAAACAGACATGGGAGCCAAGCCCACTGCCCCTCCCCGGAAATGAGAGCTCCTCTCTCCCATCTCCGTGTGAACACAGAGTGGGTGAGAGCTGTGGCATCTCAGATGTTTGAGGTCATCTAATTCCACCCCCCTCTCTGCTGGTGAGAGAACTGAGGCTCAGGTCGGTGATTACTTGCCCGGGATCTCCCAGACTTGGTGGCAGGGCCATCGAGAAGTTCTGCCGTCTTGGACGTGTATGTCTGTGGCTGGGTCAGTAACGGAGATGGGCTCTGGTGGGTGTTGAATTAGTGGCCGTGTCCGCCCTGGCATCCTCCCAGCCTGGACTGCATTGTTGGCCTTGGTTTTCCCAAGGCTCCCTCATCGGCCCTGAGCCCAAGAGAGGCCTGAGTGTCCAGATTTCCTCGGGGCTGCTTTGCCGGCCTCTTCCATCGCCTGCCTTGCAGAGGAAGGTCAAACGGCCTGGTGCTCTGGACCAGTGGGAGGCAGGACGGAGCCCCAGCTCCTGTGGCAGCCCCACCCAGGCCTTGGGACCAGGGCTTTCTACAGCCCTCCACTGGGGCACAGTTTTCTGGACAGTGCAGCTGCCTGATGAGACATCTCTGGTCTGTTCCCATAAAGCCCCATAGAGCCCCCTTCCTCCTTGGCCTCGCCCTGTGCAGGGTGTCCAGTCAACCCCGGGAAGCAGGGTGTGGCCTCCTGGGCCACGCTGCGGGGCGGGGCGGGGGGGAAGGGAGAGGCAGTGCCTCCAGGGCTTCCCCACCACCACCCCAAGGTGCTCAGGCTGCATTTTCCACACCAACCCAATTCTCCTTCAGGTGGAAGGGAAGCAGTAGCAAAGGGGAGGTCCCAGAAGATCTAAGAGGATTTCACAGGCCCTGAGCAATCAGGCGGCTGAGCTGTGAGAAATGGCCAGAGCTCCGGGAGGAGGTGATGGGGAGGAAAAGCCACAGGCAGAATTCTCCATTGCGCTCTCCTCCCGCCACGTGTGTGAGTCCATGTGAGGGGTCCCCTGGGAGGGGGGCTCTCGGCCCTTTCTGCAGGTGCCCGGGCGTGATGGCCGCGGGCCCGGCTGGCGGGGGGAGCCCTTCGGAGCCTCCTTCTGTTTCCTTTCATGGGAATCCTTGACCACCTACTGGGTGCCCTGCCCCTGCTGGGGAGGCAAGGGGACCCCGACACGGAGGGTGAATCAGAGGTGGGCTGGGCTCGATGCTGGGGACTGGGCAGACACCCACATGCCTAGACTCACCCCCAAGCTGTCGGGGGCCTGCAGGAAGGAGGGGTCAGAGGTGGCAGCATGCCCTGCCCTGAGGATGGCCTTTCTGGGGGTAAGTAGCTAACAGAGACAGAAAGCCCACCCTTGAGGAATAGTCCCCTTGGGTGCCCTCGACTCACACGCAGGCAGGTTCCACAGCCCTGTAGGGACCCGGGCAGCACTGGGCCTGCCTGAGAACAGCGCACACGCACACCCACCCTCACCCACATGCCCCTAACCTCCACCTCGCGGCCAGGCGAGGCCGGGGGCCTGCAGCATGTTCCCCTAACTTCCCTGAGCCTTGGGGTCGTCGCAGCAAACAAGGTGGTCGTGTCGCCACCCTGGGAAGCCCAGGCCCACGTGTGCAGCCGGAAGGGGCGAGGGCTGGAACTATTGCTGTCACACACGTCTACACACGTACGCACACCTACACACGTGTGCACACCTATGCATACAGGCACACATGCACACACACGCGTACCCATGGGCACCACGTTCGCCCATGTACTCACACCTACACACATGTCCACGTATGTACACACATCTCCTCACATGCACACACACACGTACCCATGGGCACCACGTTCACCCGTGTACTCACACCTACACACATGTCCACGTATCTGCACACATCTCCTCACATGCACACACATTAAAAACATCTGTGTCTGCTCTGAGGGCTGAGCAGAGGTTTGGCAGGAACAAGGAATTGAGCAAGCACCTGGGGACCCAGGAGGGCGGGGCTGGAGCCTGGAAAGAGGGCAGGGGGGCTCCGGCCTCCCCGGCGAGGACCTGCCCTGGCCGAGCTCCGAGCCCGCCGGCTGCTGTGTGTCCCTGGCCCCTTAGCTACCCCGGAGCAGCTGCCCTCCCGCCCTGGTCCAGGTGTGGAGGGAGCAGTAAACGAGCTGTCCTCTGCGCCAGGTCCTCCCCACGTCCCAGGAGGCAGCGTCCGAGGACAGCCGGCTGGGGCGGCGCACGGCGGCGCCTGTGGAGGCCAGTCCCTTCGGGGGCATCTGGGCCCCTCCACCCTGCCCTCTGGTCCCCTAGGGCTCTGAGCGCTCTCTTCAAGGCCATGCCTGGGAATGTCCTGCCCTTACAAACCCCGGGGAGACCCCTACACACCCAGCATGGGGTGAGGGGGCGACAGGCCTCAGGGACGGAGTCCTGAGCTCAGGGTGTCTCCTGGGAATGGCTGTTTCCTCCCTCTCTAATGTCCCCGGTAATTACAAGCCCCAGTCAGAGGCCTGCAGTTTTTACTTTCCAGAGCCCTGGCCTTGGAGATCAATCATTACCTGCAAACACTGCCTACTCGTGCTCATGTCGGGTATGAGCCACGCAGCTGGCAAAGCGGAGGGAAGGCGGCAGAGGCGCGAGGGCAGAAGGAAGGGGCTCTGGCCGGCAGCCACTAAAGATGCTGGAACAAGGCTGGGAGGAGAGTGGGGAAAGCCCAGGGACCCGTGAGCCTGGAGCTGGGGAGCTTTGGAGACAGGGGCGGGGCTCACAGGGGCACCGCAGGGAGCATAGACGGTGGGCGAGCAAATCCACGTTCAAGTCCAACTGGCCACTTGATGCAACCAGTGCCCTCAGAACCCTCCCGCGCGGGCAGCCGCTTAACCCTCCACCCCCGCAAGCGTCTTCGCGTCCACTCAGGTGGCCTCTTCTTGGGGCACAGGGATCTTGTCAGCCACAAGGGCAACCAAGGGCACCTCTGACTCGACCTTGGGTACCTGAGAGACTCAGATTCAAAGGCAGCATTACCAGCGGCAGATCTGACGCGTTGCCATTGATCGCTGTCATATGCGTACAGGGAGTGACCCCACGAGCCCTTCTCTCTCCTTGGTGCTGAACTGTGGGATGGATTTTAGCCGAATCCTCGCCTGGTTATACAAGCCGCTGCTTGAGCCTTGGGTCCCCCGCCGCAGGGGAGAGGGTTGAAGCAGAGACCGCTCGGGCCTCGCGCAGCTCTGAGCCCTTTAGAAGGACGCTGAGGCCAGCGTTCGCCAGCCAGGCCTCCGCGTGGCAGTGAGCTGAGCGACTCCTTCCCAGGCACCCAGCCCCCGCCCGGCCAAGCCTGGATGCCCCTGCCGCAGAGCCAGGCAGCAGGAAGGCCTGCTTTGCAGAGGTGGGTGTCCAGAGGGGCAGCCTGAGAAACTGCAATTGGTCTTCACTAAAATTAGGTCCCAAGTCCCAGGGGGCAATAGAAATGAGGATGAAAATGAGAAAGCAAATTGAGGGCACTGGAGGATGTTAAAAATATGTGCATGTCTTAATGGAAGTGGTGAAAACGAGGCTCCAATAGGCAAGGGAAGCACTTGTGCGACTGTCATTATTTTAGTCGCAGAATCAGATGGTGTGGGCCTGGAGGGGCCCCAAGGAGCACCTGTTCCACCACATCCCTCATCCTACAGACAGGAAAACTGCCCACAGTGGGCAGTGACGTGTCCACGGCCACGCACAGGGCAGTACCCGAGCCGCGACAACAGTGTGGGCCCAACCGACCCTCCAAGAAGCCCAGCAGTAGGAAGGACCCCCGGGGCCGGGCCACCGCTCACTGCCCCCTGAAGGAGAGGGGCTGCGTGGGGCATGGAGGGGTCGCCCCCTCGGTCCCTCGTGGTTACAGAGTGCTTATCACACAGCCTGGCATCTGAGGTGCCTCACGAACCTCGGTGGTTACTTTCCTTATTAATATTGACCCGTGCGTGGAGTGACGTGAGAGCCACGTTTCCAGAGGAGAGAGAAACCGGGCTGGACCCTCCAGGGGAGGCCCGAGCGTGTGGGAGGGGTGGGAGGGCGTGGAGTGGGCGATGGGGGGGGCGTGGGGGAGGCCGAGGGATGCGCGGGGCTCTCAGACACACGGCCGCCATGGCCGTGCGAGTGCCTGTCGTTAAGCACTTACTACATGCTGCACCGGGCTGGGCTTTGGCTTGAGTATCCTACGGTTCTCACAACAGCCCAGTTAGCAGCCCCATTTCACAGACAGCATCCCGACTGGGGGTCAGGCCAGCGCTGGGCTCAGCGGTCCTGCTTCTTCCCGAGCTTCGAGCTGTGCCCCGGGGCTCCCTCCCTGCCCTCCGCACACGACTGCTGCCTCTGGATCTGAGCCCAGATGGTCTCGCCCCTCCAGCTGAAGCCCCAGCCTCGGTCTTTCACCTCCTGCTTTGTCCGCAAAACCTCCCCTGAGTCGGCCCCTCTTCAGGAGCCCACGTGGGCCCGGCCTTGGTGAGCAGTTCACCTGGCGGGGGAGAGGGCTGGGCGTCAGGCCTCGGGGCTGGGCCTCGGCTTCCTTATCTGGGACACGAGCCCACTGAACACTCCCTAAATGCTGCCGCTGGGGAACAAGCCCAGGAGTCTCCAGGCAGACTCCCCAGGTCTGGTGCAGGCTCTGAGCCCTGTGTGACGTCCTCCTCCTGCGGCTGGGGCCCTGCCCCTGGGAACTACACATGGGAGAGACCAGGAGACGAGTGGAGAGGACTCCTGTGGGCCCCGAGCACCCGCCTAGGACCCCAGACCCCGTGGGCTCAGACCCACCAGAAAGCCCGGCTCTGGGGCTCTGGGGGAGGGGCAGGGAGGTGGAGGAGAGAAGAGAAAAGCGGGGGAAGATGGAGGGGAGCTCTCTTCCCCCCTCTGGGCTGTACGATCTGGAGCTGTATTGGGGTGATTTTCACTGAAAGTAACAAAACAATGTTGAGTTTCATGATAAAGTTAGTTCACTGTACTGGTCTCTATTTGAAATATTTCCTAATACAAATTCAAATACAAAAATGAATGCTAAAGGGGAGAGCCATTTCATAGAACGAACAAGGAGACGTAATAGAAGCCTAGGTGTAGCCATTTCTGGACTGGTTGGAGGGGTTCCGGCTATTTCTCTGCAGGTCTCTGGGGCGTTGCCCTCCCTATGTGCTGTCACAAGAGGGCTGCTCTCAGCTGCTGGAGAGAACACGTCCTCACCCGCCCTCTGGGGACAGAAGGGCTTTCCCAACCCTGATTTGGGGCACAGCCCTGGTGAGAGGTGTCCCATGGGCCTAGGACAGCCCCGCCGGGCTTGGACAGGCTGATGGAAGCTGGGCTGAGCTCCAAGGCCGGGCTTTGCCCGCTTGGCTCCGAGAAGATACGGGAAGTACTGGTCCTGCTGTTCCCGTAGTGGTGAATACACTCGAGCTTGGCCACTCCTGGGCGCCCGAAGCTGCTCTCCCACCCGGGACCTGGGGAGAGTGACCGACAGGCTGCTGAGGTGCTTGGCCCATTTGTTGATCCCACAAGCCACCTATCCGACTCCACGCTGGTGCCAAGGAGAGGCAGAAGCCAGACAGACCCCGGCCGGGGATCACAGTCTAGTGGAGAAAGAAGCTCAGCAATGAGCCAGACCCAAGGCAGTCATGGGAGGAGAGGCCCCGAGGGCGCTGGTAACCAGGAGGGAGGTCTGTCCAGGGAGGGCCCTGGAGGGCTTCTCAGAGGAAGTGGCCTTGGCCTTGGGCACCTTATCCACGTGTTACCTTTGGCTACTATTCCTGTGCTTGGAGGTTCTCCAACTCTAGTGTGCGTGACCGTCCCTGGGGCATTCTGGGCCCCAGTCCCAGGGATTCAGATCAAGGAAGTCTGCGTGGGCCCAGGACTCTGCAGGCTTAACTGGCTTAAAGGTGAGTCTGGTGCAAGTGGGCTTTGAGTCAGGTCTCCTGAGTCTTTCTGCGCAGTCCCGGCTGCTGCAGAGGCCTGGGGGAGGGTGTCAGAGCCCTGAGGCCCACGGGGTGGTCCCGGTCACAGAGAAACAGCCCGGGGGGCGGGTGGGGTACTCGTGGAGGGAGAAGAGGTCTGGTGTCCATCCTTAGTGGAGAAGCACATCACCCTTGATGACGTGGAGACCTCAGCCCCTGGTGATGGCGAGGGCAGGGAGGGAGTGTGATGTGGGGACAGTCCCCTCAAAGGCCTTGCGAGGTTTCCAGGGTGGCCACCACATTCTGCTCCCCAGGGAGGAGGGCTGAGGGGTCCCTTCCAGGTCAATTTCCAGGGTTTTCCTACCAGTGGCTTCATCACACTCTGATCTCAAAGGCTCTAACCGAGCATCTGGCATCCCACATTCCAAGCAGAGTGACAATGCTGGCGACAGCTGCAGGGCTGGGTGCAGGACATAAGCCCCCCGGGCGTGAGGCCCCAGAGAGCAGGCCCGACACCGCGATTCCCAGCACCTCCTCTGCGGACGCTGCTCTTCAGGTGTGGTTGTCCCGGTGGGGAAATTCAGAGCCTCTCAGCGCTGGGTCACGGGTACCGCGGGTCACTGGCCACAGGGAGAGAAAGGCAAGGAGACAGAGTCAGAGCAGGGGGCTATGCGGGTTGGGTGGCCAGATAAAATAGAGGACATCCAGTTCAATCTGAATTTCAGATAAACACCAAATAATTTTTTTGTATGTGTCCCAAGTGATGCTGGATTCTGTGTTTTTATTTGCTATATCTGGCAACCGTATGTGCAGGTCCCAGCCAGAGCATCTATTGATCACCTTTGATATGCCAAGTACTCTGCTGAGTAGACAGTTTCTGCTCTTTGTTCTATTAATAGATATTGGTTGGGCACCTGTTACACGCCAGGACAGTTCTAGTGGGAGATAGGGATTCCGCAATGAGCAAAACAGACATAAACCCTGCCCCCTTAGCACTCGCATTTGAGGGAGGGGACAGAAAGTACATAAACAAATAACAATATAATGTCAGGTGATAAAAGGGCTAAGTAGAAAATAAAGCAGGCTAAGGGGGGTGGGGTGGGCTTTGTTGCTAACCTATGTGGGATGGAAGGAGGTCCTCTGAGTAGAGACAGGCTGGAGGTGAGCACATCTGGGAAAGGCACTGCCGCAGAAGGAACAGCACGTGCAAAGGCCCTGAGGAGGCTGTGCTGGGAGAGTTCGAGGCACAGAGAGCCTGGAGCCGCACGAACAGGTGGCGGGTGTTAGGGGTGAAGTCCAAGCAGGGGCCGGGCCTGGCAGGCCGAGTTGGCCACGGCAGGGAGTTTGGTCTGAGCAAGATGAGAGCCGCCAGAGGGTTTCAAGCAAAGGAGCGACAGGACCTGCCTTGCCTGTTCAGCCTGTGCACCCTTTACAGGTGGCCAGATGAGGGTTCAGCGCTGCCAGGGAGCTGCCTGCCCTCCCTCCTCGCTGAGCTCCAGAAGCCAGTAAAGGTCAGGGACTTGGGGGCAGTGCCTGTTGGCAGTGGGAAGAAAGGGTTGTCCGAAAGCTGCTTGCTCTGAGTGAGAGGTGTCACTGTCCCCGTGCCAAGGAAAGGGGGCGGGGCACCTCCGTTACCGCTCCAAGGACTGGGCCCTGTCCCCACCGACAGCAGCCTCGGGCTCCCGAAGGACTAGCGCCGTTTCTCCCACACTTGTGACCAGATGCTGGTTGAGGAGCCCCAGCAGCTTCCAGACGCAGGAAAGGGCTGGACAGGTGGTTTTCTTCTTCCTTTATTTTCTCACCCACTTTTTTCCCCATTCCTCCCCCCGCTCCCACAGATGTTCACTGAGGGCCTGGCGGGGTCTAAGCGCTCTGCCCCGATGGCGCACAAGTGATGACATGCTGTGACTGTAGCTACGAGGCGATGGACAGGGTGGGGTGAGGGAGCAGTTGGGTGTGTCAGGTGGGGTCGGTCGGGGAAGCCCTCCTGAGAAGGTGGCGTCTAGAACAAGGAAAGAGGGGGCTGCGGGGAGCGCCCGGCATCTGTACCGCAAGTCCCGGAAAGAGGTGGTCCTGACACCCCCACCTGCCCTCCGGTGGCCACCCCGGCCTGAAGGGAGCCTGCTTCCTCCCTCCCTGGTGCCAGCCTGCGTTTTGAACCCCCTGGAAAGCCTCTGCTTTCTGGGCCCCTTCCCGGCTCAGCCGGGCCTTAGCAGAGCCCCTGAGGCCTGATGAGCACTTGGCTGGAGCCTCGCCGGGCAGGGGGCCGCTGTCCCGGCAGGGTGGGGCGTGGGCTCGGAGTGGCCTCTGGACACCCCGCACCCCCCGTCCCGGCCATGCCGACTCTGCAGCCGGCCTCCAGGATGGCTTTCCTCTCTCTTAACGGGCAGGGCCGCTGCCAACTGCAATGGGTGAGTTACAGCCGTGCTGCGGGGAGCCGGGCATCCACCAGCCACCTGCCAACAGCCCTAACACCAGCTGGGCTGCGGCGCCGATCAGACCCGGGAGGAGAGTGGGGAACTGTCCGGTTTTTCTTGAAAAATTCTCCAGCAGGGAGCTGTTTGCTGGGCTGTGTGTGCACGGTGATGTGTGTGTGTGCACGATGAGGTGTGTTGTGTGATGTGTGTGTGGCGTGTACGTGTGTGGTGTGTGTGTGCGGTGTGTGTGTGTGCACGATGTGGTGTGTTGTGTGATGTGTGTGTGGCGTGTACGTGTGTGGTGTGTGTGTGTGGTGTGTGTGTGTGCACGATGTGGTGTGTTGTGTGATGTGTGTGTGGTGTGTACGTGTGTGGTGTGTGTGTGTGCGGTGTGTGCTGTGTGTGTGGTGTGTACGTGTGTGGTGTGTGTGTGCGGTGTGTGTGTGTGCACGATGAGGTGTGTTGTGTGCTGTGTGTGTGGTGTGTACGTGTGTGGCGTGCACCTGCGGGTGGGAGTTTTGCCTGTGTGCCCATGTAGTCCTGCGGCGCCCGGGGTGGGGAATGAGGTTCTGTGCTGGTGGAACAAGCCAGGGACTCCCCCTGGGTGCTGCAGGTTCTGTGCCCTTGTTCCCGACCTCTGTCCTTGACACCCTCATGTTCATCACGGCCACCCCAGCAGGAGACAACCAGGTCATACCTGGTATCTGCCCTGTCCCCCCGTCCCTGAGGCTGATCCTGCAGCCACTTCTACTCTCTCGGATGTCTCCCCACCCTGGGTGGCAGGAGAAATGGAGGTGGCAGCATGGAGGCCACTGCCTGGAAGGGCTCCCAGGTCAGGGTTTCGGGGGCTTTTTGGAGCAGACGCCCTGAGTCTCCTCTCCCCTGAAGCCTGAGCGGATGTGGGCTGGGAACGTTAGCTGAGTTCTGAGAGATATATGACGGGGCTGCTTGGTTGGGCAGAGAATGCCGTTCTCTGACACATGGCAGCCCCTCCCGAGTGCTGGCTGGCTCAGGGCTCTGCGAATCGTCTCTTGTGGTCCCCTGGTCACCCTGGACACAGACGCTGGCGTGTAACCTTCGTCTGCTGACAGGGAAACAGAGGCTCAGGGAAGGTAGGTGGAGGTGGGGTGGCTGACGGAACTGGCCCTTCCCTCTTGTCACGGCTTCAGAACCGAGATTCCTGCTCAGCGGACCATCACCCACTGTGCACCTGGCACCAAGGCCTCGTTACTGTTAGCCCACTTCATGGATGAGAAAACTGAGGCTGAGGAAACTAAGGAATCTCTTCCGGTGACCACGCTAGGAAGCAGGATGTAGCTTGGGGCTGTCTGACTCTCAGTCTGGCCCCCTTCAAGGTCCCCTGGACAAGGTGCTTGTGGGAGGATGGATTGTGTCGGGATGGGTGGAGGCTGATGGGGTGGGAGAGGCCCACAGCTGTGTGGGCTCTGCCAGGTAAGTGCTGGGAGGAGCGGGGGTTCCAGGGCACCCAGGCCCTGTTGGGGTGTGCAGGGGACGGGGGGATGAGTCAGAGATGTCACTAGAAAGGATAAATTCTTCTGCATACGGTGCTACCTTGTTTTGCTTCTAAGGAAAAAGAAGTAACCTTCACCCTAGCCAGGTGAGCACGTTTCTTGGGAATTAGTGACAGAGCTGGCCACAGCCCCCCAGCAGGAGGCCACACCATAGTTACACACAGGAGTTCAGAAGCACCTGTCAGCACCCCCATCACAAGACCAGAGCCCACATTCCCTCTGTAAAACTGGCCCTACCCTGGTAGAGCAGACTCCCCCATCAGCCTCTGGGTTCCAGGAGAGGCACTTGGCTCTCAAGGCAACTGGGCTGGAGCCGGGGCCTGGTGAAGACGCAGAGGTGGCCCTTCCCGCTCCTCAGACGGGTCCTTGCCCCTGTACCCCATCCTAGGGGATCTGCTGTCCTCGCCCCTGCAGGGTTTGCCCCATCACTCCATGCCGTGGCTGGGACCACAGGGCAGCTCCCAGGTGTGGGGCAAGGTTGCCATGGCGACCCGCATCATGGGCCAGCACTCTGAGCTCCGCTGACAGCTTGCCGGGCGGCGCCTCCGGAGCCCGATCACAGAGATGTGCTTTGTGGCAGCTCAACGTTCAGCCCGTTCTCCCCAAACGTGGCTCTCCAAGGGGTGAGCACACGGTGGGTTCCAAGGCGAGGAGCCCTTGGGGACCCGCCAGCCTTGGGCCATTACCAGGAAGTGAACGGCAGGAAGGTGGTCTGATCTGCGGTGTCTCCCGGCGTGGGCTCTGCACGCCCGGCGCTCACTCTCCTCCGCGCCCACACCCCTAACCGCCAAGGCAGCAAGCTCCCAGGCTGTGAAGTTAGGCTCCCCTCACGCTGTCGTTCCAAAGGCCCCAAGTGGAAACATGTTCTTCCTAGAAGATGTTTTATGATCACGTGTAGCATTTGACAAGGGATGGACTGAGCCAGGCTGTGGGCTGGGCAGTGACTGATTCTGTAGCTGGGGTACGTAAATGTGCTGGAGTCTGCAATGGACACGTCATCACAGGCCCAGATCCGCAAAGCCAAGGGCAGACCTGTTTGACTCCATCTGCTGGCTGAGCTAGAACTCCCTGAGCCCTGAGCGTTATGTCACCACCTGCATCATCTCCTCCATCCCTCCCCGCGCTCCCCACCCCATGGTCCTCGCCAACACTTCTGCCACCTTCCACATCTTATTCCTTATTTGCTGGGTCCTGCCTTGCACCCTCCCATCAGCAAGCACATCTTATCAGGTGTGGCCAAAGCAAAACAGTGAAAAGATATGGCCAGTGACACACAATACAACTTAGCCTTACCGGATGCACACCGCATGGGGACATCATGGAGTGACAACAGAGAGGGAAGGACGGTGAAACGAGCCTGGCTACCCAAGTCCTGAAGGAGGCAGTGGGGGAGGGGCACAGAAGGGAGGGCAGAATTCTGCTGCAGACCCTTTCAGTGGCCACCCTGTTCTCACCCCCTCTGGGTCTTCCCACTGCTTCCCAGAGTCCCTCACGATGTTTCTGTGCTGAGCCAGGGCCCCCAGACACCCAGCCAATAATAGCTTCTTAGAAGCTTGTGTCGGGTGCGCGCTGGTGTAATGGACTCACGGAACGTCACAGCCTGCGGGGGATATCCGGAATATTCCCCCCAGAGTACAAAGATGGATCTTACTTTCCTCTGTGTCTAGGAAGATGGCGACCCTCTTGCTACCTGGGGCTGATTCTCTGCAAACCAGGAAGGACTGATATGTGGTCAGGGAGGTTTTGTCTGCTCTTCTGGAAACGAGGGAGGCTCCGTCCAATGGGATGACTACAGTTGCTGCCCCTACGGTTTCGTCATCACAGTGAGTGAGTTCATAGTTTGCAGGGAGGGGAAGCAGTTTAGTCTCTGATGAAAGCTGAATTGGCCGGGCTGTACTTGGAGCTCTCTTGGCACCAAAACCAGAACTTACGAAAAATCAAAACAAAACAAAACAGAACTTACATTCCTGGCGCACGAGCACACGCGGCTGGGAACAAGTCATGTTCACACTTGTGAGATGCGTGTTCCCGCCACCTCCCTCGGCACTTTGAACTCCCCCCTGGCTCCCCTCCAGCGTGCAGGGCTGCCGTTTCCTCTGGCACCCACTCCCACCTCACGCTCTGTCAAAATGCTTTCAAGAAACGTGAGGACGAAATGTAACTAACATGTACCTTCGTGTGAAAAAGGACAGCAGAGGTCTGAGCAGGCCCTGGGAGAGGCAACTGCACAGGAAGAGAGGAAGGGCCTGGACTGGGAGATTCACACTTCCGTCGAGGCCTCACCCTCCTCCTGGGGTCGCCACCACCATGCTGGCCTCGGGGAACCGCTTTGACTTTTAGATTCTCTGAGCTGGGAAGTAGGCATCAGTGGCCTTGGTTTCCTTATGAGGGATACCTACCTCTCCATCCCCGAAACCGCCTTCCAGGAACAGGAGGAGATCAGGTCACGGCCGTTAACAGAAAGGAGTTTTGCAGACTGCAACTCAGGCCACATTGTTATGTATCTGTGTGAGTCTGTTAGATCAGATGGTATTAAATTTAACTGAATGGCATTTATGTGTTCATGCAATAAATATTTGTTGAGTGTCTACTATATCGATATATGTATGTGTCACGGGCTGACCAAAGCAACCACCATCCTGGTTTGCCCGGGACCGAGGGATTCAGCGGGACTCAAGACTTTTAATGCTCAAACTGGGACAATCCCACGCAAACTGGGACCGTGGGTCCCTCTGGACAAGGTAGAGGTCTCCGTCCTAATGGAGGGGAAAGGTGAGCAGGAAGAAAGTAACCCTGGCTACCACCACCAGTTCTAACCTTCAGGGTGATGGTAGTAGGAGGTGGGGTCTTTGGGAGGTGCTTAGGTGATGAAGGTGGAGTCCTCGTGAATGGGGTTAGTGCCCAGAGAGATCCCTTCCTCCATGTGAGGTTACAGAGCTGTGAGAAATAAATTTCTGTTGTCTATAAGCCACTGGTCTACAGTATCTCTGTTGTAGCAGCACGAACAGACTAAGACACACGGCCAAACCCAAAGGATTCATGTGATGGGAGAAACCACGAAGTCACATGGCAAAAGCATGAATGTAGGTGGGTAGGGTTGGGGCCACTCATGCACTGACCATGTGGACACAGCCATCCCACGGTGATGGGTCAGGTCTAGGTGACAAACCCATCCCAGGGCCAGGGAGAGGTTCAGACACTCTGACAGACACACCCCAGAACTAACTGCAATATCAGGAAAACGGGCACCTCCCCAGTTGGAAAAGGGTGCTGGGCAGACAAAACCCCACAGACATCCTCTACAGACAGGAAGGCAACTAATGGCTCCCGTGGCACAAAGGCCACCAAGGGGCGTGAACACGGGCTGTGGAGCTCAGAGGAGACAGTGCAGCCTGGAGTGGCCAGGAAAGGCCTTTCTGGAGCGAGGCACACACACTGAGCCCCGAGTGTGCGCGGAGGGGCATTTCAGGCAGAGGGAACCACTGTCCGCAAGCGTGAGGCAGACCTCTGCTCAGGGAGGTGAGTGGCTGCAGCCCAGCCTCGGGGGTGTGGTGAGGCAATGAGGCAGGAGACAGACAGGAGAGGCAGGCAGCCCGCAGATCACAGAGGGGCCTCAGGCCAGGGGGAGGGGTCTGGAGTTTGTCCCAAAGGCAATGGAAATCCCTCATGGGCTTTAAGGAGGGGCGTGACGTGGTCCCCCCAGCAGATGGGCAGGTGGCACTGATAGCAACATGGGGAAAAGTGGGAGTGGGGGCTCTCGTGTCAAAACTGGAGACCGTTGGGGATGGAGTCACTGAGGCTGGAACTAGTAAAAAGAGGACACACAGAGAGTAAATCAGGAGACATCTAGCGCTTTGAAAGGATAAGGATTGGTTTCTCTCTGATCGGAGATGAGGCAGAGGGAGTGTTCAGAAGGAAGCCAGGTGCCCAGATGAGGAAAGTCAGCTCACACATCTCAGCAGCTCAGCACAGCAGAGCTTACATCCTGCTCAAGCAGGGCTTCAATCTGGGTGTCATAGGCAGCTAGCTGCAAGCAGAGACTTAGGGATCCAGGCTTCTTCCCTCTTGTAGAGCCACCCTGTACGACACATGGCTCCCCAGGGTCACCCTGGGGGTTGTCCTGCCCTCTACCCACTAGAAGAAAAAGGAGGGAGAGGAGGGGGAGGGTTTTATGGGCCAGGACTAGAAGATCCATAGATCACTTCCACCCAAGTTCCCTGGGCTCCGTCTCCATCGCATGTCCACACCTAGCTGCAAGGGAGCCTGGGAAACACAGTCCAAACTGTGTGTCCAGGAAGAAGAGGCAACAGACTTGGTTTTTGGCCTGTCCCACACCAGGTTTGGGGCTTGGGGGAACCCAGGCAGGGAAGACTGGGGGGCAGGAAATGTGTGAAGGGATGGTCTGGGTGGTCTTAGGGACATCTCAGCTTGTGTCTACGTGGATGCATTGGCGAGAGTTGAGGCCATTAGTGGTACAAGGAGCAGAGGTGACAAACCTGGGGAAGACCTCTCAGGAGGCTCTGAACAGAGGAGAGACTTTGTACAGTAGTCTGAGATTTCAAATCCAGAGAATGTGACCTTTATTCTGGGGACAGTGGGGAACGATGGCAGATCTTTAAGTGGAGGGGTGACCTACGCAGAACCGTTTCTTCATAGAAGATAACGTTTGTAGGTTTCAGGGATTAAGACACGGATGCTTGTGGGGTCCTGGGCCACACAAAAGCCTGACAGGCTCAGAAGAGCCGGGGTTGCCCCTAATCCCACCACCCCCTGCACATACACACACTAGAGGTGCCGGCCTTGCCCAGGACTCGGCCCTCTGGGCTTTCAGGGCCTTCCTCACTTGGTCACCTCCTCTGGAGGAAGAATTCAGCTCAGATTTGCCGAGAATCCCTGAACATTCTAGCTGCCTCAGCTACAAGTACCCAGTGGGCTCCATTTGAAGAAAACCCAGGATAGAAAACCCCACGTGTGTCAGCGCCCTTGCCACTATTCCTGGTCCAGATGAAACAGTCGCTGGGCAACTAAGTCACCTTGCAGATCCTTTCAATACACGTCTCCTGGTGCATTTGAAATATTCAGTTCCCAAAACCCTTATTAGGTGCCAAGTGCTGTGTTGAGCACCAAGCTGGGGCCCCGGAGACCGCACACATGAGAAGAACTCCCCAGTGACTCTGAGAAGGCGGGGCTGCATCCAGGGCAGGGAGGGGCCCGTTCAGCGCGACCCGAGGGCACTTGCCTGGCGGAGGACACCCCTGCACGTCCCCGGAGCCATCAGTTTCCTGACTTGCCTAAACTCAGCAGGATTTCCAAACAACACCTCTGTGTGGAGCGAGGCTCCCTGCCTGCTGGCACCATCAGCTTATCTCTAGAGGCTGGAGGAGCTGCCAGAAGAGAGCTCCCCCTGTGTTGGGTTACACCCTGGCTTTGCCCTTCAACAGCTGCCCTGCGTGAACCAATCCCTCTGCTGCCTCTGCCCTCCATCTGCTCCCGGGAATGGGTCTGTGGGAACTAAAGTTTCCCTAGCTGTCGGGGCGGAACCTGGCAGCCTCCTTTCTCCTACGTCTGAGAGGAGGCTCGGTGCCAGGACCTGAGCTCTAAGGATGGAAAAGATACTCCGCCTCCCTCCAGATGCCCCCAGCCAGGTGGGAAGGCAGACTCCTAGACACTTAGTGCAGCAGCTTGGTCCCCGGACAGAACACACACCCTGGAGGGGCGGTGGGGGCAGAGGCGTCCTGGGCAGGCGGTGAAGCCAGGCTGGGGCCGGACGGCTCCTGCTGCCGGTGTGCACACTGGCCAGATCAGGACTCCACCTCCACCTCTGCCCCAGTGCCCACCTCAGCCTGGGCTCCGTTTACGTGCCAGCTAAGTGTGCCAGCCCTTGTGCTGAGAGCAGTCTGCAGAGTCTCCTGGCAATGATTATTATAATACATGCCCCTGATTCAAAGAGGCCACCTGTTAAAAGATGTACCTGCAATTGCAAAAGAGCATGAGGGGAGGGGATAGACCAGATGCAATGACAAGATTCATTAGAATTTCACACATATTATCGTGTGTGTGTGGCTGGGGGTTGGGGGGCAGCTTAGAATCAAGGAGATGTAGTGAATGAAGATGACGCATGAGGCAAACCGTACCTCAGAGTGTGCAGTGCAGCGGTTCTCAAAGTGTGATCCAAGGGCACCCCAGGGGTTCCCCAAGACCTTTTCAAAGGATCTGCAGATCAAAACTATTTCCGTAATAATAGTAAGACATTATTTGCTTTCATTGTTCTAGTTCGCTTCTGAAGGTACAGCAGAGTTTTCCAGATGTGGGCACTATTATAATAAATGCAGAAGCAGGTATGTAAATCCTCGATCAAGCCAGACGTTAAAGATATTTGCAAACAATGTAAAAGAATGCCTGCCACTCTTCTCACTAAATTTGCTTTATTTTAGAAAATATAGGGGTTTTTTTCATGTAAAATGTTATGATGTAAAGGACTTATTATTTTTAAGTGAATTAATAAAAATATCTCTGAAATTTGGAAGTTTTAATTTCGATTACAATATATTGATAAATATAACCCCATACACAGAGTATCTCTGGCGTCCTCTACAATTTTTAAGAGTGGAAGGTGAGACAAATAGCTCACCACAAAGTTTGAGAATGCTGGTCTAGAGCCAGCCCTGCAGAGCATGGAAGCTACTGAGGTGTCAGGTGGGGATGCTGCAGACAGCTCTGAACTTGGAGCAGGAGACAGGGCTCGTGGCAGGCTCTGCAGCACCAGGCCCGCGTGGCTCTGGGCAAATCACATTGTTCCTCTGGACTCCCATCTCCCCTCCCTGCCGGGGGGAAAGGGAAATCCAGTGTGCTCCAGAGGCAGCAGGACCCAAGAGGAGGCCAAACGTGGGGAGGGGAGCGTGGCTTCGAAGCTGTAAACACTGCAAATACCGGCTTCATCACCGTTCACGTTGCTCCCTGGGCATCAGGGGCGTGTCACCAACAAGAAGCCAAAACTACAGAAGCTGTGTCACTGGCAGGCAGGGAGTGGTTTCTTATGCACACGCACACGCACACGCACACGCACACCTATTGCGGGAAGCGCCCAGGTGCCGGCCTCTTTCTGGCCCCCAGCTCCAGCATATGTCAGATGAGCCAGGTTTTCTGACTTTGAAAGGTGGAGAGGGAGTGAGGGCGGAAGGCAGGCCAGAGGCGTTCCTCTCTGCTGGTCCTCAGTCCTGTTCCCAAGCAGGTGGAGCTGGGTCAGGTCTGGCAGCGAGAAGGATCCCACCCTGTCAGCTCCTGGGGTGGTTGAGCCCAGCCCGTGCCAGCCACTCTGTACCCCCAGGGTCCTTGGGCACGCAGGGCTGGACACACGGGCACGGAGGGCCGAGGATGGAAGGTGCTGTGGCTGACCGGCTGGGTGACCTTGGGCACGTCCTTTCTTCTTCCAGGGCCTCAGTCCACCAGCTGTGAAATGAGAGGGCTGGAGTCTGCTGTGGGGTCTGAAGCCTCCCACGGGGGAACCTCACCCAGGTTTCTAAGGGCTTCTGCCTGAGGAAGGTGCCCAGGGACCAAGCCCTCAAGGCTGCCTGGCTCCACCTGCTACCGCTCCGCTTCCTCAGGCCAGCCAGGAGCCTTATCGGGCCAGCCCTGCCCAAAACACCCCAAACCAGATATTGCAAACCTGGTATCCCGCTGAGTGGGAAGCGTGTGTGTGTGTGTGTGTGTGTGTGTGTGTGTGTGTGTGTGTGTGTCCCTACACTCCCTCTGCTTCCTGGGAGCACTTCCTTCTGTTGTGAGACTTAGGTCAGAAGGATCATGTATGACCCGCCTTCTCCTTCCCAGGAATTGGAGTCAAACGCCCAACTGCAGCAAAGCTGGCCCGAGGACACCACAGCCGGATGGGGAAGGTTCTTCCAAGGAGGACAGCGTCCCGCAGGGCCAGACCACACATGCCCCCTGGGCTGCACACACAGGCAGGGGAGGGACTCGCCTGGCCCTGCTTTTCTCTTTTTCCTTCAGACTGTCGGGCAGATTCATATTTTCCAAAAGCCTTAGTGACCTCACCATCTCTTTATCATGCCTGTGGTTGAGTTAACATTTTTTTTTCCAACTTCCTTTTACTCTTTCCAACTGAGTTAACTTTCCACACTCAAGGCCACATTACACACTAGAGACTCCCTCCAGGCAACAGTGGCAGCACTGGTTCAGGCTGGGCTCTGAGTGGGGGACCCTCAGCCCTCTTTCCCCAGAGCTGAGCCCCGAGAAGGAGAAGGTAGGGCTGGGGGGAGGGGGCCCAGGGACCCAGTCTAAAATAAGGAGGGCTTACAACCAACAACAACAACAAAAAAAAACGGACTTCCCTGGCGGTCCAGTGGTTAAGACTCCACAGGGGCTGTGGGTTGGATCCCTGGTCGGGGAAGTTCCGTGTGCCACGGGGTGCGGCCCAAAAAAATAATATAAAAAAAATAAAATAAAGAGGGCTTCTCCTGCTCAACCCCACACTCCCCACTGAATGGTTGTGGCCCCCCTCCCCTCCTACTGTCCACGCAGAGCTCATGTCCCCAGCCCGCCCCCTCTTTGCCAGGAAAACCCCTATGCATCTGTCAGGACACAGCTGAGGCAGTGCCTGCTCTCAGAGCCCATTTGAGGCTCCCAGTTTGGAGTGGCTGCCCTTCCCTCCCTGGTAGGGTTGAATCGTGTCCCTTCCAAATTCATACTGTCAAGTCCTAACCCCAGTAACTCAGAACGTGACTGTATTTGGAGAAAGGGCCTGAAAGAGGTAATTAGGGTGAAATGAGGTTGTGTGAATGGGCCCCAATCCAACATGATTGGTGTCCTTATAAGAAGAGAAGATGAGGTCACAGAGAACTCAGACAGAGGGACGACCCCATGAGGACACGGGGAGAAGACGGCCAACTACAAGCCAAAGGGGGACACTCGGGAGAATGCACCCCCACCGACACCTTCATCTCAGACCTCTGGCCTCCATTTCTGTTGATTAGGCTCCCCCCCATTTGCCATGGCAGCCCCAGGAGACTAACATACCCCCTATGCTCTCCCGCCTCCCCGATTCCCTCCGTGTCAGCGAGCACCATGTTGAAGTGCTTTCTTTACCTTGACATCTCCTGCTGTGGATGGTGACTTCCCTGCAGAGGAATTCATCTCACCATCAGTGCCTGGATGTCTAGGTATTCAGGGAATGCTTATTGGAGGGAACTAAACTTTTCTTAAACCAAATACACACTTTCTACAGCTCCTAGGTTCATGGAAGAAATGAAGAGTGGGCCTGGGCACACAGACTCTTCAACCCTCTCGAAGGTTCCGGGGGCACCTGACAGTACATTAGGCTCCATTTAACTGATGCTCTGCAGCTCCAGGTGATGCCCACTGGCAGCATCTCCAGTGGGCAGCACCTCCCTGGTGTGCCTGCGTCATCGGGCTGCTACGGCCGTTCGTACCTGTCCCCCCGTCAGTCTGTTACATCCCCAAATCCGCTTATGTCAGTTATGCTTGTTATTAAGCATACATAAAATGATAAAATGTGGATTTAAAGAGTTGTTTCTCTGAATGCTAAATTAAATTCTTTGAGAATGATTAATTCTAGGTGAGCTGCCTTAAATAGATTGCTGTTGAATTAAGCTTGGTGCCGTAACCAGTCTCCAGGAGGCCCCTTGGCGTTCACACCTTGTGTAAGCCTCCCCCACACTGAATCAAGACTGCTGCGTGAGGCTGAGAGACTGCGGTGACACTCAGTGCCTTCTGAGGTGAGGTCACAGAAGGGATTGCAGCTTCTGCCTGGTTCCCTTGGGTCAGTTGTTCTGGAGGAAGCCGTCACACCATAAGGACACGCAAGCCTCTTGGAGAGGCCCACACGGAGAGGAGGTGAGGCCTCCTACCGCCAGCCGGCACCAGCCCCGTGAGGGAGCAGATGCGGACGTGGACGCTGCAGCACCCCAAACCTTCTCGTGAGGGCAGCCCTGGCCGCCGTCTGGCAGCAGCCTCATGAGAAAACTTGAGCAGACCTGTGTGGATGAAAAACACGTTGCCTGCCATTTCAGTTAACAAAGAACGTTACCTTGGGACTTCCCTAGTGGCTCAGTGGTTAAGAATCCGCCTGCCAATGCAGGGGACACAGGTTCCAGCCCTGGTCTGGGAAGATCCCACATGCTGTGGAGCAACTAAGCCCGTGTGCCACAACTACTGAAGCCCACGTGCCTAGAGCCCATGCTCCGCAACAAGAGAAGCCATGAGAATGAGAAGCCCACACAGCGCAATGAAGAGTAGCCCCCGTTCGCCGCAACCAGAGAAAGCCCGCGCGCAGAAACAAAGACCCAACGCAGCCAAAAATAAATAAATTAATTAATTAAAAATAAAAAGAACATTACCTTCCATCAAGCCATCAGCCAACGGTGCACCCTGGTGGGAATTTGGGATGGAGAAAAATAGGATACTGGCCCTAGATAGTTAAGATGCATATGAAAGGAATAATTTCAATGAGCCCTGACTCTTGCACCTGCCCATACATAGAAAAGCACTACAATCATTAACTCAAGATGTTTGTTTTTTTTTGCAATTAGCAGCAATCTTTTGATTACTTTTTTCTTTTCTTTCTTTTTTTTTTTAACAATAAAAATCTCTTATATGTCCTGGCTCCTTCCTTACCTCTTTGGCACCATCCTTCAGAATTCTCTGAGAGGCTGTCTCCCGGGCTATGGTCCTTAGTAAGTTCCCCAAATAAAACATAAGTCGAAACTTTCAGGTTTTTTTTTTTTCCAGTCAACACGTGAATAATCCAGTTGCTCCTGAATTGCTGGTCGCAGACACTGAGACAGAATGAACGATTCTCATTGCTTCCGAGCACTAAGTACTGAAGGGATGTTTTACATAGCAGTAGATAACCAGCACACACAGGGAAAAGAACGACAGAAAAAAGAAGAACAATCTAAACGGAGCCTGCACTCAGGTTGTTTCACAAATGCTTTTCAGTGTTTTTCAGATTTTAAAGAAACAGGAAGTAGGAGTCATGAGTAGTGCGGTGTGGGGGCCGCCTGTGTGAGAAGAGCCACTCGTGCTCCAACCACGTGACCCAGGCTCAGAGGAGGCTTTGCCCCGTCATCACAGTTGACTGATGAATGTACTTCTATATGATTTAAGTTAAAAATGTTAAGATATGTTTGAATTTTTTTTTAGGCTGAAGAACAACTTTTATTTATTAAGACTTAATAAGACATAATATATAATAATGAAAATAATGAAGAACTAATAATGTATCAAGAAAAAGGATTAGTACTGACTGATACACATAACTGAAAAGCCCAAGCATGGCTCGATTCCAAGACTCAGATGATGCTGTCAGGATTCCGACTCCCTCCATCCCTCGGTCTAGCTCCCTTCCCTCTAGGGTTCACTTTCATACAGACGCTCCACACGTGGTAATAAAAGTACCATTCAGCAGCTCTAGTTTCAATCCCACCAGCCATAACTCTGAGACACATAGCTTCTCTTTCTGAAGGGTTCCAGTACATTGACTAATTGGCCTGATCCGGTTCAGGCACCAACCTCGGAACCAGTCTCTCTGGGCGGGGAAAGTGTGATGCATCGAACCTGGGCAGGGTCACGTCCCACAGTAACCACGCTGCTGATTTATAAAGGATTCATTTTCCCCAGGAAAATTTCAGATACTGTTGCCAGTTGAATAGGGTAGATTCTAGGAAGAAAAAAATAGCAGATATTTATTACTATTATCTTTTTTTTTTTTTTTTTTTTTGCTGTATGCGGGCCTCTCACTGTTGTGGCCTCTCCCGTTGCAGAGCACAGGCTCTGGACGCACAGGCTCAGCGGCCATGGCTCACGGGCCCAGCCGCTCCGCGGCATGTGGGATCTTCCCGGACCGGGGCACGAACCAGTGTCCCCTGCATCGGCAGGCGGACTCTCAACCACTGCGCACCAGGGAAGCCCCTGAGCCCACTTTTTGATAAACTAAAACAACACTGCTCCAGAAAGCTTGGAGAGAGAGTGTTTCTATGGAGAAGAAGCTCTTCCTGAAGGCCAAGTGGGAGATGCTGGCAGTGGTCATGGGAATGGAGAGAGGCAGACAGATGCAAGGAATATTCTGGAAGCTGGACCATGGGGACTTGGTGGTGGACTGGATAGAGGAGGTAAGAGAGAGGGATGGATCACAGATGACGGCCACATTTGGGCATGAGGCCTCAGGTGGAGGTCAATGCCACCTTGAACCAGGAGCAAAAGGAAATGGGAGATGCATGAGTGCATGGGTGGAGACCATGAGTCCTTTCAAATTACAACACAGTTGAAACAGAAATGAAAGAGAAGGAGGGCAGTACATGGAGAAGAGCATGGAATTCTAGAAAGGATTTGTTGTTATCGTTTTATTTTCAGATTGGGGATAGTAGAGGGTGATTATCCATTACAATTGGGTTTGCTGTGAGCTTGTTATGGACTGCATGCCTGGTCCCCTGAACTTCGTATGTTGAAGCCTCAGTCTCCACTGTGATGGTATCTGGCGGGGGTGGGGGTGGGGGATGGGGTTGGGAGTTGATTAGGTCATGAGGGTGGAGCCCTCAAGAAGGGAATTAGTGCTTTATAAGAAGAGGAAGAGAGACCCAAGTCCTCTTCCTCTCCCTTCTCCTCTCCCACCCTCTCTCCCTCCACCATGTGAGGACACAGGGAGAAGGGGGCCACCTGCAAGCCAGGAAGAGGGCTCTCACCAAGAGCCAAACCTGCTGACATAACGACCTTGGACTTCCCAGCCTCCAGAAGTGTGAGAAACAGATGTGTGTGGTGTGAGCCACCCATGCCATGGTGTTTTGTGACAGCAGCCCGAGCTGACTACTTCTGACACCGACCACAGGGTGTGGTTGTTCTGTCAGGGAAGTTTAGAGGTCGGCCATCCAGGGTGGGAGTGACAGCCACCCCCTCACGTCTGCCCTCCCGCCGGGAAAGTCTCCTGGGCACTTTCTGTGCCTCACACACACGGCTCAGAATCACCCCACCCCCACCCCCCGATTCCCTCCTGCCTTTGGATGCAGGAACAGGGGCAGCGCGTGCCTTAGCCGCAGGCTCTAGGAGTCGGGGCACGGGGCAAAGATTGAAGAGCTGCCTCTTTATTTGGGAAGTGAAAGCCGAGGGCTGTGAGGGTGAGGAAACACCAGAAATGAGAGGACCGTTCTTCCCCAAGGGGCAGTAAGGAGGCAGCAGTGGCTCCCCAGGTGCCAGGCAGAGCCCAGAGACAAAGGAAGGCGATGCCTCTGCAAACCCCCTCACCTCCCATTGGTGCAGATCCGTCAACAGGGAGCTCCCCTGACCCAGGGTGCATCTGGTCCCTTGGGGAGCTTTAGGGAGAACTTCCTCACTGAAACCAAATCTCCCAGCACCCTGATCTCAGACTTCGAGCCCCCAGAACTGTGAGAAATTAATGTCTGTCGTTTAAGTCACCCAGTCTGTGGTATTTTGTTATGGCAACTTGTGATTTTGAATAAGAAAAGTATATTTCATCTTCAGCCCTGCCTCCCACTTCCTGCCACAGAGCTCCTAAAACCTTTGGAATTTCCTAAACCTGGGAGAGATGAAGGTATCTTTTGTTATTCATAATAAGCCCCTTTCAACCGCTGAGTTTAAGTTAATGAAGTGACTTTGGAAAGCCCCCAGGGGAGACCTGAGGGGGGCGGGGCTGGAGAGTGAGTTCCATCACCAATGGCCAATGATTTAATCAATCATGAAGTCCATAAAAATCCTCAAAGTACAGGGTTTGGAGAACTTCGTAGTGGAGCTTCCAGAGGGTGGCACCTCTGGAAGGGGCAGGGAAGCTCCTGCCCGATGCCCGGGTTGCCCTGGCTGCTCCGCAGTTATATCCTTTGCTAATGAACTGGTAATCTAGTAAGGAAACGGTTTTCCTGAGCTCTGTGAGCCACTCTAGCAAATTAATCAAAGCTGAGGAGGGGTCATGGGAATCTCCAACCTACAGGCAGTTGGCCCAGAAGCACAGATGACAAACTGGACTTGCGACTGGCATCTGAAGAGGGTGGGGAGTAGTCTCGTCAGGCTGGGCCCTCACCCTGTGGGATCTGTCCCTCTCTTCCGAGGACAGTGTCAGAATTGAGCTGGAGGGCACCCAGCTGGGGTTGTAGAGTTACTTGATGGGAAAACCAACATATGTGTTCAGAATAGTCTGTGAGTAGAAAGAACACAGGCGCTTTTCCTAGACGCACTTAGAGCAGACTAACAGGCCAGCTTTGTGCCCAAAACTATGAGCAGCAAGTCGGATTCACCTTTGCTTCCCGCACAGCCGCTGACTGGGTGCCTGGCCCCAGAGCCCACAGTGTAAGCATCCCCAGGAGGGGCCGAGTGAGTCCGGGGCCGCAGCCTCCCGCAGGGAGGGAGCAGCAGGGGAGGAGGGAGCTATCCATGTAGAGTGAGGGCAGCGAGGGCTCATGGCCCCCTCTCTCTGTGGGTTCTCAACCTCACACCCGGTGGGGGACGTCCTCGGGCCCAGATGGTCTGGCAGAGGAGCTGGGAAAGGTAGGGGAAGACGGGGTGTCATGGCCATGACCTTGAAGCGAACAGAGCCTTGGGCTGCCTCCCAAGGGCTTGCACGTCCAACTCTCTGCACCACCCTTTCCCCACTATTCTTTTTTTTTTTTTGGCCACACTGTGTTGCTTACAGCATCTTAGTTCCCCAACCAGGGATTGAACAGGGGCCACGGCAGTGAAAGCTCAGAGTCCTAACCTCTGGACTGCCAGGGAATCCACCCTTTCCCCATTGATTCAGTTATTAAAGGGTGTCACCAAGTACCACCCAGCTCAGAGGCTTCCCATCATCGGCCCAGCCCTGCTGGCCCCCAGGCCCCCTCTTTGGCTGCTGGTATCCTGGGCATCACGGGGAGGCTTCTGTAAGTACCAGCCTGTGGGGAGGGGTTTGTTCAATGAGGGTTCACTCCATGGCCAGCTGCTGGACCCCCCGCCCCCAGTTTTGCCCCCAAGTGGCCTTTCTCAAGGCCCACTCACAGCCCCTCCCAAGCAGCTGTTCATCCCTTCTCACCGCTCCAAAATGGAACCTCGCTGGTAGGACCAGCTCCCAGCCTGAGAAGTTGGGGGCACGGCACCCCTTATCTCCTCTTTCACCCTCACCCTCTTTATTCTTCCGCCCCCAAAGTGCTCTCTCTTTTTCTTTCAGTTAGATCCTTTCTGCAAAGGCCAGGCTAGCTTAACTTCCATGTACTTCCTGGGTGTAAAGGAAAATATTTGCGTTTTTCTCCTGGGAGGTGCGTTTAATGCTGGATCCTTTTTAAGCAACAAAGAAAACTAAGAGGAAAAAAAATTGTAGTTTCCATTTCAAACCAAGCTGTACGTTTATTTCCTGTCTCACGTCAGGCAGACATTTGTTGTCTGGGCCCCCCAAATGAGCCTGGGATGCAGTGGGGAATAAGATGTTTTCCGCCCTCAGCACTCCTTGTGGGGGGGTCTGAGCAAAAGACCCAAGTCACAGAGCAGAGGTAGTGCTGGCTAGAAGGGTGCTCAGGGCCCCAGTGACTCCAGGGCAAGGGTGGCAGCTGGCCCTGCAGAGAAGGGGGGAAGGGTCCCCAGGCACCTCTCCATCACCCAGGTGTTGAGGCATAGAAGCGGGGTGGCAGGAGAGGGCGTGGTTCAGCACTCCAGGGAAAAGGGAGAGCTTGGAGATAGAAGACGCCCCGAGGCAGCTCCTTCAGGAAGCCCCGGGCTCCCATACCTCTGGAGCTCTGAGACACAGGGGGCTGAGTGGAGACTCCCCACACAATTCTCCAGGCCCTCTGCCATTAGGGTGTGGGGACCTGAGGCCTGTGACGTTTCTCTGTCAGAGGCTGGTGCAGGTGCCAGGTTGAGCACAAGGACACACCGTGTCCTCTGGCGTATGTTAACTGACCCTAGGCAGCCAGCTGAAAACAGGCGCAGCTCTCAGGACGATGCCTCCCCAGGCTCCATGGGGGGCTGTACAGCCTCCCTCCCAACCTGCACTCCTGGCTGACACACCCGCGGCAGCCCCGGGACCCAGGTCCTCCGGGATGAGCATCCTTCCCCACCGTCAGTCTGGGTGTCCTGATTTTTGGAAAATATGACCACCAGCCACAGCAGATTGTACCCCAAGACGTCTGCAGGGAAGCAGATCACGTGTGACCTTCATGACCTGTCCCATCCCAGCTGCGCTAACATCTGGAAGCTTCCGTCATACGGAGCACTTCCCGCGGGCGGACTCATTCACTCCGCTTGACAGCCTGTGGTGAAGCCCAGACAGACAACCTGGCTTCTGAGGCTGGAGACTGGCGTCCCGAGGGGTGAGGGAGCTGCCTCGGGGCGCACAGCATGGGCAGAAATGTGTGTTTGTGTCTGAGCTTCAAGCGGGGACCTGTGGTCCGTTGCTTTTCCATCGTCACTACTGTGCTTCTCTTGCAAGAAGGAAAACTTGCTGAGCACCTCTCTGGGCTGTCCCCGGGGAACCCTGCAAAGACTTCACAGGGCAGAGAGTGGGGAGCACACAGAGAGCCACCATGTGTGCCTCGACTGCCAACACGGAGAGGGGAGCTGCAGGGCCAGACCTCCTGCGGGGACATGGAGCTGGGAGGAGGTGTCTGCACAACTAAGAGCAGGAACAGCCCAGAGAGGTAAGAAAGGGCGGGGCCTGCAGACAAGGGGCGGGACTTTCAGGGTCACTTTATTTTTTAAAAATTTTATTTATTTATTTATTTTGACAAGTGATATTGCTTTATCTTTTTTTTCCTTTTTATCATTAATCATGAATACTACATTTTTTTAACATCTTTATTGGAGTATAATTGCTTTACAATGGTGTGTTAGTTTCTGCTTTACAGCAAAGTGAATCAGCCATACACACACATATATCCCCATATCTCCTCCCTCTTGCGTCTCCCTCCCACCCTCCCTATCCCACCCCTCCAGGTGGTCACGAAGCACAGGGTCACATTTAATTCTTGAATCAGCTTCGGAGGGAGGAACGCTGGGTTCCAATCCCTGCTTCTCAGAGATGAAGAAACCCAGGCTCGGAGAGGTTGTGCGACATGCCCAAGGCTACACAGCTGCAAATGGATTATCAGAAGCCCAAGTCTCAAGGTCTGACCTCTGGTCCGGGGGGGCCCCTCAGACACACCAGCCCCAGGCGCTGGCGGGCACCGAGCTCCCTGCTGGCTGCCCAGCCGGCAGAAGCGGTGGCGCTCTTGGTAGGAAGCCTGCCTCCAGTGCTGAGTCACTCTGGGCCCTGGCTGGTGTGGGCAGGAGGAAGGTGGCTGCCCGGGCTGTGGTGACCGCTTGGCCCTTTGCTCCCCAGGGTTCCCAGCAGCCTGGGTTCACGTGGCCTTGCCAGCTGCGGACAAGCCAACCCACCGACCCCTGCAGGGCCTGGCGAGGCCCCAACCCTCACTTGTCACTGCGTGTTTACTGGGCTGGGGCTGCCCCATGCCCCTTAGCGTGCTCACAGGTTGGGCTGTGCCGGCAGGTAACCCATCATCGTGCAGCCCCGCCACAGTGCTGTGAGGGAGCAGTGCAGGGCTGGAGGGCGCTCAGGGAGGCCACAGTTGAGCTTTGAGATGAGCCTGAAGGGTGAAAAGTGCGTAAAATAAGTGCAGAAGGTGAGAAGGGCCTTCCCAGCGCGGGTGGCGTGGGCAAGGTTGCCTGTGGGGATGCAGGAGGGATCCCAGGGTGGCCCGTGCAGCCTGGCCGATCGGGGGAGGCCAGGGAGAGGGGAGGCCGACTTCTGCTGTTAGGGGCCTGCCGACTTGCGGTGGGCCCCGATTCCTCAGCCGTCTCCACTTTGATCAGGCGCTGGGTGGACTCTTGGGCAGGGAAGGCTGGCCGGGCTGGCCGAGGGGTCCTGCCGCAGGAGCAGCCGGTGGTGAGGACGGCTTGCAGGGCTCAGTGTCTCATCACTGAGATCAGAAGATGGAGGTCTTGGGCACAAACCCTGTGGGGAAGGTCCCTACCCTGTATATTCTCACCCAAATGCACATCTCTGACGGGGAGTCCCTTCCGAGAGCAGGCCTGTCAGGGCCTCACCTGACTTCCGCACAGGCAGGCCCGGCCCTTGCTTGCCTCTGCCCTCGTCCGGGGCTGCAGAGGGTCGGTGAGCTCAGTGCTCTGCTCCCTCTGAGCTGACGGTCTTTTCTGGCAAATCTGGACAGCCTCCCGGAAAGGTGGAGGAGGTGAGAAGAGCCCCTGAAGCGATCCAGCAGATCCCCCCCTCCCAGAGCAATGCCCAGCACCACTGCAGCCTCAACCCCGAAAGAGGAACGACAAAGCCAGGTGCTGTACTGTCCGCAAAGCGCTTTCAGCTCCCTTTTTTCGCTGACGTCCTGGCCCCCCTCCACCTGAAGACAGTGATGCTGAGAGCTCCTGCTCTGGGAGGCGGAGGCGCAGTGCGTGTCGGACCAACGGAGGGCTGGGTGGGTCCGGAGACCCAGGTTCTGGAGCTGCCCGAGGCTCAGGGCATGGCCCAGGCCTGCCTCCACCTCCCCACACCTGTAACTGACACATGGGGGCATTGGTGGGGGGATTATTTCAGACCCTGTACCCCTGGAGCCTCCCGTGAGCCTCTAGACCACGCGCCTGAGAGGCTGGGGGTAATGCTGGGGGTTCTGTTGGCAGCTGGTCTGAACTCCAGAGACAGCGGACAGAGAAGGAGCCATGTTCTCCCCAAGTCAGGACAGGACGCTGCCCAGTCAGCCTGGGTTAGCCCATCGCCAGGACCAATTTTAGAACATTTTTATCACCCCAAAAAGAAACCCTTTAGCAGACACCTGCCCGTTTCACTCCAACACAGCCTCCAGCCCTAGGAAACCACGAATCTACCAAGAAAATAAGATGCCTTTACATTGGAGGTTAGATCTTTGCAGATTCTAAACCTGTCTTAACAGTGTAGATACGAATGTATGCTGACTTTTTCTTTCTTTCTTTCCTTTTTTTCTGCCATGCCGCACGGCTTGTGGGATCTTAGTTCCCTGACCAGGGGTTGAACCTGGGCCATCGGCAGTGAGAGTGCAGAGTCCTAACCACTGGACCACCAGGGAGTTCCCTGTGCTGACGTTGACATTTCTTTTCTTTCTTTCTTTCTTTTTTTTTCTTTGACATTTCCTTTCACTGGAAAAGCCCTAAGACCCCCCACCCCCTGCCCCCAGTCAATATTCCATCTTGACGCTCTCCCTTTAAAGTATACAAAGTATTTTTTATTTCAACTGCTTTTTCATGGAAATCTTTCTAAGATATTGTGAGAATTGTCCCAACAGTCATCCTCTTCCTGTTCCTTAACTACAGGATCTCAAATTTATTTGGAGCTGCAAAGATCTCATTGAAGGACTCCACATTTTCCAGCTTCCTTATTGGAAGGTGTAGCTATAACAAAGTTCTGGCCAGTGAGATGTGAGCAGAAGTGTTGCGTGGCACTTACTTTCTCTTTAGAAAGGAGGGAGATGCCTCTTTTCCCTTTTTCCATCCTTCTGCCTAGAAAAAGTATGTAAGTGTTGGAGCTTTTGCAGCCATTCTGGGCCATGAGGGGACTTTGAGACTAAAGATGATGCAAGGAGGAAAAACACAAAAATAGAAGACCAAGTCCCAGTCACCTGGACAATTTTAATCCCAGACTTCCTGTCTTTGGGCTATTTCCTGTCTCTGGGTTTCTCAACTTTATTGAGTTATAATTTACATAAAATAAATTGCACCCATTTTAAGTGTACAGTTCAATGAGGTTTGATGTATGTATATACCCATGCAACCACCATCCCAATCAAGATACATATATATATCCCCGTTACCCCCAAATGTTTCCTTGTACCTTTTTGTGGTCAATCCCCACCCCCTTCCTCCATATACCTACTCTATCTCCTTTCTGTCCTATAGATTAGTTTTGCCCTGGTCTACTTTTATAAGAGAAAAAATGAAATGTTTACTTTGCTGAAGCCAGTATTTCTTGGGCCTTTATTATTTGCAGCTGATTCTAATGCAGAATTGAATATAGATGTATTACACAGTCTCAGATAGAGGCTCCTAAACACATTGTATGTGACATGTTTTTGATAACTTCAGACCATTGTTAGATATCCTGTGTCTTTGATTGTTCCCTGGGAAACAGATTTGGAGGTGAGATCTTCAGGCAGGAGGTTTATGAGGGAGTGCCCTTGGGGACACACCTCTGCAGGAAGCAAGAGACACAGAATGAAGCAGCTACAGCAGAGCCTCAGCCATCCTCACAGGGAGCTCTGAGGCTGGGGAGACCTTCAGAGACGTCCTGAGCTGTGTCCCCAAGCTAACAGTTACTGGATGTGGGCTGTCCCTGGGGAGCGGTGAACCTTAGGCCAAGCAGCTCTTTTCACTCAAGGCGGTTCCCAGGGAGGGATGAGCCGAGAGCCATTAGTAGCCAACACTCCCAGCAGCTGAGGTGTGCGTGTTTTGGGTCTGATGGGGAGTCTGGGAGGTGCATCACAGCAGCCACGATACCGCGAGTTCTGGGTGGTATCCTCAGGGCAACTCAGGGGCGTGCGAGCGGCTTGCCCTTGCCTGGCAAGATCTTACGTCCCTCTTGGGGCAGATGCCTGGCTCTGTGGGCCCTGAAGCTCTCAGAACAGCAGAGGCCTGATCTTGGGGGCAGGGCCATGAGTTGTCAAGGAAGCTGTCTGCTCTGCTTCTGCTGGACCTTCCGTGCGCTTCTCCTCCTGGATCCCTCTGGACAGCCCCTCCTACACCCCCTCCCCGGGGAGGCTGTGGCATCAGACGCCTTCTCTCACTGTCTCTTAAGCTTCCCCTCATAGGGGCTGTCTTTGCACACCCTGACTTTGGCAGTGCCTCCTCCTGTCCCGGCCCTTCCTTAATTTTGAGCTTTACGGTGACTTTGACCCTGCTCGAAAGACATGAAATTTTAACATCCTTCTGAGCTACTCACATTCCTCTGTTGTGAGAATTGTTTCTAATAGCCTGCTTTATTTTGCCAACTAAGGCTGAAGCTTCTATACAATTTGGCACCTGGGCTTCATAACAACTGTCTCCACCATGCCAAGGGCCCTTCCCTTGGTTTGAGGGTTGCATTCCAAAGAGTTGAGGTTCCTGGCACTTTGACTTTTAGATTAGCCGGACTTTACCATAGATCAGAACTGGAGACTTAACATCAAATAAAATGTGGGTCAAGGGATACTATTCATGTTACTTTTTAATGAGAACTATTTAAAATACAGGTAAGTACTGGGACTTCCCTGGCGCTCCAGTGGTTAAGACTCCATGCTTCCGCTGCAGGGGGCACAGGTTCAACTAAGATCCCGCATGCCACGTGGCGTCGCAAAAAAAAATAAATAAAATAAAATAAAATACAGGTAAGTACAGAGAATATCAGATACATATGCATCCACAACAGAGTGGCTGTCAGGACATAGTGGCTTCTTTTTTTTTTTGGCCATGCTGCAAAGCCTGAGGGATCTTAGTTCCCCGACTAAGATCAAACCCGTGCCCCCTGCAGTGGAAGTGCAGAGCCCTAACCACTGGACCGCCAGAGGATTCCCTTCATATTTTTAGAAATAATGTACGTCAGGTATCAGTGAGGCCCCCTTCCACCACTCCAGTCTTTTTCCCACCCTGCCCTGTTCCAGAAACAATGCTTAACATGAATTAGTGACATTCTTTTTCAGTCCATTTCGATACTTTTGCTATATTTGTATATATTTACACAGATATACATTGTATCGTATGTTTTAAATAAACCTAAACAGTAACATACCATGGAGTTTCCATTCCTTGCCTTTTTAAAAAATTCAGTGCTGTGTTTTAGATCTGTCTACGTTAATTCAGATACATCTAGTTGGTTGATTTTAACTGCGGTTTATAGGAGCCCATCGTGTGACTATAAAGTGATTTATTTACTCATTCGCTGACTGTGGGACATTGAGGCTGCTTTCAATTTTCACTCCTCCTTTGTTGCGGTGATGTTCTTGCACATGGACTTCTGGCTTCTGCACAGAGGTTTTCTTGGGGTGGATAACCGGAGGGGGCGACAATTGCTGGACGGAACGGTATTTGCCTCTCTGCTTTACTAGATGTTGCCAAATTGCCCTCCAAAGCGATTGTCGCAATTTCCCCTCCATGTACTCGCGTCCCTTACTCACATCCTCTTCACTACTTGGTACTGGTAAGGAGTAACCCTATCTCTCTCGTGGTTGCTTTATTTTGTCTCAGCTGCTGAGGAGGCTGGACATCTTTCATGCTTATTGGCCACTCGGATTATGTCTTCTGTGCAATTCCTTTTTCACTTTATAAAAGGATTTTGCCCTTCAAGTTTCTTTTAATGTCATGTTCTTGCAATACTAAAAAAAAAAAAAAACTGTAGCCCCACAGGTCATGTGAAGCTGCAGGGAAAAACTCTTACATAGGAGTCCAGGACAGAGTCTAGCTCCCACCTCGATGTTATTATCTATATAATTTGGGGCAAATATCTTCCTCTCTGATTTTTAAAAGTTTACTTTTCAAGTGTACAGTTCAGTGGTTGCAAGTATACTCACAAGGCTGCACAGCCATCTTCCCTGTCTAATTCCAGAAAGAAACCCCGCGCCCACTGGCGGTCAGTCTTCCTCCATTTTCCTCAAGTCTCAGACTCTGGCAACCACTAATCTACTGTCAGTCTCTGTGGCTTTGCTTGTTCTGGACACTTTGTGTAGCTCCTTTCACTCAGCACGATGTTCTCAAGGTTCAATATGCTGTAGCATGTATCAGTACTTCATCTCTCTGTAGGGCTGAATGATATTCCACTATTATGGTTAGACCACATTTTCCTTTTTTCCTTTTTTTGGCCGTGCTGCACTGCACGGCTTGTGGGATCTTAGTTCCCTGACCAGGGATTGAACCTGGGACCTCAGCAGTGAGACCGAAGAATCCTAACCACTGGACCACGAGGGAATTCCCAAGACCACATTTTGTTTATCCATTCCTCAGTAGGTGGACTTTGGGTTATTTCTACTTTGTAGATGTTATGAATAGTGTTGCTACGAACATTCATGCACAAGTTTTGGGGTAGACATATGTTTTCAAGTCTCTTGTGTATATACCCAGGGGTAGAACTGCTGGGTCATGTGGTCACTCTGTGTTTAACTTTTTGAAGACGTGCCAGACGCCACAGCCATCACACCGTTTTGTATCTGCTCCCCACCAACCGGCAGTGGACGGAGATTCCAGGTTGTCCCCATCCCACCAACACTTGCTATTGTCCATCTTTTTGACAATAGCAACCCTACTGGGTGTGGAGTAATCTCACCGAGGTGTTGATTTGTATTTCCCTGATGACTAATGATGTTGATCATCTTTTTCTTTTCTTTAATATTTATTTATTTGGCTGTGCTGTGTCTTAGTTGCGGCATGTGGGACCTTTAGTTGCAGCATGTGGGATCTAGTTCCCTGACCAGGGATCGAACCCGGTCCCCCTGCATTGGGATCGTGGAGTCTTAGCCACTGGACCACCAGGGAAATCCCTTGATCATCTTTTCCTGGTGTATGCTTATTGGCCCTGCATATATCTTCCTTGGAGAAACGTCCATTCAAGTCCTTTTCCATTTTTAAATTGGGTTGTCTTTTTATTGTTGAGTTGTAAGTGTTCTTTATATATCCTAAATAAAAGTTCCTTAGATATTTAAGTTGCAAATATCTTGTTCCATTTTGTGCGTTGTCTCTTCACGTTATTGAGAGTGTCCTTTGAAGCACAAAAGTTCTATTTATTTATTTGTCTGTGTGGTTGCGCCGGGTCTTAGTTGCGGCAGGTGGGCTCCTTAGTTGCGGCTCGCCAGTGAAGCACAAAAGTTTTTAATTTTGATGTCTAACTTGTCAGTTTTTTCTTTGGTTGCCTGTGTTTTGGGGTCATAGCTAAGAAACCATTGCCTGAGCCACAGTCAAAAAGAGTTATGCTTAGTTTCCTTCTAAGAGTTTTATAGTTTTAGCTCTTACATTTAGGTCTTTGATCCATTCTGAGTTAAATTTTTGTAAATGGTGTGAGGTAGGGGCCCAACTTCATTCTTTTTCAAGTGACTATCTAGTTGTTCCAGTACCATTTGTCGAAAAGACTATTAGGCCCTTGAATCGCATCTAATCCAAACTGAGATGTGCTGTAAGTACAGAACACACGCTGAATTTCAAAGACTTAGTATGAAATAAAAAGAATGCAAAATGTCTCATTCATAATTTTTAGATTGATTACATGTTGAAGTAATAGTTTTTATAGATTGGATTAAATAAAATGTATCATTAAAATTAATTTCATCTGTGTGGTTTTACTTTTAAAATTGTGCCTGCGTCTGTGGGCTGTGCTGTCTTTCTGTTGGGATTTGGACACTGTTGGCTGCAAGAAGGTACAGGACTGCAGGCTGTTCCTTGCACCCCACAGTAGCTGTGGAACTGTTGCAGGCACACACCTATTGTCCTGCTCAGGGCATGTACCAATTTCTCAGGCACGTCTATTTCTCAGGAGCTCTATTTCCCAGAAAAGAAGCCATCAGGAGCAGAGCTGGAAAGGCAAGCAGCCTTTTCCAGTATGAACTGGTTTGAAACAGTGGTCAAGCCACTGTTTGTGTTTGGCTTTGGGTTTTGTCCTTTCGAGGGAGCCTTATGCAGCCAGACAGACTCTGGGCTGCTCGCCACTTCATTCACTGACATGGAAAAGATGTCAGGCCTGGCGGGCAGAGCCCTGGGCTGGGGGCTTCGGCTTGCGGGGGCTGGCAGGCTGCTGCCCCGATGCCTCCTCCTGCACTGGGTAACCATGTTATCCACAGCCGTGCTGTGCATGGACACACGCCCTGGCCCATCTTGCTCTGCAAATCAACAACATGCATCTGCCCTGGAGGCTCTAGAGCAACCCGCCCGCCTATCCTTGCGAGCCACCGCTTTAAGATCAACACCCTCGGTCCTTGGTCTGCACTGCAACAGAGGACAAAGGCATTTCCCATTCCGAGGTGCATCTGAATGCAGCTCTCCCTGTAGCCACCTGAAGGCAGAGCACTCGCGAGGAAACAGCTCAGAGAGGGTAGCTGTTCTTGTCCAAGCAACACAGCTAAAACCTGTCGGAGCTGGGACCGGAACCCAGGTCTCCTGACAGACTCACTGCGATGATTTTCTTTATACCTTTGTTCTCAGTCAGCTCGCCTTTGATGTGATGATGATGTTGGTGCTGATGAAGGTAACGTACTGATCATTTATTGAGTTTCTCTCATACCATAGGCCCTTGTACACACATTTGCCTCTCTTAGTGCAGGGGAGACATTAATATCCACATTTTACAAATTAGGAAATCAGAAACCTGGTTTATCTTGACCCCCCCGGAGCTTGCAAGGATGATGGGGAAAGGGGGATCCATCAGAACGTGCCCCTGAGTCACATTCCCTGGGTGACCCATGGACCACAGCATCATCTTTGGGGGCCGCCACAAACACTGGTGGACCTCAGGGCTAAGCAAGATGGGCTAAATGGTTCAATTTCCCCACCTCTGAGCATCCACTAACCAGAGGCAGGTCCAGTGATTCTTACTGTCGGTGCTGCCAGCCAGTTCTCTGCCTGTTTCCTTTGCCTGAGCTTCTGGGGTCAGGAGCAGGGCGGGCAGCCAGAGGGGCCACCGTCGCCCGCCCTATTCCTGGCAGTCACACTGTAATTACCAACGAAACAGTGACAGAATAAAAAGAGGACCCGGAAACAAGCGGGCCTCCACCTTCTCAAACATTCCGGAGCCGGGGTTTGTGAGCTAGAACTTCATCTATTTGAAAGGACCTCCCTAGTAAGATACACACTCAAGTTCAGCAAAGTAGTACAGATAGTTTTTTTAAATAGTATTTTTTCTGATGCCTGTGTGGACCCAGCACAGTGACACTGAGTCTGGCTTTAAACCTGGCTGTCACTGATTCTAATATGCAACCTTACACACCTCATTTCTCCAAGCAGAAGTGTCCTCACCTGTAAAATGCGGGGGAAATGATCTCAAGAATGTTAGATGTTAGTGCTTCCAAAACAACATCATACCCCAGACATAGAAAACAAACTTACGGTTACCAAAGGGGAAAGGGGGTGGGGAGGGATAGATTAGGAGTTTGGGATTAACATATGCACACTACTATACATAAAATAGATAACCAACAAGGACCAAAGGGACAAAGTAACCGTTGTGTACCCTAACCTGTACCCTAAACAGTACCCGTTCCCTAACCCTAACCCTAACCCTTACCTATAGCACAGGGAACTATACTCAATATTTTGTAATAATCTATAAGGGAAAAGAATCTGAAAAAGGATATATATATATATATATATATATATATATATATATATATATATATATATAAAACAATCACTTTGCTGTACACCTGAAACATTGTAAATCAACTATACTCCAATAAATTAAATAAATAAAAAGAAGACAGACTAAAAACAAAATTTGTACATAAAAAATCAAATAGATGAAAATATTTAATATCTGTCTCATGCAGAATGTGAATGGTAATCTTCATCTCCAAGGAGATTTTAGAAAGGATAACAAAAAGGGAAGTATTTTGTAATAACCTATAAGGGAAAAGAATCTGAAAAAGAATATGTATATATATCTGAATCACTATCCTGTGTACCTGAAACACAGCATTGTAAATCAACTACCCTTCAATTAAAAAAAAATCATAAAAGTCAGATATTATTAAGAATAATCAGAGTCATTCCTGTTTTCACAGCTATCATATGGAAAACAAGTCGTATGACACCCGTTATGCGTTGAATTGTTCCCCTGTGAAGATGTTGATGTCCTCACCCCTGGTACCTGTGAACGTGACCTTATTTGGAAATAGGGTCTTTGCAGTTGATTAAAGTGGGGTCATGAAGCTGGGCTCTAATTCGATGACTGGTGTCGTTATGAAAAGGGGGAATTTGGACACAGAGACAGACGCACACAGAGGAAAGCTGACATGAAGATACAAGGAGAAGACAGCCACCTGTGAGCCAAGAAATACCCGAGGCTACAGAAGCTCGGGGAGGGGCCTGAAAAGACTCTCCCTCACGGCCCCCAGAAGGAATCGACCCAGCCGACACCTTGATCTTGGACACTCAGCCTCCAGACTATGAGACAATAAATATCTGTAGTTTAAGCCAGCCAGTTTGTGGTACTTTGTTACCGAAGCCCCAGGAAACTAACGTAACACGCTACTCTGAATTTCTTGCTCTATTGATTAAATCCACATGTGATTATTTATTATTTTTTTAAATTTATTTATTAAATTTATTTATTTTTGACTGCGTTGGGTCTTTGTTGCTGCGCGCGGGCTTTCTCTAGTTGCGGTGAGCGGGGTCTACTCTTCGTTGTGGTACGCAGGCTTCTCATTGCGGTGGCTTCTCTTGTTGTAGAGCACCACGGGCTCTAGGCGCGTGGGCTTCAGTAGTCGTGGCTCGCGGGTTCTAGAGCACAGGCTCAGTAGTTGTGGCTCCCGGGCTTAGTTGCTCTGCGGCATGTGGGACCAGGGCACGAACCCGTGTCCCCTGCATTGGCAGGCGGATTCTTAACCACAGCACCACCAGGGAAGCCCCACATGTGCTTATTGAGTGACCACTGCATGCTCTCCACGAAGCTTCATAAGGGGTATTGAAGGAGCTGCAGACACAGAAAGGAAGATTCTTGGTTTTATCTCACCTGAGGGAGAACATGCATTCCTTAGAAGTTCAGAGAAGGGAGAAGTACATCTGAGCTGAGGGATGGAGGGCCAGGTGGGAGCTGAACTGAGCCTCAAGGGATGGGTAGGTGCCAGATTGGTGGGGAGAAAAGGGGAAGCCATGCTGTGGGAGAGAAGAGCCTGGGCAAAGGCGGGGGAGTCCAGGAACGCGCCCCGTCTGCTTCTGTGCCTTCCCAGGGCTTTTTCATCCTCCAGCCTCTGCTTCTCCCCTGGCTCTATTCTCCCCTCCTCATCTTTCCAGACCCAGAAAGAATGTCACCTGCTCTGTGAGCCTCTTCTGAGCGGGTTTTGTGTGTCGTCGTAGGTGGTCACAGCTCAGACCTTGATGACAGTGATTACCGTGCTCTGGTGGACATCTGTGGCCCTGTAACTGAGCTTCAAATTGTGTTCCGATTTTGTAGCAGAGACTTTGCAATGAGCTCACCAAAGTGACTGTTTTTCTTCTGGGCACACAGGAGACTGTAATTCCCAGACCCCGTGCATTCAGGTGGGACCAGGTGGTTAATTCCGATCAGTGAATGCGGCGGATGTGCTGTGTGCCTCCTCCAGGGCTGGCTCCTGAGGACCCCCGAGACCCCCGGCTGGCGCTCTCTCTTCTCTCATTGCTGGCTGGTAGCCGAGGGGCCAGTGGAGGCCTCAGAAGCCCTGAAGGAGGGTGGTGGACTCTCTAGATGGAAGGGCTAGGGTTCCTGAGTGCCTGTATGGACTCTTCTCCATGCCCCCCGACCTGCACTGAACTGCACCCTGAGTGAGAAGTAGGGTCCTAAGTGTGACCACAGCAGAACATAACCTGCCCCCACTACCCCAGGCTGATAGGCCTGGGCTGGGCATCTGAGTCAGGGCAGCTCAGCTGTAACCCTACCCTCTGCGTGGATATGCTACCAGAAGCCTAGGCAATGACCTTGGCCACTGGTCTCTGCTGAGAAGGAAAGACGGAGCCCTTGGGTGCCAGAGCTGGATCCCGATGACGTCATCACAGCCCAGCACTGCCCCTGCTAACGGTCATTACCGCACTTAATGCTTGAAGCAGGGCCCTAGGAGACGAACTCCCTGCAGGTTTAGTTCCATCATTTGTCTGCAGAGAGAGGGGTCTGGGATCAGACCACCTTCTCTGCCAGCTCCCAGCCAATTCCCCCCAAAGCTGCCCATCACCATTTCTCTGTGCAGCCTCCTGTGTAGTGGGAATTCACTTACTGTGCTTTTGTGGGGGAGGATTTGAGGGAGGATTTGAGTTCTCCCCTGGAGACGCTAGAAAGACAGTTTGTCTCAGCCTAACACTAACTCCCAGCTCCACATTTATGGCTGTTTCTGTGGTTACATTTCTTTGGGGATGTTTGGGGTGGGTGGTGATGGTAGTGGAGGGGGTGGTGGTGATGGTAGTGGTGGTGGTGGTGGTGGTGATGGTAGTGGAGGGGGTTGTAGTGATAGTAGTGGTGGTGGTGATGGTAGCAGTGTGGTGATGGTAGTGGAGGGGGTGGTGGTAATGGTAGTGGAGGGGGTGGTGGTGATGGTAGTGGTGGTGGCGATGGTAGTGGAGGGTATGGTGGTGATGGTAGTAGAGGGGGTGGTGGTGATGGTAGTGGTGGAGGTGATGGTAGTGGTGGTGGTGGTGGTAGTGGTGGTGGTGGGGGTGGTGGTGATGGTAGTGGAGGGGGTGGTGGTGATGGTAGTGGAGGGGGTGGTGGTGATGGTAGTGGAGGGGGTGGTGGTGATGGTAGTGGTGGTGGTGATGGTAGTGGTGGGGTTGTGGACATAGTTGCTCTTCTACCACCCAGATTTTCTGGGGCTGCTGGTAAGGGGTCTTGGGAAGCACAGACCCTGCTGTTTGTCGGCTAGCTGCTCACGCGTGCCATGGCAGGCAGACGGGAAAGTCTGCAGGAGACACCGGTCCACCTCTCCGAGGCCCAGGGATTCTCAGTTCCTGGGACTAAGATGGCAACCAAGCCCTTTCCTGAGCAGAGACTGACCCCCCACAGCATGTCAAGGAGGGAAGGGCCCGAGGAAGCCCGCTCCTCGTCCTGTCCATTTTATGGGTGGGGAGACCGAGGCCGAGGGAGTCCAAGGGATTTGTCAAAATGGCCTAGAGTCAGCAAAGGCAACCAGAACTGGAACCCAGGCCTCCGTTCTCCCAGCCCCGGGCTCCTTCCCTGAACCAGGCGCGGGAATGCTTGTGGCATCTGCTCACGGGACGGGTGGTGAAAGGGACCAGAGGGACCAGGCAGGCAGCCTGCGGCGACTGAAGCCTTTTCCCCTTCTGGGCCACCCGGGTCGCACTTCCGGAAGAGGGCTCGGGATCGGCCCCTCCCGCGTGCCGCCTCCAGGCCTCTCCCACACCCTCAGGCCAGAGGCCAAAGGTTAGGGAGGCGGAGCCGGTGCTTGGCTCCGCCCCTGCCCCGAGATCCAAGCGGGGCTAAGACCGGGTCAAGGCCTCAGCCGGGCAGAGCGTGCGCTAGAGAGTAGCGAGGGGGCGGCGTTGGAAGAGCGGAGGCCGGGCGCTGCAGGGCCATAAGGGGGGCGTGGTTAGGGACGGGGGCGTGACCTGAGTGGGTTGACGGGCGGGGCTAAATTGGGGCGTGGTCGAGGCGGGGGCGGGTCCGCAGGAAACTTGAGCTCCCACCCCGGCCGGGCGCCCCGCCTCCGGGCCCCGCCTTCGCGTCTCTTCCTTTCCCGGTCTGGCAGGCGGGCCGCGGCGACTGCAGACGGCGGACTGGCGGATCGGCGGACTGGCGGGCACCTCCACTTCGCTCTCTCCCTCACTGCCGGCTTCCTTTTGTCTTTCTGCGAGGAGATGAGCGCAGGGCCGGCGCGGCGGCTGCGGGCGCACGGAGGCCCGCGTTCCTAGGCACCCTTTCCGGCCTCGGCGCACTCGCCCCTCGTAGCGGCCCGCGCCCGCCCCAGCGCCGGTGGCTCGGAACTTGGGCTCGGGGAGCCGGCGGATCGCGTCCTGCGACGGAGCAGGTAGGAAAGGGGCGGGCTGCGGGGCTGCGGGGAGTACGGGCGTGTGCACCGGCGTGCGCTGCGATCGGGCTCTCAGCGTGTGTGTGTGCGTGTGTGTGTTGAGGGGTGATTGTGTTGCTTTGCGCAGTGGAGTTGTGGGTGACTGAGTACGGTGGTGTGTCCCTGGAATGGCGTGTCCTCGTGCGGATCCGTGTGTGCAGTTGGATGTGCACATTTGGGGCTGCGTTTGTGGAATTGTGTGTCGGGCGCAGTTGCTGGTGGGGACCGGGGCGGGGAGCGTGTCGTGTGTGAGCGGCTGTGCGTGAGGCGCGTGTGGCAGGGTGGGCGTGGGCGGTCCACCGCGAGCGTGGAGCCCGGGGTCCCAGCCGGCCGGCCCAGTGCGGACGGAGTACAGAGCCCCGGAGGATAGCTGGGATCCGAGGGGGCTAGCCCGGGCTTAGGGGGCAGCCCTGGCTAGCCCTGCCCGGGGACAGGTCCGCGCGGCCCACGTGAGTCGCCTGTATGCTCTGGCCAGGGGAGGGGGCCCTCGCGGCGGCCATCTGCTCCCTCTTCCCCAGGCGGAGGGGCGACGTACAGAGCCCTGATGCGGAGTTAGGAGCGCTGGCATCGCCGTGACTCGCACTGCGACCTGGGCCCGACACGCCACCTTCCCGGGTCGCGGTTTTCTTATCAAGTGGGGACAGTTCCTCCCTCGGGGTCTGTCGTGACGGTTAAAATGAGAACCACTAAAGATGGCTCTCGGCCCAGTGCCTGGCACATAGTAGGTGTTAATGTTAATTGCATTAGCGTCTCTCTTTTAAAAAATCCTTTTGTTTTCTTTATCGTGGGTGGGACTCTTACACCCCCCCGCCACCCCGCGCGTGTTTTGTGCCTCACTCGCCGTCCTAACTTAACCATGAAGCTCCGAGATTCGAGAAAGTTTAGGCTGCCTGCTGCGCCGCCTCCCCGCCGCAGCTCCCGGGCGGCGCCGCCTCGAAGGTGCAGTAGCGCGCCTCGCGGGGCGCCGGCCCTTCTCCAGCTGCGAAGGCTCTGGCGCCCGAGCGGGGGTCCCTCTCCTGGCCGAAGGCAGAGGCTGAGGAAGTCAGGAGCCCTTTTGTTCAACAAGTGCGTAGTCCCCGGGGCGTGCACATCTGCAATCTGAGAGCCCCGGTGTGAAGTGGCGCTCCCCGCAGAGACGGATCTCGGGCTCCCAGGGCACCCTGGCCAGGCCTGGTCACGCCGAAGGCTGCCCCCTTTTCCTCCCCTCCAACATTGATTCCCCCTAGAGGAGCATGATTGCCGGAGCATGAGTCCTGCCTTAGGCCCTGGCACTGAACACCCTCTGGGTACCGGCCCCGTCAACGGCAATCCCCTCTCCCTTTGATCAGCCTTACGCAGGAGTCTGAGGGTCTGCATCCTAGTCCCACGCCTTAATTTTTAAATTGCTTAGTTTCAAACCTACTACTCATTGAACTGCAGTGAATGTGCACACAGCTCTAACCATGATTCTCTCTCTGGCGGAGTCCTGCCAGCAGTGCCACAGCGCTTGCTCAGGCCCAGCAGGGTGAGCTGGCCAGGGCTGCTCTGCCGCTTTCTGCCACAGCCAGTGATTCCTTCCCTCCATCTCTGGTTTCTTCCTCTCAGGACCCTTCCCGGTAGGGAAAAAAAAAAAAAAACCCTTCGCCAAGGGAGCAGCTGACCTCATGGTACATGAGGTTGTTAAAATGAAGCGCTGGCAGGGAGTGGGCAGGGCCTGCGTCTGGGTCTGGGTGCCTTTCCAAGTATCAGATGCTCCCGGTTGGTGTTCTCAAGGAAGCTTGTTCAGGCTTTTATGACACAGTAGCAGAAACCTCTGGTTTGTCTTCCACCCGGACCGAAGCCCTGAGATCTCAACAGTGATTGCATGTCAGGGGAACGAATAAGCTAATTTGTTATCCTGATTTGGTGTCAGGAGCATACTTAGAATGGAACCTGCTTTTCGTGTTTCATAAAATGATTTTATATCCTAGAGGAGACAAGGCTCTTGATCTGAATCCTATTCTCTTCCCCATAATCCAATTCAATAATAATATTAAAAAAAATCAGTCTGACTTTCTCTGCTCAGAAGACAGACCAAAAGCTGGGATTTTTTCCCCCTTAGTTAAAACCAGCATTTGCCTTAAGGAAACCAGTGTTTTGGCCCTAGATCTATTTCTGTTTCACTTTTGAAAGGCCTGTAATTACCGAGCTCTTGAGGTTCTATTGCATAATGTGCCAGAGGGAAGGGCCAGGGGCTCTGCCTCCTGCTTGCCGGTGGTCGTGGTGCCTCGTTCTGGCCTTGCCTGCTCCATTTGCATTCCGATTTTTGTAAGTTGGAAAATAGATGTCAACGTGTGATAATAATTTGGGAGACCTGGCTTTGGGAATCAGATGTCCGGAAGGTCATCTTCTTGTGGAGAAACAAGAATAAGTCAAAACCCCAGAAGAACAAAGATTTGCCCCAACTCTAGCCAATGACCCATTCATTTCCAATAAGCCCTTCTAGAGAGAGACTCTAGAGAAATAAAAAGCTTGGACGAATTCCTTCAGAATTTGTCCTAATGTCCCTTTCTGACCTCAGGGCTGTGCAGAATTAGAAATACAAGGGACAGAAGGACAAGGAGTGGGCCCCCGTCGGCCCACACTCCCCAGCCTGGGCCTTGCACTCACCAAGCCCCATTTCTACTTGGAGCTGCTGTGCAGTTGCATCTGGTAAAGAGGTAGTGCTATCATCTGGGGCTGGCACCCCCCTCTTTTCAGGGCTCTGTGTGCACAGTTCCAAGGTCACCATTCACATAAAACAGCATGGTGGGGGACTTCCCCGGTGGTCCAGTGGTTAAGGCCTCGCCTTTCAACGCAGGGGGTGAGGGTTTGATCCCTGGTCGGGCAGCTAAGATCCCACGGTTTTCTCGTGGCCAGAAAACCAAAACATAAAACAGAAGCAGTATTGCAACAAATTCAATGAAGGCTTTAAAAATGGTCCACATCAAAAAAGTCTTTAAAAACAAAAAAATACCATAGTGAGTGTTCGTCCCTCAGGGCAGTCTGTATCCCCCTTATTCCCACAGGCCTCCCCGAGACTTACTCTAAGACCTTGCATTGCCACTTGGAAGTGGTAGAGTGCCGAGGTCTGATAATCCGGGGTAATAGTAAGGAGCCCCAGACTTTATTTGGCATCAGACAGCAAGCTTCTTGGCGGCCAACATTCTGTCTAGGTTGGGGATTGGGTTGGTATTAGAATTTAGCATTCCACCAGGCCCTAAACCGTGCTCGTTGTTGCAGGATAATGCTTCCAATTTACGAGCTGCCAACCCAGACTTGATGGCGGATTCTGTGTGTTTTGCTAGTTTGTCAGCCCTTGATGTCATTGTGCTGGGGAAGGAGGGCACTTGGAGACTTAATCATGCTCTCCTTTAGGACGCACCATTCTCCCACAGTCTCGCTGGGTTCCTTTCGTGTTTTCACGCCCACACGCCAGTCTGCGCATCTGTGCACCTCATGTGGCTCCTGTCCTCTTCCCTTTGGGTTGAGTTTCTAACCAGGGGATGACAGAGGGTAATTGTATATGGAGATAGCAGAGCGAGCTGAGGGCCTCTCGGTGCCACGTGCCCCGTGGAAAAAACTCTTTCAAATCACTTTCCACCAAAAAGAAAAAAAAAAATTCATTGGAATCTACTGGTGTGGGTTTAATGTAACTTCAGGTAATCAATACAGTTTGACGGGTGGAACATTTCTTAGGCACTGAGCAAGGGGCAAGTCTAAAGAATTAAAAAGAAAAAAATCATCCGAAAAGCTCAGTGAATCCTTTAAGAGAGCCTTGCCTCGGCCATGTCGTTTCAAGTCGAATTGAATTTCAGAGGCAGTGCTTCATATCTTTGAGTTCATGACACGTGACTAACTAAAGACACTTAATGAGAGGCCTCAGGCTCCCTCCCCTGCCTGCATCAGGGCAGCAAAATGGCTTCTTTGACCTTTTCATTTTCCTTTATAAGCCTAGTGTACCCTCTACCCCTAGACCCCTGCTCGCTAATCCAGTAGCTGTGTTTTCTGGATATTGGTTTCTCTTTAGAGTCTTAGTACTACACAGGCTGGCAGGAAGCCAGAAGACTGGAGTAGGGGTGCTGGCCTCAGCCTCACCGGCCTCATTAGGCGAGAAGTCTTCCTTGAGGAGCTAGTGATGGGTTTCTGACCCTTGGTTAAGAAATACTCAGGATTGTTAAATTCTGACTCTGGATAAAGCAGCCATGGTCCTGGACACAGGAAAAAAGCTTTTGGAGGTATGCAGTTCCCCTCTTGAAAGTCTTCCCTGATTGCCTAAATACGCTGTTGCCCAACCGAAGTCTCCCCTTGCTGTGTGTCCCCTTCAGCAAGGGAGGTGTCCCCTTGGTCAGGCACCTGCCGTCACGTCTGTGCACTGACAGGGAGCTCTCCCACCGCCCTGACCCCGTGCTGTGTGTGTGCTCCGTGCTACTACATGTCACAGCAGAGCCCAGAGCCCACCGCGCCTGCCCTTCCCCCATTCCCCACCCATCTAGCGGGTCAGACTTCTGCTGCCCCGCCATCCTCCGCATACCCATGCCTCTTCTGCCCAACGCCCAGCAAAGCCTCATCCCTTAGCCTGGAGCTCGGCTTCCATTTCATCCTGTCCCTTTCCACCCACCCCAACCCCCCAGTTCAGTCTCTTCCTCACTAACTTCTTCTGAACACCTACTGTGGTCTTGCTTCAAGCTGGGCTCCGAAAGCTGGCCACGGGCTTCATCCCTGCCCCTGAGAGCTTGGTCTTGGGGCGAACATCTAGTGAGCTGGTGGAATTGACAGGTGCTGGGAGGGCAGCTCCCGCCCCGGGCCCGGGCCTGGGGAAAAGCCTCGGGAGGAGGTGTCTGGAGGGAGATGGGACAGTGAGGGTGAGGCCAGGCAGGTGGGCACAGCGTCTTTCTTCTCTCCCAGCCACACTTGATCCACTAAACTCCTACTCGACCTTTAAAAATTTTTTTTTTAATTAACAGCTTTGTTGAGGTATAATTTATATACCACAGAGTGTACCCATTTAAAGTGTATTAGTAGGACTTCCCTGATGGCGAAGTGGTTGAGAATCCGCCTGCCAATGCAGGGGACACGGCTTCGAGCCCTGGTCCGGGAAGATCCCACAGGCCGCGGAGCAACTAAGCCCGTGCGCCACAACTCCTGAGCCTGCGCTCTAGAGCCCACGAGCCATGACTACTAAGCCAGTGTGCCACAACTACTGAAGCCTGTGTGCCTGGAGCCCGTGCTCCGCAACAAGAGAAGCCACTGCAATGAGAAGAAGCCTAGAAGCCCGCGCACCGCAACGAAGAGTAGCCCCCGCTCGCCGCAACTAGAGAAAGCCCGCGCGCAGCAATGAAGACCCGCCGCAGCCAAAAAAAAAAAGTGTATCGTTAGATGGGAATTCCCTGGTGGTCCAGTGGTTAGGACTCTGAGCTTTCACTGCCGCGGCTGAAGGTTCTATCTCTGATGGGGAACTAAGATCCCGCATGCTGCATGGCGTGGCCAAAAAAAAAAAGTATTATTCGATACTTTTCAGTAAACTTACAGAGTTGTGCAACTGTCACCACAATCCAGTTTTAGAGCGTTTCCCTCGCGCCGGAAGGCTCCCTCGCGCCCATTAGCTGTCACTCCCTGTTCCCACTCCTGGCCCCGGGCAACTACCCTCCGGCTTTCTGTCTCTAGATTTGCCTTTTCTTCCTATGGTTCCTTTTATAGATTTGGCTCAAGGGTCCCCTCTGGGAGGCCTTCCTGGAGTCTTCCAGTTAGAATTGGCTTCTCCCTCAGGCTGCTGAAGTAGCCAGTGCTGTCTCCCTGTGGGTCGGGGAGCTCTCTGAAGGAGCCTCAGGTCTTACTGGCCCCTCATCTGTCACCTAGCACAGCGCCGGGCACCTGGGATGCCCAGAGCATGTTGGCTGGACTAACTGCAGTGGCCTCCCTCACGTTTCTTTTGTGAAATCCTGAGTATCCAGCAAAGTGTTGGAATTTAAAGCACAGAGCGTGTCCTTGTGTTGTGAGGCCCTGCTACATTATCTCGTTTCAGCAGGAACATGTGAGGCAAATGGGATGAAACCCATTTTTTAAAATGAAAACGTGGAGGATGCCCAGGGCAAAATAAGTAGCCCAAAGCCACTGGTAGATAAGAAGCAGCAAGAATTAAACCTTCCCTTCCAGGCCTATTAGGCAGTAAGGAGATGCCCTTCTGTGGCTTTTCCTGCCATCACCTCCCAGACAATGTAAATTCCTTCAAGGGCATGAGTGGTACAGGGCGCAGCTTCCTTTGCCCCAGTACTTGGCCGGGTAGGAGTGACTCAGTTTAAGTGTGTGGACGTGCAGCAAAGTTTCTTGGTCAATAGATGTGGAGGAAGGCCCTGGGGGAGGGAGGGGGCGCATGCGCCTCTATACATTGTGCGTTCAGAAGTCTCTTCCTGTGTCATTTTTTAAAAATTAATTAATTCTATTTATTTTTGGCTGTGTTGGGTCTTCGTTGCTGCGCGCGGGTTTTCTCTAGTTGTGGCGAGCGGGGGCTGCTCTTCATCGCGGTGTGCGGGCTTGTCATAGCAGTGGCTTCTCTTGTTTCGAAGCACGGGCACTAGGCCACGCAGGCTCAGTAGTTGTGGCGCACGGGCTCAGTAGTTGTGGCTCGTGGGCTCTAGAGTGCAGGCTCAGGAGTTGTGGCGTACAGGCTTAGTTGCTCCGCGGCATGTGGGATCTTCCCAGACCAGGGCTCGAACCCGTGTCCCCTGCCCTGGCAGACGGATTCCTAACCCCTGCGCCACCAGGGAAGTCCCCTCTTGTGTCAGTTTTGTTCTTTGAGGAAAGTAGCAGGGGAGGAGATCCCATTTTACAAATGTGCATCCTGAGACACAGAAATTGTACGCCCAGCGTATATAGATCGGTCTGGGTCTGGTGTGTAGACCACCAGGTCACAGATGGTCTCTACCACTCACTGATGCAGAGAACTTTCACCGTGGACACTGAGAGTGTCTTGTTTCTTCCTGAAGGATTGGGGTTGTTAGACCCTATTTTTCAGAATATCCCAGGGGAAAGACCAGGGATGGGGTCAGGCAGACCGGGGTTCCAGTCAGTCTTTGCTCTGTTGTTTATTGGCTGAGTGACCCTTTCTGAGTTTGCTCATGTGAGCAAAGGGGTTCTGGGCCCCATCAGACAATCTCATGAAACCTGGATGTAGAGGACCCGGTTGAGTCTGGCTGGTCACGTGTCTGCGGAAGTGGGGACTGCTGCAGGGCTTCCCCAGCAATCAATGTTTCTTTTCAAATTCAGGATTATTAGGCATATTTTGACCCAGACTGTAGCAGCAAGACACATGACATGAGAGCCTGTGAATGTGTGTGTGCCAAGGGTCCTGGAAGGGAGCCGGGAGGGTCGTGATTTGGAGTTCGGGGAGCTGCCGTGTTGGATTGCCCCAGCTCGCATCTCCTGCAAAGCGTCGCACAGGGTCCCTGATGCAGCCACAGTGACCCTGAACTTGGGGCGGGGGGCGGCACATAGAGAGAGACCTGTGGGTTATTTCTCAGACATTAGGAGGCCCAGACCCCCTAATCCCCTCCCCCCTTGGGCACTTGGAAAGCGTTTATTAGTTTGGGTGCGTGGGTGCCAATGGGTTGAAGGGGGACTCCTGGCAACACCGGCAGAGTTATGGTTCTGAGCAGCCGTATGTGTGGATCACAGCGCTGTTTTCCCTCCAGCAGCAAAATGCTCAGGTCTCTGCTTCCTTCCTGTGCATTTAACAGAAGTTTCCAGAAAACAGAATTGACGACAGCTCCCCACCCTTCGCTGTCACTCCCATCCTTTCTCTCTGCTGCGCTGTAATCCACTTTTGGAGGGAAGTGAGAACCTCTCCAAATCAATCGTTTTAAAGACAGTCGTTTCCAGTGTCGTGCCGTTTTCTGTATTTACGGGCGTGGCTGAGTGGAGCCGGTGGGGGGTCCCCTGAGGGGCAGGATTGGTGGCGGGCTCGCCCCCTCTCTCGCTCTCAGCCCTCCCCGGAGCGTGGGGCGGCGGCAGGGATGAGGCTTTATTAAAAATCCCTCAGTCGTGCGGTGCCAGTGCCACGCTTTGTGACGCAGCCTGGACGGCCTGGCTCAGCCTCCAGGGGTGGGAGCCCGGCCGTGCCGGCGGCTGCGGCTCGTTTGGGTGTGTTTCTCCTTCCTGGTGAGTAAAGGCAGAAGCAGGCCTTGGACAGACGCTAAGCCCCGGCTTTCCTTCATGCCAGAACTTTGGCATTCTTGTTCTCTGGGGATGGCTTTTTCTCTCTCCTTTCTCTCTAAAGACAGGATAAAGGATTACTGCCTTATTAGCCTACGTTCCTGGTGATGTGCTTTCACCTAAAGACAACATGGCCTGCCTCATTGTTCCCAGAGCTAGCCGTAAAGTGAGAGCTTGTGCATTTGGGAATTAGTTTCAACATTGTTGGTGGGGGGGGGGGGCAGGGGAGGTGTAGCGCAGGTAAGGGACTCTAGGTCCTCAGGACCAGGGACCTTCAAGCAGTGTAAAGGTCTCACCGTGTTCCTTGCACTGTAACTCCTTCCCCCTGGGTGTTGTCCTGGGCCAGTTGCCGTCTTTCCAGTACAGCCACATCATCGCCCATCACTGGTACCACCATCGCCACTATCATCACCATCGCCATGAGTAGCATCACTATAACCATCATCACGACCACGTCATCATCATTCAGCCTCAGCATTGCTTCCCAAACGTTGGCTACTGCATCACATAGCCCATTTCTGCTGAATTAGCTGTTCCTTGGGGGGGTGCCCCCTAGTGTTAGGGGGGTAATGAGGGGGGTTACGACAGGATAGTGGTAGGCACAGAGGACCCGCATGGGTGGATGATGGAATGTCACTCTGCAAGTGGCCTCATGAGAATAACTAATCTGTAAGATTCTTGGAAAAATCTCACCTGCGGTGATTAATTTTATGTGTCGGATTAAATTTTATTTTTTAATTTTATGTGACAGGGCTAAGGGATGCCCAGGTAGCTGGTAAACCGTTAGGTATGGGATGTATAGGTATGTCTGTGAGGGTGTCTCTGAAAGACATTAGCATTTGGTTCAGTAGACAGAGTAAAGAAGATGGCCCTCGCCATTGTGGATGGATGTCATCTAATCCACTGAGGGCCTGAGTAGGACAGAAAGGCAGAGGAAGGAGAAGTTGGCTCTTTCTCTTGAGCTCGGACAGGCATCTTCTCCCGTCCTTGGACTTCAGTGTTCCTGGTTCTTGGGCCTTTGGGCGTGAACTGGGACTTACGCCGCGGCTTTCTTGGTTCTCCAGCTTGTACTTGGCAGATTGTAGGACTTCTTGGCCTCAAATGGAGCCAATTTCTGTAATAAGTCTAGCTGTATATGTATATATAGTAGTTCCCCCTTATCGGTGGTTTCACTTTCCAAGGTTCCAATGACCTGTGCTCAACTGTGGTCCAAAAGTGTTAAATGGAAAATTCAAGAAATAATTCCTAAGCTTAAAATTTTGTGATGGGAGAACAGTATGGAGGTTCCTCAAAAAACTGAAAATAGAACTACCATACGACCCAGCAATCCCACTACTGGGCATGTACCCTGAGAAAACCATCATTCATAAATGTAGCACAATGTCCATTGCAGCACTATTTACAATAGCCAGGACATGGAAGCAACCCAAGTGTCCATCCACAGATGAATGGATAAAGAAGATGTGGCACATATATACAATGGGGTATTACTCAGCCATAAAAAGAAACGAAATTGAGTTATTTGTAGTGACGTGGATGGACCTAGAGACTGTCATACAGAGTGAAGTAAGTCAGCAAGAGAAAAACAAATACCATGTGCTAACCCATATATGTGGAATCTTAAAAAAAAAAAAAAGATTCTGAAGAACCTAGGGCAGGACAGGAATAAAGGCGCAGACGTAGAGAATGGACTTGAGGACACGGGGAGGGGGAAGGGTAAGCTGGGACGAAGTGAGAGAGTGGCATGGACATATATACACTACCAAATGTAAAATGGATGGCTAGTGGGAAGCAGCCACATAGCACAGGGAGATCAGCTCCGTGCTTTGTGACCACCTAGAGGGGTGGGGTAGGGAGGGTGGGAGGGAGATGCAAGATGGCGGGGATATGGGGACATATGTATATGTATAGCTGATTCGCTTTGTTATACAGCAGCAACTGACACACCATTGTAAAGCAATTATACTCCAGTAAAGATGTAAGAAAAAGAAAAAAATAAAATAAAATAAAATCTTGTGATGTTCTGAGTAGCATAACGAAATATCACACTGTCCCACCTCATCCCTCTGGGATCCCCAACCGTCAACATCATCTGCTCCTGACATCCAACCGTCAACATCATCTGCTCCTGACATCCAACCGTCAACATCTTGATGGCTCAAGTGATCCAGGATCCCCAAAGCAGATGATCCTCCTTCTGACGTATCATCAGAAGGTCAGTAGAGGCCTAACATAACATCGCAATGCGTACGTCATTCGCCTCACTTTATCTCGTCACGTAGGCATTTTATCATCTCATGTCATCACAAGAAGGAGGAGATGGTACAGTATGCTATTTTGAGAGAGAGACCATATTCGCATAACTTTTATTATAGTAAATTGTTATAATTGTTCTATTTTATTATCATTGTTGTTAATCTCTTACTGTGCCTAATTTATAGTTTAAACTTTATCATAGGTATGTATGTACAGGAAAAAAGAATAGCAATATAGGGTTCAGTACTGTCTGTGGTTTTAGGCATCCACTGGGGGTCTTGGAACATATCCGCCTCAGATAAGGGGGGACTACCGTATGTGTGTGTGTGTGTGTGTATGTATATGTGTGTGTGTGTGTGTGTGTGTGTGTACACACACACACACACAAGATATAAGATATATGCATATCCTGTATTTGCATATGTCTGTTTATCTGGAGAACCCTGGCTAATTCACCACCCATTCTTTCAGGCCCAGGGGGGAGCCACTGTCACCTTTGTCCCCCCAGGGAGGACAGATTGGGCTCCTGGCCGTATTCTCCAGGCCCTTTGCTGATGTGCCTCTCTAGGGCCTGACCTAGCAGGTTGGGGACTGAGCTTCTCTGCCTCTCCCAGGGCAGTGGGCCTCTTTGCATACAGGGCCCCTGTGGATTTCTCCTCCATGGCCCCGCATTCCTGGCACTGAGCCTGGGACTCAGTGGATGTCCAGATGTGTGGCCAAACCACCATCCTCTTCTCTCAACTGTAGGATGGTGAGTGAATTGAATTATTTAAAACTTAGCACCTCAGCTAAGGGGCTTGCTTTGCAGGCCTGAATGTGCGACTGTGCGGTTCAGTGCACTAATGCTGTTTCCTGTGCTGTCGCTGGTGGTGAGTGTTTTACGCGCTCATGAAAACTGCAGGACAGTGGCCTGGAAAGCATCACGACCTTATGGGCTGGTGGAGTGACTGCCCTCCTGTTATGAATGTCTGGTTTCACTTGGCATGGGCGGCTTTTCCTCCCCAGATCTCCGTTTCCTCATTTGTCAAATGCAGCTCGGGGCTCGATAACCTGTAAATTCTCTGTCAGCTCTACAAGCCAGGAAAAATGCTTAAAATTGTAAACTTGAGGGGCTTCCCTGGCGGTCCAGTTGTTAAGACTCTTCGCCTTCACTGCAGGGGGTGCAGGTTTGATCCCTGCTTGGGGAACTAAGATCCCACATGCCGCGTGGAGTGGCCAAAAAAAAAGTAAATTTGAGTTGTAGGGCACATCCAACATAAAGCATGGAGAGAATTTTCATAGCTAAACTGACTGCAACAAAAAAATGAACCTCTTATGAAACACAGATGCAACCGCCATCTGAAGAGCTGGCATCACAATTCAGAAGAGAGTGACAATATTGAGGAACAGATCTGTGGAACACAGACTAGAAGGAAGGGGTAGGGCAGAGGGTACTGAACTTAGGGAGACGACCTTTGTGTGTTTCATCCACCCATCCGTCCATTCAGTGCCTTCTTATAACTTCCTGTGCCAGGGACGGTGCTATGTCTTAAGGAAGCTGAGATTAAGAAGACAGGGACTCCTGGTACCAAGAAAGAGTGTGATTTCATTGGGGTATTCGCTGTGGGAGCACGGAAGCAGGTTGGCAGTTGAGCTGAGGTCTTATGCTCTAGATCCGAGAGCCTTACTTAGAAGCTGTTTACGATTCCTTTTTTTAAAAACAATTGTTTATTTATTTATTTATTTGGTTGCACTGGGTCTTAGTTGCGGCAGGCGAGATCCTTAGTTGCGGCTCGCCGGCTCATTAGTTACAGCACGTGGGCTCCTTAGTTGCGGCTCGCCAGCTCCTTAGTTGCGGCATGTGAACACTTAGTTGCGGCATGTGAACGCTTAGTTGCGGCATGCGTGTGGGATCTAGTTCCCTGACCAGGGATCGAACCCGGGCCCCCTGTTTTGGAATCACGGAGTCTTAGCCACTGTGCCACCAGGGAAGTCCCATGTTTACAATTCCTTTAAGAGGACAATATGGCAAGAAAAGCCAGTGTAGAGGATGTAGATGTCGCCCTCCTCGGTGTAATGGGGCACTTCTGTTTTTTCTGGGAGGCCATGCTGCTCACGATCTAAGAAACTGGTGGACTGAACTTCTTGTTTTGACTAACTGTGAACCAGAGAAAAGTCAGAATTAGGGAGTATTGTAGAAGATAAATAATTGTATTATTTTCAGACAAAAGTATGTGTATTGATGCAAACTCCTGACCAGCTTTCACCTCAAATTGGTCTTTTTAGTGAGTTACTAAGAATTCTTTGAAATGAACATATTTCTGGTAGTAAGCTAGTGAGTATTTGCTAAAGGGGTTGAAAATAAGCAATTTAAACGTGTCTCTTAAATATTGGGCTGAAAAGCAAGATGTAGAACTAGATAGGGACGGAAAAAAAGCTCAGAGAAAATAGATGGGAAGGACATATACCGAACTGTTAGCAGTTGAGTCTGATGGGATCATGAGTGGTTTCTCTTTTCTGCTTTTTCATTTTGCTCTACATTCTAAATTTTCACCCACGGGAATGTGTTAGTTTTGCAATTAGGAAAAAAAGAAGGTTTTAGAAAGGAACCCGAAGAACGCATTCCTCTGATAACCTTGTTTATCCTCTTAATTTGCTTAGCAAACTTTCTTTTTATAGTCAGACTGGCTGGAACCCATAAATTCCATACTTGTGATGATTTGAATTAATGGAAATTTATCATGCTACATTGTTAGAATTTGTTAATCTCATCTAAATTCAATACTGAGTAACTCTATTAACTTGGATATAAAAAAAAATGTTCCAGGCCTTCCAAGAAATTCGCCATTTCAACATGGCAGGGGTAGAGTTTGTTTATGATCTAGGATGTGCTTGTTCCATTTTGTTTGCTTCAATCTGGGCGTTCACTTTGTTTCTTGCCCTGTAAGGAGGCTTCACGGCTCCTGCTGTGTTGACATTGGGTCTTTTAATGAGGTGGTTTGATGTCCTCGGACCACCTACCCCAGCTTTTCCTTCTGTATTCTCCTCACTGAGTGATCGCGCAGTGGCCCTCTTCCAGGAATAATCTCCTTACTGTTTGTCTCTCAGGATGATGTTTTTTAGCTCCCTTTTCGAAAATAACTTTTTGGGTTTCCCATCCCATCCCAGCCCTTCCTTCCTGACTCCCCCAGAGTGGAACTGCTGGTCTTCAGCTTCTGCAAATTGAAGGGCTTCTGAGGGTCATCCTTCCCCCCTGCCTGTGCTGCTCCTGCCTTGAACTTGGGTTGATGTTGGGTTGACTTGGGTTGACCTTGTGTTGATCTTGGGCTTACGTCGGGTTGACCGTCTTTATTTACCGGCTGGTGAGCAGGGCCATCTCAGCCCTTGTCAGGGCCCTGCCTGACTTTCGGTGGCATCCCTCCAAAGGCTTCTTAGGCTGTTATTCCTGTCGTTTTGCAGAGGTTTAATCCGTCTGAGTCCAGGATATTGAGTCAGCAGTGGAAAGTTATGAAGGCAAAGCCAGCCATAAGAGAAATTGGCTAATAGGAAAGATTAATTTCAGAGTGAATGAAGGAGAGGGATGCTTGGGGGCTGGGCTGTCTCTCCAGGCAAATAATATTGCTATAAAATGTGATAAATCAGAGGTTGCCTTTGCTACTAGCTCAGTGCCTGCTCATAGTTTCTTGAATTAGAAATTTAAAAAAATCATATCTCTATAGTCTAGTGTCTGTATTTATGATCTTGTGAAAGAAAATATAATTGTCAGCAAAATTACATACACATCTGGTTAATTATTTCAGGATCTTCACTATGAGGAAACCATATTTTTAAAAAATTAGTATGGCCCCTGTGTTCAGAAATTGTTATTTTTGAAAGCTGGGTCCTTAGCTTATTGCGGGATTCCACATGGAGGTGGGAAGGAAGCTCTCCTGTCACTGGAAACAGGTAGGTTACCATGGAGACCGGGTGTGTCCCACTGGTTTCCTGGGTATCCCAGTTGTCCTGGAGAAGGAATAAACCTCACTTACTGTGATATTTCTGAAACTGTGTATGTGAATTAAATTTTTCTAAACAAAGGTCCTCTGTTTTATTGACTTACACAGGGATTTCTGACAGAATTTTGCCTTCCGTTCTGTTTGCTTAATTTTTAACATGCATAACCCTACCTTTCCTGCCAAAATGCTTAAAATGAATCGAAGGAACGCCTACCCCAAGACAACAACTGGAACAAAATCTTTGAATAAAGCCAGGAATGCTCTCTTTAGTGTGAACGATGATTACCCCTGTACAGTTCAACAAATTAGTTCAATAATTCTATATTGTATGCCAAGTCCAGCTCTGGGCCTGGGGATACAACGAAGAACAAGTTGTTGGGGGACCTGCCCTTGGGGAGCTCATATTATGACTGTGACCCAAGACAGCGGGAAGCCAAGGAGGGACCCTGGGCTGACCTCCCCTGGCTTACGCTGCTGGCCACTGCCACACAACGGGGCCTTGAACCCCTCTCACTGTCCCGTGGGGTGACGGCCCCCGGGCCTTGTTGGAGGGATGACACAGCAACTGATTCGTTTGAGCTGTTCTTATTCACAGGCATTTTCCAGAGTGTAGAACCTTGCTTTATCAGTCTGCTTATGATTTTATACACGGAAAAAATCCTACTCGTGCCTATGCTTGGGTCCCTCTCCATCTAATAGTTTCTAAAGGCAATCCCTTGACGGTTAGCTGTGTAGAAAGCTCTCTGTGCTTCCTGCGTCTTGGTGAGCGCCTGGCAGCTTCCTATCTCCCTTCATCCAGTTCGGCTTCAGCATCCTCCAACCCCGTGGAAACAGACCGCCTCCCCCGCCCACAACATTAGCAGCTGGAGGCCTGCGGTGGGCATCCCTGCCTCGCTCTCCCGCCCTCTGCTTCTTTGCAGTCACTTCATCAGCAAAGGCACATCCACTCTTTTCCTTCCCTTCTGCGGGTTGGTGGTCATGAGCAAAGGCCTCCTTCGGCTCCTCCGTCGGACGGCTCGTTTTGCACAAACTCCTTAATTGGTGGGGACCTCGAGTGGGCTCGTCACAGCCTGCAGAGGCTGTACGTGGGCATGGAACAGAGCTGGTGGCTGTGTTGGCTTTCAGCGACGTTGAGAAAGTGGCAGACCCCGGCCTCTGTGTGCTCTGTGATTTGACCGGAGAGCTTGGTCTCGCAGCTGCAGAGGATGCTGCGCTCTGAACAAGAAAACGACCTTCAGACCCCAAGTGGCCTGGGCTTAGGGACATCCTGCCTGGTTGGGTTCCAGTTTGGAGGTAACTGCACACTGGAGATGTCTCTTCCTGATGCTGTCCTGACTTCCTTACCGTCTAATGGATAGGGAACAGACCATTCTTTTTTTTTTTTTGAAATAATTTTTCTTGGAGTATAGCTGCTTTACAGTGTTGTGTTAGTTCCTGTTGTAAAGCAAAGTGAATCAGCTACATGTATACATATATCCCCTCCTTTTTGGATTTCCTTCCCATTTAGGTCACCACAGAGCATTGAGTAAGTTCTCATTCGTTATCTGTTTTATACATGGTAGTATATATATGTCAATCCCAGTCTCCCAGTTCATTCCCCCACCCCAAGACCATTCTTTTTAAAGGAAAAAAGTCACCTCTATCACTTTGTCCCGATCCTCCTTTCCTCCCCGAGGCTCAAACACCTCCCACCTTCACCTTCTCCGCGCAAGTCCCTTGGGTCTGCAAAGCGCTGCCCTGGAGCATCTGTTTCCTCATCTGTGAAATGGGAGTTATAGAAGCTCCCAGCACTGTTGTACAAGTAGCCATTAGACCTCCTGTAAGCTCTAAAGTGCTGTATGAATGTAGGGACCGTCACCGTCACCATCGTTATCACCATCCTCATCCTCATCACCAGTCTTCTTATTCACATCCTGCTGCCCCTGACACATGATTGCCTAAAACAGCAGGGTCTTTCTGGTTTCCTTTGTGGAATTGGAGTTCCCAGTCTTCTGCCTTTTTCCCTTCTCTGGTCTGGAGTCAGCCTGCGGTTTTCATTTTCCTCCTGCAAGATGTTAGCCCACAGAAGAGGTCCGGGGTGTGTACTGGCTGAGCCTTACAAAGGACGTGGACATTTGTATCTGCTTCTCCATCTTCCTGGAACGTCGGACCTGCTCCGTCTTTCTGTCTCTGCCCCGCAGGGAATGGCTGTTTGCGTGCTGGGCAGCCTGGGAATTTACTGCTCAGATTAAAGACATCTGTTGAAATGAGGGCAGTCAGCTTGGCTCAGATCAGATCATAGATTGAGCAAGCAGCCCCCTTAAACCTGCTTCTGGATTACAGCCAGCTGTGTGGTCACCTTTGTCAGGGACAGAGGGCCAGGATGGGGTGGGGACTTGCCATGAAACTCTCAGAGACTTTTTTCTTTATTTTTTCTTTTTATTTTTTTAAGGGACGTCTTTCACATCTGACCTTCTCCTTGCTCAGGAAGCTGGTCTTGGGGACTCCCCATCACGGCCTTGGGCTTGGGCTATGATTCTCAGCGCCATCATTTGAGGAGAGGAACATTTGCTACACCCTTCTGCTTGCCCCTTGCACCCTCCCAAATCACTCTCACAACTCCCAGCCTTCTCGGGGGTTGCCTCTTCCCAGAAGCCTTCTGGGCCTGCTCAGGTGCCCTGCTTAGGTTCCCTGCTCTTCCTGGGGCACTGCTGCTCCGGCTCCCACGGCCCTGCCATCCGCAAGGCTCTGGTCCTGGCCAGTCACCTCCAAACGTGGGTCTCATCTTACCTCCAGGCCAGGGGCTCCTAAGGGCAGGGACCATGTACTGAGTAGTCTCCCTTTAAGTAGAGACCGGGCTTGGGAAGAATCCCTAGGTAGGGAAAGGTGCTCTCTCATGAACCGGCCCTGCATTCATTCATTCATTCATTCATTCACATAGCTCCCACTGTGTGCCAGACTCGCTCTAGGAGAATATCCGGCAGAAATCCTGCCCTCTCAGAGCTGATGTTTCTAGCTGGGAGCAACAATCAGTAAACTAAATTAGTCAATTTGTAGTATAATACAGTAATACTTAGAAGATGCGGAGGAAAAAAAAGGGAATTCCCTGGTGGTCCAGTGGCTAGGACTCCAGGCTTTCACTGCTGAGGACCTGGGTTCGATCCCTGGTCGGGGAACTAAGATTCCAAGCTGCAAGGCGCAGACATAAAAAAGAAGCTGTGGAAAAAATGTTAGTGAAGGTCCAGAGGTATTGGATAGGGGGGTGGGTGAGAAATGAAATTTTAAATGGAGTGGTCAGAGAAGGCCTCATTAGAAGGTGATATCTGAGCAAAGACTGGAAAAAATGAGGGAGCTGGTCACGTGGAAGCTGGGCAGGACGGCAGGCACAGGGAACAGCAAGTGCGAGGGCCCCTCTGCTCAGAGGCTGGACAACTAATGGTGCAACCTTCCAGCCTGGAGAACCCAGTGAGTTCTGGCCAGTGAGATGTCAGTTCAAGGCTGCTGGCATGCTCTCCTGTCCCTGCTCCCTTCCTGAATAAAAAGCCAGAGTCCTAAGACAGAAAGATTTTGACCCATCCATCTTCTCCTGCCTGGAAAGCAGACGCAATTTGTGGAAATAGGGTAGCCATCCTGTGATCACGAGGCTGAGATCCATGTGCTAAGGATGGTAGAACAGAAAGAGACTCTAGGTCATTGATGGCATTCTTGAACCGCTGCCCAAGCCCTGGACACAAAGAAAACTCTTTCTTGTCAAAGCCATGGTTTGCTGGGTTTTAGGTTGTTTGATGGAGTGTCCGAAACAGGACCTGCTATTCCCAAGTCCCCCAGATAGACCACTGCCTGCTCAGATATGGAGGCAGGCCCAGGAGACATTCTAGCCCCTTCTCAGCTTTTCTTTCCCTCCATCCTATCAAGCTGGTCTCTTAAGTTAGTCATCAAGATCTAGAGCCCCCAGATCCATCCCAGTCTCTCCAACTTCACCGCTCCTGTGCTGCAGTGACACCACCTTTCTGCGTGATTGTGTTTCTAGCTGGTTTCCTGACCCCGCCTCTCCCCACACCCACCAGACCGGTCGCCCACACACAGCCCCAGCCCCAGCCCTGCATGAGCCTTCTCTGAAGTCGGTTGCGTTGCTCCACGCTCTCAAATCCTTGCTTGCAGAGCAAAGTCCAAATGCTAAACCTGGCCTGAAAAGCCCTCCTTGTGACCCTCGACCCTGCCCGACCTCTCGACCGACCCTTCATCCCCTACATGATGTCTTGAATTCCACTGACTGGCAGTTCCTCATCACCCATTCACTCCTCTGGGCCTTTGCACGTGCTGTTCCTTCTGGGAATCCCTGACCGCACCCCCTCCCCCAACAAGCACCCACACATCCTTCAAGAGTCCAGCAGGGCTTTCCATACCAGTTGATCCCTTTTCCTGTGCACGCAACTGTATTGTCCGTGTTAGAGCACCTCTTGGAGGGGGGGAAATGGCATTTAAAAAAATACATCTTTCTTCCCAGTAGACAGAATTCCCCGGAGAACAGAGATCAAACACGTGTGGTCTAGAGACTCTAGCCTGTGTTGGGGAATTGCTGGGGGTGGTGGGTGACTGAGGCAGTTACAGGTGTTGGCCCCCAGGTGAGTTTCCTTCCCTCTCACCTGCACCCATATCCTTACAGGCCCAGAAGTGCCTTCTCCAGGCAGGAGCCTCACCTCACTTATAATGATAATGAAAATAGTAAAGCTCAAGTAACTGACACCATGCTAAGTGTTGTACATGCTTTATTGCAGGTAATGAGAAGTGGCCCACCTTTACTCATTCAACAAGTGGTTATCGAGGGCCTACCGGGGATTCTTCTAGGCACAAGGGACACATCAATGGAAAAAAAAAAAAGACCCCCCCCCAAAAAAAGAAAAAGCCTCCCCTGTGTCCTCATGGAACTCACATACACTTCCACTGTTGCTACTTCGCACGCCTTGCACTAAAGCACCAAAAGCATTCTAATTATTAATTTTAAGTGTGATGCAGGAAGTCTATGAATTTCAACATGCCAAAGGTCCTGCTGTCTTCTCAGAAAAAAAGAGGAGAATTAAGCAAAAATGTGCTTCCAGCAGGTCAGTGAAGAATTTTTCCTAACACGAAAATTTTAAATTATGAACTTTCATCTTGCTGTTTTAAGGGTCCCACCATTAAGAACTCATTCACCCTGTTGTCATTAAGGGTGAAACCGAGACGTTTAGTTATGTAAAAGCCAATTAAAATAAATGCAAATACTGTTTCATTGTAATGTTAATTTCGAGAGCTGGATCAATCAAAGGTTGTGGAAATGCCAAAGTTGTTAAGACTTTGGTTGCCATGACGACAGCACTCCGTCTCTCCAGGTCTGGTATTCAGGTTCGGGCTCTGGCAGTGACTGCGTGTCTCCGGGCAGGGTTGGAGCTCCCTGCAGTCAGGTCTGGGTTCAGCCAGGCTACCTGTTTTGTGACCTTGGGAAGAAAGTCACCATCTCTCTGCTTCAGTTTCCTCGCTGTAGGGACGGCCCCTCCACAGCTTTGAGTGTAACACAGCCATTCAGCGCTTCTCAGAAACCACCGCATTAAGTTTTGGGATTTCTCGTTGGCCCTGCTGCTTTTCAGCCTCCCTTTTGGGGAAACGGGAATAACGGAGGCGAGGGAAGGTGAAAACACCGCTCTGCTCCTGCCTCACCTGTCTGACCTTTGGTGAAAATGGAGTTCTTTATCATCGTGGCCAGTGGCCAGTGAATAGCTGGCCTCTTGTTGTTTGTTCTTGTGTGTGTGTGTGTGTGTGTGTGTGTGTGTGTGTGTGGAGGGTGAGGGCAGTTGTTGGGTTGAACTCAGTGCTTTTAACCCATCGCCTGCGATAATCACATTTCCTCAGGGGGTTTTCTCTGGGGCCACCGTTGTTTTCTAGATGAGGACATCGGGACTTGGTGGGTGGCTTGTCCGAGCTCTCAGGCTCCAGGTGGCTGGGCCAGGATTGGTGCAGGCTCCCAGGTGCTGGGATGGGCTGTCCCCATGGAGCCCCGGAGGCCCAGGCTACTCGGCCTTTCCCTGCACCCGTTTCTGCAGAGAGTGGCTCGGAGTGGTTCCCAAGGAGCCGCCCTCGTCAGCATCAGGCCGACCAGGCCTCAGTCCCCAGCTCCAGGCCCAGAGCTGCCATGACGTTTCTTTTGGGGTGTCCTGCAGAGAAGCTTCCTCGTGCTGCATGGTTTTAGGACGTCACGAGTCAGAAAAGTGCGCATTAAACATCTGCTCTCCTGGCTGCAGGAGGGCCCAGGAGCCATTGCTCAGGTGCCGCTGGCCTGACTCACTGTCCCTGCCCTGCGGTCCTGCTCTCTGGCTAAATCAGGGCTCATTAGTGCCTTCTTGGGGCTGCACTCTGGGTCCTTGTTGAATGAGATCCGACTGGCCTTTTCCCACTCTTGAGGGGCGGTTGTTGGGAAATGATGAAGCAGTTGTGTTTGTTTTTCTTCTTTTTTTTTTTTTGTGGTATGCGGGCCTCTCACTGCTGTGGCCTCTCCCATTGCGGAGCACAGGCTCCGGACGCGCAGTCTCAGCGGCCATGGCTCACGGGCCCAGCCGCTCAGCGGCATGTGGGATCTTCCCGGACCGGGGCACGAACCCGCGTCCCCTGCATCAGCAGGCGGACTGTCAACCGCTGCGCCACTAGGGAAGCCCCTTGGGTTTGGTTTTTTATTGGAGTGTAGTTGCTTTACAATGTTGTGTTAGTTTCTACTGTACAGCAAAGTGAATCAGCTATATGTATACATATATCCCCTCTTTTTTGGATTTCCTTCTCGTTTAGGTCACCACAGAGCATTGGGTAGAGTTCCCTGTGCTATACAGTACGTTCTCATAGTTATCTATTTATACATAGTATCAATAGTATATATGAGTCCATCCCAATTTCCCAGTTCACTCCCCCTCCCCCTTGGGATCCATACGTTTGTTCTCTACGTCTGCAGTTGGGGGTTTTTAAAACTCTGTACAGGAGATAGGTTGTTGCACTAACGTTTAACCTGCTGCAGAGCTGCCTGAAAGTGAGGTGAGGACCCAGAGAACTCAGAGGGGGTGAGATTGGACTTTTGCCACGGGCCTGCGGTGGCCCGACTCCACCTCGGTGCCCGCACCCATGGCCTGCTGGGAGCTCCCCAAATGCATCCTGGACAGAATGAGCGCAGAGGCAGCAGGGGCACTGGACAGCCTGCTCCCAGGCCTGTGGGGGGGTGTATGGGTGAATTAACGTAGCCATGTAATCTTGGGGCTGCTTCGGAGGTCTCAAAGTGCAGCGGGGGTCTCCCTGCCTCCCAGGCTGCTGGCCATGGGGCCTGAGCGAATGCTGCCCAGTCGGCCCCAGCATGTCACTGGGAAGGGAGGGTGCTGGTTTCAATGTGGGTTGAAGGAGGCTGGCACGTCATCCCCGTCTGGCATCCTTGGTCTCTTAAAGCAGATGGTGGGAGCCCTGTGGTTCGTCCTGCTTTCAAAACCTTGTCTGGGGACTTCCCTGGTGGTGCAGTGGTTAAGAATCCTCCTGGGGCTTCCCTGGTGGCGCAGTGGTTGAGAATCTGCCTGCCAATGCAGGGGACACGGGTTCGAGCCCTGGTCTGGGAAGATCCCACATACCGTGGAGCAACTAGCCCCGTGAGCCATAATTACTGAGCCTGCGCATCTGGAGCCTGTGCTCCGCAACGAGAGAGGCCGCGATAGTGAGAGGCCCGCGCACCGCGATGAGGAGCGGCCCCCACTTGCCGCAACCGGAGAAAGCCTCGCACAGAAACGTAGAGCCAACACAGCCATAAATAAATAAATAAATAAATAAAATTAAAAAAAAAAAAAAAAGAATCCTCCTGCGCAGGGAACACAGGTTCGAGCCCTGGTCTAGGAAGATCCCACATGCCGCGGAGCAACTAAGCCCGGGCACCACAACTACTGAGCCTGCGTGCTAGAGCCCGTGAGCCACAACTACTGAGCCCATGTGCCACAACTACTGAAGCCCGCACGCCTAGAGCCCGTGCTCTGCAACAGGAGAAGCCACCGCAATGAGAAGCCCGCATACCACAAAAAAAAAAAAAGAAGAAAAACAAACACAACTGCTTCATCATTTCCCAACAACCGCCCCTCAAGAGTGGGAAAAGGCCAGTCGGATCTCAGTCGCACCGCGACTAAGAGTAGCCCCCACTCGCCGCAACTGGAGAAAAGCCCATGCGCAGCAATGAAGACCCAACGCAGACAAAAATAAATAAATAAATAAATTTAAACAAACAAACAAACAAGACCTTGACCGGCTACTCTTTGGGGGTGGAGGTGGAGGTCAGGTCGTGCTGGCGGGACGCTTGGCCCGGGAGTTAGCGGCCTGGTGTGCGCGGCCTCCCTGCCTCCGGAGCCTCAGTGTCGCCACCTGTGAGGTTAGGTAAGGCCTGGCCAGCTCGCTGTCAGGGTGAGAATGAGAGGGGAGAGTGTGAGAGAGGCTGGCTTGAAGCCTGTGGAGCCCTGCGTGAGGTACTTACTTTCCTTCTCAGCGGCAGTGCTGGTAAATTTATGAGACGTGGTTTCTCCCTTTGGAGGACTTGGGGTGGTATCACTAGACCTCTTCTGTCTTTTATAGAGCCCTTGCCCCCACTTCCCCTCTCCTCATGCACCTTGAGGTTGGCCGGGGCTTTCTGACAGATGCTCCCGGCTTCCAGCCTAGGCTGCTGGCTACTGAGGCCTCTCGCCCCAGATCTGCCCTGGGGTCCAGCTGCATTGGACCGTCACCATCCCCCAAACGCATCCCCTTCCAGCCTCCAGCTGTTTGTCTGTGCTGTCCCTTTGGCTCAACGGCAGGTGTCAGCTCCTCTGGGAAGCCCTCCTTCCCCAAGCTGGAGCCAGCTCTCTGTCTGGGTGGCCAGAGCACACGGGGCTGGCCCCTGCTTCGACCTGTGGACCCCACATCTTAGAGGCAGAGAGAGCGAGAGCCTCTCCACCGCAGCCTCCTCCAAGGAGATGAGCGAGCCGGGGCCCTTCTTCCCTGTGGTCCAGAGCCCCTTGCAGCTTGTGGAATGGCTCCTGTCACTCGCGTCCACCTGGAATCTGGCTTCGCCTTCCCCACTACTCCTGGGATTGGCAACTACGGCTAAGAGTTGGGGAAATACTTTGGTATTCTTCTAGATCATGTGAGACAGAATTTCCAAAAGTGCGTTTCTTGCACAGCCGTTCTGTTACCCCAGAATGTGTAAAGCAGCTCACCGGTGGCGGGGGGACTGGGTCAGTTGCTTCTCTCGAGCCCATGCAACGGCCAGTGATGGGTTAGATGCCGGCTCTTTGCTTCTTGGCGCCGTGAGCCCCAAGCAAGTCCCTTAACTGCTCTGAGCCTCCGTTTCCTCACGTGTAAGTTATCCTGACCGGGGAAGGCTGTCACGAGGATTCTATGAGCTAGTGTTCATTAAAGTGCTATTGTATTCTTGTTCGTTATTTTGGTAATGTTGGGGCTCAAGTAGGTTTTTTCTGATTTATTTTTTTGTTTTGGGACCAATTTACCAGAGTCATCTGGGTGTGAGTACTCTCAACCTTCAGCCAGGACTTAATTTTGGCCCCGAGCTCTGTCTTATTCCGGGAGAGAATGATATTATTCAGAGCCGAACTGCGCGGGGCTTGGTTCTCTAGGTAGCGTTCTCTGCAGATGGCATTAACGCTAACGACTTACTATATATGTATTCACAAGTGGGTGATTTATGGTTACACCAGAACCGTAACTTTTCATTTCCTGACTGATGTAGCAGAAGCTTCATTTGTAATGGCCTGTTGCATTCAGTAAGTGTAAAAAGACTTCAGTTGAGGCCATTTCTGTCCTCAAGCCGTTTGTTCGTGTGGTTCTGAGGCAGCCTGGCCCGGTGTGATGGGTGGGACAGCCCAGGGGAGCCCGCACTTGCCTCCACGCGTGGCCTCCTTTGTCTCCTCAGGCACCCTCTGCAGTAGGCGGGTGCTGGGGAGGCTCCCATTTCACACAAGGGGACACTGAGAGGCCCAGAGAGGTTAAGTAACTTCTCCGAGGGGGCCACAGCTCTGCATGGGAGCTCAGGGGTGTCTGAGTCCAGCCTGCAGCAGGGCCTGGCACGGAGCATCTGGGTGACTCCCCCACCTGAATACTGTCTGCTACAGATGTTCTGGCCTGCGAGGGGCTGTCAGGGAAGATTATTAAATGCAGCTTCCTGGCCTCATCCCACCTCTCCTGCATCAGGGGCCCCAGGGGTGAGCCTCAGAATGCCTGTGAGCTGCCCGGAGGGGTTCACGCACCCAGAAGGTAGAAACCCTTGGCTCCAGCTTTGTGGAATCCAGCTCCTTGGCAGTCCTGTGGTCAGCTGGATAATGGCCCTGAAAGGAGTCCACATTTTAATCCCTGGGTTACAATGTGTTACCTTACATGCTACCTTACATGCTAAAGGGCTTTGCCATGTGGTTACGATGGAGGATCTTGCCACGGGGAGAGTGTCCTGGATGACCAGGGTGGACCCGGTACCACCAGGGCCGAGCCCTTAAAAGGGAGGAGCCTTTCCCAGCTGTAGTCAGTCCCATGGCCGTGTGACTTAAGACTGGGCCGCGATGCAGTGCAGCGCCGCTGCTGGCTATGCAGATGGGGGAAGGGGCCAGGAGCCAAGAGGTGTGGGTGGCGGGTAGAAACTGGAAAAAGCAGGGAAACAGATTCTCCCTTAGAGCCTCCAGCACGGATGTGGCCCGGCGACACCTGCCTCGCAGTGAGACCCGTCTCTCCTGCGTCACTCCACACTTTCCCCCCAGGCACAGCCCCCGTCCCACCATCCTGGCCCACTGCTTCCACCCCCCTACCCACCCACCCCCTACCCACCCAGGCCCAGAATCCTGGCCTCCAGGTAGGTGCTGGGCTGGCGTGGTTCCCAGCTGCAGGAACCATGAAATTCCTCCGAGATGAAGATTCCTCTAACAAAGTGTGTTTGAGGTGACGCTGGCCCTATCAGCTGGGCCTCAGATTTGCCACGCTTTTTCTGATAAAGCAGCGGCAATAGGCCCCGCCCCCCTGGTGTGCACGGGGGCACAGGCTGTGGCTGCACGGATCGGTGGACGGTTCCGAGAGTCTGGCTCCAGGATTAGCCGAGCCATGCAGGGTCTCCCACCCACCCTCAGAACATTTCCTCTTATTTCAATCTTGGTTCTTTTGCTTTTTAAACTAAAGACTTTGTGCAGTTTCTGTGGAGAGCCAGAGGTGTTTTCCTGTTCAAAGTGGTCCCGTGATCTTTGAGTGTGTGATGAGGGCCTTGTAATGGGACTCGGTGAGGCCTGGATGGTCCCAGTGTAGATCCTTCTGCTGAGGAGGAAAGGTGATAAATGTTCCCTGACCAGGGATCGAACCCATGCCCGCCTGCGGTGGAAGCGCAGAGTCTTAACCACTGGACCGCCAGGGAAGTCCTGGGTCAGTTTCTTAACCACGCCACTCTCAGTGTTTCCTCTGAGTGATGGCCTCACACTTTTGGAAGTCTGAGATCAGGGTGTCAGCAGGGTTGGTTCCATCTGAGGGCTCTCTCCTTGGCTTGTGGACGAGCACCTCCATACTGCGTCCTCATGTGGTCACCCCTCTGCGTCCTGATCACCTCTTCTTCTAAGGACACTAGTCAGATTGGATTACGTCCGCCCGTATGACCTCTTTCTAACTTCATCACCTCTTTTTTTTGTTTGTTTTTTTTTTTTGCTGTACGCGGGCCTCTCACTGTTGTGGCCTCCCCCATTGCGGAGCACAGGCTCCGGACGCGCAGGCTCAGCGGCCATGGCTCACGGGCCCAGCCGCTCCGCGGCATGTGGGATCTTCCCGGACCGGGGCACGAACCCGTGTCCCCTGCATCGGCAGGCGGACTCTCAACCACTGCGCCACCAGGGAAGCCCCTCATCACCTCTTTAAAGAGCCTGTCTCTGGATACAGTCACATTCTGAGGTCCTGGGGGTGAGGTTGTCAGCGTATGAATTTGGGGGACATAACTCAGCCTATAGCACATGGGAATGATAGTGTTCACCTAATACCGTTGGTAAGGGATTAATCTCAAGGATGATGCCCTTAAGGGCTTAGCATACTCAGCAGGTGGTGGCTAGCGCTAACTATGGAAAAGGAAAAGGACTCTCTCTTTAGTGCCTCTTATATGCCAGGCCTAGGTTCTTGCTGGACCCTCTTCTCTTACTGATGTGCAGAGCAGCCGCTTTCCACGCCTGTTCCTCAAAGCATGGACCCTGACCCTCTACCTGAGGATGCAGATTCGTGGGCCACACGCCAGCCTTTCGGAGTCCGAGGCTGCTCTGTCGGGCCTGCGAATTTGCGTTTTCAATACAGGAACTGCAGTTTGAGAGCCACTGCTGGAAGCCCTGTGGATTCTGCCTCACTAGCACGTTCCCGTCCACGCCCTCTAGTCCACTGTCTTGGCCTGTCCCTCGTCCCTCCCGTGGACCAGGCGGTCCCACTTCCCCGGTCGCCTCCACGTCCATCCATGCCTCTTGCCTAGTCTCCCAGCTGCAGCAGTGACAGAAAAGAAGCCACACGCGACTGCTCTGCCTTCTTGATTCGCTCTTTGGGGACGGGCCAGTCATCTGCAGAGAGCAACTCCAGCTCTGGGGACTGCCTGGCGTCCAGGTTTGTCCTTCCTGGGCGCCTGCCCACCCCTCCGCCACTCCCCAGGTGCCCCTGGCCCCGGCCTTCAGGAGCGGCTGCCGTCTGTGGAACTGGCAGCCTCTCCTGCTTCCTAGGCTTTGCACGTGCCCTTCCTGTGGTCCGGGGACCCTTCCCTTCCCCCTCCTCCTGCGTTTCCTCCTGTCCAAGTCCTCAAGCACTGGGCTAGGCCTCCTTCATGTCCTTTGGGGCACGGAGCAGTGTCCCAAACCCAGGGACACTCAGGAAATCTTTGTTGGCCAAATGGATGCAGGAAGTGATTTTCCGGGGTAGGAAGTGAACTCCCAGGAACTTTTCAAGGCTGGCTTGGACATCCTTCCTTGTTAGGTGTGTCCTCGGGGAGCGGAAGACCGTTCACCTTGTGAGTTGGCGTGTTTTGTGCCTTGTCTGTCTCCTCGCTTGTTCCAGGCTCTGTGTCCTCTCCGGCTACTTCTTCCTCCCCATCTGGCATGGTGTTTCTGATCTTCTTGGACTTGGAAATAAATAAGCCGCCATCACTTGCTCGGCCACATTGGCCGTGCCGTGGTGGCCCCCGGCTGAGCTACTGCCTGTGCTGGTGACGTGCCCTCGGCAGGGCTTGTGTCACCTGCTGTCATCTCACTGGGAGCTGTGTGTACCTGTCATCATCTCATTAGGAGCCCCATGTCACCTGTCATCATTTCACTAGGAGTCCTGTGTCATCTGCCATTGTTTCCCTGGGAGCCCTGTGCCACCTGTTGTCCTTTCACTTGGAAGACTCTTGTCGCCTGTTGTCATTTCCCTTGGGGGGGCTCGTGTCACCTGCGGTCATTTCACTTGGGAGGCCGTGTCACCTGTTGTCATCTTGGGGGGAGCCCCGTGTCGCCTGTTGTCATGTCGTGCCCTGTGATTGCTGGCTGAGCTGTAACCTGGTGCACACCTGCGCTCGCGGCACCAGGTAGGGGGTTGGGCTGAGCTGTCACAGTTACCTGCTCTGAAGCTGGGGGTGCAGGAGGGTGGACGGGAGGGCCTGAGCCCTGGTGAGCGCCCCGCCTGCCCTGCCACCCCCCCTCACCCCGCACCTGCATTTTAGCAAGGTTCTGGTAAGATTTCATTTTTAAATCCGTAACCAGAATGTTTGAAAGCACTAACCGAGGCAATCTCCGAGGCCTCCCCAGTGCGCACCTTCTTTGGCTCGTAGAGCATATCCTATCAGAAGCTGTGGGTACATTCACTGGAGGTCACTAAGGTGAGGGCGCCTGTCCCCACTGTTCCTATGAGCTGTCGTGGCTGCCTAGACTGGGTGGGTGAGGATGGCTGAGAGGAAAGGCAGCTTGGGACGTGGCCGGTGGGACCCCTGCGTGTGAGCATCTGTCCTGGCCCTCAGCATATCCCCCGCCGGTCACTGCATGGCCGTGCTCCTGGCCGCATAACCGACCCTTGAGCCGCAGCTGTCCCCTCCCTGCTGCCCGGCAGATGTGGCCTGCACTTTAGGGGGCTGAACACAGCTTTGGGGCGCAGGGTTCCCAGCGAACCGGGTGGGAGACAAGGACACCACTGTCATCCCGTCACAAGACCTGAGGGATGGCAGCCTGCGGATGAGCGGTAACGGGCTTTCTAAAGAAGGGCCTTGAGGCTTTTAGCCTTGTTGAACCCCGCGTAGCTCTGAGTGTTGATTTGCATCGTGGTGTGTGGAGACAGGCTGCAGTCGGAGGATTTGCCTTGTCCTGCTGCTGGCATCAAACTGGAGTGGGTCCCACGCCCCCAGGGCTGCTGAAGGCCCCTCCTCCCTGACGTGAGAGCAGAATCACTTGTTTTGCGGACTCCCAGAGACATGGTTCCTAAACGCTCGTTTGCTTATCTCATCCGCCTCCCTTCTTGCTTCTGTGGAAGCTGACAGAGGGTGGTTCCAGGGGGAAGTGACTTGCCCAAGGTCACCCATTTGGAGGCAGTGCTGGGCCAGAGCCCGCGTCCTCTCACTGCGTCCCCAGCCCACCTCCCTTCCCTTCTCATTTTCTCTGGCCTCCTAAGCATCTACCATCTCACTCTAGTAGAGACTCTGTTACAGGACCATGAAGTTCATCATGTTCTCTGACTTTTTTTTAAATGTGTGTTTAAGTCCCTGTACCCAACAGGTTTCTGTTTTCTCTGGAATTACCCTCCTTCCCTCCAGCCACTGTCCCATCCCCACCATCCGGTGGTTCTCTGCAAGTCCCTTTTTTTTTTTTTTTGTGGTACGCGGGCCTCTCACTGTTGTGACCTCTCCCGTTGTGGAGCACACGCTCTGGACGCGCAGGCTCAGCGGCCATGGCTCACGGGCCCAGCCGCTCCGCGGCATGTGGGATCTTCCCGGACCGGGGCATGAACCCGTGTCCCCTGCATCGGCAGGCGGACTCTCAACCACTGCGCCACCAGGGAAGCCCTGCAAGTCCCTCTTTGATCCTACCACCCCTTCTTTGGGCAGCTTCTGCTCAGGGTGGCCCCTGTACTCCCTGCCAGGCCGAGGGCTGTTACAAATTATCCTGACATTTGCTAAACGGTAGGGAGACTTTATCCAGGACCATTGAAAAAGGGTTGACCCTGTTAAACGGGGGGAGAATACAGTGATGACAAGTGGGAGTTCATAGCCAAGGAGCAGGGTCGAGGGGTCAGTGGATGGGAAGTTACGAAGAGGACATGTCAAGTGTTGGGGGAATCTTGCTGAGCTGGCCTAACGGGCTTGCTGCCTCAGGCAGGTTGAGGACTTGGACCTCAAAGGTGGGGGATGAGGAATGTGATCAGGGATTGCGGGTATCAGATATCAAGGGTGGGGGGATTCTCCTTAAGATGATTAGGCCAGGCAGGGGAAGCCAGGAGGGGCCGGGTGGGGTGTGAATTGGGGGTGGAGAGGTGGGGTGCAGAGGTCCAGGTATGAGCTGGGTCCTGGTGGGCTTGGTCTTTAATCAGCCTCTTGGGCAGATGCAGACAAAGCTACTTCTCTTTTTATTTTATTTTTTATTTTTTTTGCGATACGTGGGCCTCTCACTGTTGTGGCCTCTCCCGTTGCGGAGCACAGGCTCCGGACGCGCAGGCTCAGCGGCCATGGCTCACGGGCCCAGCCGCTCCGTGGCACGTGGGATCTTCCCAGACCGGGGCACGAACCCGTGTCCCCTGCATCAGCAGGCGGACTCTCAACCACTGTGCCACCAGGGAAGCCCGCTACTCCTCTTTTTAAAGATTATTTTTTCCCCTCTGGTACAAGCAATGTGTTTTTACTGTTGAGGCTCGGGCAGCAGAGCGGAGTGTAAATCAGGTGGTCGTAATTACTTGTAGACACTTGTGCCTGTGCTTGGGGCTTTGGCGTTCCTCCTTCTGACTCTCCTTCACTCTCTGTGAACCCTCTGGGGGAAGGGTTCTGCCTTGGAGATCAGGGGAGCCAGCACGATGGTCTCAGTAGCCTCCTGGCCTCAGCACAGGCAAAGAGAAGCCTTCCCTCCGGGGCTAGGAGCCACTGCAGCCTCCCAGGCAGCTCCCCAGGGTCCTGACGTCAGGTGCGCCTTCACCTGGCCGTGCCCAGGGGCGGGGCACCACCTAGGACGAGCTTCTAGAGTCTGTGTTCTCGAGGAGGCAGGTGTATTCCTTCCTCTGCCCCAGACTTTCCGTGTAAACTGGAATTCCTTTGTGCTCCCGAAGCTGACACGTCCAGGGTTCACCTGTGGCCGTTTTGCTTTTGAGCTTGACTTGATTTTTGAAGAAATTGTTTTTTTCACACAAAAATTGCTGGGTAAGATTGGGAAACACAGAAAAGCAAAGAAGAAAGAAAAAAATCCCCCACAACTCTTGCTAGCATGCTGTTGTGTACCCCTCAAGAGTTATTCCTGTCTACATAGAGGAGTCCGTGAGGTCTGGAAACATTGCCAGGTAGACACAGCATCGTCAAGAACATCTTCAACCTGTGAGGGAACAAAAGAATGTCTTCTGTGTCCAGACTTTATAGATGCCCTGTATATACTTGTAATAGAAATGTATATCTTTAGCAAAAATAAGATCATATTTTCACTTATTTTGATTGATGGCTCTGTAAAGACCTGTAAACATGACAGATGGGCGTAAAACAGAATCACACGGTTGTTTTAAATTGTACGTTCTTGAGTTCTAGCGAGGCTGAACACTTCAGTATGTTTATTTTTCTTTTTGGTTTCCTCTGCTGTGAATTGTGTGTTCATTTCCTTTGCTCAATTTCCTTTTGGGTAATTATCTTTTTCGTATTGATTTATAGATATTTTTGTATTTCAGAGACTAATCCTTTGTCAGTACTGTTATTTTATATTCTGCTTTTTTTTTCATTTTGCCTTTTTAGAGTTAACATATTGAGAACGTTTTTCCATGCCAATGTCTACATCATTTTATTGGCCTTCGATGTGGAGATAGATAGATAGAATTTGTTTAGCTGGCCATTTAGGTTGATTGCAGTTCTGTATAAATAGGAACAGGGCTGTGTGTCAGTCAGCTAAGTTATGTTCTGGTAACAAATGACCCCCCCGAATCTCCATGGTTTACAGCATCGTAGGTTTCTTTCTTGCTCAAGTTACATGACTGTCCCTGTTGGCTCTGGCTCTGCTGGATGCCCTCGTCCCTCTGGGACCCAGGCGGACAGGGCAGCCTCATGTGAGACATTGCCGGTCTCATGGCAAAGAAGAAAAGATGGTGGAACACGATGGTTCTTTAAGCTTCTGCTCAGAATCGAGAATTGACGTGTACCACGTGTCAGTTCCCCTTACACTTCATTGGCTAAAGCAAACCATATGGCCAGGCCTGATGTCAGTGGGGTGGCCCACCTCACCGTACCCACTCCTCTCGCTGTGGGGGAGGGGCAGTGAGCATTTTGAACATTACAATTTACCACATGGTATAACGAACATTCCTGTACCTCTCTCCCCCAATTTGTGTGTTTATGCCTGAGGATAGAGTCTTAGAAGTAGAGTTGCTAGGTTAGAAATATGCACATTTGTAAAGATTTTGCTATTTATTATGTTTACTAGGTTTCATCTGTTGCTGCATGTCTGCTGTGAAATTATAAGTAATTATCAGTTCTGATGACGATTTTTATTTTTATTTTTTTTGTGGTATGCGGGCCTCTCACTGTTGTGGCCTCTTCCGTTGCGGAGCACGGGTTCCGGACGCGCAGGCTCAGCGGCCATGGCTCACGGGCCCAGCCGCTCCGCGGCATGTGGGATCTTCTCAGACCAGGGCACGAACCCGTGTCCCCTGCATCGGCAGGAGGACTCTCAACCACTGCGCCACCAGGGAAGCCCCCATTTTTATTTTTTTAAATTTATTTATTAAAAAAAATACCATATTTATTTATTTAGGCTGCACTGGGTCTTAGTTGCAGCACATGGGATCTTCGTTGCAGCATGCAAACTCTTAGTTGCAGTGTGTGGGATCTAGTTCCCCGACCAGGGATCGAACCCAGGCCCCCTGCATTGGGAGCGCAGAGTCTTACCCACTGGACCACCAGGGAAGTCCCCTGATGACCATTTTTAGAAGAAAACAATACATGGAAATACGTCACTGCACCCCTCCCCCCTCATGACTATAACAACTCATCTAGCTTGATAGTTGTCAAATTGCTTTCATATTTTATTTACTTCTCACAGCCGCCTTGGGAGGTTTGGTGTTACAGGTGCATCGCTATTTACAGACGAGGTGCCTGAGGCTCAGAGAGGTTGAGAAATGTGCTCGGGGCTGCACAGCTGGTGATAAGGAGAGGCCCTGATTCCAGCCCCGTCCTGGGCTCTTTCTCTGCCATTATGGCCTTTGGAAGCTGTGAGTAGGATCTTGCCACACATCCCCTTGCTCCCTTCCTCCCACAGCCTGCCTTTTCCTCCCCACCTCCCTTCCCAAGCGCTCTCAGTGGCTGGTGTGCAGTCCCCTGGGAGGGAAGCACCTGGGCCAGACCCGGGCTTAGGAAGGCCCTGGTGGTGTCCCCGGTGATGCTGTAGAGCCTGCCCTCTGAGGACGAGCCGCCCCTGCGGCACCGGCTTAATCTGTGTCACTGACCATCTTTGGATTTGGGGAGGGGATTTACTATTTTTAGAAAAAGTTAAAGGAGCATTATAAATCCTTTGAGTGGGCAGAACTGAAGAGACATGATTCTTTACTGGGGAGGGTGGCTTTTTCTTAGGAGTGCTGCATTTTAGACCAAGGGGACTGGTTTGAGTGATGTTGAGGTGCTGACATCTATGTAAACCTCACAGTGCGGTCACAATAAACGGCGGGAGTCCTTCTTCCTCGTGGAGTTGCCAGTGTCTGGCCAGTCTCTAGAGCAGAGGAGAAACTGAGCTCAGAATCATACTTCTTATTTCTTTGAGATGGAGGTGACCTTCTATCGTCTTTCAGTCAGGTTATTCATTTCCTCTGAGCCTACAGTTTACTCATCTGTAAGATGCAAAAGTCTTCTCTGCCTACCTTGTGTGGTTGCCTTGAGGAGCCCGTGAGATTTCACAGAAGTTTAGGACGAACTATAAATGCATATATATAAACGGATGCCTCCGCCGCGATGGCTAGAATCAAAAAACTGGACAATAACAAGTGTTGGTGAAGATGTGGAGAAATAGAAGCATTGCCGGTCGGGGTATAAAATGGTGCAGCGCTTTGGAAAACCAAATTGGCTTTCCTCAAACAATTAGACATAGAGTTACCATATGACATAGCAGTTCCATTCCCAGAGGATCGAAAACACATGTTCACACAAAAACGTGTACGCAAATATTTATAGCAGCGTTATTCATAATAGCCCGAATGTGGAAACAACTCAAAGGTCCCTCAACTGATGAATGGATAAACAGAACATGATATATCCACGCAGTGGAATATTATTCAGTCATAAAAAGGAATGAAGTATTGACACATGCTTCAACGTGGGTGAACCTTGAAAACATTATGCTCAGTGAAGGACGCCGGACACAAAAAGCCAATTATTGTACGGCTCTATTTATATGAAATGGCCAGAATAGGCGAATCTAAAGAGACAGAAAGTAGATTAGTGGTTGCTGGGGCTAGGAGTGAGGAGGCTTAGGAAGTGACTGCCAGAGTGTGGGGCTTCTTTGAAGGGACGATGGAAATGTGCTGAACTAGACGGTGGTGACGGCTGTACAACCTTATGAATATGCTAGAAACCACTGAATTGTATACTTTAAAAACAAAACCAAGCAGATATTAACGGACAGTATTTTGACAGATTACCGGGAGGCAACATAAGGGAACAGAGTGTGCACTTTTGAACGAGACAGGCCTGGATGTTAGTTGTGTGATTTAAAAAAATAGATGGCTTAATCTTCTTGAGCCTCAGTCTCCCCAGCTGTAAAGTGGGGATAATCCCCACTTCGTAGGGTCGAAGGGCAGACTCCGCAAGGTGACGTTTGTCTCGCGTGGCACTGGCAGGTGCTGCCCAGGGTCGAAGGGCAGACTCCGCAAGGTGGCGTTTGTCTCGCGTGGCACTGGCAGGTGCTGCCCAGGGTCGAAGGGCAGACTCCGCAAGGTGGCGTTTGTCTCGCGTGGCACTGGCAGGTGCTGCCCAGGGTCGAAGGGCAGACTCCGCAAGGTGACGTTTGTCTCGCGTGGCACTGGCAGGTGCTGCCCAGGGTCGAAGGGCAGACTCCGCAAGGTGGCGTTTGTCTCGCGTGGCACTGGCAGGTGCTGCCCAGGGTCGAAGGGCAGACTCCGCAAGGTGGCGTTTGTCTCGCGTGGCACTGGCAGGTGCTCACAGAGTGGTGGCCGTGATTGTTTGGCTGCCTTCTCCGTGCCCGGCTCATGGTGCCAGCCGTGGCAGCGCGCTCATGTGGGCTCATTGACGTAATAACGCGGAGAAGTGCAAGCTAACGTTTATTGAGTTCTAACTGTGTGCCCCCTCCTGGTGTCTAAAGGTCAGGGCCCCTGCCCCAGTGGCCTACTGAGATAGCTAGCGATGGACAGGGATGTTTCCCAGGAAGCACCGGAGGGGGGGCGGTGGTGGTGGCACAGAGGGGACAAGATGTGCCGCGAGTTGGGCATCTGAAGCTGGGTGATGGATACCCACCATTCATTACACTAGTCTCTCTGTCTTGTGCATATTGGAATTCTTTTTTTAACAATAAAACGTTTACAGACCAATAACACCGTGAGGTAGGCGCTGTTATCTGTGTGCTACAGATAGGGAAATCGTGGTACAGAGCGTACAAGGTTACACGGCAAGACTCCGAGACAGCTCGCTACAGTCTTCTGGATACTGGGGCTTAGCAACCAGACTGGCGAACGGGTCCCCTGGGCCAGTGGGCCTCCTGGGGTTACTTGACACCAGTTCTTCCTACTGCCAGAGCTGTCGAGGGCCTGGGGCTCCTGCATCGCCCAACCCTGGCTGATACCCTCCCCTTTCCTTATCCCGAGAGATCCAGACTTGACAGGTGGGAGATTAAAGGCTGGGGATTAAAGAAGGAAGACATTTTCCTTCTGCCCCTAAATGCAGGGGATTCTTGGATAATCTGGGCTTCGTGACATTGGGATGAAGTTGTTTCACTTGATTATGTTGATCTGGTAAAGTCTGTGGGCACAGACATCTCTTTATTTCTCATACTGTGACCTCTCAGAAATTTGGGAATCAAATGGTAGGGGGCGGGGCATGTGCGCCTGCCCTGCTTTCTCGCCCCATCCCCACCTCGCCACCCCCAGAACAGAAATAAGACACAGACCTGAGTGTGAAATGTAGCCCTCCAACCAGCTGTGTGGCCTTGGAGAAGTGGCTTAACCTCTCTGAGCCCAGTTGCTTTACCTGAACAGGAAGGCTGTTAATGCTTCCTTTACTGATTCCTGGAGCTCCTCCTGTGGGTCTCCAGGCTGCTCTGACCACGTAAGGCATAGCGATTATGTTATAGGGGCGATTATGTTATAGGGCCGATAATGTTATAGGGCCTGCTGCTAAAAACTGCACCACAATCCTGCTAAGGGTTGTCAGAGAAATGTTCTAGTTATTAATGTTTCCTTAATGTTGGATAACTCAGAATGTCACTTACAACAGTAGGGGTGGTGACTTTGTGAGGCCACCTGTAAGTGGGTGTGGCAATGCCCCCGGAGGGGTGACATCATTTGTCCCACGGGGATGCAGGCTCACAGGGGGCTGAACTGGCTGGGCCACCAGGTCTGTAAGTTCCAGCCCCAAGCTTGTCACTCCCAGAGCTTTGCTTTTCTACTGTCACTTTGGATACCAGGGGAGTTTCCTTTGGGACTTAGTCTGATCTCTGAAGAGCCTCTGAGAAGAAACTCTGCAGCCTACAGGCCCTGCAGGTTTCTGTCTCTGGCTGGCTTCAGTGCCCAGAGCTCCCCTCCCCTGTCCCTGCATCCCTGTCCTGTTGACTTTCCTCTGGGTAAGAAAGAGCTCTTATAATCAAGATGAGTTCATTCAATTAACCCTCAGACTTCTCTTCTCTGGGCTACATCATCCCATCCCTCCCCCTCCCCTCAGAACATCTGTCATAAATTCCACATACTGTATTGGATGTACAGTAAATTCCAAATAAGTTACGTGACGGCCCACTAACCTATGCCCCATATAATGCACCTAGAGGGAGGTTTTCAGCGGAGCTGTGCTTTAAATTGGCTGTTCCCGGGCAGTTTCTTAAGGCCTAGGCTGAGCCCAAGGGTCTAGATGTAAAATGGAAATTGTGGCAGAAACTGCACTACAGGGCTGCTTCTCTATCAGGTTCAGCTGTGACCGCAGGGTGTGGGCTGGGTCTTTAAGCAAAACTCTCCCCTAGAGTCCTGGAAGCTGCCCACAGACTTCGGAAACCTAATGGGGAACTGTTGGCCCTTACAAAATCAGGAAGTGATTCCAGGGCTGCTCAGGCTGTGTTGTAAGACCGCCCGGGAGACGTGGGAGAAGCGCAGATGGAGCAGAAGCTGGTGTGGCCCAGCGCTTCCGCGAGGATGTGGCTGTGTTAAAGCAACGCCTTTTTGATGACCTTGGGGAAAATTCAAATGTTTTGAAAAGATCCAGGAGTTTGGAGTTTCAGGGGTCCTTCCTCGTAGAGTTGCGCTGTTCCATTTAGATAGGGATTTTATAGGATTTAAGGCAGATGTTTTATCGCTGGTGAGTAATCAGTGGCTCGTCACTGAATGAGCTTGGGGGTGGGGATGCTGCACTGCTCGGCTCCAGGGGGCACCCCGCCTTCTCTGCGCAGGCGCCTGGAGTGCAAGGCCGGGCAGCTCCGGCTCCTGGGATACCGTGATAAAGCGCTGCAGTCCCTGGCCTCCAGCCTGATAGGGAGGATGAACATAAATAATACAGCCCGAGGGGACGAGTGCCCAGAGAGCTCCAGGAGGGACTGATTGACCCTGCGGGGCCTAGTGGTTGAGAGAGGCGGGAGTCGGGGCGTGATTTCCTAGCCTGGGCTTTTAGGGTTGCTAGACTTTGGCTTGGGAAGAATTTGGGGCGAGTGCATTCCAGGCATCAGGAACAGCATGTGCTAAGGCATCTGGGCCGTAAAGAGCCAGATGTGTTTAAGCTCTTTCTGTGCCTCCAGTTCTCTCTCTGGTTGAGTTTGGTTCTGTCTCAGGGCAAGGAGAGGCACAATCTGTTCCTGGGGTGGGCTGGCTGCCCTCCAAGCTGGCCAGAATGTTCCAGCCTGGCCTTTGAGGATTCTCTCCTTCTGTCTGTCCTGTGGCCTGAATCCAAGGCTGTGGCGTGTAAGTGGCCGTTGGCATCTCTCCCCGCAGTGTCCCCTGTCCCCCTCATGGGGAGGCCGACGCACCAGCCAGGGCGCGGCTGAGCCACGCGGTGGAAACACGGGCTTTGGAGGCTGCCAGCTCCTGATTAGGGCCTTGCGTGGGACGCCAGGGAGGAGGACTGTTTCCTTCTAACTAAAGTCAAGTTGAGGTTGGCAGAGTTTTAAGACAAGGGAAACGTTCGGTCCTTTCCATTCCTCTTTGCACCCGCTTCCCCTCCTGCGCCCATCCTGCCCCTGTTCTCCCCTAAGGCAACCCCCTTAAAACACACCTCACTCATTACTTATCCCCTCTTCCCCTACCCCTCTGCTAGGAGGGTCCTTGCTCTGAGTAGTGGCTCCCTTCTGGGGCAGGATGAATGCAACCTGGTGGTAATTCACACTAGGGTGTGAAGGACTGATGGCACCATATCTCCCCCAGGACTCGTGTGTGTGTGTGTGTGTGTGTGTGTGTGTGTGTGTGTGTGTGTGTGTGTGTGTGTGTAGGGGGTGTTTGGATGGTGGGCCATGCTGGGGGGGCGGGCAGGTGAGCCAGCCTAGCATCTGCCCACAGACTTCCATGTAAGCGCTTCCCGTTCTCAGGGTCATCCTTCCTTTCGTTTCTGAATTTGGAGGCTCCTTGAAGTCTGCAGCATTTTCAGGGCGAGGAAGGGCTTAGGGTGGGGCCTCTGGTACGGCACAGCTGCCTTTGACTGCAGACCTTGGATTGCGCGTGGCCAATGGCAGCTCAGAGTGACCCCACTGGAACCGACTAAAACTGAGTTTGAAGGGCAGACGCAAAGCACGTCCTTGCAGAGGGGTGTTTAGATGGGCCACCGATGGCGTATAAAGTCCTTCTGCCATCCTCTTGTTCGGGGTGGGGCTGCGGGGTAGAGAGTGACCAGAGAAGAAGCACAGAGGGCTCAGCCTGGAGGCTGGACAGACGGCCGAGCTCTTCCTAGGCAAGCAATTACGGAGCGAGCCTCGGGCAGGCCCGCGCCCCAGGAGGATCTCGCTTTTCCTGGGTTATTGAGAACCTTAGCGCACCAGCTCTTTGAAGTGCAGACCGAGCGGCGCGGCCGTCTGCATGGGGCCCTGACCTGTTGCTTTTAAACTAGGTTCTTGAGCTATTGAAGGACCAGAGATGCAGGGTCCCTTATTAAAACTAGACAAGAAAAGCAGAACAAGCCACTGGGAAGACTGAGTGCGTGCTACGGTGACCTCATCAACCCTGCTTTGATCTTGGAGGAGAGGAAGACATGGCCTTTGATGCGCGCTCTCCCCAGGGCTATCACCACTGAGTCGGGCTGTCTGTGGAGGCTGTGCTGCTCTTCTGAGCCAAGGATTAATTATGTAACAGAGCCCAGATCCCTGGGCGGGCGGCCATGCCACGAAGGGGCCACCCCTGCCCGAGGGCCCCCAGTTGCCTGAGGGGTAGCCAAAGGCCCATTTATCTGGGAAGCAGGAATGAAGGCACATCTGTTACTCGGATGCATTGAGCAGTGTTTCTTAAATTGTACAGTTATTGTCTTTATGGCGTCCACAATAACTTCTTGGATATCACTCTGCAGGGCCCTGAAATGGAGCCTGGTGCAGAGAAATGAAGAAAAGCTATCGGGCATCTGCAGCCTCTATTATACCATCTGGTGGCTCAGAAATATTTTATAATCAAATGAGTAAGACGGGTTTCTTGCACGCCACAGTCCCCTCCCCCCTCCCCCCTCCCCTCTCAATGCGCTGTCTCTCCCTGTCTCTCTCTCTCTCTCTTTCCCTTTGTCTGTCTCTGTCTCTCTGTCTCGCTCGCTCACTCTGCTGTCTTTGGGAAACACCAGAGAAGCCTGTTCCCAGCAGTAAGATACCACCGACGAGCTGGGCGGCCTCGGGCAGCTCTGTGCATCTTCCCATCCTCGCTTCGTTCCTCTGTACGTGGAGACGCTCGGTGCTGTTGTATGTGAATCAAGATGAGATACCTGAGTGTGTCCTACTTGGACGCTACTTACTACTTGCCTTAGAAAGACTTTTAAAAATTGTATACTTGAACTTTTTCTGAATGTAGATGTGATACGTGCGTGTTCACTGTAGAATATTCAGAAAATATAGAGAAACTAGAAAACAGATTAATAATGTGTAATACCCCTCCCTGCCAAGGGGCAACCACGGAGCACATTTGGCCATTTGGGGGAAGATTTTCCAAGTAGCTCGAGCACACAGATGGTCCATGTACGCAAACCAGGGGGAGTGATTGAGTTTATAAACGGAGCGTGAGTCTCCGGGCACGTCTGAGTGCGCTCCCGCGGGGGCATGTATGTGTGCGTGTATGTGTGAGTGTGTGCTCACGTGTGCACGATGCCTTGGGGTCTCTGGGCCTGCCTTGGTCCGAGCAGGGGCCCACAGGTCCCCTGGTGGGGCACCAGCTCTGTTCCATGGGTGCCTTTCTCTGAGAGGAGGCGGGGTGCTGGTGGCACGGGGGTGTGAAGGTGCGCTGCTGGCCTCCTCTGTTTTTTTTTCCAGCAGTGCTGCCGAGGAGCTGGTCCGGCCCCGCAGAGGCTGGGCCGGGAAGCTCTGGGATGTGGCAGAGGAATCCTGGTCCCGGGATGCCCCACCTGACCGGTCCTCTACCCCATCCCAGCCCTCGTGCCTCACTTAGGACTGGCCTTTGGAGCCCCCGGTGCACACTTTGTCTGACTGGTTCACCACCCTGCTCCACGAAGAGGCTTTTTTCCTCTTTGGGTAGGGAAGCAGTTCTGTCTTCTAGAGACCGTTAACCAAAACACATCTCCAGATACTCTTGAGGGTGTTTGTGTCTTACGTCGCAAGCCAGGTGGTGTAAACGATCAGTTGAGTGTCCCCCCCCACCATTGACTGGGCAACTGAACTGAGGACCCCAGACCCAAGACAGGTGTTTAGTTACATTGATTAGGTGCCGGGAGAGCGTTCAGCATGGTCACCGTCAAGCGAACTAAAAGTTCTGTATCTGCAGGACGACGGTGTAAAAATGAGAACGTGACCCAGCCTGTCACTCTCTCCCTCCCCTTTTGTTTTCCATGTCTATTAAAGCCCCCGTATCCCCCTACGCAGATGCTGGCCCTCCCCCCCCTCCCCCTTCTCTCTCCCTCTCGACACCCTGTCTACTGCCCACACCAGTTTCTGAGGGATTTGTATTTACTTGCTTGGGGCGAGGGGGGCGGGGGGAAGGGGGTGGTGCGAACCATTCTCATCCTCAAAGGGACACGGAGCTCACAGACAAGCCCGAGTGTTGTACGACTGGAATTCACTTTCAGAAGGCGTCTCTGGAACACCTGCCCCAGGTGCTGGCTGGTGGTGGAAGCTGGTCACGTGAACTCAGCCTGCCATGCGGGCCAAGCTCACGAGAGGGAGTGTGTCTGACCACGTGGCCTCTGGGGTCCGAGCGGTGGGCCCTGACCTTTGGGAGGACTCGCTCACACGGTCACTGGTTTGGTCTTTGACCCACTAGCCTTCCCCTCTGAGCACCTCCTCGGTGCCAGGCCCGGCTGTGGCCGAACCTCACGGGGTCTGGGATCCAGCGCGTCCAGGGGAAGCTTCCTCCTGAGCTGGTGGCCGACTTGGATCACGGTGGTTTCACGTTCGGTAAGAACTGTGCCTCCCAGCGCCTGATAATGGTCGTTCCGGCTGAGCTCCAGTCACGGGTGTAGTGACCTGTGGGGGGGCAGTGGGGACGGGGCGGGGGGCAGAGGTGGGGGGAGGAAAACAGTTTTCAAATGGCCACACTTTCCACTCCTCATTCGGAAGTGCCTCTTGCTACCCTGGGGTTCCAGGATCTGATTTGGGGGTGTCAGTCCCTTCCTTCAAGTCCAGCTCAGAGTCTCTGGGTCCTTCTGCCAGCCCCTGGTCCCCTACGGATTTAAACACCCGTGGGTTATCGCCTCTCTCCGGGTGAGGGTGGGGATTCCCGGAGGCCTCCCTCACACCCCTGGGATGCACTGTGTTCCCGGCACAGAGCACGGGCCGATCGGCTTGCTTTCAGTTCCCCAGTCCCTTCATTTCCATGTCTTTGTGGATTCAGTCGGGGTCCTGGCTTAGCAGACTCTTTCAAACATAAGAAAGCCTAGTTATGAGAATGTGAGGAGTGGCTGTGCAGCTGAAGGATGGAAGGCGTGTTTCCATGGCCCCCGCCATTGCAGAAGCCCTGGTCTGCAGCAGAAGGATCGGTGTCCTGGTAAGCCTCTCTGCACCGCATCACGCATTCTTTCATCCCATCGTTAGATGCCTGCTGTTAGAACCCAGCCCATTGTTAGAACCCAGCATGGTGCCGGGGACGCAGAAGCCTCACCAGCAGTGGAGAAGTTTAGGTACAGTGAGACGGGCCTCTTAACTGCCTTATTTCGCACGTATCAAAGCAGAAGCCTTGTGTTTCTTTAGCAATACTCTGGATTCTGGCCTTCTCCCAGGAAATCCAGATTTGCGTGGCGTGATGTTACTCAAACCTGTTTGATCTGGCAGCCTTGTCTCATTTCCAAAAGCTAGGCTGCCTCTCCAACTGCTGGCCCAAAATGCTTAGTGGAGGGGCCTGTCTTAGTTTCCACCAAAGTAGGGACTCTATTTCAGTGTTTGTTACCTCTCAGTGAAGGTAGCAGCACACTCCTGGGAGTCCTGGTTGGTTCTATGCTGTTCCCTTTCTGTTCCTGCTCCTTATTTACCTGTGTAGCCCCGGGGTACTTGGTTGGCACCACCGGGGACAGTGCTGGCCCGGACAGTGTGGCAGTCCTGAATTTCTCCCCATTGCTAGCTGGAAGTAATAGAATCTGAATCTTAAAAAGGAACATTTATCACACATTTTTCTCTACTATAAAAGCAATACATACTCATTAGAACATCTTGAAAATACTAGATGATAAAAAGGAGAGAAGAAAAAATGACATCTTGTCACACGTGCCCAGGTAACCATTGTATATTTGTGTCCAGAAAAAGCCCTCTTCTGCTACCATCAGCCCTGGCAACAAGTTGCTTAATGAAAAAGAGTATTAAAGAGGGGATCATAAAAATGAAAAGAAAAAGAATACAGGCATACCTTGAGCATTTGATTTTAATGTAAAACATTTCATTTGAACATAAAACGTGTGTTCGTTCTGCCACCATCTGATTTAAGGCCCAGGCCTTTCTCGGATTACCACTGCATGGTGTCCACGTTATCTTTTTTGTTGTATCCTTTTTTTAAAAATTAATTAATTAATTAATTTTGACTAGGGTCTTCGTTTGGGGTCTTCGTTTCTGTGCGAGGGCTTTCTCTAATTGTGGCAAGCGGGGGCCACTCTTCATCGCGGTGCGCGGGTCTCTCACTATCGCTGCCTCTCTTGTTGCGGAGCACAGGTTCCAGACGCGCAGGCTCAGTAGTTGTGGCTCACGGGCCTGGTTGCTCCGTGGCACGAGGAATCCTGCCAGACCAGGGCTCGAACCCGTGTCCCCTGCATTGACAGGCAGACTCTCAACCACTGCGCCACCAGGGAAGCCCTGTAGTATCCTTTAATACATTTTCTGTGATTCTTGGTTTCTATCAAGTGAAGCAGGAACTAAGTGCCCAATACTTGCAGATTTTTATAGATCCCTAATATTATACAGCTATTTTGTCTGTGCCTGAGTTAACAGCAATCTTCCCCAAATATTCAACTCTTATTTCATAAAAGCAATTCCTTTTTAACACCTATTCCAATGGTTTATGTAAAATTTAATTAAGTAATGTAATAAGTACAACTGGAATAAGCAGGTTTGAGGACAGACACAGCTGAGTCTTGGCGAGCTCAGAGTGCAGCCCGCCTGAGAGGGTCCCACAGGCCCTGTGCCTCACAGAGGGAGGTGAGCACCTCCCACAACCCAGAGACAGCTCAGGGGATGAAGTTAACGAAGCTCTGTTTTTTTTTCTTTCTGGTCTTTTTTTCTATCTATGCTCTTTTTTTAAAAAAAATAAATTTATTTTTTTTTGGCTGTGTTGGGTCTTCGTTGCTGTGCGCAGGCTTTCTCTAGTTGTGGCGAGCGGGGGCTACTCTTCATTGCGGTGCGCGGGCTTCTCATTACAGTGGCTTCTCTTGTTGTGGAGCACGGGCTCTAGGGCACGCAGGCTTCAGTAGCTGTGGCGCACGGGCTCGGTAGCTGTGGCTTGCGGGCTCAGTAGTTGTGGCTTGTGGGCTCCAGAGCGCAGGCTCAGTAGTTGTGGCACACGGGCTTAGTTGCTCGCTGCATGTGGGAACCTCCCGGTCCAGGGAGTGAAGTACTACTCATGCTACAACACAGACGGAGTTTGAAAACAGTCTGCTGAGTGAATGAAGTGAGTCACGAAAGACCGCATATTGTGTGATTTCATTTATGTGAAATAGCCAGAATGGCAAATATATGGAGACAGAAAGTAGATTCCCGGTTGCCTAGGGCTGGGGTTGGGAGGTTGGGGGGAGACGGGGCGTGGCTGCTAACAGGTAAGGGATTTCTTATAATGCTCTAAAACTGATCGCAGTGATGGCTGCACAGCTCTGTGCCGCTGTTCAATTATACGCTTGAAATGTGTGAGTTGTGTGGTGTGTAGAGTATATCTCAACAAGCTGTTATTTTAAAAACAAAACAAAACACCAGGAGCACTGCTGCCTATCCGTACTCACCCCTGCCTGACCCCTCCCTCTTTTCCCATCTCAGATTTCTAGCAGAGGGAGGTTCTTCTGCATCCTGTTCCTTTTGAGATATTGGGACCCTCCTCTTTCCCCTCCGTAATCCCTTTAAGCCCCTTCTTAGAAGGTAGAATATACCTTTATCCCCACGCACATATTAGCTAAAACTTTTCCATTCTAGTCTTGAATCTCTTTTTCTCTTAATGGGCTGTCTGGACCTAAATTAATTATCCGGGAAGCAGTTGACTCCATCCCCCATTGGTTCCATTGGCACAGGTCATGTGTGCTGGGGCAAGACCCAGGCTTGTCTCTTCCTCTGTAGCCCTCTGGGGACGTCTGGGATCTGGTCTGGTCTCCTGCCAAGGGGTCAGGAGAGTTCACAGCAGTCAGCACAGGCCTCCAGGGAGAGGTGGGGAAGGAGACGTGGGGATTTTTTTAATGTCAAGTATGGAACCCGCCTTTACAGAGCTTACTAGCTGGTCAGGAAGACTGCAAGGCTCTTTCTTGTAGGCGGGTGGTGGGTTCCATTCTTGACATTAAAAAATTCTGAGCAGGTTAGACACGTAATGCTTTTTGATTGGAATTGGTCACTGAAAACCAAGACTTTTCACGAAAATTATGCTTTGTTAGTTCTGCAGAGACAGGGTGGTTGGAGGTTGTTTGCTTGACCAGGTTAAGATGAGGGCAGAGATAATCCCCACTGCCCTGGGCTGGTGGTCAGTCAGTGAGGACTCGCCGTTCATTTGCTGGGGCACCATGGAGAGGTCACTTGGCCTTTCTGCACCTCAGTTTCCTCATCTGTCAAATGGGGAGTATGTCTGCCCTGTTGGCCTCGAAGATTGATTTGAGAAGCAGCAAGGGCCTATGCAGGCGTGTGGGACCTGGGACGATGAGGTCAGGGTGACATCCACGGTGAGGCAGGTCCCCTGTACCCGCAGTGCCACTCTCCGCCTGAGGCTGCGGCCACCTCAGCTTTGCCCTCAGCGCTGGCAGGGGGTCAGGGCGTCACACAGGTGCTTCACGTGGGTCTTGGAGAGGCGAGGCTCTGAGGGTCAAGAGAAGCCTGAGGGAAAGTCAGTTTTTAGGACCCAAGGAAGGGGCAGTGGCTCCCAGACTTTAGGATTCTATGAACTGGTTAAAAAAAATTGTTTTTTTAAGTTAGGGCCAAGATAGGGTTTCTAACTTTAAATTTTGTCAAATAAGAACATAAAACATTCTCAACTACTGTTATTATTCTTTGATAATAGAAGGGGCATTTTATTTTATTTTATTCTTTATTTATTTTTATTGAAGTATAGTTGATTTACAATACTGTGTTAGTTTTGGGTGTACAGCAAAGTGATTCAGTTTTATATATACATATACATAATATATATATATATTTTTCAGATTGTTTTCCATTATAGGTTATTCCAAGATAAATTGAATATTGTTCCCTGTGCTATACAGTAGGACCTTGTTGTTTATTTTATATATAGCCGTGTGTGTCTGTTAATCCCAGATTCCTGCTTTATCCCTCCCCCCCTTTCCCCTTTGGTAACCCTAAGTTTGTTTTCTATGTCTGTGAGTCTGTTTCTGTTTTGTAAATAAGTTTATGTGCATTAGTTTTTAGATATCATAAGTGATATCATATAATATTTGTCTTTGTCTGACTCACAGATCTTCCTTTTCAGCCCCTCCAGGCCCAGCGGCAGTTGGCTCCCTCTTCCCTGTGCACAGCCCTTCAGCCCCGCACTTCCACTCCTTTTTTTTTTTGCTTAATTGTTACTGGAGTATGGTTGTTTTACAATGTTGTGTTAGCCTCCACTGCACAACAAAATGAATCAGCCGTACCCATACAGATATCTGCTCCCTTTGGGACTTCCCTCCCGTTTAGGTTGCCGAAGTGCACTAGGTGAGTTCCCTATGTCCACTCCCTCTTTCCTTCATTCTACAAATGTTTCTGAGGACCTCCTACCTGTCAGGCAGCTAAAAGGCCTCTGGGAGACACTCCCCAATCCTCCCAGCCCCGTGCCTTCGTTTTCCCGGCAGGGTAAGAGGCCACTTTGCTCCGCGGCTCACTTAAACAGAACCTCCCATCTCTTCTCAGAAATTCTGGGCTGAAATCAGGGCCTGCCTGGCCAGGGTCAGGATCAGGGCCAGCTACCTTACACGTTCACTTCCCAGGCGTCCCACGAGTACCCTTGTCCTTGTACGGAGGCGTGAACCAGGCTCCCAGGCTCCCAGGCTCATTGCTCAGCCCAAGGCCGAGGCGTGAACTCAAGGCCAGGTCTCTTGGCTTTGAATCTCACGTTCTTTCCATCGTGCCACACTGTCAAGGCAGGGACCAGGGTTCTAACTACTTAAGGCTCCTTCTTGCTTCTTTCTGGGTTCTTCCGGAAGCTCCAGGGGTGGAAGATATGGATGGGGGCTTATTGAACAAGTGCCCCAGCTTTTCCAAAAGCATCTGATCCTAAACATGCAGCCCCATGGGAGGGTCTACTGTGAAAACTTGTGGAGCAACCTTTGTTTTGCAAACTGTGGTCACCTCCACATAGGTCCTTCGATGAACAGGTCCACTGAGCTTCCTCCAGGTGCCAGGCCCTGTGTTAGCTGCTGGGAGACGATGAGGGAGATGGTGACCTTGTGCCCTGGGAGCTCACAGATTAGCAGAAGGTCAGGAGGCAAAGGGGACACATGCACCCAGCCTTCTGAAGGCTCCCTGGGAACAATGGGTGGGACGTTCCTGGGCTGAGCAGTGGCAGCAAAGAGAGAGGACTTTTGAATTGGGCTTTGAAGGGTGCATAAGAGTTTTCCAGGACAGCCACACAATCAACTGATTGCTAAACAGTAAGTGAGGAGCAACAATGGTGTTCAGTCCTGACAACCTTTCCTGGAGACTGTCTGTGTTGGGTTTTGCGGTGACACCCTAGCAATGGCTGGGAAGATCAATAACTGTTTGACCTCCTTTATCTGCTTACTGCCCAGGGGTCAAGCAGAGTGAGAAGGTAGTTTTACAAAGGCATTGGAAGAAAAAACTCCACGTAGACATACATACTTTTTTCTAGATAGATAAAGAAAGAACTTATTAAGGTTTCTTTTGGCTCTGTGTAGGGGGCCCACAAAGCCTTGCTATGAGAGTCTCAGAAATCAGTACCTATTTTCTCTTATCTGGACATGGGGGTCCCTGGCTGAGGCAATGGGCTCTGTCTTGGAAAGTGTGTTCTTGTCCCAGGGAACATTAGTCATGTAACAGTAATTTACCCCAGGACTTGTACAGAGTGGGATGGTACTGATTTGTGAGCCTTTTGGCAAAACATACTTGTTCATACCTGGCAAGAGACCAGCCTGAAGACATGCCGTGCAAAGCCTGAGTCCACGGTCACAGGTGAGGTCCTGCCCTGCTCTCCACACGTCGGGAGAGACAGGTGGAGAGAGAGAGATGATGGGGGTGGGGTGCAGAGAGACAGACAGACAGACAGACACAGACACACATACACACACACGCACACATACAGATCTGCAGAGAGAAGGAGGCAAGGGGACCAAGAGGAGGGGAGAGATGGAGAGAGACACACATACGGACACGCGGAATGAAAGAAAGAAAGAGAGGTGCACAGTGGGAGAGAGACACGGGGGGAGGGAGACAGGGAGATGGAGAAAGACACAGGAAGGGCGAACAGACTGGGAGAGAGATGCAGAGACACTCTGGGCAGAGATGGAGAGATAGGGAGAGAAAGATATGCACAGAGGAAGACATGCAGAGACAAGGTCGGGGGAGAGACACGTGGAGATGCAGGTCCAGAGAAGGGCCAGGGGGAGAGGCCGGTGTCGTTGGGTTCACTCATGCCCTGGCCTTTCGCCTCCTTGGGGAGCATGGTTTCTGAGCTGCCTGGTGCCCCCCTCATCGCCTCGTGCCTGTGAAGGGACAGAGCCCCCCGTGGGAGGAGCCTGGTGAGGATACGTCCCCGCCCCGCCCCCCGTGCTTATTCACTCACTCATTCAAATCATTTGTTTTCTGATTCCAGCAATAACCCTGTGAGCCAGGTATTTTTATTGTCTCTGTTTTACCCGTAAATGGATACCCAGCAAGGTTAGGTAACCTGCTTAAGGACACACAGCTCCCAAGTCCAGGCCGGAGACCTGTTCTAGCCTGAGGGTCTGGGAGGTGGCTTTGAATTAGACCTCGAAGGACAGGCTGAGGGGGAAGCTCGAGGTGGGACAGGCGGTGCAGACACTGGGGGAGGGGGTGGAGACAGGCTGCTCGGTGCTGGGCGCCCCAGTGCGGGTGTCACACACACTGTCCCCTTCGTCCTGCAGCCACTCAGAAAGGCTAAGTAACTGGGTAGGATGGGGACCCAGGTCAGTCTGGCCTCACAGCAAGCCCGTGCCCCCGTCACCCCACCACCCGGGGCTTGGCTGGCAGGAAAGAGCACCCCAGTTAGCATTCCAGCGTTGGTGGCACTAAGTGAATGGCCCATGTACTGAGAAGCCCTCAGCTTAATTCTCCAGGTACCTCCTGTGGGGTCCTGGGCCCTGGCCCCGGCCTCCCCCAGGTCCAGCTCCTGCCCTGGGCTCCTGTGAGCTCCTCAGGCCTGACCGTGTTTGGGGGCTCACACCTTCACTGGCTACCCATCCCCCAAATCCTAGCTGTAAATCCTCATCTATGAAGCCGTTTAAGGAAATTCCCCAGCGGTCCAGAGGTTCGGACTTGGTGCTTTCACTGCCGTGGCCTGGGTTCAGTCCCTGGCTGGGGAACTCAGATCCTACAAACCGCGCGACATGGCCAGACAAAAAAGCAGTTTGAGATGACTGTGCTCTCCACCTGTGGGCCATGCTCTCCACCTGTGGGCCGTGCTCTCCACCTGTGGGCCAGGTGTTCCTCCCACGAGCCCACACTGTCCATTCAGGCAGCTGCATCCTTTTATAAAAGGTCTGGATGGCCGAGTGGGATAGAGGAGGAGTGCTGGGTCCACGCAGCTGGGGGGTGGCTGGGGCTGGGGAGGAGGGAGAGCCGTGCAGGTGACCAAGTTCCCACACCCTGGCCTAGCCCGGAGTCCTGTGTACCCCAGCTCAGGTTTCCTTCTTTCCCATGTGAGCATTTTCCTTATTAATTCGCAGCGCTTCCTTATCTTACTCCTTCATCCATGGTGTGAGCTGTGTGATGCAAGGCCCAAGTCTCATACCTTCTGTGGCGCTGATGTGGGCAGAGAGGCGGCAGCAGGTCACGGTAAACCCCAGATGAAATGCGGGAGGGAGCGGGCCCTTGTGGGGCTTGGCACCGGCAGAATTCTATCCTGATTGGTTTCCCACCATTGCTGGTGATGCGTTTCCCCCAAGGAGTGTATTAGAAAGAGCAGAAATGCCACTTGCATCAATGATTAGATTACCCTAAATTGAGCATCGAACCAGAATGTTCTTTTAAACATCACGACCTTCCCTCCCCACGAGGTGTTTTCAGAACAATGTTATTTACTCCTGTTGTTTTCCCCATTTGCAGTTTAGAGAAGAAAATCAAGAAATCATGTTTCTCTCCCCCGAGCAATCCCATCCCCGACAGCAACAGTAAGGAGACTGTCATCCTGTTATGAAATCGCAGCAACTTCTTTGGGCAGAAAGGATGTTTTCTTTTCTTTTCTTTCTTTCTTTCTTTCTTTTTTTAATAACCAATGTGATTTTTTTAACCATATAGTCTTTATTTATTTATTTTTTAATTAATTTATTTTATTTTATTTATTTTTGGCTGTATTAGATCTTGGTCTCCGTGCGCGGGCTTCCTCTAGTTGCGGCAAGCGGGGGCTACTCTTTGTTGAGGTGTGCAGGCTTCTCATTGGGATGGCTTCTCTTGTTGCAGAGCACGGGTTCTAGGCGCACGGGCTTCAGTAGTTGTGTCACGCAGGCTCAGTAGTTGTGGCTCGCGGGCTCTAGAGCGCAGGCTCAGTAGTTGTGGAACATGGTCTTAGCTGCTCCACGGCACGTGGGATCTTCCCGGATCAGGTCTCGAACCTGTGTCCCCTGCATTGGCAGGCAGATTCTTAACCATTTCACTACCAGGGAAGCCCAGAAAGGACGTTTTCTTACCAGGGATGAGAAATCATAAGGAGCAGTGGGGGCTGAGCGGGGAGCGGCCACACCTCCCCAGGTGTACCCACCCCCCAGGGCTGCTGCCCCTGCGGGCTGCTAGCTCTGACCACCGGCCCATCATCTTCTCCCAGCCTGCTTCCTTTCACGTGGCCCAGGAGCCTTTGTGAATTGCCGGCAGAAGGAAGAGCCTTTCTGGCTAGACGTGGCCCTGCTTGCGATGACTCTGGTCCGCCTTGATAAGCGGACAGGTGTCATGTCAGGTTGTCAGGATAGCTGGGTCAAGCTCTACCTTTTTAATAGAAAGTCTGAGGAGGGAAACAAGAATAAATCAGTAGCGTAACTGTCTGAAGAGCCTCCTTCTACTTCAGAAATTCCTGGCGACCACAGCAGTGGCCATACGGTGGGCAGAGGGGCAGCCTGCCCAGCGAGGGCGCCCCCAGCCCCAGCCCTCCGGCTGGAGTCGAGCCTCACAGGTGATGTGGGCACCCCCGGCCTGGTGCTTTTGCAGGCGTCCGTGGGCCTGCATTTTACCTGGTTTCTCCACATCTGTCTTCCTTTGTAGTCCCCGCAGGCATGGGACTGCCAGCCAGCAGCTAAGGAGCTGAAACGAGGCGCCTTTGTTCCCAGACGTCCCCACTCCTGCCCCATCCTCGTGGCCTGCGTGGCAGCACCGAGGTCAGAGAGTTGGCCCGGAGGCCCTTCTCCCACCCGCTGCCCCGAAGGGAGCCCTGAGCCACGGCGAGTGGGGCCTCGTGTCTCTGGCTCTCTCCGCAGGTGGAGCCTCCCAGCTAGACCTGGGCCTCGGAGGCAAGAAAGCCACGTCTCTGAACCGTGAACACGCTGGGCTTCCAGGTCTGCTGGGTGGTGGGTGGTTGGTGGCCTCACTCTCCAAGCCCAGCCAACCACAGCACCCGGTTCCCTTCCTCCCGGGACCCTGACTTTAGTGACACCGTGGCTTGACGTCGGGCCAGCTCCTCTCCACCCGGAGTGAGGTGCCCCCTCGCCCCCGCCCCCCAGCAGAGTCCAGTGCTCCCAGCAGTGGTGGGCGAATTTATTTCCGTATGCACACGGAAAACCCCTTTCAGAGGAGGCCGGGGTCCTCTTTCTTCCCCCAGCTTGAGAGACCCTGAGTTTGCTTCCCACCTCCTTGTGCCTCGCCCTCTGGTTTGGCGTCAGGGCTGAACGGCACCTTCGCTCACTTGCTCTTTGTTTGTCATTCATTCCTCCGCTGGCATCCTGTCTGACCTTGCACTGGGGCTGCTGGTCACTAGCAAAGGCTCCCAGTCTCGCGAGGGCAGTCACATCCCACAAGCACGTGGATGGAGGGGGCACGGGCTAAAGTGGGGGAGGCCCGACTCGCCTAGGGTACAGGGTGTCGGGGAGGCGTCCCTGGAAGGGGCTGCCAGGGGAGAGCGCGCTGAGCGGGGAGGGGATTCCAGGCACGTGACGCCTTGTCCAGGAAATTGAGAAGATCCTTAGGCTTCCCGGAAGGGTAGCTGAGGCTTCATCTGACGGCACTGTTTGATGAAAGACTGAAAAATGGAAAGCAAAAACAAAATAAAACTAAACCTCATCAAAATTTCCTTTGGACACTGAATCCCCTGTGATAGGAAAACAGGCTTCTTCCTAGTACGAGGGCTGAGCCTTGCGCGCGGCCCAGAGTGGAGCTCGCCTCTCCCTCATTCCCTCTTCTCTCTCTCTCTCTCTCTCTCTCTCTCTTCCTTCCATCACACTTTTCATTACGTAGCCGACAGCCTGTCTCCTGCATGTGCTGTGCAGCTGCAAGGTGCTGGGACCGTGTGAGAACAAGACGGGCAGACGTGGGCCCTGCGCTCAAGGAGCTCATTGTCTGGCCTGTTGGCCGGGTCCTCTATTTCTATAAATATTAGCTCGGGATGGGCGAGAGTACCCTGGAAACCCTGGTGCGAGTGGCCACCCAGGGCATCTGATGGTCACAGGCTCCCAGGTGATGGGGGAGTTCAGTCAGTGGTGGATGGGTGGGGGGATCAGAGAGAGAAGCTGGTTTCACTTTCCATCCATTATCTCGTGAGGAAAGTTACAAAATAACTCACATTTTGTTCTGTCTCTGAAATTTGAATCAGTTACCCTACTTGAAGGGAGAACTCCCAGCAAAGGATCTTGGCCAACCCCAGCTGTCTGGATCTTACTTCCGTCTCCTCATTTGGTTTTGGGAAACCAGTCACATTTAGGGACTTGAGAGGGTCGATTCGTCAATTACTTTGTAGCTGATTGCCTCAGCTGTGAACAGTAATGCTTAACATTACGCTTCCAGCCCTTCTTATGCTGTAAATGTTACTCTCTTCATCGGAAGGTTGGGCTCTGTCATGGTGACTGTGTCTTCTGATAATAACATTAATAACATTTCCGTGGCTCTTGAGAGCTTGCTGAGTGCTTTCATATACATCAACTAATTTGATTCTCACAGTAGCACTAGGAACTGGAGTTCTATCTTCTCTCTTTCATAATGAGGAAACTGAGACTCAGAGAGGTTAAGTGACGCGCCCAAGGTCACGCAGCTAATACGTGGTCGAGCAGGGCCTCAGTGCTGGTTCGACTTGACTCTGCTGTCCTTGAATATGGGTTTCTCAACCAGCCAATCTATATTGAGCACTTGCTGTATGCAGCATTATGGGGGAGAGTGGAGCACAGGCACGCAGGCAGTAGCAGTCAGAGCTTGAGTGGTGGCATTGGAGGAGGGTGGCAGTCTCAGGCTGGCGCGGCCTCGGGCGGGGGGAAGAGCCCAGGGCAGGTGTATGGGTGGCACCTGGACCTCAGGTGGGGACAGTACCTGTGGGAGGCTAGAACTTCGAATGCCTCTGGATCCTGCTCCCCTGACAGGTCAGGCAGGCATTCTTGGGGGTTTATTTCTGCAGAGAGACATCTGGGGAGTGTGGCGAGAACAGGGAAGGAACATTTCTGCTCATTCCTCTACTTCCTTATTTAGATGAGCCTTCATTCCTTCTGGAAAGAAAGGTGAGCCGCCAGACGGAAGGAGGCCCAGGCCTTCACAATGTGCTATTGTAGGCTTCTGCTGATTGACAGCCTGTGGGGGGGACATAGCAGTCCCTGTGCTTATCTGCAGACACGGGATCCCATTCTGCTGCTGCAGGCCCCGAGGCTGTGCAAAATGCACGCTTGTTTATGCCGGGGGTGGGGGTGGGGGTGGGGGTGGGGACCCACATGGCACCTGCCCCAGCCTTTCCCCAGCGCCCAGGCTGAAGGGGGACGCAGCCTACACTTGTCCTCTGTCAGATAGAAGCACCCCATAAAGGGGCTCCTTTGAAGGGTGGCTTTAGGACAACCCTGGCCTGTATTATAGAAAGGATGAGGTCAGGTGATTCCTGAGCAGAGACGGATCTTAGGGATCTTAGGGATTCCCGTATGGCTGGGAATCTCCAGCCCAGAGAGGGAAAGTGGTTTTCCCAGAGTCACACAGCCTTGCAGCACTGTTCTCTCTAGCCCATGCTGTCTGTTTTTTTTTTGAAGTGGACTTGAAGATGAGGGGGTTTTGGGGTTTTTTTGGTTTTTTTTTTTAAACAAATGCAGTAAAGAGCAGAGCAGCAGAATAGCCATTTTTCTGAGGTCACCGTGACACCATGGCAAGGAGGGAGAGCATTTGACTCAGAGAGCTCGGCAATGTGAAGCGAGCAGATGCACCCTCCAGTGTGGGTGGGTGGAGGTTTCCCCTCCATCACCTCCATTTCTGCTGCCCCCAAACTTAGCCGTGTCAATACGTACTCACTCCCATAAGTTTTATGTGTGGCATTTCAGTTCTATGAGAGGTTCTGGGCCATCGCTGTGTTTCTGGAAGGTGTGACCCACTTTCCCTCAGAACCACCGGGGAGCTGGCAGGGGAAGGTGAGACTCCTGGGTCCTCCCAGAGCTACTGATCAGAATCTCCAGGGCGGGGCCAGGAATCCACATGTTAAACCAGCTCCTTAGGTGGTTCCTAGGTCAGCCAAGGCGTGAGCGCCCCTGGCCCGGAGCCAGGATGTGGTTCAGATGTGGCTGTGCCCTTGGGTCAGTAATTCCCCATTCCTGAGCCTTGGGATTTATTCTGTAAGGCAGAGATACTGCACCGCCATTCTAGGTCACGATTGCCTGCCGTGTGGAAGGCGTTCAGCGCCCAGGGAGTGGTGGCCTTCAGTGGGCCTGCTAAGTGGTAAGCAGGGTGACTTGGGTTGCAGAGGGGGTGCAGGCACTGGGCGGTGGGACATCCCCGCAGGGAAGGTACCTGGTCGTGATGGGCCTCCTGGAGGAGAGTGGCCTTTGGGACTAGAGCTCAGGTCCTCTGACCCTGCTTTTGCTCCTCTGGAATGATGTTCTAGGACAGTAAGATCTTGGTTATTTCGGTGGACACCCTCACCGAGCACCTGCTCCAGGCCCTCGTGTGTGCGTGCGTGCGTGTGTGCGTGCGTGTGTGTGTGTGTTGAGGGTACTTTCCAGAGCCGGAGCCCCACCTCTAGACATGTTCTTGGAAACAACTGCACCTTCCAGCAGCGAGGCGGGTGGGTAGTGTGTCTGCCGTGTGGACCGCCAGCCCGGAGGTGGAAGGGGGTGGAGTGGAACTGGACTCCGGCCTGGGAGGGACAGCAGGTCTTCCCCAGGGATGGCTGTTTCTGGAGGCGGCAGCCAGGAGCCATCGCTTGCCTTCCCGCCTGGTCAGGGATGGCTCCCCCTCACCCCTCCTGCATCGCGATGTGCCCGTCGCAACCCCACAGTCGCCTCTGCCTGCCTTAGCTGCTGAGGTGGGACAGTCATGACAGCCACTAGCAGATGGCAGGCCTGCAGCTCACACACGCTCGTCTGAGTGAGGGGCTGTCTGTCCTGACCTCACGCGGCTCCAAGAATGTGAAGGGTGAGCAGCACACCGAGCCGTCGCTCTGGACCAGCCCCGGCTCTTCTGCTTTCTGGAACCCACTCCTCTCACCGTCTTTCGGAGGAAGTGCCTCGCCTGCCACAGAGGGATGCTTTGGTGCCCCAGAGGCGCTCACTGCTGCATTCCTATAAATAGCAAAATCTCGAATTCAGTTAAAGATCTGGTTTTCCCAGAGCACATCTGTCTGGCGCCGGGGGAACCAGTATCCCTAGCTCATGGCACCTGGTCCCTCCTGGTCTGACGCCTCCCTCCTCCCCGGCCCATCTGTAGCCTCAGCCTCTCACCTCAGCGGCTCCACCATTACCTCTGGAAGCCTCTGATGCCCGCCCCACCCGTCCACCGAACTGTGTGCTGTCCTGGTTTCTACCCCCTGGTGTAGACACTCTGCCTGTGCATCTCTGAGCCTCTAGCCATGGGCACAGGGAGCGCTCAGCACTCGGTGAAAGCACCAGTGGTTTGGCTGTTAGATCAAGGATGCTAGAGCTGCAGGAGCCCCAGTGGATCTCACGCAGCGGACGGAGTCAGGACTTTCGGGGGGACAGTGCTGCAGGGCAGACGCTGGACCCTCAGCGTGAGGATGGGGGCTTTTACCAGGTGAGAGGGGCCTGGAGCCACACGCAGTCGTTCTGGACCTGCCTGTTGGCGGGAGGAGCCCGTCAGGAGCACGGCCCCCGAGTCGCGATGGGTGGAAGGAGATGTTTCTGTCTTGCTATTTCCAGTTGTTTCTCCAGTTTCTTGTCACCTGCCTGGGCCTTGAGGAGAACTCTGTCCCTGCACATGCTGGTACTTACATGAGATTTCATCTGAGGAGGTGGGCAGATAGTGGCGCTGTATCTGGGGGTACTTTGTTGGCATTTTTAAACTAAAATTTTGTTTATTTTATTTTATTTTTTTGCGGTACGCGGGCCTCTCACTGTTGTGGCCTCTGCCGTTGCGGAGCACAGGCTCCGGACACGCAGGCGCAGCGGCCATGGCTCACGGGCCCAGCTGCTCCGCGGCACGTGGGATCTTCCCGGACCGGGGCACGAACCCGCGTCCCCTGCATCGGCAGGCGGACTCTCAACCACTGCGCCACCAGGGAAGCCCCTAAACTAAAATTTTCATACCCTCTTGTGGAAAATTCATAAACTTTCGAAGGAAACCAGTAGATACGTGAAATAATAATCACTATAGTCCCACACGTTGGTTTAGATATATATTTTTTAGGCTTCTCAGCGTAAGTTTGTCAAAGCGCCAGAAAAACTCTCATCCCATTTCACAGTCCACAGCCCCCATGGGAACCTTGGAATTGTCACAGTGGGCCTGGTGCTGGGGGTAGGTCTGCCCTGGACCCCCGCGCTGCCTGGGGTCCTCATTTTGTCATGTGGTCCTTACTGCCTGCCCTGGGACTTTGCGAGTGCATGTGTGTGCGTGGGCGTCAGCGTGTGTGTGCCCACAGGTGTGCATCCGCAGTCACTGGACTGGAGGCCCCTGAGGGCAGGGCGGGTCCCTCTCCTCTCTGTCCCCAGTGCTGGCCTAGCATTTAATCCTGCGGTCAGTGGAGCTTTGCTGACCGCCAGGGACCTCCCTCGGGAGCCTTCCGACTCCCCTGGTGCGGTGGGTGCATCTGTCCTCAAGCTCAGTGTGTCACGTCCTCGTTGCTCTGCAGCGCACCTCCCAGACTCAGTCACTGCCACCTGCCCCCCGCCCCTGTGGCATCCTTGGCCGGCCCCCAGCACAGGCGCCGGGCACCGGAGCTCCGGGTCACGGAGGTGTGTTTGGGCCTGAGTGATGCGTGATTCCCGAGCTTCCCTGTCACCTGCACCAGCAGCTCCAAATGACACTTCAGGAATTGAATTACGACGTTTCAGTACTTGCAGAATCCAGGAATAGATAATTTGATTACATCTGTTGGAAGTCATTGCCACAACTGGCTTCATTTTCTTAGCCATCGTCTATCCCGAGTGGGGAGAGACAGCAGAGGAATGCCACAAGGACTGCATTTTCCCCAAAGCGCGTCTCCCAAGCTGGTGGTGGCCTGTGGCCTTTTCTGGAGGTTGGGGAAAGCGTGAGGCCGCCTCCAGGTAGGACCCAGACCTGCCCAGCGTGCCGCCCGGCGCCTGGCTGCCCCACCTGGCCCACGTGGCCGAACTTGCCTAGCACCCAGCCAGCTACAGATGCCGCTTCAGGGTGGCGGCTACAGCAGAGGGATGTCCCTCCAGCTCTGTGGGATCAGGGAGAGGGAGACGTCCCCCTGTGCCCTGGAGAGTCACAGAATACCTGCGGCCTGATTTCTGTGCCCCATCTTGCCTCTTTGGGGCTGTTTCCTCGGGGTCACACGTCCCACGGGCCCCGGCAGCCCTCGTGGCTGGCTGTCCTTTCCTTCACCCCTTGGGAAATTCTCTCTGGGGTTTTCCGGCCTCACGGTATCGGGAGACCCTGTAGAGGTCTCGGGGTGCCCTCCTTGGCCCTGCATGGGCATCTGCCTTCTTGCCTCCTGGCCGGGAGTCTGGGGGCCGGGCAAGTGTAGACCCTTGCCCCGTGCGCCTGTCTGGGTTCTGCGTGGAGCTGAGCTGGGCCCCTGGCCGGCCCCCATCCAGGGTGCGAGTCCAGAGGTGTCTGCTGCTGCAGAGAGGTGGGAGCCGTGGAGGCCCTCCCAGCAGTGAGACAGGAGGCGGATTTAGACCCTGGTGTGTCCAGGAAGAAGTGAGTTTTCCTAAGGAACTTCAGAGGAGAGAGTCTCCGATCCAGAAAGGACAGCCCTCAGCCTGCTGCCAGCTCCCGTCCCCTCCTTCCCCTCTGCTCTGACCTGGTCCTTCTCTCCGTGCTGTTGATGTGTGGATGTCCTCTGGGTGATCTTGGGTGTAGGGTCAGGCTGCACGGGATCCAGGCCCATAGCTGGGCCTCCGTTTTCATCTCGCACGTAGGGCCCGGGCCCAGGGCCGGGAGTAGGCCCGAGGGAATGTAACCGAGCCCTGCCTAAGAAATGAGAATGGGGCCAGCCGCAAGGCAGGGAGCTGGTTGATAAAACCTGTTTTGTTGCGGTCATTTTAACCAGCAGCGCCTGTGGGCCTCCGGGTGCTTTCTGGTTCAGTTCCTTTTGAAGAGGTGCAAATCCAAGTACTGCAGGACCGCTCCTGCCCCCAGGGGCTCTCTGGACAGAGGGAGGTGTTCTCACGGTGGCCCTGATACAGCTCCCGTGACGGTGGGTGCAGTGGGAGCGCTGGGGCGGGCTCCCTGGAGGAGGTGGCAGTTAAGCCAGCCAGCGTTGTTGGCAGCTGTCCCCTATTTGATTCCCTCTTTTGTTTGTTGTTTTGGTTTTTGTTTTGGCTGCGCTGTGTGGCTTGCGGGATCTTTGTTCCCCGACCCGGAAGCCCCTGGTGGGAGCGCGTGGAATCTTAACCACTGGGCTGCCAGGGAAGTCCCTTGATTCCCTCTTAATCAAATACTGTACGTTGTGTTTGGATCCAACAGGGAAAGCTTCACTGAGCTAAAAAGCAGCGTGAGTCCAACCAGACCGGAATTAGTTAGACTTTAAGAAGTTCAACTTAGGATTCTGAACAAGGGAAAGGCTCTGGCCTCACTAGGCCACTCCCAGTGTGTCCTTTGAGCCCTTTCCACCGCTTGAAATATGCTTCTTAACATTCAGGAAAAACCAACTTTCTCCTTCTGTATACAGCCCTTATCTCTACGTGCAGGCCGTACCTGGTCCACTTACCTTCAAGAAATGACGGGGTTAGGCCCCAGGGCTGGTGGGGACTCAGGTATTGTGTTTGGCATCCTGCCCAGGGCAGCCCAAGCTTGTCCTTGGCGGGGCCCCAGTGGAGGTAGCTAAATAAATCTGGGAGCCCTTTTCTTCTTTGTCTCTTGAATCTCCCCTTCCCCTTAGTAGCCACTACTTCCCCATCCCAACGCCTCCAGCTTAATTTTCTTCCAGCCCAGTTCCCAGCAGTCCTAGAGGGGGTGGGGCATGGGGTGGAGGACCGAGAAGCAGCACGTGTGCGTGTGCACCCGTTGTGTCCATGGCTGCGTGCACGGAATTTGGTCTGCGTGTGTGTGCGCGCACGCATGCGCGTACGCACAGGGGACTTTGGGGTTAGGATTTTGGCCTGTTTTGTGAGTTTGTCCCCAGCTGGGGAAGCTCTAGCTAGGCCTTTGTGTGCAGAACCAGACTGTCTCTGCAAGGAACAGTTAGATGGATGCTGGCGGGAAGAGGAAGTGCTACCCTCGGGGCGGGTTGGATCACGTCTGAGCCGAGCGGGGTCCGCACACTTGGCTGTCCCGGGGCTCCGGGCCGGGTTGGCTCCGGTCCTGTTCAGGAAGCCAATGTGGGTGGTGGGGAGACTACGGTCCGTGGGCCTGGCCGCCCTCTCCTCGGGCCGTGACTGGGTCTGCTGCACTTTGGACGGCTCTCTCGTCCTCAAAAGGCGGCTTCACATCCCTCGTTTCCTCTGCCTGGTGAGTTTGAAGATGACAGAATAGACCTCGAGGGCCTTCTTTCTCTAACATAAAAGCCCAAGAACTGCGTTGCTTAACTGTTGGGTGTTGGGTGAACGGAGATCAGTCTAGTTTCACCAGCTGGTTCTGCTCTCACTTTGGCTTCATCTCTGTTTCTGATCATTCTTCAGCTGGGGCTAAAGATCTGAAAGGTTGCCTTTCTGTGGCATGAGCCGCGTAAGGGAGCCGGGTGGCGCTGTGGGTTGCGCGGCTCAGGTGAGGGAGCGGAATCTCCCAAGAGGTGCTTCTTTGGGGCACAGTTTGGTTCTGCCTGAGTGTGTCGAGCGCCCATTTCCCACCCTCCTTCAATTATTAAGCCCCTCTTGTGTTCCAGACACTGTGTTCCATGAGGGGGATACCCGCTGGGTGAGGCTTGATGCCCGGGAGCCCCCGGTTGGGTGGGGAGATGGGCAGGGGAGCATAGATGTGACACAGTGTCACGGGCACTGCCACTGGGGCAGCGGGGGCCCACACTCCCTGGCCCGGAAGCTGAGGCTGATCCTGGAGAAGGCGGCCAGCCCCCTGTGGCCTCTGGAAGCTTCCTGGACCCCTCTTCCCACCTCTCATCCTTCAGCGCCCTCCCGAGTGAGCAGATCAGCGCTCAGGGCCCCCCTGCCTCACTGTGCCCACGCTGGCCTTACCCCACAGGTGGGACGGTCTTGAACAGGTGTGACATCGGGGGCTCAGAGCCACAGGCATGTTCCAGGCCGGTGAGGCTAGCAGGTCTGAGCGCCGATGATGCTCCAGGAAAGAGAATGGCCTGTGGGCCGGGGGAGGCGGGTGGCCAAGATTCCCGGACTGGATGGGAGGCAGGTGGGAAACTGAGGCCCAGAGCAGCGGGGCTTGTCCTGGGAGGGACGGAACCGGGCCTCCCGCACGCACGTTCTCCCTGAAGACACTGCTGCTTCTCCGTGAATAAGGCATGAGGTGGGCGGAGGCCTCGACGTGGCATCGTTACCATTTGACTTGATAATAGAAAAATTAAAATTTAAAGTGATCTAAAACGACAAGTGACAGGAATGTTCCTAGAAACCGGAGATTGGGTGGCAGAGCAGATCTCAGGACAGATGATATCAGACACAAAAGCCCCTGGATTTGGCGGGTTTTTAGTGTTTTAGAATCCTAACGCAAGGGTGAAAGGTCCCTTGATTCTGGGGCGGCTGGAGGGTGTCCGCCGTCTTCAGCGCTCTGAGTCCCGGGCTCAGGCTGAGTCACATATCACAGCTTTGTTTCCGGGTGCAGCCTCTGTGGTCCTGGGGTGGCTCCTTCCTGCAGGGGACCAGAGCTGACCCCCTCGGGTCTGAGACCTCCTTCTCATTCAGATCTCCCACCAGCCTTGGGAAGCAGACTCTCCTCCCACCCGGCCCCCAGCCTCTGGAACCAGGAAGGCCCCCGGGCCGGGCAGGCACAGGCCCTTGGGAAGCTGGGCGCCCCGACCCCGGTAGATTTGGATGTTTCCATTCCTAGCCGGAGGGCCCTGGGGCCCCTAATCTAGACCGCCCACCTGCCTCACCTGGGCCCCGGCATGGCTGCCTCCTTGCTTCCCTGCCCGGGGCTCGTGGTGACCTGGCTGGCTTAGCTAGCAGCCCCCCACCCCGCCCCCGTCCGTGCCCGTCCCCATGGTCCTGCGCCTCCTTTCCTTCCTTCTGGGTGTCCTAGATCTTCCCCTGAGCCACTGGGCCACGACCTTCAGGTCACTGGGGCAGAACGCCGGAGCCCAGGGGACAGCGGACCGCCTTACACACTTACTTTAATTAGAAGAGTTATGTAACAACCTATCAGCTAGTTGGCAGAGTAAAGGCCAAAAAAAAAAAGAAATCACGGATGGTGGCTTCCCAAAGCAGGCTCCCTCTCCTCTGTGCATCCCCTTCTGGTCTTTGTTTTCATTGCAATATCGACACCTACCTTCCAGGGTTGCCTGTTGCCCCCCATCTGATGGTTCTTGAGGTCTTTACAGATTGCCCTGGGAAGCTGTTTCTCTTCATGTTTTTGTTCTGAGATTTTTTTTTTTTTACCATGTTGTGTTTCAGGTGTACAGCAAAGTGAATCAGTTATACATATACATATATCCACTCTTTTTTTTTTTTTTTAAGATTCTTTTCCCATATAGGCCACTACAGAGTGTTGAATAGAGTTCCCTGTGCTATACAGCAGGTTCTTATTAGTTATCTATTCTATATATAGTAGTGTGTATATGTCAATCCCAGTCTCCCAATTTATCCCTCCCCCGCTTATCCCTTGGTAACCAGAGGTTTGTTTTCTGCATCTGCGACTCTACTTCTGTTTTGTAAATAAGTTCATTTGTACCCTTGCTCTTCATGTACTGCTGTCTCTTCAAGGTCTTATAGAGCACAGGATGCAGAGATGGGGCCCTGTCCTGCCCTCGGAGGGGCTGACGCTCTAGACCGGAGGCACGGTTTGAACTGAGCTGGCCTTCCCAGGGCCCCGTGACTGCCAGACCCGTGCTGGGTGCGGGTGAGGCCTGGCTCCTAGGAGCGTGCAGGGAGACAGACATGGGTGCATCTAGTTCAGAGATGAAACATGTGACGGGATCCAAGTGAGGCAGGAGTGGGGTCTGAAGATGGGGGTGTTGGGTGGAAAGGAGAGAGTGCTTTTGACTGAGAGGTTCCGTGACGGCCTCTTGGAAAGGCCTGGGAGCTGAGCTGGGACAGAGAGGAGGCAGGCAGACGTTCCCCCCGACCAAGTGGTGTAGAGATGGTGTCCTAACCCCGTCATCCCCGGTGAGGACCAGTCTGCTGTTACCTTGTCTGGCGGGATGGGTTGGGGGGAACGCCCAAGGGACAGGGCTTCGTTGGCCTACTCGCCACACAGAATAGACACCTTAAAGTACGGACTGGAGGGATGGGAGGGGGAGGGGTGGTAGGCTGATGTCTGTGCAATGGCAGAATCTATGGGCTGGCCGCAGAAGGGTGGTCTTTGCAGGGGGATCTGAGCCCAGAGGGGGTCTGGGGTATCTTCCCTAATTAGCTGTCTTTGGAGAAGAAAAATGAGAAAATCATAGACGAACAAAGCAATGTGGGGAGGGGAGAGAATTCCTACCCTTAATCCCAGCACAGAGGCAACACTTTGGTGTACATCCTACCCCGGGATGCTCTTGCACAGATCCGTAATCCTACAGATATGATTTCATACGTGGGATCGTCCCGCATCTACTGTTTGAAAGCCTGTTTTTGTTCACTTAGCGACGTTTCGTTCTCTGTAGAATTCATCAGGCAGCACCGTATTGACAAGAAACCTCTCCTGGGCGTCCCTGGTGGCGCAGTGGTTGAGAGTCCGCCTGCCGATGCAGGGGACACAGGTTCGTGCCCCGGTCCGGGAAGATCCCACGTGCCGCGGAGCGGCTGGGCCCGTGAGCCATGGCCGCTGAGCCTGCGCGTCCGGAGCCTGTGCTCCGCAACGGGAGAGGCCACAACAGTGAGAGGCCCGCGTACCGCAAAAACAAAAAAAAACAAAAAAAAAAGAGAAACCTCTCCTGCCCGGACACCCTGTAACTCATCTTGGGGCTGGTCTTAGGGGGTCTTGGGGGCTTTTCTTAGGCCCAGAGTTGTGCGTCACAGCCGTCCGGGTAAAGCACAGCGGCAGAGAGACTGGGAATGACCCCCACTCCTGTTTCATATCATTTAGGAAACTCAAGACGAAGCTGTCAGACAAGACGCAGAAATAAGAACACAAATTACAGCTACATCCTTGGTGGTGGTGATCACATTAACTGTACCGTTATTTGTTGGGACGAACGTGAATTCTGAAATCAGAATTGACCTGGATTTAAGCCCCGGATCGTCTTCTTAGCAACCGGGTGACCTTGGATGAGTTAGCTGCCCCATGTACGGTGGGGACAGTGCCTCCCTCTGAGAGTTGGAGGAGAAAATGAAACCCCAAAGAAGTCTCTACAACAACCCCTTATGCACACGGGGCACTGAGCGTGTGCTGGCTGCCCTTCTGCCCTTCTTCTGTATCTGGTAAAATATGAAGGAATCAACTGGAAACCTATCAATTAGTAAAATAATCAGAAGAGTACTTGGAGAGATGATAAAAATTCCTATCAGCCACGACCACTTATTATCATAACATTCAAAGGTCCCATCCTTGTGCTGAAAATATTACGTCGGTGGTTACACAGCCATACACGTTTGTAAAGCCCGCTGAACCGCACGCCTAGAATGAGTGAATTTTACAGTACGTGAGTTATACCTTAAAGGGCTTGACTGAAAAAAAAAAAAAAGACCCCATTCTTAATGCCGACAAAGCATATGAAAATACCCAGGTCTAGCATTAAGGAGACATATGACTGACCTAGATGAAGAAGAAAAAGGATTTAAATATTCTATTATTTTTTTCCTTGTTACAAAAGTTATACATGTTCGTTCCTCATTCAACAGGTGTTTATTGAGTGCCTGCTATGTGCCAGGTACTGTTTTAGGCTCTGGGGAGCCACCTGAAAAATAAAATGACAAGCTTCCTGCCTCAAGAGGTGCACACTTCTCGGGGGAGACCAATAATGAATGTGGTGAGCAAATCGTATCACGTGTCAGGCGCTACACGCCGCGGGAAGGCATTGATCGAGCAGGGTGATGGAGAGTGGAGACAAGCTGGCGGGGGTCTCGCGGTTTTAGGTAAGACGCGATGGCAGACCTCATTAAGAAGGTGATAGGCGAGCAAAGTATGGGGACGACTGCCGAGGAGGGTGGTACAGGCCGAGCCAGTGCCAGAGCCCGTGGGGGAGAGTGGAGAGCAATTTGGGGCAACCTTAAAAGTCTGAGTGGGGAAATAAACCTCACCGGGCAGGGCCGCCCCGGATCACACTGTCTTAGAGTTCCTACTCTCGTGAATGTCACAAAATGCATGTTTCATTCAAGTTTACCATGACGGGACTCTGTTTTTTACATACTGTGTTGTGACCTAACGTCATAACTTATTGAAAAATGTTACTGTTTATTAAAATCACCCTGTGTGGCCGGACTTCGCAGGCTTTGTACTGTTTCACTCCTCGGCGTGCACGACGATTGGTTAAACCAACACCCTGCTGTTCAGTGCTTGGTCCTTCTAGAAGGCGCCGCCGAGAGGCGTGAGGGAAGCTGGGCAGTGGGGGCCGAGTCCACCCTGAATGGCCGAGTGGGAGGTGGCTGAACTGAGCCCCAGCTAAAGCCCTTGGTACTAAAGGTACTAAAGTACCTTGTGTGTCCAGAGTTGCTGGACGCTCTGGATTTATTCTGTTTTTCCATTGCTTTAGACGCAGAGGTGCGTCACCTGGACAGGTGTGTGGACGGTCACTGCCATACTGCTTGCTGATAAGTTTGTCTCCCAATCTGTGGACTCCGGGATAGTTAAGTGGCCTCACCCACTACCTGGCTGGCATCCGAGTGCCTGGCCACATAGGACCCCCTCCCACCTGGGCGCGGTTCCCTCCACTCCTCCCCGTCTGCCTCCAAGCCCACCCGTAGGTCCTCCCTCCCGGAAGCTTCCCTCCCTCTCTGTTCACATTGAGTGTCTCCCCAGCAGATGAGCAGCTCCTCGGGCGGTGCCCGGGGCCAAGGTTATTCACCAAAACACAGAACCACCTGCTTTCTCCTTCTCTCCTGTCTTCCATTCAACCCAAGCGCTGGGTTTGGCACTGAGACACACAGGTTCTTAGGGAGTTCTGTCTTGGAGAACTGCTGGCCCAGTGTGGAAAAGTAAACACGTAAACATATACGAACATTCAGAGTTGTCCCGGGGGCACGAGCTGCCGAGGGGCAGGGAAGGCAGCAGGGGTGGGGGGGCATTGAAGCAGGTGCAGAGAAGGGAGGGCTGCTGGAGCCAGAAGGCATGGGGCTGGGAAGGCCTCTTCCTTTGGACTGAAGGCCTTAGTAGAGGCAAGGTGGTAATTTCCAGGCTCGTGTCCTCCTGTCAGCCTGGGTGTTAGAGGACAGGATGACACTGGCCCTTTTGGGGTAACTTGTTTGGATTCGGGCTCTCGATGGGATTTCTGACATAGTAGGATCCTGAGGATGGCTTCAGCTGTCTGAATTCTCTGGCATGTTCCAGTGTCAAGATTCTGCAGCTGCCTTGCCCAAGGCAAATTGGAGGAAGGTATAGTCTCACGCTTGGTTTTTTTAAAAGGCTGCCTTGAAGGGCGGTGTGGGACTCGTTTGCATGAAGCGTTAACATTTCCGAGGCCCACGGGGGCCAGAGAGATGTGGTTGCAGCTGTCAGTTTTACCTCCTGTCCCGCGGAGGGCGCTGCACGGCGCTGGGCGCGGGGCCAGGGGGGCTTGCTGTCCTCTGGGCGTCTGTCGTGGAGAAGCATGTCCTTCAAAATATTTTTGCTCTGGTTATATACGTTAAATGCTCATTGTAAAAAAGGCGGGTAATGATCAAAAGAAGAAAGCAAATATAATCTGCAGGCCGACAGTTCAGAGATAATCACAGCTAACCTTTGGGGCCATCTCTTCTGGTCAGTATTTATTTACAGAGAGGTGAAGAGACATAGCGGTATGTTTTCCTTGATGTCATGTAACATTCGTGTCACGTCCCATCTTTTCCATTTACTCTCATTTCAGCCCATTTTCCTGTGTCATTAAAAAGTTTTTGTAGGGACTTCCCTGGCGGTCCAGTGGTTGAGACTCCGCGCTTCCAATGCAGGGGGCGCGGGTTCGATCTCTGGTCCGGGAACTAAGATCCCGCGTGCCGTGCCGCGTGGCCACAGACAAAACGAAACAACAACAACTACAGCAAAAGTTTTTGTAAACTTTTAATGGAGAGTCACAAAGTTTTGGACTTGGACATGGTTCAGCCCAGCCTTCTCATTCCATGGAAGGTGGTCCTCGTGCCCCTGGCACCCTCCCGGGGGCATCAGGACGGAGTGGGGAGTTGGCACTGGATGTGACCCTGTGACCTGACCCCCGTACCACTCTGCTCCCTCCACTGGAAGCGTGTTTGGGTCTCCAGCCCACAGGCCTGTGATTGTCCGCCCGAGCAAACGAGCGATTCTAGAGATGAGACCTGAAGTCCCAGCTTCCCAGCGGGAGTTAATTTGAAGGCGAGGTGTCGATGGCTCTGGGAGGCGGGTCTGAGGGTGGCATACGTGAGGACACGCAACTCCGCCTGCTTTTTGATGGGCTGGGCTATCAGAGGACAGCTGTGGGCCCAGCCCTTCAAGCACGGTGCAGCTGGGCCTCTGGTGACGGGCGCTGAAGATCAATGGTTAGGTGGCCTCACAGGCAGCCGAATGACCCGACCCCCAGACGCCTTGAGTGATGGGATGGTGGTTGCCGACCGCGTCTGCGTTTTCAGCCACCGCTGTATAAGATGTGGCATGTGTATCAGATTGGCTGAGGGTACAAAACTGGAGAGCTATGAAATTCCAGAAGCTCTGGTAGGTTGAAAGGACGAGCGGAACATAAGACGAATTTAACAGGGTTAAAGGCAAGCTGTGCACTTTGGTTTAGTGCAGATTCATTCATTCATGAGCGTGCAGGTTTGAGAAAAAATGGAAAGACGTGGGAGGCTTCTGCGCACACGCGGATCCTGACTCTTCCCGGTTGGTCCACGCAGGCTGCACTGCAGCCTCCGAGCTGGAGTCCGGAGCAGGCCCGGCTGTGCGTCCTCTGGGCAAAGCTTCCGGGAGCCAGGGGGCCCTCTTGTAAGGGAGGGTGGGCTCCTTGCTCCGGGTCTACCTGGAGGTCCAGACAGGAATTGTCATCACTGCAGAAAACCTTGGCACAATTTTAACTGCACAAATGTCTACAGCACCGAAGAGGTGTAGGCAGAGCTGGTTGTGAAACTGTGGGCTGCGTTTCCCTTTGCCAAAGTAAATTTATAATTAAAAAAAAAAAAATCCAGCTCTCAGTCAGGAAGTGCACGAGGCTGGCTTGGTCTAGGGACACCAGGGTCCTGCGCCCTGGGGATGGTGAGAAGTTGGTGGGCAGGCCGGCAGAGGTCAGCCTGCCTCCTCGGGAGGCCAGAGGGTATTTACGCAGGGCCACTGCTGTGGTCTGGGCGGGGGTGGATGTGTGTCTGCTGTTTGTGTCTTCAATATGACTGGCCCCTGGGCTTCCTCCACCCAGGCCAGCCCTGCTGGACACAAGCCTGTGGGCTCCTGGCAAATCCTCTCAGTTTCCTTTAACCTGGGAGCTGGGGGTCCTGACTACAGCCGCCCACCACCCTGTGGTGTGTCAACTGCCCCTGCCTGGGTGAGGGAGCATCTTGGGAATCCTTGGAAAAGCTTCTCCCTAGACCCCACCCCTCTGCATTTCCTCTTTCTCTGCATGGCTAACTCTTAGTCATCCTTCAGGTTGCCATTTAGATGTCACCTCCTCCAAGAAGCCTTCCCAGATCCTTAGGTAGGGCTGTACATCTCACCACGGCCCCCCTCGAATTTTATACTCACTCTCCTTATGGCACTTGTCACTTTGCCCCATAATCTCCTGGGACACTTAAGTGAGCTCCTTGAAAGCAAGAATTGCGCATGTTCCCTGTTGCATCGGTAACACCTGGGAAAGTGCCTGGCACGTAGTAGGTGTTCAATTAAATGTGTTTTGAATGAGTGAAAGGATGCATAAATGAGACTTCTGTTCCATCTCAGAGACCAGCCCATCACTCCTGTGAGAAGGGTCAAATGTGGGAACCCCTGGGCGTCTTGGTTGGCCTGGGTCACCGCTGGTGCAGGACAGAGGCAGCCCCCAGGTCTTCATGGGGGCTCATACTACCCCGAGGGCTGGGCTTCCTAAAACATTGCCCGCTGCCCCCGAGTGGGGTGAGTGTAAAACGTGGCTGTGGTCGCCACGATTCCAGAGCAGTGGGTGCGGGCAGAGCAGTGGCTCTGCGCCCTGCAGGACCTTTGACCTGGCATTTGGGGATGAGGGTGTGGTTCCACCAGCACACCCCAGGCCACTAGATTCTGAAACCAGTGGAGAGGTGGACCCAAGTGATGAACAACAGGGGACAACGTTTATGTCGGGATCTCACCCTCGGCACTGTGGACAGCTTGGGCTGCATGACTGTTTGTGGTGGGGCGACTGGGGTGTTACGAGCATCCTTGCCTTTACCCATCAGGTGCCAGTAAATGACTCCCCCACTGCCGATCCCTCCCCCGCCCCAGTTATAATGACACACACACACACACACACACACACACACACACACACACACACACACCCCCTATTTTTGCTGATAGTTCTGGATTGGCAAGCTTACTCTGTGGCCAGAATCAGCTTCCTGCTACTTACTCTCACCCTTAAAAATGTTTCCCAGTCGTAGGGAGACAGCAGACCCACTGCCAGCGTCCGCTGTCGGGACAGAGTAGGGGAGACGGGAGCGCGGCTGGGGGAATGAGGTTGGAAGGTCGTTTCTTTAGCCAGGTCAGATAAGCCCCCTCTTTCCTCCCCGCCAAGGAGAGAGGTGAGAAGTGTGGCTCTTGCAGAAGACCCCTCGTTGCAAGGACGGGGATAGAGGGACAGAGCCCGCGCGCTCACATCACGTGCAACAAGTTTGCAGAGAGACAGCTTTCAGCTGAACGAGCGCCGTGGGCCGCGGGCGCCCCTCTCACGCTGTCACCGCTTCACCGCCACGCTGACCCGCGGCTCTGTGCCCGCCTGTGGGCGTCCCGTCCACAGCCCCTCCCCTGTGCTACAGACGCCGAGCGGCACCCCGGCAAAGTGCGTTCAAAGTGAGGGGGCCGTTGCGGGGAGGTGGGAGTCCTCCCCGAGGAAGGGGCCGTGGGGACGGAGGGCGTGTTCCAGGCGGAGGAAATAGTGGCGCGGAGCCCCGCCTTGGCAGTCAAAACCCCTGAGGCTTTTCTTCCCAGCTGTGAAGTGAGCTGAGAGGCTGGAATCAAAGATACAGACACGGAGAGGGCAGAGACCCATGTGTGACAGTTGCTTTGCAAAGGTTCTTTCTTGTCATCCTCCCAAGAGCCCCCCAGAGCACCTGGGGCCCTGAGAGGCCCAGAACCTGACCTAGGGCTGTCCAGGGCTGCGAGGCCGGCTGAGGTGCCGTTGATCCGGGGGTGACTCGGGGACCCCAGCACTTTCTCCTGGTGACCTCAGCTCCAGCGTGTGTGGGAAATGCGGTGCTGCGGACTGAGCCCCAGAGGGTGTCTGGGGCAGGGCCTGGGACTCTGCATTTGAGCAAGCGGGCCGACCCCAGGCTTGGGTCCTGATGGGTGGTGGTAGGGCGGTGCAGACCCCGGAGTGGGGGCCTGGGGAGGCTCTGTGTGGAAGGCAGCTCCTTGGGACCCGGTCCTCCGGTGTAAATGCTCTGCCCAGGGGCCCCGTGCCGCCCGGGTCAGGCCGGCAGGGCTGTGATTCTCCACGTGGCGCCGGGCTGCTTTCACCCGCGGACGCGGAATGGACCGCTGCGTGGGCAGCTCCCGGCTAGAGCCGCCCACACCGGGCGGCGGCGGGATCCAGCGTCTGCTCGGCTGAGCGCTGTCGCTAATAGGATTCGCAGAGCCTTTCAGCTGCCGCAGGAGCCCAGAGGCTGCTCGTTTGCGGGGAATGAATAATTTATTTGTGTTTTCAGATGACTATCCCTTCATCTCGGATACGGCACATCGGCTGCGCGAGCTCTGTGCTGAATAAGTGGCTGGATAAGTGGCTTCGCAGGAGAACTTGCTTCAATGCTCCACGGCCCTGGCTGCCCGTTGGCGGGCTGCTTTGCAGGCTGCTGCGTTTCAGGGGAGCCCAGATGCTCTCTAGGCGCTTTCCTTTCTTTGTGAGGAAGTTATGCTTTTCCTCCCCGTTACCTGCTTTGGGAAGCACAGCCCGGAGCACAAGCTGGCCTGGGGGTTTCAGGGTGGACCGGCAACTAGGACATTAACGCCAACAATGCACTAGAGTTCTGTCTTGGGGGGCGGGGTTGTTTCCCATTTCTGTTTGTGACCAGCTGAAAGCCACACGTGATCGCAGTCACCCTTAAAAATCCCCGATATTCACGAGTGTCAGTGCCCGCGTCGCTCACCCCCACTCCTCCGATGGTCTCCCTGACACCAGCCTCAGCACTGCTGTCCTTCCTTCCCGCCCAGGCTGCCACGCAGGTCTTCCTCCTAATCCCTCGCTTAAGAGCCCACCGTGGCTCCGTATTGCCAAAAGCGACCTGGACCCCAGTGCTCGAAGCTCTCCATGGTCTGGCTGTGTCGTTCTCAGCAGCCTCATCTCGAATCTCCTCTTCCTCGGAGCGGCCTGTTTGCCGATTCATTCGTTAAACGCCGACTGAGGGTCCGCTCCGCCGCCCTCCAGGCGCCGTGCACGACAGATGTAGGAACAAGACCCAGCCCTCCCAGCGCTCAGTCTCAAGGGCCAGGAGCCCCAGGCGGCTTCCAGGCAGGCCTCACAGACTCCCAGCGCCCCGGGAATGGGGGGAGGCTGTGTGGGAAGGAGTCTCGGAATTTTCCACATCCTCGACCTGAGGCCCCAGGGGTACCTGGACTGGGGCTGGATTGTCAGAGTCCTCAAACGCTCAGTGCTGGGGCCTGGGGGACCACCAGGGCTTCAGTCAGGGCACGGGGCAGGCATCTGGAGGCTGGCCTGAGGAGACTGCTCTGCGGGCAGCCTGGCCAGGGGCCCCTCTGCACAGACCCCACCTCACTACCCTCTGCGCTGCCTTGCGCGTCTCGCTTAATTACACTTCAATGCTTAATTAGCGCCGCTTTCCTCGCTCCTTTATCTGTCGCTCCTCGAAGGCAAGGTGTAGTCTCTGGCAGCCTCCCCTGCAGGGCCCGGCAGGCTCAGCTGGCATAGCACCGTCCGGCTGTGTGACCTCGGGAAAATGGCTTAATGTCTCTGAGCCTCCATTTCCCCATCTACAGGTGGGTGATGATCCTGAGACTGGGGCGGTGTGTGAGTGTGCCCAGTGGTCCTGAGGTAGAGCCTTAAACGCTAGGAGCTTCAAGGGCCTCCACGTGAATGTGTCGCCTCCTCTGGTCCTTGCAGTCCCCTGTGGGAGCTCACGGGGTGGAAGCAGTCACAAAGGACAGGTGACTTGCCCAGAGCCACATGGTGACATGTCAGAGTCCAAATCTGATGCGCTTCGGGCCGTTTCCATGTGAAGGGGGTGCTTGGTACCCACCCCCATTCCTGATGCTCTAGTACCTGCTGTCCGGGGCATCCAGGGTGGGCCCAGGGACACCTTGTCGAGAAGCGGTCTTCCTGTCCTTTGTTGCCCAGCTGTGGCCGCACTGGCTGTGAAGGAAGGGGACTTTGGGATGGCAGGTGCGGTAAGGGCGCCCCCGTGCTCTCTTTCCTCCTCATTACTTACTCCAGACGTCCATGGTGAGGGACCCCGCCTGGGCCTGCAGCCAGAGAACAGAGGCCACGGGGTGCCTGTCCACAAGGCATGGCCACTGTCACCTGGTGACCCCTTCCTTGGCTCCTGTGTAGAATTGCAAACCCCTCCCCCTCCCCCCTCAGGACTTGTAATGTGTGGCATGAACCATATGTAACCAGAACTTAAGCCCCAAGAGGGCAGGGCTCTGGGTCTGTGTGCCCTCTGTGTCTGGACGGTCGGCCGACTCGTGGGCCGTCGGGTCAGTGGATAGAGGCACACAGGGCAGAGAAGCAGGTGGGCTGGCCAGAGCTAGCTCCCACCTCAAGCCTGGCACCAGACCGGGCACGTCCCGGGCCGGCAGAGAGCCTCCTTCCTCGAAGGGACAGCTGTTCTGAGGGGGAGGAACTGGTTGGACATCAAGTAGCCCCTTCGGGAGTGCTGACACCTCCCCTGAGTGACCTGAGTGGGAGTCAGAAGCCCACAGTCTCTTCCTTTCTCTGGCCCTGTGGCTCCAGGAGAGACCCTGAACTCCCGGGCCTCAGTGTTCTCATCCATGAAATGGGGGTGAGACTGAATCCAGTGTGTCGCCCCGCTGTCATGAAGTCAGCTGGGGTCGCGGGTGTGGCCCTTGCTGCCGTTCATGGGGCGCATCATTCCTGTCCTCTCCTGCCCACGGGCTTTCAAGGAAAAGAGCAATGTTGACAGCTTGCTCGAAATCCTTCCCCTCTCTTCTCCAACGTCGTTACTCGTAAAATTCTCAGAACATTTAAGAGAGAGGCCTGCGGCCCAGCTCACGGGACAAGTGACCAGCGGGGACAGGTGACATGCAGTCTGAGCACCTGGAAGGGGCCTGAATCCTCGCATCTCTGCGCAGCAGATTGAAAGCGCCTGCACCCCTCCAGGACCGTGTCGGGCTTGGGCCTGGCTCTGTGATCCTGGGTGAGACCCTTCTCTCGGGGATGTTTGTCTGCTCAACTGCAAAGTGAGAGAAAGGGTGGGACAACGTGGGTGGTTTTTCTTTGTTATTATTCTTTGCAGCGGAATCTTTTCCTCCCAAGTGAATTCATGGTGGGGGTCCATGTACGCGGCAGGTGAGGTGGCCTCACCGGGGTGGGGGAGGCCTGGCCACTTCCGGGCACCAGCCTGGGGTCTCTAGGGTCCCCTCAACTGCAAAAGCGTGAGGCTCGTTCTCTGGCCGAGACTGACAGCTGACGGTGGGCGTATCTGTGGGCGGAATGTGCCCCCAAATAGAAATTGCCGGCTCGGGCTTGGATTTCTTGCTCCCCCTTCCCCGGGCCTACCAGTGTTTCCCCTGTGGCTGCCTCATTGTTCTCTGTTGGCAAAGCTTTGCTTTTTCCTCCTCTGTCGGGAACAGGAGGTGCCTCAGACGCCGCCTGAGAAGAACGCCAGGCAGGGTTTTTATGGCCCCTGGTCTTTGGCATTAGGAGCCTGTCGAGTGGGAGCAGTGGCTGGGCCTCCGGAGGCTCTAGGAATTCATTAGTGGGCAATGAGCCATTTTATGTTCTTTCCTGCCCACGGAGGATCAAGAGTGAACAAACTCGAATGTTACGTCTCAAGGAAGTGCAGGACCTTTAGAAGTAACCTGCCCCTACCCCCAACCCCCCACCACTGGGGGACGCCTGGAGGGTCGCCAGAAGTTCCCACTTTTTGCTGCCCTCAGTTCCAGGGAATCTTATAATCCCATTCCCCAATGCCTGGTATTTTTGTAGCACTCTCTGGTTTCCCAGAGCTCTTCTACAACAATTGTGCTTAAAATAAAAATGTGAGCTCCCTGCCCCGTCCTCTGAGCCCTTGCTCACTGCTGACCGCATCTCTTACCCCCAACCCTGGCCTTGTTTGCCGTGCTTTGGCCACACTCACCTTCTTGCTGCTCCTTGACAATGCCAAGCACACTCCTGCCTCAGGGCCTTTGCACTTGCTGCTCCTTGACAATGCCAAGCACACTCCTACCTCAGGGCCTTTGCACTTGCTGTTCACTCTGCTCTGAGCTGTCTTCCTAAGTCTGTCCCTTCCTCCTCATGTGTGTCCCTGACTCAGGATTTCCCTGAGCATCCAAGCTAGGGTATTGCCCTAACCCCTAGTCCCCTGATAATCTTTGTCAGATCACTTCATTTGATTTTTTTCCTAGCAGTTTGTGATCTGCACTTACTTTCTCTTTTGGGGTCTTGTTACTGGAAAGCCAGCCCTCTGAGAAGTGGGGTGCTGGTCAGTACTCAGTACCCCTGATGCCTGGCATATACAGTAGTTCATCAGTAAATTTCTGTCCAATAAATGGGTGGCTGACATTTCAGGAAGTGCAGGCTAGGCGCTGGGTCCACAGGGGTCTCACTTTGTGAAAACTCACATCTCTAGCAGCTTCCCTGGACAGATATGGGGAAACTGGGGCCCCTGGAGGAGGTTAGGGCCTGAACCCAGCCTGCCCGACTTCAGAGCTCTCTCTTTCCACCATTTCATAAGTGGACCTGTCTTAGGAGATGTCCATGGGCTATGAGAACAGTTACCACCAGTCCTCAGCCTGGGTGGGCCTCCCGGGAAGCCCCCAGATCTGCCGGGTGGGCTGGGATGGATGCAGGAATGACAGCGGGTGCCTCGCTTCCTTTCTTGAACTTTTTACTGAAATTTAACTTGCGTGCATTAAGTGGACAGCTTGGTCAGTTTTCACAAAATGAACAAATTGGTGTCACCAGCACCCAGAAGCCCCCTCATGACCATTTCTGGTCATTGCCCCCCACCAGGAACAGCCGCTAGCTTGATGCCAATCACCACGCGTCCGTTTTGTAGATGGACTCGCACAGCATGTCCTCTTCTGTGTCTTCCCGTCTCACTCAGCGTCGTGCTTAGAGCTTCATCTATGTGTCATGTGTCACTGAGGTGCGTTTTGATGGCTCTGTGGTCCTCTGCTGTACCAACGCGTTACAGTTTCTTATTCATTGATGGTGGATAGACACAGGGACAGCTTCCACCAGGGACTTTTACAAGTCGTGCAGCTGTGAGCCTTCTAGGTGGACATAGGTCCACTTTCTGTTGGGAATACATCAAGAAGTTGAATTTCTGGTTCATGGAGTGTGTGTAGTCATCTTTAGTAAATATGACAGTTTTTCAAAACGGTTGGAGATTGTAGGTTCCTTTTGTTTAGTGACATGAGCTCAAATACCCAAGTAATGGGAGTGGACACAGGAGCTACAGTAAGACGCTGTGAGTGCCCACTGGAAGCTGGGAATGCAGCTGGCCAGCCGCCAGGGCCCCAGGTGACCGGAGGGCTAGTGCTGGGTACTGGTCGTGGCCACGCAGGGCTCAGGGTTTAGCTCGCTATCGCGTTGATGTCCTTTACAGTCCTGCTCCCCTTTGTGAAGCTTGCATCCTGTGTGGTCTCACCAGCACGTCTTGGCTTCCATGGTATGTTCTGTGGTCTTTCCCGCCCCTGGGGACATCTGCAGGACATGCAGCCCCTCTAACTCAGTTCTTGAATTGAGCAGTAGAAGAAAATGCCTCTGTCTTGTGCCAAATGTCTGTGTGAAAGTATTCTGCGAGCCACTGCCCTGATTACCTGGGGACCGTGGGGGGATTAGTCATCCTAAAACCACAGCCACCTCAGAAATAGTCATAATCCAAAATCCATCCGTCTTTGACTCCAGACCCACTATATTTTTCTCCCACCGGGACTTTGCTGCTGAATTAAGTTGGACTTCAGGATATATTAAAATAATTTGTCATCTCTTGAGCACACATCCACCCTGGTGTGAGCGGGCAGATCAGGGGCAGCCCAGGAGGCCTGTGGCTGGGCGAGAGGAGGCGTCGAGCCCTGGCAGGGAAAAGCTTGTGTAGCTGCCTTTCCCAAGGGCTGGCCAGCAAGGACGATGGGCACTGAGCCCTCCAGGCCTGGGCAACTAGAGGAGGAACTGGCCCCAGAAATGGCCCTGGAACTGCTGCTTCTTGGGTGGCGATTCACAGTGAGCGCCCTGCGGGGCAGCACGTGTGGTTTCGGGAACTGAGCTCTTTCAGCCTGGACCGAGGGTGTATCCTGAGGGACTCCGCCCTCCCTGCCCCGCCAGTGGACCAGATCACCTCCGTGAATGCAGAGCCATCCTTAGAGCTTGTGTTTGGCTGCCCACCCCTGCCATCTGGCACAGGCCTGCGGGTACCCCACTGGGCTGTGGGCTCCTCCAAAGTTGGGCCAGTGTCCCTGCACCTAATACACATTGCAGGCACTCAGCATGTTTCTGGAGTGCATGCTGTGGGGAGAGGCGGGTGTTTCAAGGCAATTTTGCAGCTCAGCCTGGACTTGAGTCTGCCAGGTTCTCAAGGTCGGCCACACTGACGAGCTCTGAGCCCCGTTGGGTCCCCGGGCTGTAGCACTGGGAAGCCCTGTGGCTTGTCTCCCTGCACCTTTGCCGTTCTGTCCTCTGAGGTAGAGAAGTACAAGAGCGCTGGCTTGGATTCTGTTTTCTTAAAAACAGCTTTATTGAGGTAGAATCCACGTTCCATACGATTCACGCTTAGAAAGTATACAGCGCAATGGTTTTTAGTACATTTACAACTATATGTGATGCTGTTGCTAATGGAATTGTTTTCTTAATTTCGCGTTCGGATTTTTCATCGCAAGTGTACAGAAATACAATTAATTTTTGTATGTTGATCTTGTATCCAGCAACCTTGCTTAACTTATGTTATTAATTCTATTTAGGTGGGTTTTTTTTTTGTGGATTCCTTAGGATTTTCTATATATAAGATCGTGTCATCTGCAAATAGAAATAATTTCACTTCTTCTTGCCAATTCAGATGGCTTGTATTCCTTTTCTTGCCTAGTTGTCCTGGTTACAACCTCTCGTATAATGTTGAATAGAAGTGGCAAGAGCGGGCATCCTTGTCTCATTCCTGATCTTAGGGAAAAAGCATCTGGTCTTTTCACCATTAAGTATGATGTTGGCTGTGAGTTTTTCACAACTACCCTTTGTCAGACCGAAGAAGTTTCCTTCTATGCCAGTTTGAGTGTTTTTATCATGAAGGGATGTTGGATTTGTCAGATGCTTTTTCTGCATCAATTGAGACGAGCATGTGATTTTGCTTTTTATTTTATTGTATGATATACTACCTTAATTGATTTTCAGATGGTAAACCAACCTTGCATTCCTGAGATAAATCCCACTTGGTGTGATGCATAATTCTTTTTATCCTTTATGTTGCTGGATTTGGTCTGCTAGTATTTTGTTGAGGGTTGGTTTGTTTCTCTTTTCATCCACGCCCATTAGGACATTGGCCTGTAGCTTTCTTCGCTTGTGAAGACTTTATCTGGTTTTGGTATCAGGGTAGTACTACCCTCATAGAACCAGTTGGGAAGTGTTCCCTCCTCTTCTATTTTCTGGAAGAGTTTGTGAAGAATTGTTATTAATCCTTTAAGTGTGTACAGAACTCAGCAGTGAGACCATCTGGGCTTTTCTTTGTGAGTAATTTTTTGATTATTAATTCAATCTCTTGCCTTGTTATAGGTTATTTCAGACATATTTCTTCTTGAGTCAGTTTCGATAGTTTGTGTCTTTCTAGTTGGCTTAGAGTCTTACAAGAATGTTTTTGAGACCTCTCTGCTCTTTTAGTCAGTGTTGACATTTAGTGCGTTCTTCCTATGAGCAAGTCTTGTGTGTGTGTGTACATTAGCTCATTTAATCTTTATAAGAGCTTGAGAACTAGGTCGGATTATCATCGTCTCCATTTTACAGCCTGGAAAACTGAGGCAGAGAGAAGTTAAATAATGGGCCAGGGTCACACAGCTAGGGAACAGGAGAGCTAGGATTTGAGCCCAAGCAGTCCAGCCACCCAGCCCTCTCTGTTCTCCCGAGGCCTTGCTCTGTCCTAGGAGCTGGGAGTACAAGAATGAATCAATCCTAGTCACTGCCTGAGTCACTCCTCAGAGACCCCAGACCTAAGAGAGGGAGGTGCCTTAGGCCTAACGTGGACAAAGGGCTGAGAGGTCAGGCAGGGCCCCAGGAGAAAGTGATGGATGAAGAGGGCCTCCTAGGAGGGTTCAATGCAGTGGGGCATGTGGGTGAGTCAGTGAGTGTGCCCCCTCCCCAGGGCTTTTGTCTTCTACCTCTCCTCTGTCCCAAGTGCCCAGAGAAAGGAAAGGGTGTCACAGCGAACCTTGCCCCACCATACTGATGCCCCACCCAGCAGGAGGAGTTTGGAGCAGTACAATTGGGCCCAGGAGGTCTGTCTGAATCACCCAGGCCTCCGCAGTTTGCTGTCCCGGAGAGGAAGAGGCAGGACCATTTGTAAGACAATTGTGAGGCAGAAATCAGGAGCAACCAGACATAACTCAACATAATTATTTCTGCATAATGACTTCTGCTCCTCGATTCCATCTCGAGCAATGACTGTAATCTTTATCTGTCACAGGAAAGCTGGTGGCCGGGGGAGCCCCTGTGGCTTAGCGATAGAGCCAGGAGGAAATTTGCAATTTGAGTTAATGGCGTGTTCCCAAGCAGCCTGGGAGCCAGAAGCCTCTGGAATGAGGGCCCCTCCTGCTAGGAAGCCTGGTGTCAGAGCTGGCCCAGCCTCCCAGGGATCCAGCCCCTCCGCCTTGTCACAGATGGGGAAACTAAGGATGGCAGAGATCACAGCGTCGCTCAGCACAGGCGCACCTCTCTGCTCTCCCCACTGCACAGAGCTTGCCCAGTGAGAGCTGTGGTGTGTCTGGTGAGACAGGACGGTGTCCATGTGGACTAGGGATGCTTTCATCCATCCCTGAGCTGATCCCTGAGCTCGATGTTCCTGCAGGGCTGCCCCCACGAAGCTGGGAATGGTGGGGCCTCTGTGGCTGGATGTCGGACTGACCCGCAGCCAGGCGAGGCCCCTAGGTATTAATTGTGCAGTATGGCTGGAGGACGGGGTCCCCCCAGGAGGGCTGCAGCCCTGGGACCCACCTGCTCCAGCTCCGGGAAAGCAAAAGCCCCCCTAACCCGAGGCGGTGCCTTCCCCCTGCATTCTCATGCCTCCTATAAGCCCCTGTAACTAACAAGTGCATCTGGAAAGAGCAGAAGTGGGTTTAGGGCTTTGCATTTTGAGCGTCCCACTTAGCCGCGTGTGACCTTGGCAAGTGTCCCCAAGTCTGTTTGCTCCTCTGTAAACCGGGGGTTAGAATGGACCTTCCCCGCCAGGGCTGTTAGGAGGGTGGGATGATAAAATGGGCACCAGACACGATGCTTCTAGCGCATTCTGCCACCGACTCTGCTTTACTGGTTTTCACCAGGGTGACCTCGTGGAGGGCCCTTGACCCTGTCTGGACCTTGATTTCCCTGAGTGTCAAAGCAGAGATCACAGAGTCGCGAGATGGATTCGCTGAGATCATTGACGTGAAAGCGCCTTTTCCAAATATGAGACGAGGCGAGCGTAGAGGAATTTTAGGGCAGTGAAACTGCTCTGTATGATACTATAATGGTGGATACAGGACATTAAACATTTGTCCGAACCCACAGAATGTAAAACACCAAGAATGAACTCTCGTGTGAACTATGGATTTGGGGTGATAATATGTACCATTGTAGGTCCACCGATCGTAACACGTACACCCCGGTGTGTGGAGGGGATGCTGAACGTGGGGAAAGTTGTGTCTGGGGGACAGGGGGTCTGTGGGATCTCTGTGCTTTCTGCTCTGTTTTGCCGTGAACATAAAACTGCTCTAAAAAATAAAGTCTATTAAAAATGTTACATATAGATATATATGTGTGTGTATGTATATGTGTAAAATCTGTAAGTGACCTCCAGTGAGAATTTCTGGTGGAAAGATGTGTGCCTTTTCTGCTCCACGTCTGGAATCCTAGCAGTGAGTTTAAATAATGTAACTGGCATATGAAGCTCTGTATTGGTGAAGCAGGGTCGAATTTCAACTCTGAGCAAAGTGCACTCTGCCTGCAGTAATGTCCGTGTGATGCATTTTGGGGCACTCGTTTGTCAAACACGGATTATTTATTGAGCACCTGCTGCATACAGGCTCTGGGCCAGGAGCCTGCTGCACAGAAACAAAGACGCCGCCTCCCTGCCCTTGTGGAGCTCACAGTCAGTTCGGGGGAGCTGCAGCCCCTCAGTCTGTAGCAGCAAGGGGAGCCCCGGGGGCCCTCACACTGTGGGGGCCTGGGCTTTCCGGGTGGGTGAGCTACTCTGTTCCTGTCCTCAGGACCGCTCCAGTGAGTGCATATGAACCATGATCATTGCTGGGGAGGGAGAGAACCTAGTATTACGAGAAGATAACGGGGAAATGTGCGTAGAGTGCACGGAACCGACCGGGGAGAAAGTCAGTTGCTCTGAGCCGGGGTGTCCCCACCCCACATGACTGGTCTGTCCTCTCTTGCAGGGCATGGTCTAGCAGCCCAGGCCAGGACGTGGAACCGGCCTCCGAGGTTCTGATCCCTGCTCCCTCTCCGCCTCCACTTGGCCTTGGGTAAGTGTTCCTGGAGACCAGACGGGCCTGGGGGCAGGTGAGGATGGAGAGCTGAGGGGCCTCTACCACTCTATGGGGTCCTGACCACGTGCCGGTGTGCACGGACTTGACCCAGCTCAGCGGAACGAACAGGGAAGACCGGGCTTTGGGGGGACAGCCTGCCCAGCACTCCCATGAGATGGGTCAGGAAACTGAGGCCTGGAGACAAAAAGAACCACCCAGGTCCTACAGTAATCTAGGTTTCTTGTCCTAAATTGGCCGGGTTTTTGTGGGTAAGTCATTTGGCCTGGGTGCTTTGGTTGTGGGATGCGTCCGTTGAGGAGAATTAGCGAATCAGAATATAAGAGGCAGGGAATTCCCTGGCGGTCCAGTGGTTAGGACTCGGCACTTTCACTGCTGAGGGCCCGGGTTTGATCCCTGGTCAGGGAACTAAGATCCTGCAAGCCATGCAGCAAGGTCAAAAAAAAAAAAAAAAAAAGGAATATAAGGGGCAGACTTTTTCTTTAAACTATTTTTAAAATTTATTTATTTTATTATTTTTTTGTGGTATGCGGGCCTCTCACTGCTGTGGCCTCTCCCGTTGCGGAGCACAGGCTCCGGATGCGCAGGCTCAGCGGCCATGGCTCACGGGCCCAGCTGCTCCGTGGCATGTGGGATCTTCCCGGACCGGGGCACGAACCCGTGTCCCCTGCATCGGCAGGCGGACTCTCAACCACTGCGCCACCAGGGAAGCCCTATTGATTTATTTTTAATAGATCTTTACTGGAGTATAATTGCTTCACAATACCGTGTTAGTTTCTGTTGCACAACAAAGCAAATCAGCCATATGCCCACACATGTCCCCGTATCCCCTCCCTCTAGAGCCTCCCTCCCACCCTCCCTGTCCCACCCCTCTGGGTCATCGCAAAGCACCAAGCTGATCTCCCTGTGCTGTGCTGCTGCTTCCCACCAGCCAACTATTTTACATTCGGCAGTGTGTATATGTCAATGCTACTCTCACTTCGCCTCAGCTTTGCCCTCCCACCCCATGTCACCAAGTCCGTTCTCTATGTCTACCTCTTTATTTCTGCCCTGCAACTAGGTTCATCAGTAACATTTTTTTTTTAAGATTCCATATATATGTGTTAGCGTACGGTATTTGTTTTTCTTTCTCACTTACTTCACTCTAGGTCCATCCACCTCACTACAAATAACTCAATTTTGTTTCTTTTTATGGCTGAGTAATATTCCATTGTATATATGTGCCACATCTTCTTCATCCATTCATCTGTTGATGAACATCTAGGTTGGTTCCATGTCCTGGCTATTGTAAATAGAGCTGCGATGAACATTGTGGTGCATGTCTCTTTTTGAATTATGGTTTTCTCAGTGTGCCCAGCAGTGGGATTGCTGGGTCATATGGTAGTTCTATTTTTAGCTTTTTAAGGAACCTCCATACTGTTTTCCATAGTGGTTGTATCAATTTACATTCCTACCAACAGTGCAAGAGGGTTCCCTTTTCACCACACCCTTTCCAGCATTTATTGTTTCTAGTTTGTTTGATAATGGCCATTCTGACCAGCGTGAGGTGATACCTCATTATAGTTTTGATTTGCATTTCTCTAATAATTATGATGTTGAGCATCTTTTCATGTGCCTCTTGGCCATCTGCATGTCTTCCTTGGTGAAATGTCCATTTAGGTCTTCCACCCATTTTTTAAATGGATTGTTTGTTTTTTTGATATTGAGCTCCATGAGCTATTTGTATATTTTGGAGATTAATCCTTTGTCTGTTGATTCATTTGAAATATTTTCTCCCATTCTGAGGGTTGTCTTTTTGTCTTGTTTATGATTTCCTTTGCTGTGCAGAAGCTTTTAAGTTTAATTAAGTCCCATTTGGTTATTTTTGTTTTTATTTCTGTTACTCTAGGAGGGGGGTCAAAAAAGATCTTGCTGTGGTTTATGTCAAAGGGTGTTTTTCCTATGTTTTCTTCTAAAGGTTTTATAGTGTCTGGTTTTACGTTTAAGTCTTTAATCCATTTGGAGTTTATTTTTGTGTATGGTGTTAGGTAGTGTTCTAATTTCATTCTATTACATGTATCTGTCCAGTTTTCCCAGCACCACTTATTGATGAGGCTGTCTTTTCTCCATTGTACGTTCTTACATCCTTTGTCGTAAATTAGGTGACCATATGTGCGTGGGTTTATCATTATATCCTGTACCACTGATCTATACTTCTGTTTTTGTGCCAGTGCCATACTGTCTTGATTACTGAAGCTTTGTGGTATAGTTTGAAGTCGGGGAGCCTGATTCCTCCAGCTCCGTTTTTCTTTCTCAAAATTGCTTTGGCTATTTGGGGTCTTTTGTGTTTCCATACGAATTGTAAGATTTTTTGTTCTAATTCTGTGAAGAATGCCATTGGTAGTTTGATAGGGATTGCATTGAATCTGTAGATTGCTTTGGGTAGTATAGTCATTTTCACAATATTGATTCTTCCAATTCAAGAACATGGTATATATTTCTCCATTTGTTTATGTCATCTTTGATTCCTTTCATCAGTGTCTTATAGTTATCAGAGTACAAGTCTTTTGGCTCCTCAGGCAGGTTTATTCCTAGGCATTTTATTCTTCTTGTTGCAGTGGTAAATGGGAGTGTTTCCTCAATTTCTCTTTCTGATTTTTCATTATTAGCGTATAGGAATGCCAGAGATTTCTGTGCATTAATTTTGTATCCTGCAACTTTACCAGATTCATTGATTAGCTCTAGTAGTTTTCTGGTGGCATCTTTAGGATTTTCTATGTATAGTATCATGTTGTCGGCAAATAGTGACAGTTTTACTTCTTTTCCAATTTATATTCCTTTTATTTCTTTTTCTTCTCTGATTGCCATGGCTAGGACTTCCAAAACTATGTTGAATAAGAGTGGTGAGAGTGGACATCCTTGTCTTGTTTCTGATCCTAGTGGAAATGCTTTCAGTTTTTCACCATTGAGTATGATGCTTGCTGTGGGTTTGTCATATATAGCCTTTATTATGTTGAGATAGGTTCCCTCTATGCCCATTTTCTTGAGAGTTTTTATGATAAATGGGTGTTGAATTTTGTCAAAAGCTTTTTCTGCATCTATTGAGATGATCACATGGTTTTTATTCCTTAACTTGTTAATGTGGTATATCACATTGATTGATTTGCATATATTGAAGAATCTTTGCATAATTTGTTAATGTGGTGTATCACATTGATTGGTTTGCATATATTGAAGAATCTTTGCATCCCTGGGGTAAATCCCACTTGATCATAGTGTATGATCCTTTTAATGTGCTGTTTGATTCTGTTCAGGATTTTTGCATCTATGTTCATCAGTGATACTGGTCTATAATTTTCCTTTTTTGTGATATCTTTTTCTGGTTTTGGTATCAGGGTGATGGTGGCTTCGTAGAATGAATACGGGAGTGTTTCTCCCTCTGCAATTTTTTGGAAGCGTTTGAGAAGGATAGGTGTTAGCTCTTCTCTAAATGATTGATAGAATTCACCTGTGAAGCCATCTGGTCCTGGACTTTCGTTCGTTGGAAGATTTTTAATTATGGTTTCAATTTCATTACTTGTGATAGGTCTGTTTATATTTTCTAATTCTTCCTGGTTCAGTCTTGGAATATTGTACCTTTCCAAGAAGTTGTCCACTTCTTCATGGTTGTCCATTTTATTGGCATATAGTTGTTTGTAGTAGTCTCTTATAATCCTTTGTATTCCTGCAGTGTCAGTTGTGATTTCTCCTTTTTCATTTCTAATTTTATTGATTTGCATCCTCTCCCTTTTTTTCTTGATGAGTCTGGCTAAGGATTTATCAGTTTTGTTTATCTTCTCAAAGAACCAGCTTTCAGTTTTATTGATCTTTGCTATTGTTTTCTTCATTTCTATTTCATTTATTTCTGCTCTGATCTTTATGATTTCTTTCCTTCTACTGACTTCGGGTTTTCTCTGTTCTTCTTTCTCTGGTTGTTTTCAGTGTAGGGTTAGATTGTTTATTTGAGATTTTTCTTGTTTCTTGAGGTGAGGTTGAATTGCTGTAAACTTCCCTCTTAGAACTGCTTTTGCTGTGTCCCGTAGGTTTTGGGTTGTCGTGATTTCGTTGTCATTTGTTTCTATGTATTTTTTTATTTCTTCTTTGATTTCTTCACTGATCTCTTGGTTATTTAGTAGCGCACTGTTTAGCCTCCATGTATTTGTGTTTTTTAGTTTTTTTCTGTAACTGATTTCCAATCTCATAGCGTTGTGGTCAGAAAAGATGTTTGATATGATTTCAGTTTTCTTAAATTTTCAGAGGCTTGATTTGTGACCCAAGATGTGATCTGTCCTGGAGAATGTTCCATGTGCACTTGAGGAGAAAGTATATTCTGCCACTTTGGGGTGGAATGTTCTATAAATATCAGTTAGATCCATCTGGTCTATTGTGTCATTTAAAGCTTGGGTTTCCTTATTTATTTTCTGTTTGGATGATCTGTCCGTTGGTGTAAGTGCAGTGTCGATTTCTCCTTTCATGGTTGTTAACATTTGCCTTATGTATTGGGGTGCTCCTATGTTGGGTGCATAAACATTTATAATTGTTATATCTTCTTCTTGGATTGATCCTTTGATCATTACGTAGTGTCCCTCCTTATCTCTTGTAACAGTCTATTTTAAAGTCTATTTTATCTGATACAAGTATTGCTACTCTAGCTTTCTTTTGATTTCAATTTGCATGGAATATCTTTTTCCATCCCTTCACTTTCAGGCTGTATGTGTCCCTAGGTCTGAAGTGTGTCTCTTGTAGACAGCATATATATGGGTCTTGTTTTTGTATCCATTCAGACAGTCTGTGTCTTTTGGTTGGGACATTTAATCCATTTACATTCAAGGTTATTATCAATATGTATGTTCCTATTACCATTTTCTTAATTGCTTTGGGTTTGTTTCTGTGGGTATTTTTCTTCTGTTGTGTTTCCCACTTAGAGAAGTTTCTTTAGCATTTGTTGTAAAGCTGGTTTGGTGATGTGAATTCTCTTAGCTTTTGTTTGTCTGAAAAGCTTTTGACTTTTCCATTGAATCTGAATGAGAGCCTTGCTGGGTAGAGTAATCTTGGCTGTAGGTTTTTCTCTTTCATCACTTTAAGTATATCCTGCCACTCCCTTCTGGCCTGCAGAGTTTCCACTGAAAAATCAGCTGATAACCGTATAGGGATTCCTTTGTATGTTATTTTTTGTTTTCCCTTGCCGCTTTAATATTTTTTCTTTGAATTTAATTTTTGTTAGTTTGATTAATATGTGTCTTGGTGTGTTTTTCCTAGGGTTTATCCTGTATGGAACTCTCTGTTCTTCCTGGACTTGGGTGACTATTTCCTTTCCCATGTTAGGGAATTTTTCCACTATAATCTCTTCAAATATTTTCTCAGACCTTTTCTCTTTCTCTTCTTCCTCTGGGATCCCTATAATTCGAATGTTCGTGTGTTTCGTGTTGTCCCAGAGGTCTCTGAGATTGTCTTCAATTCTTTTCATTCTTTTTTCTTTATTCTGCTCCTCAGCAGTTATTTCCACCATTTTGTCTTCCAGGTCACTTATCCGTTCTTCTGCCTCAGTTATTCTGTTATTGATTCCTTCTCATGTATTTTTCATTTCAGTTATTGTGTTGTTCATCTCCGTTTGTTTGTTCTTTATTTATTCTAGATCTTTGTTAAACATTTCTTGTAGTTTATCAATCTGTGCTTCCATTCTGTTTCCGAGATTCTGGATCATCTTTACTGTCGTTACTCTGAATTCTTTTTCAGGTAGATTGCCTATTTCCTCTTCATTTATTTGGTCTTGTAGGTTTTTACCTTGCTCCTTCATCTGTGACATATTTTTTTTGCTGTCTCATTTTTTTTTCTTTTTATGAGTGGGATTGTGCTCCTGTTTTACTGGTTGTTTGACCTGAGGCTTCCAACACTGGAGTTTGTAGACTGTTGGGTAGAGCTGGGTCTTGGTGCTGAGATGAGGAACTCTGTGAGAGCTCAGTCCAATGAATATTCCCTGGGGTCTGAGGTTCTCTGTGGTTTGGACTTGGAGCTCCCACGTCAGGAGCTTCCCCCCAACCCTGGGCTTGCGAATCAAGATCCCGCAAGCTGTGTGGGGTGGCAAAAAAAAAAAAAAAGAGAAAAATAACAAAGTAAAAACTAAAATTAGACTAGGAAACTAACAGATATGTTAGAAAGAATGTAAAAATAAAAATATAGATGAATCAACAACCAGAAGGTACATCAGTACCACAGTAGTAAAATAGAGGAGGGGGGAAAGGAAAAACAAGGGGGGGGATGGAAAGGCCTTGGCTGTGGAGGGCGGGGCCTAAGCAAGGGTGAGGTTTGGGGGGTGGGTGGGGCCAATGCTTAGGACCCCCAGGGCTGGAAAAGGCCCTGGGGGCTGTGCGGGGTGGGGCTTAGGCTCAAGGAACAGAAGGGGCCCAGGCGAGCCCCCAACCCCGGTCTCAGAGGGCGGAGGACCTCACCTGGGGGCTCAGCAGGCTGCCTGGGCTCGAGTGGGCGGGGCAAACTCCCTCCTCTCCTCTCCTGCTCCTCCGGTCTGGGGTCCTGGAGGGCCCCTCCCGCCTGCCTCTCCTGATCTCCCCGGCCTCCCTCCTGTGCCCCCGAGGGCCCATGTGGCCTGGGGGGGGGGGTTTGGAGGGCGGGGGATCGCCCTGGGAGCTCAGCAGCCTCCCAGTGCCTGAGTGGGTGGCGCGATCGCCCTCCACTCCTCTCCCGCGCCTCCCTGAGGGCAAGGGGCACACTTTGAAGAGGACACTCTTGAGCAGGGCAGGGGTGAGTGTGGTCGGGGCCCTCGGTGCTCCCAGCCCACGCCCCACAGGACACTTGGTGCCCCTCTCCCAGGTGAATTTACTTTGCTCCGCCCCCAAACCATGGTGTGCAAGGATGCAGCACCCTGCAGCTGGCTCCAGCTGTCACCCTGATGACAAAGTGGGAAATGGGTATAGAGTCCTCCCTCCTCTAGCTAAGAAGCGGCCCCGGTCGCTGAGGCTCTTGCCGCTGAGCTCTTCCCTCTCCCCCCACATCTCCTGTCATCCGCTATGCAGACCCCATCCTCCCAGAGGCACGGGGTCCCAGCGCTGAGCCTACCCTCCCTGCTCGCCCTGTCTACGCAGCCCCTCCCATGGCCACACCGGGACCTCAGCCGCATCGTTACCTCTGACAGCTTGGGTTCAGATACCCCCTTTTCCCACCCACTTCCCTCTTCCCAGTCGTCTCTCTCCAGCCCCCCGCTTTGCTGCCCTTCCCGTCTCCCCAGACTGATCACAGGAATCTCTTCCTCGCCCAGAGGCTCCCCAGCCTCCTGTGCTCCTGCATGGCGAGGCCCTAACTGGGTCTGAACCCCAAACCTGGAGCGCTGAACCCCGCCTGCTCTCCTGTCAGACAAGGGGCAAAGTGCAAGGTAATTAGCATGACCTGTGAGCCCTTCATCTGTTTGAATCCGCTACCCTCCCGGCCTCACGTCAAGCTTTGGGTGTGAGGGAAGCTCTGTGAACGCAGGGCGCCTGCACCGTCTGAAGGTGGCATCCAGCCCCCGGGCCTTTGCTCGGCCTTGCCCTCTGCCTGCACCACCTTTCCCCTTGTATCCGTTTCACACATCCCATCCCTTCCCAGGCCTTCCTGACCCTGGGCAGAGCCGGTGCCTGTCACCTGTGCCCAGAGGCACTCTGTACTGCTCCCTTGTGATCCCTATTGCCCTGCGGGCTGCACTGAGCCAGCTGGCTGCGGCGCTGAGAAGCCAGCCGCTCTGCTGTGTTGCTCTTCTCGAGCTGAGTGTTCAGTCCTGTCCCGAAGGAAGGAACCAGTCGGTGGGTGGGACAAAGGCCTTTGACTTGGATCTGTGCACTCGGATCCCTCTAGGCCACTTAGCCTCCCCCCAGTCTCACCCATAAGCTGGTTAATCACACCTCCCTCCCTGGGGTGGTTACGAGATTAGAGCTAAGAATAGTGTCCGGTGCGGTGCTGGGGCCGGTGCCGCTGGGGTGAGAAGGAGGCTCGGGGGCCCCTTAGCTCCTCCGCCTTCCCGCCCAGGTGCCCAGTAGTTACTACAGTGACTGCTCTAAGTCCTCAGCCCTGCCCTGCCCGCCCCCAGTGCTGTGAGCGCCCACGGAGGCCAGGGATGTGGGCTCTGCTGAAGTGTCAGCACCTTAATTTCCGAGGTCGCTGGGTGCCCGGCATGACGACCGGTGTGTCTGAGGGCAGATGCCAGGTTGCCGGTTCCATCTGGGGGCTCCCACCAGATGTGAGCTGGCAGCTCAGACCCACAGGCCCCCGCACACCCCCGGTGCAGCTGGTTTCACGCCGGCACAGATGCCGCGGCACCAGCCGAGCACTCTCTCCTCCCAGCATCCCGTGGGTGGGGCTTTCCTGCCTCTCTTGTTTGGACACTGGGGTGTGGACTTCCTGACGGAGGGGTGTTACTCCCACTGCCCCATCCTTCCTTCTCTCATCTTCCCTGTTCACCCAGTGAAGGCATTCACTGGGGTGGAACAGGAGACCCAGGCGGGGCCCCTGCCTCAGGAGACAGATTAGTGAGTGGGTCTCTGGGCTTTTCTCCCCAAAGAAAACAGACGAAGGTGCTGCTTTTATTAGTCCAGTCTCCTTTCACCGGCCCTGTTGGAGCTGGGTCTGGGTCTCCTTGCCTGGACATCACCTGCATACAGATGCCCAGCTGGAGGCTGGCGGGTGGGCACCGGTGCACGGGGTGAGGGTGGTGCCTGGCCAGGTTGAGTCCTGCTGAGGCCAGTAGCGAGGCGTCAGGAGCTGAAGCAGACGCAGGGGTCCAAAGTGGGCAGAGGAGCTGGTCTGTGGTGTCTCTTCCCATCCCGGGACCCCGGGTATTTCAGTGCACACACGGCAAATATTCAGTAACCCCTCCACCCCTACCACCAAGAGATCAGAAGCTCTGGGGGGCAGATGGCGCCTCTGGCACAGGAACATCCTTGGTCAGGATGTGCTGGGTCAGTGATGGGAAATGGGAGGACCCGTTCTCTCTTCCCTCTGCCTTTGGTGATGGACAAGCCAGTGTGTCCCCTGCATCCTCCATCTCAGCCCACCCGCTCCAGGCACTGGAGAAGAGGCACCTGCGTGCTATGGCTGCGGGTCCCAGCCTCCACCCCCAGCAATCATGCATTCATTCCCTCGACAAACATGTACGGATCACACACACTAGAGCTTCCAGGCTCTGGACTTCCCATGGAGAACCAACTAGAATAAAACCTGGCCCCAGGGACTCTGTATTCTAGTTGGGGGGAGAGAGACAATTCAGTAAAATAAAGAGAAAAAATAAAGTAGACAAGGGGATAAGAATGTTTGTTGGGGCTTCAGTTTTGGACAGAGGACTTACAGAAGGCTTCACTGAGAAGTGCCCTGAGCCGAGACCTGATGGAGGTGAGGGAGCAATTGGATATCAGAGGAAGAACCAGTGCAAAGGGCCTGTGGCAGTAGCATGTCTGAGGTGTTCAGGAGCGGCAAGGAGATCAGTGTCACTGGAGGGGATGAACAAGTGGGGGGCTAGGAGATGAGCCGGACAGGTGGGAGGGTGTAGATCATGCCTGAGGAGTGGGACACTCGCAACCATAATCCAACAAGGAGAAGCATCTCGAAATCGCACTGCATGGTGGACCTCTGCACACAGTTCAAAGATAATTGATGCTCCTAGAGATTTAACCATGGCTGTGTAAGATGGTAGATGAACAGGGACATGGAGACCAGGGGTTCTGCAGGGGCCAGGAGAAACATGACCCTGGGCTAACCTCTCCCCTGGGTGCTGTCCACCTGCCCGTCCAGAAGTGGCCGGCAGAATGGAAACTGCTGTGGTTTTGAGGCGGGGCACCGGGAAAGGGAAATCCTTCCTAGCTTGTACGTTGAGGGTTATTTTTAGAGTAACTAGCGATGACTTGGTAATATCACTTCCTATGGGCGTCTCCTTCAACCCTCAACTGCAGGGGCAGGTCCTGCACGACGAGCGTCGTGGGCAAACGTGTGCTCACACGTGCGCACACACACGCACACACGTGGTACGTACCACTCGGCTCAGCGTTTTCATCCACTGCGCACAATGGAGGGGTGGGGGCTGTTGTCCTGGCCTGTCTGCAGGACGGCCAGCCCCAGGCAAGGGAATCGCTGTCTTCCGCATCCCTGAGCTTCTGCTCTGGGTAGGTTTCTGTATGAGAAGAAAGGAAGGGCACCTGCCAGTCAGTCTTTGCTCAGCGCCCAAGGGGCGGGACAGAGAGGGAGGCTTCATAATGAACAGACAAAGGATCGAGCAATGTCCCCGAGGTCTCGCTGCCTGCTGGCCGCTGGCGGGGCCCCTGAGCCAGGTCTGAGCCCGCTCGGCTCTTCCGCCTCTGTCGCCCACGTCTCCCGTTGAGCCCACGCTGCTTCCTCTGGCTTCGCCTCCCAAGGCACCCGGCACGGCCCCAGGCCCGTGGCCGTGATTTCTGAGACAGCCCAGATTTCACATTTTCTCTCCTGTGGACCCCTCATATTTTCTTGGGTTTGTCAGACCCCAGGTGCACATTTTTAGATTAGAAATACCCCTGGGGCATGCTTACCAAATGGTAGCTCTGGTGGCTGTTCCTAGGACCTCACAGGGTCTCCAGGAAACTGGCTCTTCCACTGATGTCGCAGAACATCTGGGTCAGACGGCCTCTGATGGACAATTCCGATACCTGGAGGGCCAGGAAGGCGGGCTCTCGGGCACGCTGGACAGCGCTCCACGGCTGCAGATGCGCTGAACTGCTGGGCCCGCGGAGGAGCTGGGGCTGCTGCCAGGGGCGCCCCCGTCGCTGGCCATCTCTTCTTCTTCCTTGCTTCCTCTCACCAATTACTCATCCATCGTGTGTGTGTGTGTGTGTGTGTGTGTGTGTGTGTGCGCGTGCGTGCGTGTGTGTGTGTGTGTGTGTGTGAGGTGCTGTGCTAATTGGCTGTGGACTATTCCTAGCCGCGCCCTGAGTAACTGGAACTCAGCTCTATGTCTTTGGGGAAAAGGGTCAAGGAAGGACCCTTGGGCCCTGGGCTGGAATGCCCCCTTCCTTCCCTCCCCCTTCTGCACCCCTTCTGCTGCCTCCCTCCCTCCCCACACACCTCCAGCACCGTGCTGTCTCAGAGTTAGGCTAGAGTAGGAACTAACTCAGAGTAGAAAAGGAAGGAGGAATTCACGCCTTCCATGTCTTCCTTCCTTCCCAGCTAGACTGGAGGAGCTTTGGGGGCATCTTGTACTTTTGTGTATCCCAGTGGTTCCCACTCAGTAGGTGCTCAGTTAATCTCTGTTGATCGACACTTTCTGTGTGAGTTTGTGCTTTGGCCCCAGCTCTTCCTGCAGAATCTCTGGCTTCTGGTGCTGTGATTTAAAGAATAAAAATGGCAAAGGGCAACATTTGTGAGCTGTCTTCACTCTGATTATAAATACTGTCTCTGATGACAGCTCAAGACCGTAGCCCTGCGCCCACCAAGGGGCAGCTGGTACCTCAACATGTGTGTGTCCTGGCCAGGCTGATGCCACTTTTAGGAAGGATGACTGACTGTTTTTATTTCTCTCCAAAGACATTAAACATGAATCAAATAGCAGATGAGATGATTCACTGGAAGTTTTCTTCCAAGTTTCAAAAAACACACACAAAAAATGGGGATTGGTGTGCTGAAGCGCACTTGCGTGAAGCCAGGCAGCGTTCGGCGGAAGCCATCCCTCCAGGGGCTCTGCCGTGGGCAGCACCTCGCAGAGTGGACCTTGCCCTGAGGTCGGAGCCCTGTGTCAACCGGCACAAAACCCCAGGGGGGCCACGTGGTTCTTGAAAACACCTCAAGTCTAATGTTTATAATGACATTTCTTCTGTTTCTACCCAAGACATCATAGAATATGACCAAACCTCATTCGTTTGGGGCACAGGAATTCAAAATTTGGAAAGGGTTCATTTAGGACCCATGGATTGAGAACTGAGTCATCACTCAGGCAGGAACCTGGCAGAAATTAGCTTTCTACCACCGGCTGGGAAAAAAGGGAACGGGTCTTTTCCCAGGGATCCCGGGGAGAGGGACACACACTCCAGCCACGTGGGCCAACTTCTCCGGTGCGGTGGAGGCCTCCACTGGGGATAGACTCCAAGACGTTTTTTAGAGTGGGTCGTGCCTGGGGGCCACATTGTCCAAACTCATATTTTTTAGATGAGGAAAGTAAAGCCGTGAGACCTGTGACCTACCCAAGCTCGCCCAGGCCTCCCGAGTCTGCCCTGATGGGGGGACGTCGGCGGCTGTGCTAATAACTGAATCCTTCTGCTCACTGCAAGCGCCCGTCATCTACCTCACAGCTCTCTGCCATTCCAGTCCTTACCCTTTGCCTGAAAAAGGGTATTTTTTCAGGTATTTTTTGACTCAGACTTTACCCAAAGCGCAGAGTTCAGATTTGTAACTCGTCTGAATTCCTAGCACTTGATGGTGCCTTTTCCTTCCTTCCCCAGCTGCCTCTCCCCTCCCCAGCCTGCATTTGTCCTTTTGTTCCTCAGTGTCGTCTACTGCTCTGTATTGCTCCACGCTGTTCTACGCTGTTCACTACTGTTGTGTTGCTAGGCCAGTCATTGCCCAGGAAGGTGCCTGGGGAGGTAGCAGGCCCAGCTGTGCGGCCTGGACGGGTACTTGCTGGCGGTGGTCTTCCCAGAAGCTCGGGCCTGTGAGTGTTTGAAGTGGCGATGCGGCCTGGGCTCCCCGTCCATCTCCCCGGCATTGTTCTTCCAGCCACACCGCACATGTTCACACCCTCACGCCGCGTAGAACGCCGACTTCTCCTGGAATGCTGTTCCGACCCTTCTCCACTGGGTGGACGTTCCCCGGATGGCAGCTTGGAGGCCCACTCGCCCCTCTGCCCCTGCAGAGCCCGGCTCCGGCGCGGCTCACGTGTCCCGTCTTCAGGTCCTGCTGGTGCATAAAGTATCTGCGAGTTCAGTAGGTGCATAAAATAGAGGTGGCACGAGGGCAGGAATGATAAGCACGGCCCATACTGTTTTCTCTGAGATAGTTGAATTCCCAGGAGTGAAACCCCACTCATTCCGTATGCTGTCGTGTAGGAAAGGCCCTCACCCCGAGAGCACTGCCAGCCCCACCACCACACCTGAGTCTGATTTCCGTCCCAGTACCAGCAGCCAGAGAACAGACCGAGGCTTTCAGACAGTCAGTGGTGGGGCCCCCCCAGTGTGGAGGAAAGGGGCGCGCTGTGTGTGGGATGGGCATGGTGTGTGTGTGATGTGCGCAGGGCGTGATACGTGGTATGTTGTGGTGTGTGTGTGATGTGTGCGGTGTATATGGATGGTGTGTCTATGGGTATTGTGTGTGTGTGTGAGGTGTATGTGGTGTGTGCAGTACGGTGTGTGTGTGCACAGGTGTGTCACAGGCCCACCGAGGGTTGCTCTGTCCAGCACAGATCTGAGCGGCCGGCCTCCCGGGAGCACAGGGGTTGCTCTGGGCTTATTCTCCTTCAGTATCTGCGAAGTTCCCTGTCCTTCAGGGAGCCTGTCCCGTGGTAAACAGGATCCTCGTGCCCGTTCAAGTGGACCTGAACCAGTTAGAAGCCCCAGGACACCTTGCTGTTGGAGAGAGCCCTTCACCTCCTCGGGATGGGGGTTCGTGGTGTCCGCGTCGCTCTGATCCCCGGGGCCTCAGGCTGGAGCCGGACTTGCCTTGGGCAGTGTGAGCCCAAGGCTCTGCCGCTGTTGAGGGACTGGGTTCCTCCCATCCTTTTCCCTCATTTTCTCTTTGAAGAGCAGGAGTTGGATTTTCACTGGCCCTGCCCCTGCTGGATGTACTGAGCCGCCGGGATCCCAGGCCCTCTGCCCACCCGGGTGTGTGGCCCAGGGTTTAATACCACCGTGTCGGGCATGCAAGGGAGAGGGTCGGCCGGAGAGTGCGGGACCGCCTGCAGCCTGCAGCCTCGCAGCCTGGCTCTGTCTGATGCTGTGATTGAGCTCATCTAGCCCATCACGCATGTCTTTTGTCATAAAAGCTGTGATTTAACCTCCGTATATTTGTCTGATGCTTAAATTTGTCAAAGCCTTTCACAGCCTTCATTTCCCTTTATCCTCACAACTACACTGTGAAACCAACGGGTTGGGACCATTATTCCCATCTACTGCCAAAGAAACTGAGGCCCAGAGAAGCCCAGAGACAGCCAAGACCAAAAGGCTGGAGAAGTGGGTCCTGGGAGGAGACTCAGGCCATTTACCGTCCAGTGGGGGTCCCTCCTGTACACAGTCCCCATCCCGACTGCAGCCCCCGAGGCTGGCATTCGGTGCCCTTTACAGAGGAGCATCAGAGCCTTAGCCTGGAGCCTTGAGACGGGGGACTGCCTGCCTGACTGAAGCCCGGAGAGTGGCCCCCCCCATGCCTCCCGAGAGCTGCCTGTCCAGCCACTGCATGTTGGGTGCTGGCCCACCGGCTGGGCCTCTCCTTCTCCGTTCCTCTCCTGCTGGGAGGACGTTGCCTCGGGGAAAGACAGCGGCTCACATCCCGGCCGGGAGCATCAGAGTGGAATTGTAGGCTCACTCTGCCGCCTGCCTGCGGGTCTTTCCCACGCGGGCTTGGTCTGCGTGAGTCACTCCGCAGCCAGCCGGGCCCAAGCAGCCAGGAGGAATTTACTCCAAGATGTGCAGGGGCCGGTGTCCCAAACCTCCATGCGCAACAAGCCAGCTGAGGTGGTGGCCCCTCTGCCAGCTCTGTGCCCCCCAGGGATGACCGAAGGGGGAGCAGATCTATGGTGGGCTGGGAGTGGAGGGAGTGGCTTCTGAAATCTCACACCGGTTGCTGTCTTCAGCCCACGGTGTCCAGCCTGCCGTGGCCTCTTAGGTTTCCTTCAAAAGAGCAGTCAGCCTGCGGCCGGCTCTGCGTCCCTGAGGTGGTGCTGTGTGACTCATATGTTCGTTAGTTTCAACCTCGGAGCTTTTATCGTTCCCTAGAACAGCGGTAGAGTCCCGAGTCCTGGACTAGATTCATTCTGAGCGTTTTCCTGGGGCATGGGCTCTTTCTGGGGAGGGTTGGGGGGGCGTCAGCCCCTCCTGTTGCTCCCCTTGACCATCTCCTCTGCAATCGGCGTTGCGTTTCTGGCGTCCTTCTGCAGTCATGCTCAGTGCTCACGTCCCAGCCTCTGTGGCCCTGGCTGGGTTCTCTCTGGGCCTCCTTGCCCTGGCACACGCCTTTGTCCGCCCACCTGGAGAACTCTTGAGCCCTTAAGCCTGGCTCAGACCTGCGCTGTCAGACCTCCCAGCCGTCTCACGGGGGACAGGCCAGCTCGGCTCCGGCACTCCTGGACCCTCGTAAGTCAGCCTCGTTCTACACGTTACCCGTATCGTGGCTGTGCTGGGGGCACCTGGGAAGGGTCTCTGCGTCTTGTTCATCCAGGTGTTTCCATGCCCGGCACAGCGTGGGCCTCGGGAACATTTGTGGGCAAAAGGGAACAAATGTCCCTCCCCACTCCAGCCTGGCATTTGGGGCTGTGCCACCGTAAGCGTCAAATTTGCCTTCAAAGCAAAAGGCACTAAGGCGCCAGGTGGGGCAGAGGGAGACCCAGGCTCTGGGGCCAGGACCGCACACCTGGATGCCCACCTGGCTCGCTCAGGCCCACCTCTCGCCAGGTGCTGCTGGCCCCGCTCCTGGCCTGGCATCCAGCACCCTCTGTAGAAACATGGGACTCACCTATGGCTGGACATGCATGGAAATTTCAGCATTAGGAAAAATCACGTGGTCTTGGTTTCGGTCCTGCCTCGAGTCCTTTTCCTGTTGCATCATCAGAGTCTGTCGAGAGAAGCTCATCCTCTCGGGCATTTCCCCTTCCTTTCCCTGTCTTGTTCTTCCCCCAGAGGCTCCTTTACGTCTGACCCACTAACCTGCCTTCCTCCACTGGGGAAGCAGTTCAGAGCGCTCATCCCCTGAAGATTCCAGTAGCAGTGACCTTGGCTCTAGGGTGAGGCTGCACCACTCAACTGAGAGATCCCAGCTGGAGGGCAGAGTGAGCCCCCGTGGCGGAGGACCACAGAGCTGGGGGTGTGTTCACTGCAGGAGGGAGGAGATGGTACCAGTTTGGTGAACGGACCTCTACTCTGCTGTAGCTGGTCCTGTGCCGATAAATGGAACTTTCCAGAACACCAAGTCTGAATTACAGAATGTCCCTTCCTGGAGCTTCGAACCCGAGCAAGAGAGCACTTTGTCATCCTAATCCCTGATGTTGCTTCCCGTTTTCCTGTTACTGGAAGAGTCCCAAACTGTTAGAACAAGAGGGTCCTAGAAGAAACCCATTCACTTGTTCATGTGTTCGTTCATTCGGACACTGCGCTAAGCCCTTGGACACACAACCGTTATTCAGATATTTTTACTGAGCCTAGTTGTGTGCCAGGCCCTGTTCTGGGCAGTGTGGGGATGTAATGGTGAGCAAAAGCAGGGAGTCAACCATGTATCAGTACAGGAACGGCCACGGAAAGGGGGCAGGGTAAGGGCGGGTAAGCAGCATCCGCTGCTTGAGATGGGCTCTTTGGAGGAGGTACCGCCAAGAAGACTCGAGCAAAGATGTGAACATTGAGGGAGTGCAATTTGCAGGTACTGAGGGGGAGGGCAGACAGGTGGAGGGAACTGCAAATGCAAAGGCCTTGGGGCTAGAACAGGCTAGCAGGTTCTCCTACTAGCATGAGTGAGGTATCCTCTTTCCTAAAGGATCTCACAGTCTAATGAGCGAAAAACATTAGTAAACGATGTACTAAAAGTTGAGGTCATAATAGAAATAAGTTTAAAAATGGTATTGGAATGCAAAAGGAAGAGCAACTGTAGAGGGGTTAGGAAATGCATCCGTGAGTAGGTGACATTTGACCTGGGCTTTGGTGGATGAGTAGGAGTTTGCTGGGTGGCTGAGAGGAGCAGCCACATGGTTGACCTGGTGATTTCAGGCACAAAGTATTCAGGGAAAGCTACCTACAGTTCCTATTCCTGTTGTGTTAGCGGTTTCTGCAAGGGAAAGAACATCCTCTCCTCTCGGGGACTTTCCTTTCCTTTTCTCCACCTCTTCCTTTTCCCCTGCCTCATTTAGGGCATGTCAACCTCAGGAAAGTGGAAGGAGAGGATGGCTCAAGATAAGGAGGAGATTTCTCTGCCTTGCTTGGCCAGCCTGCCTCTTTCCTTCCTTCTCCCTTCCTCTCTCTTTTCCTCTCCTCCCTCCCTCCCTCCTTCCATCCTTTTATATATTTTTAAAGCTTTGGGGAGTCGTGGGGTTTTAAACTGCTGGGGTGGGTACAGAAGTCAGCAGGACTTTCAGTTGGATTTTCTCAGCCATGGTCATTGCCTGGAGCCCATCCAGCATGTGGCTCCCCGAGGTACGTGGGCTGAATTTGGATCCAGGTACACCCAGTAGCCACCGGCTCCAGAGGTGTTACTAATCCCCTCTTGCCCTAGATCTCACCTGGGGCTTTTGTGTTCTCCCTCAGAAGAGGAGGAGGGACACCCCCTTTCTGCAGCCCCTCCCCCTGGCCTTACACCTTAGCCAGGACCAGACCTGGGTCTTCATTGCAGCTGGCCTCTGGCAAAGTTCTTGAAGCTGCTGAAAATAGAAACCTGTGGGACTCGCATGTAATTATGAAAGGCAAACACCCTTATCTTTCACTCAAGGGCACCAAGGAGTGAAATAAACACAGGCCACCTCTCCCAGCTGGCTCGCAGTTAGCAGTGGGTCTGTAAACAGGACGCTAAGGAACTTGGTAGCCCCCTAAACCGCGCCCCAAGGATCTACCCAGTGCTGAGCAACCACTAGATAGACAACGCAAGTCACCTACATATGTAATTTTAACTTTTCTGGTAACCCCCTTAAAAAGGTAAAAAGAAACAGATGAGATTAATGTTACCAAAACGATTAATCTACTGTATCTCAAATGTTATCATTTATCATTTCACATGTAATCAGGATAGAAAAATTATTTTTAATTAATTAATTGATTTTTGGCTGCGTTGGGTCTTTGTTGCTGCGCGCGGGCTTTCTCTAGTTGCAACGAGCAGGGGCTACTCTTTGTTGTGGTGTGTGGTCTTCTCATTGCCGTGGCTTCTCTTGTTGTGGAGCACGGGCTCTAGGCCTGCGGGCTTGCTCAGTAGTTGTGGCTCGTGGGCTCTAGAGAAAAGGCTCAGTAGTTGTGGCGCACGGGCTTAGTTGCTCTGTGGCATGTGGGATCTTCCCGGACCAGGGCTCAAACCCATGTCCCCTGCCTTGGCAGGCGGATTCTTAACCACTGCGCCACCAGGGAAGTCCCGAAAAATTATTAATGAGATATTTTTTCCCTGTATTAAGTCTTCAAAATCCAGTGAGAATTTTACGCCTAGGGCACTTACATGAATTCAGATCAGCCACATTTTTTTTTTTTTTTTTTTTTTTTTTTTTGCGGTACACGAGCCTCTCCCGTTGCGGAGCACAGACTCCGGACGCGCAGGCTCAGCGGCCATGGCTCACGGGCCCAGCCGCTCTGCGGCACGTGGGATCTTCCTGGACCGGGACACGAACCCGCGTCCCCTGTATCGGCAGGCGGACCCTCAACCACTGCGCCACCAGGGAAGCCCCAGATCGGCCACATTTTAAGTGCTCAATAGCCACTGTGGTTACTATATTGGACAAATACAGCTTATAGATGGAAAAACTGAGGCACCAGCGAGGTGGAGGGGGCGGGGTAGGGGCGGGGTCAGAAAGCTGGGAGGCGGGGTCTCCAGCTCAAGTCCTGGGGAGCCTGCCCGACTGCGCCCTCTAGCGTCCACCCAACCGCACTGCAGCCGGAGCCACCCCTGCACCGGGTCCTGGCAGTTGTCGCAGACCTCTCAGGACAGGACTGGCCCCTCCTCAGAGCAGCTGCACTAGAAGCCCAGGCAGCAGGCGGCTTGCTTCCCACCTGCATACTGGGAGGAAAGAAGGACACAAATGCAGTGAGCCTCTTTTCCCTCTAAGACCCGGGCTCAGCCACAGGAGGAGCGTTTGTCCATGAGTCATCAGGAGAAAGACCCAGGGCTGCTGCTGCATGAGAAACAACACATACCGCCAGTTTTCCTCCTGCCCCTCCCGCCCCCCGTACCCCACCCCGCCCACCGTATCCTGTTCTGCCGGACAGAACAAGCACTGTCTCAAATGAGCCCTCCAGTCCCTTGAAGTGCAAATTCACTGCAGCCGCCCCTCCAGCCTTTGGCCTTTTATGAGGAGTTGGTTCCTCCCACCTCTCCCATCATCTTCCCCCCAAGTGTTTCTAAGTCTGGTTGGCCCAGCAAGCTTTGGAGATCTGAGGTGATGAAAGCGTTTTAGAGCAATGGGATGAAATGTCTACCCACGCCGGCAGCAGGCGTTGAGCTGTGATTAATGGGACATGAGCGCCCTCGGTTCCAGGAGGCGGGCAGCTGATAGGAACGACGCCATTAAAAAGGCTTTAATTTGCAGGCAATACAGACTTTGGGTTAAATATTTTCATAGGGCTCCCCAGTTACATGTTTACTTTTTTTTTCTTTACAATTTAACACATTAAGAACAGTAACAGAGTAACTGAGGACCACAGAGATGGCTGTTAGCGCTACATTAACTCCCTCCCCCATTTTTCCATTACTGTGAATTAAAACATCGTCTTCGATGCCCTCAGAAGGGTGTTGTTTGTCTGACCCAACCCCTGCTTGGTCGTGAAGCTTTTTAAGCCCAGTAAGAGATGGCTCTGACCCTGAATCAGTTGTCCTCCCCTGGCACATCCGTTCTTTACCCCATCTTTCACTGTAGATGAAAGTAAGATTTTCCGGTAAATGAAAGCTGGGGTGTTTGCCTGATGACAGGGCCAGGGGGCCATTTCTGCTGGGAAGTGGGAGTGGTGGCTTTGTCTTTGCAGAAAGGCTTGCATTTTGTGAGCCATCTTTCCAGCCAGCTGGTCGTCAGTAAGGTTGGTTCATTGGCTTAATTAGTGACAGAGGGGTCACTGGGGTGCAGCGTTCCTCCATCCACCATGTTCCCTTGAGGCTGCCTGCTTCAGGCCAAGAGCCTCTGGGACAGAGTGCTGAAATGAGGTTCTTTAGAAATATTTCACCCGAGCCTTTGGAAAGCACACGCAGGCTGATCCAGGAGGTGATGGGGAGTGCCGGGGGGGGGGGCTTTATGTGACATTCACGGGCCCCACTTCACAGTGGGAAGACCGTCTTGTGAAACTGTCTGGTGAGAAGTTTAATGGCGAGGAGACAGAGGAGGTGGTCGCCGGCTGGAAGCCCCGCCTGTCACAGACAATCTCATGCCTCGCAGAAGCCTCAGTTCTTCGTCTCTAAGTCAGAGATGATGGAGATGCCCTTGCTCCCAGTCCGGTCAAGCGTGACCCCCGTCTGCAGGGCCTGGAACCTGCCGTGTGCGCCCTAGAGGTGGCCGGTGGGAGTCGAGCCTCCCGTGGCTCTTAAAGTCCTTGTCATTCAGTTTGGATTCCGCGTGCCACATTCCTAGGCAGACTGCCTCCGCTCCACGTGGGAATGAAGGATTCCTCCTCGGAGCTTGGACCTTCCCCCTCCTTCGTGTCACTTACTATGCCCCATCCGTATGCCATAAGCAGCCTGCAGTGAGAGCCAGGACCTTCGTCCCCAGGCATTCAGAGGACCCAGTGGACTGGAGTATAGTGCGCACAGCCTGTGCACCCAGCCTGGAGCCAGACCCAGAGGACGCGCCGAGGGCAAGGGTGGCCTGCACTCCTGGGCTGAGGTTTTTGGGGGCAGAGCAGCGGCTAGTGGGCACATGTGCACCACAAGCATGTGCACAATTACTCAAGTGCGGGATGTGATGAGCCACACGGGATTGGTAGACAACCAGTTTCCGGATTCTCTCAGGGGATGCCGTACCGCCTTCCCTGACTCCATTGCCTTTCTTGGGGGGGGGGGGGTCAGCCCTTGTGATGAGAGCCTTCTGCATCTCAATAGGGACACAGGATTCTTCGACCTGGGACCTCCAGGCCCAGGGGTCCTAGACCATCAGACCGCAGAGGGGCCCAAAGAACACTGTGGTCCTTATACCGCTTGCCACCCACCCCCACCCCCGGTTTTACAATTTGTGGTAAAATGTACAGGACATGAAACTGACCATCTTGGCCATTTGTACGTGTACAGTTCGGTTGTGTTAAGCACATTCACACTGTTGTGCAGCCAGCACTCTCCAGAACTCTCTTCCTCTAAATTCAGCTTGGGCTCTTAGGGAATTTCTACAAACAGAAGCCCAGTCCCCAACTCTGGATTCTTCCCTGGTACCCCAGGACGGCTTCGACATCCTTGGAGTTGTCTTGAACTTTCTGTAGCAAAATTAATGTTACCGACTTTTAAAACGGTAATGCTATAAGTCAGCCCTTTAATTCAGCTGACTGGGTGTGGTCAAGAAATCAAAGCAGAGGTGGGTACCCTACTTGAAAGCTGTGGGGTCTCCCTAAAGGACACTGGAAAATCAGTGATGGATTCCTGCAACATCATCCTCAAGCACGTGGTCTCCCATCAGCCCTGATTCTGACGGCCCCAGACTTTACTAACTCAACCTTCAAGACAGTGGCAGGAAAATATGATTTTCCACCCACGATTTCTTGACAGTTTTCCCCCAAAGTAAAACTTACCTTTTTTGCTTCCTGGACCCATCCCTCAATTTCTCCCAGCCTTGCTTTTCCTCTCTGTACAGCTGGGAATGCCAGGCCGGCCCTGCCCATCTCGCAGGGTTCAGGGTTGATCGTAGAGCTCTGTGGTCAAGCTCAAATGGACTCCTGGTCACATCCCAGCTCCAGCAGCTGTGGGACCCTGGGAAAGTTACTTGACACCCCCGGGCCCCAGTTTCACCATCTGTGAAACGGTCTGCACAGTGCCTGGCACAGCTTGGTGAATTGTGGCTGCAGTGGGGGGCTTTGATGCTAAAATGGACCAGTGTGAGTGACTCGCCTGCATCCTACATGCTCTGGCCTTGATGAGCTCTCAAAGGCAGGACCCAGGCCTGATATGTCTGTCCCAGAGTCCTACCTTCTCCCCTCTCCCCATCCCGTGAGCCCCCAGAACTCTCAGGAACTCCTTTGCATTGCATCCCCCAAAGGGGAGCACACCCAGGCTCTGCTGGAAGGCCAGCTTTACCAGAAACCACCCTGCCTCAGAGTGTGTGTGTGTACACAACCAGTACCAGCACTGCAGCGGGAAGGCCCCCTCAACCAACACAGATGTCTGTTGTGCGCCCGGCCCAGGGCGCCGCTGGGGTTCTGCAGCCCCACGCGCCTGCCTGCGGGGACACACGAGAAGGGCTGGGAAAGCGGAAGCCTCCCGGGCGGACCTCGGAGGCCTCGGCTGTCACCTTCCAGTGGTTGTGTTGACCGTATTTGTCATGCTCCCTGGTATGGTCCCTTCCTTCCCATAAACATTCGTTACATTGGGTGGAGGAGGTGTTAGGAGTCGGCACTTCCGTGGGATCAGAAACAACACAAATCAGAGGCGCATTCTGAGGCCAGTTGATACCATTGTTCTGAGCGGTGGTTTGGTCTTCACTGAGGTGAACGGATTCTAAAAGGACCGACCGTGCGAATTCCCTGGTGGTCCAGTGGTTAGGACTCAGCACTTTCACTACCCGGGCCTGGGCTCGGTCCCTGCTCAGGGAAGTAAAATCCTGCAAGCCATGCGGCGCAGCAAATTAAAAAAAAAAAAAAAAAAAAAAAGAAGATGTAGAAGGACCAACCCGGAGCTCTCAGAGCCCAGAGCTTCACAGAAGGTGGGTTGTTTCCACGATGAAAAGTGCAGGAATGCTAATCGGGAAAAGGCTGTACCATTAACTATTGAAGGCGGCCGGGAAGGCCATGTTCATGACCAGGGTGCCCTTCCCTGGACCAGCCTCCCCTGGCTGCCCCCGGCAAGATGTGGGAGGGGGCCAGACGACCTGGTCCGAGGGCTGGCTTTGCCTCCAGAGCCTTCGGGTCTGTTTCCTCCCTGGTGAAGTGGGACTAATACAGGCAAGGTGTCTGATAAAAACAAAAGTGTCCCACAGTCTGTGGACCTTCTGATTGTCCCCGATGCTGGCAGATCAGGAGTTAAAGCTTTGGGAACCTCACGGTGCCTGGCACGGGGCTCTGCCTCACGGATGCTGATGCCACACGGTACCAGGTCAGTTCTCGGGGCAGCTGTCTTAGGGCCCCAGAACTGCTGCATCAAAGCACCACAGACTGGACAGCTTCAAAAACAGACATTTATTCTCTCTCGCTTCTGCAGACAGCAAGTCCAAGATCAAGGTGTCGGCTGGTTTGGCTCCTTCCGAGGCCTCTCTCCTTGGCCTGAAGACGGCCACCTTCTCCCCGTGTCCGCACATGGTCTTCCCTCTGTGTGTCTGTGTCCCAAGCGTCTCTTTCAAGGGTACCAGTCAGATTGGATTAGGCCTCACCCGTATGACCTCATTTATCTTAATTACCTCTTCAAGGGCCCTGTCGCCAAATACAGCCACATTCTGAGGTCCCAGGGTTAGGACTTCAGCGTGTGAATTTGGGGGGGACAGTTCAGTCCACGACAGCAGCTGGCCCGCTCTGCCCACCCCTACGGACACGTGGGCACACGCTGCTGGAAAAAGGGCCTCAGGTCTCAGCTGAAGGAGTGAGGAGCGAGGAGGGGCAGATGTGGTGAAACCCTCCGCATTGCAGCCCCTTCTGCTCCTGGATGCTGCCTTTGAAGCATGAGATGGGAAGTTGAAGGGGAGACACCTAAGACAAACTGCTCCTCTCCACACCCTCCAGACACTGGCTGGGAGACTTTCACAGTTAAGAGGAGTGTGGAAAATACAAAGCCTTGAGAGGAGCTGAACTGAGTAGAGGACTGAAGATTAGCCTTTTTAGTGCAGGAAATGCGGAGGTGGAAGTGTGCGGTCTGCGGGGTGTCTTAAGTCAAGTCTGGGGGCCCTGGGGCGGGGGAGTGGGGCTGCTGGGGGCCATTGGAAACTGACAACCAAGTTACTTAGAGATTCGCTGGTTTCCACTTATTAGGATCAACCTATAGGTAAAGCAGAAAGTAGAGACTGTAAACCTTGACGATGTACAAATAGTGGTTCCCACGCAAGACAGGAGCTGATGTGGAAGGAAGGTGGAGAGGTTAGGGAAGGAGAAGGGAATCAGTAGCTTGATCGTACAGAGAGAGAGAGGTCCGGGTCAAGTTGCTCAAGCAAGAAATAGAGGATTCTTGTGTGTTTATTTTTTTGAATTAAAAAAATACACAGAGTTCAACATTTGAAATTACAGAAAGATTTATACTAAAAAGTCTACGTTTGTATAAAAAATAAAATAAAAAAATATATATAATAATAAAAACTGAAAGCAATGGTAGAGGGATATTTATTCAAAGAAAATATGTTTGTTGTAAAAGAATAAGTGATCCAAAGAACATTAAAAAAAATCAACTATACTTCAATGAAAACTAAACTAAAAAAAAAAGTCTCCGTTTGACCCTTGTCTATCAGCCGTCTCTCTTTCTGTAGCCAGTGTTATCATTTCCCAAGAAGTCATTCCAAACATACAAGCGCGCACATATATTTTCTTTGTTTTTTCTTCCACAAACAGTAGCAAAACTCTATGTGCTGTTCTACACCTTTTCTTTTCACTTAAAAACAGATCTTGATGATTATTTCACATCAGTTAGTAATACAGACGCCTGCGTTGTTTATTATTACAGACAACGTGCAGGAATTGGCCGTGTACACAGGCTATTGGCACGGGTGGGAGCATCTTTAGATTTGTTCCTAGCAGTGGGGTTGCTGCGTCGAAGGGAACGTGTTTGTAATTTTGAAAGATATTCCCAAATCCCCCTACCTGGGGGTTAGAAAAGGAACTTTTCTATCATTTAAATGTGTATCAATTTAAATTTCATATAATTTCAAGTCATAAAGATAACAAGTAAAAACAATGATATATATGTATGAAACTAATAACATCTGGGAGGAGACAAAGAAGTAAAAGGAGGTGCCAGGGAAGATACGTGAAGTACACGGATTATATTTAGTGATGGGGATTCGCTACTTAATGTTTAGCATTTATAAATGTGAAGAAGCAGTTCAGGGTGGTTACCTCTGGGACGAGGGTGGAAAACCTTTTGTTTTTATTTTCTATTCTATATGCTTCAAAAATGAGTAAGCCACGTACTAGTGTTACTGTGAAAAATCAGAAAATAAAGTGAGGTGGCGAGGTGAAAGCTGTATTAATGTCTAGTAGGAGTATCAGCCCAGGGTCAGTCTTATGGATGGGTCTTATGGAAAACCTCGTTGGGGAGCACGCTTCTGCACGCCCGCAGGTGCCTGAGACTTGACTACGAACCTTAGAGACATTCATGTACTCTTGGTGCTAATTCTAGATCCACCCCTGCCCCCCACTCCCAACCAGAGGGCTTCTCAGAGGCAAAAACAAACAAGAGGGACTCCTTAAAAGCTTCTGGACGCCTGTTCTAAGGATAAAATCAGAACATGGTGCCCGAACAAGAAAAGAACTGCTCAGAACACAGGGCGTGGGGTGCAGTCAGCGTGACAGTTTTGCCGGAAGCTGATGAGGGTGGTGAGAGTAAGGGTTTCATCCTCCAATCTTGTACAGCCCCTGCTGGGCACTTGATTTCAAGTTGTTTCCACCTTTCCACATTCTGGAAGTCAGGATGTGCCTTGCAGCGCGAGGTGGCCTGTCCTGACTCCACCGGCGCCTCCTGGCCTTCCTGGTGGTACATAGACCGAGGGCCCGCCTCCCCGCAGGGGTCCTAGGAGGGCTGGGGCACTGCATCGCGGGGAGGGCCGGAGGCGGGCCTCTCCAGCCCTTGGTGCGGGACACGCGGGGGACGTTTCTCCGCGCCGCTCGGTGGCTGTAGGCTGCGGGGCGCCCTCCCCCGCCCTGATGGCGCCAGCCCGGGCCCCTGTCTTGCAGGTGTCGCCGCCGGCCGCCATGGGCAAGCAGAACAGCAAGCTGCGGCCCGAGGTGCTGCAGGACCTGCGGGAGAACACGGAGTTCACGGACCACGAGCTGCAGGAGTGGTACAAGGGCTTCCTCAAGGACTGCCCCACCGGCCACCTGACCGTGGACGAGTTCAAGAAGATCTACGCCAACTTCTTCCCCTACGGCGACGCTTCCAAGTTCGCAGAGCACGTCTTCCGCACCTTCGACACCAACGGCGACGGCACCATCGACTTCCGGGAGTTCATCATCGCGCTGAGCGTGACCTCGCGGGGCAAGCTGGAGCAGAAGCTCAAGTGGGCCTTCAGCATGTACGACCTGGACGGCAACGGCTACATCAGCCGCAGCGAGATGCTGGAGATCGTGCAGGTGCGCCCCGGAGAGGGAGGGGCTGGCGGAGCGCGCCCGCGGGGTGGGGGGGTGGGGTGGGGGCGGGGTCCCCCGAGGCCCCACCCACTCCGGACAGCGCTCCTGTCCTCCCCGCGCCTTCAGCCCTTCGCAGCTAGATGGCTGCCAGCCCCTCCCTCGTGCACTTTTGAAAGTGACGAGTTGTTTCCGGACTGGCGGGTCCTTGCAGATAGTGATGAGAAGAGCCATAGTTTACTGATCACTGGCCACCCATCAGGCCTGGCCTAAGCCCTTTGATGAGTTGTGGCCTTCCCGACCCTGGCGGGGCGGGGGTGGGGTGGGCGGAGCCGGGGATGGAGGTGTCATTCTCTGCATTTCACAAAATGTGAGGCTGGGTGGGGGACTGTGATTTCCAGAGAGTTAACAGAGCTGAGCTATAGTAATTCAGAGAGAATTCCAGTAATTGAGAGGACCCTTGACACTTACAGAAGCCACCTGCCAAGACCTGTTCGAGTCCCCGTGTCTGAGAATAAAAGAACAAACAGTTTGGCATGTCCCCAGGAAGGTGCAGTTGTAAAGCAAAACTGAAACATTTTTCAGTTCAGCGGCCACAGAATAAGCTCTGGTACAGAAAGCACTTCAGAGACCTCTTTGCCTCGACTCCAGCCAGCAGCTCTGGCAGGGGAAGCTGTTTTCCAGAAAGAAACCGTGTTTTGTTCACTTCCCCAGCTTCCTAGGTGTGTGGTAGAGAGGCACAGAGCTGCCGCTGCCTGGGTGCCTCCCTGCACTCCCACTCCTGGAGCCTGGGAAGTTCATTTCTAGAATTCCTCAGAGGAGATGTCCTCTACATGGAAGGAACTTCCGGGCTAAGCCACAAACAGAGGGTATCAAACTCATGAACTCCTAGACCAGCAGCAAGTGGCCTGAGGAGTGACCAACCTATTTCCCAAACAGGTGGTTTTCGCACAGTGAGAATAAATCAGCACAGGTTCAGGGCACTCTGCTCCAGCTGTCGCTCCTGGCTCTTGGTGACAAGCGGTGGTAGAAGGAAGAGATCTCCTTCTCAGGAATCACCTGTCCCGGCCCACAAGCTGGCCCGTTTGCTTCCCTGGCCCTGTCCAAGCAGACTGGCCCGGCCGAGACTTAGAGACACAGCAGGACAGCGAGGGGCCCCATGCCTGTCCGAACGGGGTCTGGCTGCTAGGCCCCCAGACCAAGTGCCCCAACCCTGAGACCCTTCGCGTGGCTCCCGCAGGCGGCTTGGCCTGCTGAGCGGCGCGCCCGGCCGCCACTCCATCGTCAGAACGGACTGGGCTCTACGTGCTTCAGAGCCCACCAGAGGCCGGGGAGGGTCTTTGCTCTGCCTCCTCTGCACTTGAACAAGTGCCTGCCCCTCTTAGGAGGGGGTTCTGTCTCAAGAGGCCCTGAAAGACACACTGGCCATGCTGTGAGGCCTGGCCACCTCCACCCTCCTCGGAGAGAGTGTAACAGATACCAGCAGCCTCACTTGGGATCATTCCTTTTTGGTTTTGTTTTGTAAACCTACATTTTTTTTTTTTTTTTTTTTCCGGTACACGGGCCTCTCACTCTTGTGGCCTCTCCCGCTGCGGAGCACAGGCTCCGGACGCGCAGGCTCAGTGGCCATGGCTCACGGGCCCAGCCGCTCCGCGGCACGTGGGATCTTCCCAGACCGGGGCACGAACCCGCGTCCCCTGCGTCGGCAGGCGGACTCTCAACCGCTGTGCCACCAGGGAAGCCCATAAACCTGCTTTTTAACATGCTACAACTCTCAGACTTCTGCTGTCCTTGGTGTGTTGTTTCAGGAATGAGACTCTCAGTCAAGCCATCTCCGCACAGAAACCCACAGTGGCACAGCCCCTCCCCCTCGCGAGTTACTCTGATGAGCTGCTGGTCACTGGGCTCATCATGCCCCCTGGACACACACACACACACACACACACACACACACACACCCCACAACACTGGGCCGGGCCACTTGGACAGAGACACACAGAAACGGCTGGCAATGGTGCTGAGCCCTTGGATGGCAGTGTCCTGGGGTTCTCGGTCCTGCTGGAGAGACCCATCTGCCCTGGCGCTGGCCTTTCTGGGCCTAGTTATGTGGCTTTCCCTGTGGGCTGTCTTTTTTGCTTCTAACTCAGGTACAGCAATCCCATAGTCAAATGTTTGTGGCTACGTGTGCTGAGCGATGGGCTGTGCACGTATGCGCCTGTGTCACCACGACCCTCTGTGAGTTAGAGAGCATTCCCAGCGCCCCAGAGGGCCTGGGAACTGTCCCGCCTCCCGCCCCCGCAGACACCCCAGGCTCATAGCTGTCGAAGTGGGTTGTTTGGCCTGTTCTTGAACGTCACGTAAGTGAGTCGGCCTTCCTTCTGCTCACATGCTGTCTGTGACATGCCTCCACAGTATTGGGAGTAGCAGGGAACTTTCCAGCGGGGGAAGGGTCCTGAGGCTGTGAGCATCCTGACCTCTTGTCCTGCTGTCCACCCAGGGACACCCTGGAACCTCTGAGCACATGTGTCTGTGTCCCCCTTTGCAGGCTATATACAAAATGGTGTCCTCCGTGATGAAGATGCCCGAGGATGAGTCCACGCCGGAGAAACGGACGGACAAGATCTTCAGGCAGATGGACACCAACAATGACGGTAGGATCCCTGTGTGTCTGTGCCCCACTGCTGGGAGCAGAGATGTGTTTGGGACCCTTTCCTCCTTCTCTGTTGCTTCTCAGGCCTCACCTGGCCCACCCCTGGCCCTGCCCGGCCAGTGCAGCTGCGCTGAGGGGAGAGCCAGAGTTCGGAGTCGGGGCACCGGGTCAGCATCCTGCCCCATGAGCCATAGTCTGCTTGCTTCTAGAACGGGGAGACTGTAGGCCTGTGGGCGTGTCCCGGGGAGAAGAGGCAGCTGTGCCCTTGGCACCTGGGCCCTGGAGGGGTTGAGATCAAGCCTTCCAGGTGGTGGGGGTCCCTTTGCCCCCCGTCATCCCTCCCCCAAACCTCAGTGGCCCCAGGGACTCTGTCGGGACGTGCTGGCCTGCAGCAGCTCTGCCAGGATCTCTGGGCCTACACCGCAGCAGAAGTGGCGTGTCCAGGAGGGGCGGTGGCGACCATACAGTGAGGACGTGCCCCGTGTTTTCTTTTCTGCATTGGCCGTGAGCTTCTGCAGGGTCCCTGCCGGGGAAGGTAGCTATGAAACTGGATGGATCCGCACCTCTTGCCAGTGTTAAGTGCAGTCCCAGAGTCAGGTCTGATTTGCTTTTGAAGGATAAAGAAATGCAGCATTTAGAAAAGAAAAAGAGAAAGTACCCCCGGGCTGTGCTGGAGATTAAAAATAAGCTAATGTACAGAAAAGTGCTCCTGAACCCTAAAGTGCGGTTTGCAGATGACGCCAAGGACTGAGCCAGCAGGGGGAGGGGGGCAACATGGCTGAAGGCACATCTCTGCAAGGAAACGGTTTCCAAAACACGATCCATCAGACGTAAAACAAGACAGCCTCGTGCCTGGCGTTGCCTTTGGGCCAATTTAAAACATGTCTTCTGCCTTCCAGAGTAGCAGCACAGGCTTTGGGTTCGACAGACCTGCTCCAACCAATCTTGGCTTTTCTGAGCCTCGGTTTGCTCCTCTGTGAAATGGGGATAATAATTCAGTCGCTTGTGGTTTTGAGGATTCAGTGAGATAGAGCCAGTAGAGCTCTTAGCACAGCGCCTGGCTCTCCCTCCACCCACCTCTGCCCCGACCCCTCAGGGCCCACTCTGGGCACCTTCCCAGGGTGTTTGTGAACTTGGGCCTGTGCCCACCGGGACAGAGCTTCTCCTGTGAACACCGGGATCCGTGCATTCCTGGAGCTCGGAGAGGGGTGGAAGAGGCGATGTTGGAAGAGAGAAGAGTGAAGCTGGGGTGGTCCAGGGCTAGGCCCTCGTCCTCCGGGGACTGCCCCACACCTTCCCTGCCCCCCTAGGAAAGCACAGGTGTCACTGAAGCCCTCTCCTGTGACCTGAGCCTGGCCATGCACCAGGAACACCCTGATGGCTGCAGGACAGACTGTGCTCAGGGACCCCCAGCGCCTTGCCAGCCTCGCTTTCTGCCCGGAGAAGAGGCTGGTGCTTTCAGAAGCTCCTCGCCCTGGACGGTCGGAGCCAAGTCCCCACCGACCATATGAATAGTAACAAAGCCCAGTAACCCCTGTCCATTGTCAGAGGGGCCCAGAGATCTTGTCTTCTGCCGAGGGGGTGGCTGCCCCCTCCCTTCCCAATCCGTCCCTTAGCCTGGGGTTGTTTAGTCTCCCTCGGGGCCAGCCTGTCTGCCCCCGCTGCTGGGGACCCACAGGAGGACGTGTCCCTCTCGGCAGTGGGCAAGCAGGAGGTCCCTGCCTGGCTTCCCAGCGGCAGCTAACTAACAGTGCATCCTGCAGGCCAGGTGTGGGCTGACCCCTCAAACACCTTAATCCTCCCAATTAACCCTCCCGGTGGCCCTTTGAGATGGGCGTTCCCACGATCCCACCACACAGATGAAGACCCTGGGACGTGGAGAGGTTGGCATTCGCTCTACTGCTGTCCTCTGGGGTAAATGGCTCTATTTCATCGTACAGCTGCAGAGCCTCAGACGCAGAGGCAAGCAGTAGGTCCCCACCCAGGCCTGGCCCTCCCGACCCTGGGTTAGTTCTGGTTTAGAGGTAGGTGTCATGTTCTTTCTGGACAAGGCGCATCTTTCTTAAATAAGGCGTGGGGCTATTTCTAAAAGGGTTTGAATTGCCCCACCGGGCACGGTCTGCTGCCATACTGGGTACGTCCTTTGAGGTGCCCAGTGCTTTGCAATGAGCACTGAAAGCAAAAAAGGTTTTTCCAGAAATGCTCTGGAAGTGTGTGGAGCCTGGACGCGTCTAGCTTCAGGAGGGCTCAAGACTTGGACCAGAGGAGACGTCCCTGACACCGGAGCTGTCCCCATGCTCTCCTAAGGGTGATGAACTGTGAGTACTGGCTAACTCCCGTTTCTCCCGTCCTCCACCCGCAGGCAAATTGTCCCTGGAAGAATTCATTAAAGGTGCCAAGAGCGACCCATCCATCGTCCGGTTGTTACAGTGCGACCCCAGCAGCGCCAGTCAGTTCTAAGGGGCGGCGTCTGGACAGTGCAGAGAAACACAGGCTTGTCTTGCCGTTTAAGCTTCGCTTGCAAAAGTGGATGCCTCTTCAATCATTCCTGCTCTCCGGGGGGCGGCCAGGCAACACGCATCTGCCGGCTTGGTGGCCACGCCTCCCTCCTCACCTGGCCTCCTCCCGCCCCCTCCCCAGTCCCTCCAGGGCGAACTCCCTGGCATGTGGTTATTCCCAGGGCTCACGGTGTTCTGGCTTCTGGGGCACCTCCCTGCCCTTAGGGAGCCCAGAGGACACCCCAAGGATCCCCGTGGGACTTTCTAAGATCGCGCCAAGGCCAGCTGATTGATTTTGTGATCGCAGGGAAAATGGGGACAAGAACAGAGGGAGAGTAGACCGGCAAGCCCTCCCCGTGCATGGCTTCACCCAGCTCGGTTCGTTTTCTCTGACCAAAGCCGCTTGCACGTATATATACTGTGGTCTCCCTTTAATATATAAGTTATACGTATGGTGAAGTGAAATGTAATGTGTAGGTCCTGTATTTAATGCCTCGATTGCCTTTGAAGCGTGGTTCCCTCGTGGCCTGTGATCCCTCCGAGCCTGGTTATTTTGTGGTATTTATGCCCTCAACCTGCCCTTTTCAAAAGGACGTGCATGCGTGCCCAGGGCCGTGGAGACCCTCCCGTCCGCGTAGTGAACGCAGCCTCTCTGTAAGGTTTGTCCTCCCTGTTGATTGGTCTGGCATTTCCTGTATTAAAATGATCAAATAAACGGCACTGTCTGAGTTTTGTGTGGGATCGGGAGGCCCCGTTGTGCCGCCCCGGCCTCCGCGCTCTCCGTGCTCTCCGTGCTCGGCCTCCACGCTCTCCGCGCTCTCCAGAACAGGTGCGCTCGGCAGGTCCTGCTGCTCTTTGTAAACCTGGCCCCTTCTGTATCCACGTAGCCGTTACTGTGTCTATAAATCTTGTGCAGACTGTTCTTCAATATCTGCCTCATGCCAAGAAATATTTGTGGAAATGAAAGATGACAGTTCTTGGCAGGTTTGACTGTCAGGCTTCTGCCTGTATCCAACCCCCTCCCCCGGCTCCCCCGCCAACCCCATGGTTTAATCAGCAAGGTAGCGGCACCGCACGTCCCCAGCGAGGACAGAGCGGGGATCAGGGGTACCAGCACGGGGCCATGAGGGCAGGCCTGGTTTCTCAGCCTGTGGCCATCAGGCTGCTTCTGGTCTCAGAAGCAGAAAACCCAGCAGAGGGGGCTTCAACCATAAGGATGTTTCCACCACGTGCCGAGACTAATGCGGCAGCTGGGCGCGTCGCTAAGGATGCCCAGGTTCCTTCCGCCTCCCCCACCGCCCTGCCCCCGGCCTCACGGGCAGCTTCTGTCCTCGCACTTGAATCCTTGGGGTCCCCGCAGGGCTGTCACCGTGCAGGGCAGGGCAGCTGACACGGGAGCCTTCCACAGGCAGGACGAGAAGCAGCCTGTCCTCTGTTCTTCCTTAAAGGGGAGGAGAACTTTCCAAAATTCTCCTGTGCTCCCTGCCCACCGCTTCTCAGTGCCTTGGCCGGGAGTGTGAGGTGACCATGACTGGCCGGCCAGGATGCACCCAGCTGATGAGGCCCCTCCCCACAGAGGGCGTGGCGCCGGGAAGCGTGAGCAGGGCCCCTCCCCACAGGGGGCGTGGCGCCGGGAAGCGTGAGCAGGATTGGGGTTCCGGTTCCAGCGCCTGGCACACCCACCCATGGGCCACGCGACCTCGCTGAGTCTCACCTGTGGAAGCAGTGCAGCCGGGAGACAGGTGATCAAGGCAAGTGGGCCGAGCGTGTAGCTCGGAGCCGGACCGCAGCAGGCTGTCAGGGACCCTGGCTGTTTTGCTGATTTTAGTAATCTTAATACCTTTTACCACTCCAGGCCTCTGAATAGAAACGGTGAGCCCTTCTGCAAGTGACTTTCCAGCCAGGGGCACTGCCGAGGCTGGGCCTTCGTGGGTGGTGGGAGGGGGAGGGGGTGGTGGGAGGGGGAGGCCAGGTGACCCGGGGGTGGACCCAGCTTGCTACAGAGAAGCAGGATGGTGCCTTGCCAACTCCGCCTGGCCTGGAGGAATCTCCCCTCCCTGAGAGGGGCTTGTATTTTACAAAATGTAAGGAGAACTGGCCAAGGCTAAATCAATAGTGCTTGTTGCCTGTTGAGGAGAGGCGGGGAGTGCTGCAGTACTACTAACAGGGGCATTGCCCAGGAATCAGGCACAGATGGGAATGACCGCTGTAGCAGGGTTCGCCCCAGAAACAGAGCCAAGGGGGTGTCTCCCTCTGTATGCACACATGTATACTGGGGTGGGGCGGGGGGAGAAAGATTCATTGCAAGGAATTGGATCATAAGATTATGGAGGCGGAATGAACACAAGATCTACCAGCTGGAGACCCAGGAGAGCCGACGGCATTAGTTCCAGTCTGGATCTGAAGGCAGGAGACCGACATCCCAGCCCAAGCCCGGCAGGCAGAGGACGAAATCTCCCTGCTCAGTTCAGCCTTTTGTCTAGTCAGCCCTCTGGACGAGGCTGCCCACATTGCCGGGGGCGGGAGGGGGGCATTCTGCGTTACTCAGTCTGCTAAGCCGAATGTTCATCTCCCCCAGAAACGCCCTCACAGACACACCCAGAATAATGTTTAACCAACTGTCAGGACACCCACGACCCAGGCGCGTTGACCTAAAATAACCATCCCAAGTGCTTCCACCCGAATGTGGAAGTTGTGGATCTGGGGGTCAGGGTGGTGCCTTAGGGAGTCTTAGGCGATGAGGAAACCGGCCCAGGGAAGGGCAGGGATGACCCACAGGCCCGTCACTCACTCCGGGGATTCGGCTAGCAACTGGCCATGTCCCTCAGGTCCCAGCAACTCAGTGGCAGAATCAGAACTAGTCAGATGATCCTACCCCCCAGACAGTGCCCCTTTCAGCGTGTGTGTGTGTGTGTGTGTGTGTGTGTGTGTGTGTGTGTGTGTGTGTGTGTGTGTAGAGGGGCAGGTGGTGTGGTCTCTGCAGACAGGGCTTGGTGGGACTCAGGTGTCTAGTTTGGGGTGTGTGTCTGCCCTACAAGGCAGTGTCATAGACGCACACCCAGGCACCACCCGTGCAGAGACTCGGCACCAGACTCCCGGCGCGTCTGGCCTGGGCCTGTATCAGCAGGTGAGTGGCTTCTGGGGACGTGTGCGAGGCTGTGTTGGGTGGCAGCCCTGCAGCTCCTTCCAGGTGGGTGGGAGCAGGACCCGAGCCCCTGGCCCTGGCTCTAAGCTGGCCCAGTCGGCTTTCACAGCAGGGCACCCACCCTATTCCTGTCCCCAGCTTGGGCTGAAACGGCCTCCATGAACTTCATGCACGCCCACACACCTGCCTTTCCCAAGACGCCATGCAAACGTCCCTTCCTCCAGAAAGCCGTCCCCACCCTCCCCAGATACTCTCCACGGCCCCCGTGCTCCCCTCGCCCACAGCGTTGCTTCCCTTGCACTGACCTCATCATTCACTTCCTTCTGGTCGCCTTCCCCCTTCCCCTACCCAGAGCCGGTACAGGCCAGGCTTAGAATTAGGGAGTTCCCTGGTGGCCTAGTGGTTAGGATTCCAGGCTTTCACCGCCACGGCCCGGGTTCGATCCCTGGTCGGGGAACTGAGAATCCCGCAAGCCACGTGGCACGGCCAAAAACAAGAGGGGGAAAAAAATTAGAGGCTCAGAATGAGTGAGTGAACAAACGAAGCGTGGGGTCCACCCCACAGCCTGGAACTGCACCCAGTGGGCCTCAGACACAGAGGCAGGGGTACAAGTCGCAGCCTGGCCACTGACAAGCCACGTGACCCTGGGCACATAAGGCAGGGGCCCAGAGAACCAAGGGTGCTGACCTTGATCTCGCAATCTAAAATGCAATTTTAGATTTCAATCTAAAATTGAAAATATTGAATTCTTAATATAATATATGCTTAGCTTTTGGCATGATACTGTTGTGATAGGGTATTTTTAAGGCCTCATTTTTCTGATAGCTTTTATGTTGCTTTTAAACTTTCTCTAAGAGTTACATATATTCTTTACAGAAAATACAGAGTAACAAGAGAACAATTACCTATAAATTTAATACCCAGACATAAGCACTGTTCATTTTGGTGTATATATTCTCAGTGTTTTTATTTTTTTCTATAAATATATTTGTACACTTAGGGATTACAAAAATAGAATTGTAGTATACTTGCTATTTCATATTCCTGCTTTTTTCACTTAATGAGGTATCATGTAGTGTTCCATCATATTGATGTCCCATAGTTTAATCAATTCTTTGCAATTAGATTTAGACAGTTTGCTTTTCCCTGTCACAAACAATGTGAATACGTTTTATATACATCTCTGTGTCCATCGGGATTACTTCTGTAGAATAAGGTACTACAAGTGGAATGACTAAGTGTGACATAAAGAGGGACAGGCTGCAGAGCCTTGGGGGAGGGCAAGGATGCCCGTGGGCCACGATCTGCCCCCCTGCCCCTCCAGCTCAGAGCGAGGGCTGCAGATGGTTCCTGGCTCCTCCAGAAGGGGGAGCCAGAGCCGGGGCTGGCACCAGGCGCCCAGGGTGGGGCGGCCCCGCTGTGGGAAGAGTATGGCCCCGGGCCAGGCGAAGATGGGGAGGGGTAACACCAGCAGCCTTGGGCGCCCGGGGACCGATGTGTGGGGATAAGCAGGACCTGGACTTAGGCCTCAAGGGCTGGTCAGCGGGTGGACTGTGAGGGCAGTGCCCCCTGCTTCCCACGCCACCCACGCTTCAGCGGGGGATGGGGGGCGGGTGAGCCTGGCCGCAGGGCCCGGGCGGGGCACGGGCACGAGCGGTGTGTCCAGGGGGCGCCTGAGGGGTGGCCGGCCAGGTCACCAAGTGTGGTGTGGGTACTTCAGGAGCCCAGGCTGGGGGCATCACCCACTCCGGACAGGCAGGGGGCAGAGAATGCAGGCCGTGGGGACCCCCAGCTGTTCCCTGCGTGTGAGGGCTGGGCTGGGGGAGTCTTCGTCTGTGGGGCTCCGCAAGATTTTCGGGGGGAGCAGCCTGGTCCAGGGCGAGCTGTCTGGAGCCTCAAAGCCTAGCTGCCCAGGTGTGGCTGCCCTTGGATCTCCCCCTGAGCCAGGCCACGCTCCAGTCCCCACAGTCCTCCTGTCAGGCCTCTGCCATCGTTTGCTGAGGGACTGAAGGACCTGCCCACTTGGTCGCAGCTCCAGATGGGCCGAGGAGTCTCAAGCACGAGGTGCTGCTGCCCCCTGGTGGCCGTATCCGGGAGGGCCGTCCGGGCCTGGGAGCGCGGATCCCCCAGCCTGGTTTCGGAGCCTCTCCGGCCAGCTTCATACAGGAGCTTTCTGCCTCTGTCCCATTTGACAGCCTAAAGCCCGGGGGAGCACCTGATTTCCCGTGGGCCACACAGCACACAGAAGCCGAGGCCGGGCTCCTGGTACCCGGGACTCGGAAGCCTGGTTGATAGGGTTGCCACGTAAAGTACAGCCTGACCAGCTGGCAGGTAGATAACCTGACAAACAAGGATGGAGTCTGCACAGAGATGCAAGGTGACCATCACAGGGGTCACCGTGGGCCGTGGGGAGCACAGGGCTACAGAAGACAGGCCGAGCGAGGCCTGCGTGGGCCAGCGGGCCGCCTGCGAGGCAGCACGAAGGCTGGTCAGCCAGGAGGCTCGAGAGGGCTGTGGAAGGCGTGGACAGTGGCGCCCTGGCTGCGGACAGGTCCAGGTGCAGGCCAGGCTCTGACCCCGTCCCCGGGGGGACTGCGCCCTGTCAGGGCAGACGGCCCCGCCCAGGCGGGGACGGGGCTGCGGGGCAGAGGTGTGTGTGTGTGGGGGGGGGGGGGGGCGGGTGAGTACTCGGCCCCGAAGACTCGGCCGCTTCTTCCGGCAGCCTCAGGAGCTGGGTGGGTGCGAGCCAGCCCTGCAGGGCGGCCCTGGCCAACGCCGCCCTGTCCCCGGCCCAGCCCGCGGGCCCTGGTTCAGCCGCTCGTGCGCGTGGGAGTTACACGACTGAGGACTTTTTCTCTGGGCCTCTCCTTCCTCACCCAGGAGGCATATTCATTTGATTCCTTTAAGATCAGCAATAGACACGCGTAAAGGTGCGTATGAAGTCAGTCTCCACTCCCCTCCTCAGGCCTCCATCCTCCTGCTGCGCTTCTCGTCAGTCCTTTCGGAAGCTGCCACGCGTGTGCAGGGACAGGCGTGCACACCAAGCCTGGCGCCTTTTACACACGGGATAGCTCACTGCACGGTGCTCCTCTGCCCCTTTCTCCAGCTTGGAGATCGTCCCCCACCAGCTCCTGCAGGGCTCTGCGTCTTGAAGCAGCCGTGTGTCCCAGTGATCTCATCAGCCAGCACCCTCTTCACGAGCATACGGTTGTTTCTAATACATGCTGTACAGACACTGTCACAATGAAAAGCCTTAAGCCGACTTATCAGAAAATTCTTACAAGTAGACTTGTCGGGGCAAAGATAACGTGGATTATTTCTGATACCGCCACATTCCCTCCAGAGATTCTTCTTATTCTCAGTTTCCCATCTGCCTTGGGCGAGCCAGCCTGCTTACCCAGCAAGCCAGTGCACTCTTCTACCTTCGTCAAACTGACAGGTGATAGATTCTCATAGTTTTAATATGCACTTGCGTTTTAAAGTTTGTTCAAGTTCAAAGTTTTTTCTTTTCTGTGAACCTAAGTGGCTTGCCCACTTTCTATTGAATTCTTTTTTTACAGATCTATTGGAGCTCTTTGAACAGGAAAGAAATTGGCCCCTTCCACGTGGCCTCTCCCGTCGTGGAGCACAGGCTCCGGACGCGCAGGGTCAGTGGCCATGGCTCACGGGCCCAGCCGCTCCGCAGCATGTGGGATCTTCCTGGACCGGGGCACGAGCCCGTGTCCCCTGCATCGGCAGGCGGACTCTCAACCACTGTGCCACCAGGGAAGCCCCTGCCCCTTGCATTTTTGACTTCAAATGTTTTCTTCTAATACATTTGTGGCCTGTCACAATGAAAACTTTCATCTGGGATTTACTGTGGTGTAAGGAGCATCAGTGACATCTTACTTTGCCCAGGTGGTTACCCACTGCCCCACCCTCCGTCCCCAGTCCTGGGGCGGACCCGGCAATCTGCATTTTCAGACGCTCCCCAAGTGATTCAAATGCAGGGGCTTGGAAACCACTTCCTTTACCTTGAACCAGTAGCCCCTCCCATGCGGGCCTGCGTGGAGACTCCAACACCCTCAGGAGGAAGAGTCACCCACAGCCTTGGTGGAGGCCAGAGCTATATTCACTTCAAATCAAGGTCTAGGAATGTCATTTCTATGAATGACCGGACAGTACCATCTGTAATGGACATACTAAGTGCACACTGCAAGCTAGAACTTGAGGGTCCTGGAGGACAGTGTTGACCGACACACACCCAGCCGTCTGAGATCTCCATCCTTTTGCCAAACTCGCCCACACCCAGGTGTAGGGGCCACGGGAGGTCATTTGGCCCAGCCCAGGCCGTGTCACCATACAGGCTCCCAGGGCTCACAAGTTGCTTCACCAAGCTGCCATGAGCCAGGTTCAGAGGCTGTTGTATGGGCGCCATGGGACTACCTGGGGCTACTTCTGTCCCCACCAGCACTGGCCAGTTGGCTGGACTGCACTTTTACCTAACAGGCTGCGAGCAGAGCAGTTCCCAAGCCCTCAGTCCTGCATACTTTTTGAGTGGAAAACCTCTCCTCTTTTCAATCCAAGCTCAGTGCTGTCACTAGGGCATCTTGTTACTCCTCACTTCTGAAGGTAGAAAATCTAATTTCTCAAAGTCTTAGGCATGGCATCTAGCTTGCATTTCTTGGCACTTAATCCATACAGAACACCAATTCCTTTATTTTGAACATTAGCAGCGGGCAGACTGAGGACCCAGAAAAGGATGTGCTCACAGGAAGTCGGACGGACAGTCCACTTGTGTTCTTTCCTCTATTCTGCCCAGACTCCAGTCAGACCTATTTTCTCTGTGGCTCCTAAGAAGTCTTATTCAGGGGTCTGGCTAACCAGCCGAGATGTGATGTCAGCGATCACAGCAATGTGCTGTGTCCAGGTGGAACTCAGGTCTCGGGGGAAGGTGGCTTTTTAGAAACGCAAGTCACTCCCCTCAACTCCTTGGTAAAGGTACCAACAGCATCAGCAGAAGCGCTTAATGCAGTCCCTGAGATGCAAGAAGCTGCAGCATTCCCACCTGTACCACGTGCTGTCTCCCCGTGTCCCTCTAACGAAGCTGGTGAGACACTCAGTGCCGTCTGCAGTGTCTGGTACAGACCAGTGGCAGTTACTAAGGTGACACCTGGCTTTTACGTGGCCTTCCTTTCCTCCCTCCTCCCTCTGCTACAGCAGGAATTCACAATTCCCATTTTGGAAATTTAGTATGGGAGCCTGCCAACCTCCTCTGAGGACTGGGGGTACAAGTTGAGTAAGAGAATATAAAAGGCCAAGGTCGGAAGGTAAAGCTCTACAACACGTGCAACAACTACCAAAAGCTGTGCTACATTCCCAACTAGTTGTAACTATGCAACTAGTGAAGTCAAGACGGGGAGGGCCTGTGTCTAGCCTCTGGAGGCAGGGTGCAGGGGGCCTGGGCACTGGCCCTGCTCGCCGCAGGCCGGCTAGTTAACAAGGGGCCCTGGGCACTCCAGGCTCACAGTCGCATCCAGGGTGGACTGAGCCGTTAACAGCAGAGACTGCTCACTGTCTCGCCCCTCCTTTTCCTTCCACCGCACATGGGGCTAGACCCACTCACTATTCTGGGAATCCAAAGCAAACTTCCGACAGGACTTGTGGACTTGAAATAAAAATGTCAGACAGGAAAAAGGCATTCCGTGGATCTTCAAAATATTGAAAACCTGTCAACTCCTTAGTCCTCTGGGGCAAGTTTCTCAGCCTATGGGAGAAGCATCAATTTCCCACCTGTAAACCACACGCAAGGTGAGCCATCTGGAATGGACACGCCGTAGACATTTCCCAGTGCCTATACTTTACTTCAAACAGGTCACAGCACTGAGCTTCTGGCCCTTTCTGCCAATGCACAAGCTACAAACGCTTGCTCAGCAGCTGAGGGGCACGCTTTAGTAGCATGTTTGAAAAGTGAATAAAAATCCATATAAAACAAATATTCAAATAGTTTCCATAGGAACACAGATAAGTGTGACCCCATCGCCTAGTCTTCCACGTTGCTGCATCTGTGCCAACCCTATTCACATAGACATCTCAAAACTAGCAGTAATTAAGTTAAGTGGTCCCCCCAAACCCTTAAATCAAGCTAAACTCGCAGTTAACAGCTACAAGAATGGTATCTACACATTAATACGAGCTGAAGCGCAGGCTGCTGGGTGCCGTTTCATTCCACTCTCCCAAGCACAGGACACAGGCAGGGTGCCGATGTCCTGCTCCTCTACACCGGGGGGGAAGTCGTGGTTCTGGATTTGCTGCATCAGTTGCCTGAAAGAGACAGAGTGGCACGCTCAGAAACCCTGAGTCACCCCTCACTGAGCAATTCCACACCGAGAAACTGAGAATAACTTATTCATGAGCCTATTTATGTCCTTGGTTACTATGTCATCAGGAAGCAATTCAACGTAGCTCTACAGCAAGCATTTCTTCAGAACCATCTTTATGGTAACGAGGAAAGCACAAGTCACAGACACTAATTAAAATATTCTAGCTGCAGAGAAATATCCTGATCGATCTTTTCTAAAATGATTATGCCTTAAAAATCTGAAAATACAGATCACTATTATTGAAGGGATTTTCCTTCCATTGTATTTTCCAAAATTTCTAAAGCATACATTAATATGGAGAGAAAAACAATTTAAAAAAATGTTACTGGGGCTTCCCTGGTGGCTCAGTGGTTGAGAGTCCACCTGCCGATGCAGGGGACACGGGTTCGTGCCCCGGTCCGGGAAGATCCCACATGCCGCGGAGCGGCTGAGCCCGTGAGCCATGGCCGCTGAGCCTGCGCGTCCGGAGCCTGTGCTCCGCAACGGGAGAGGCCACAACAGTGAGAGGCCCGTGTACCGCAAAAAAAAAAAAAAAAAAAGTTACTATTTAACCCTAAGTAAAGCAATTTCTTATTCGACAAGAGCAAGCATAACAAATCCTGGAAGGTTTTATTTTCTTACAGGAAACATAAACACACACACTGTTGTCACTAACCATGTTGGCCCTGACATCACATAGTAGATGGTTGGTCTCTGGAATCCATTGAAAGTAGAAGCAGCAGCGACAGTGTAAGCACCCATGTTTTCAAAGAGCATCCAATCGCCCACATGCATCTCGGGCAAGTTACAGCGCTCAACAATGCGATCCAGGCCATCACAGGTCGGTCCCCAGATGCTGGACGAATAATACTTCTCATCTGGTTTGGGTCTCTACATTTGAGAGAGAGAAGAACATGCCTGCTTACACTTGTTCCGACCAATCCTCTTAACTGCTGTCTACAGCGTGTTCACAAGGTACCTTCTGCAGAAGAGGCTTCACGTGTGCGTGATCGTAGAGGATGCAGTTGAAAGATCCATACACTCCATCGTTCACGTAATACATAAACGTCTGTTCACTTGACTCATCTTCATCTAGAAAAGCACAATTAGTCTCAATTACCACTTCATGTACCAACTTTGTTGTACACGCGATGAATCATCCTTTGTACGTACCATCAGAGCCTGTCTGTTCCTTTAATACGCGTTTTTTGGCAATGATATTAACTGCTAGTGTGAAAGCTGATGCAACATAGTATCTGCCTGGCTCAGCTATGATCCTAACTCCAGAGTCCGATGGAAAATACTTGTCCAACGCCGGGTTGATTACACTGGTAATCTACCAGAGTGAGATAGAAAAGAGCAGTTAGTCATCAAGGGGAACTCACACGGACCAGTACCTTGTGACATGACACATCAAAAGCACTGAGAGCAGTCATCAGCAGAGAGGTTTACCCTCAAACAACAGCAAAAGATAAACATTTCCCTGAAAACCAGCCTGTACATCCCTGTGGTTTCATTTTGATTCCCCTCCAGACACCCTTTCTACTCTAAGATGTTATGGATATGATTTTATTAAACAATGATACAAACTTATTACCACTTACAAAGTGCCTAAATGTTTTTATCTAGCAAATACATGCCAACAGAACAAAACTTTCTATTCTGCCTATGCACATAATTTTAACAAAAAAGAATACGGATTTATTTTATAAATGAGTAGCATATAATGGCCTAACTTCTTCTAGTTCCGTGACCAGGGATTGAACCCGGGCCCCCTGCATTGGGAGCTCGGAGTCTTAGCCACTGCACCACCAGGGAAGTCCCTTAAGTACCATTTTAAATAGCACAGAAGTCATTCAAATTACCACACCAAGACATTTATTTTCACGTTTGTATAGTCCCTTTACTATCTGTTAAAACTAGTTAAGTTTTGAAATATTCCAAAAAAGAACTTGCTAAGAGCTACAGATTATAGTTTTGTTATAAATTACCTCTTCAAATTTAAGCTTTACATCCTCAGATCCGGGAAAGCCACCACCGATATCAAGCAGATACATGTTGAAACCAACCTCAGCCTGGAGTCAAGAAAGTGAATTCAATCAAATTAGGTCAACCAAGTAGCCAGATTCCTAACACGGCGTGACAAATGCACACAGCAGATGGGGTTAAATGTCTGTAATATGAGATGACCTCTACAAAAGGTCAGCTCTGGAATCGGGACTAGTTATTACTGTCATCCTTGCCCCCCCTCCTCCCACTTGGGGTTCACATATACTCACTCCCATGTCAAAGACACAGCGGGCATCAGAGATGGCCTGCACGAAGGTCTCCGGATCAGTACAACCACTTCCCACATGGAAGCTGGGGCAAAAAAAGTAGAATATGCTATTTCTTACTATTTCTGGAAATAACTATTCACAGTGGGAGAAAACCTATAAAACTTGCATTGTCTAATCTTAATCTCTACCTCTGCCATCACCAAGATCTCACCTGACACCAATGACATCAATCTCCAGCTCTTTCGCCCGTTCCAAAAGAAGCCTGCTGGTTTTGAGTGTGGCACCAAATTTGACACTGAGGCGACAGACTGCTTTGGAATCATCAGTGGCAATCCGCAAAACCAACCTAGAGGCAAGAAAAGTGTATCAAGTTTCCCATAACAGAAGATCACCTACAGCCATGGTTAAGACAGAGACTCCTGGGCTCTGATACCCTGTGGTTTAAGTCTAATTTGGTTTTATTAATCAAGAGGCTTTAAGGTTTTTTCTACTTTGTCTCTGACCCAGTACACAGATAATTTACTAAAGTATGGAAATCTAACAACTGGAAATTTGAGTTTGTCTGCCATTATTATACAGATGCCACATCTGACCCTGCCCTCAAATGGAGGAGTAACTTACTTGGCCTTTGGATGTGCCCTGGCAACTTTCATCAACTCAACTTCACTATCAAAAGTCATCATCTGGACTCCATTATTGGCAGCGTATTTAATCTGAGACACTTGTTTACAAGGATTTGCATAGATAATCCTCTCTGGAGGCACCCCGAGACTCTGCACCAACTGGATTTCAGTCTGAAAAAGAAGAGGTGTTACAATACATGTAGCTAATACATGGAAGAAACAGAAAAACGTGGGAAGCTGTCACCACCCCCACTCAATTCATTAGCATCTCCTGCCCAAGCAACACAGTTTTGATCTGCCCTGCGGGAACACCGAGGCCATGACAATCCTGTGAGTTCTGCGGCTTTTGCTCACCTTGCTGGCACAGTCAAATCCTGTCCCTATGGCAGCTAGGGTCTTCACTATGGTTCTGCTATCATTGCATTTGACTGCATAAAAGGGGGTGACCCGAGGAAGAGCTTTAAACCATCTCAGATGTTTCTTCAGGATGTCTCCCAGGTCCGCAACATAGAAGGCATCCTTATCGTCCTGCAGTGACAGTGGTTACAGGAAACCCATCAGCGGCCTAACAATGTGTCCAACACGCAGGCTTCCCTTCCCTTGCCCGTCATTCTCATGAATCCTACTCTATTTAGTCAATTCCTGGCATGAATATCATTTTTATTGCACGATCCGTAGCCAATTAAATTCTAAATTCCCTAATAAAACATTTCCATTTCCGCAAGACCCCACTGAAGCTTCCCATCCAACCCAACATTCTCAAAGCTGCACTCCCAGCAAGGACTTAACATACACTTACAGAAGAAGAAACTTCATTAATTTTTTGGTCCAGAATGTCCTTGGCAGTAAAGCCTTCATCCAGGAAATGGCAGTCAAACTCTTCATTACTAAAGTTGTTCATGGTTCCTTGATATCTTTCTGAAACAACAAACTGCAGACAGGGCAGACGATTTACTCAGAAGTCTTAGCAATACTTAGTAACTCCTAATAAGATAAGCCTGCAACAACCATGAATACTTACAAGGGAAACTAAGAGATGAAATTTAAAGAAATTATGCCAGCTTTTCACAAAGGCAATTCTCTAGGAATTCCAAGTCCCACTGAAAGATGTGCGTGCCCTTGCTGCAGCAGTGAAAATGTCCTGACAAACGCACAATCTGCTGTCCACCTTCGGAACACATTAAATTGGAAGATCAGTTACTGGCAGCACACACAAGAAGCAGGACTACTCAAGCACCCTCCACAGACACCTCACTCACTGGGTTTGGGAATCCCATTATTCCTAGGTTTAGGTCACGTGACTCCATAAACCTCAATGGAATGAGGACACCACAGATACAACGCTAGAGTTTTTCACACTGAACTTCCATATATAGTACTGTCCACCTCAAAAAAAGCATTTCAAATATCCCTGCTAAAAACTGCTGAATGCAGGTTTCAGAAGCTTTCCTGCACTTAGTTCACTGATAGGGAAAAAGTTTCATGACAGTTAGCTTACTTTATTTCGGATCTGTTTCTCTTTAGAAGCTTAAAATAGCATGACAGCAATTTTTCAAAGTTGCTGTATAAACACCTTGCTATTTCCTAAGTCTTATACAGAACAACTTTTAGTGACTAACAGGCATCATTGCTCTCAACTGAGTGCTCTTAAGTTTCCTGAGAATTTTATGAGCTAATTTTCACGCTAGGCATGTGTTTTTTAAAACTGCAATCTTCAAATCAACATAATGTATTACAGTTGCTGTAGCGGATCAGAAATCAGTATTCTTAAACCAGCACTGCCTACTAAATCAGCAACTCTGGGAACCTCAACTGTCCTTACAGGTGCTCTAATACCTGCTTAGCTATGAAGGATCATCACCTGGGAATAAGTTTTGACTAACTATGAATAACAAAAATAAGCCAACAATAATTTATGAATAAGCAAAAATAAAGCTCATTTAACAATCAGAGCCACTGTCCTCCGCCTTCATGAAATGCGACACTGGTCAATGACAGTTGTCTTAAAATTACTGATTTTAACTTATTTAATTTCTGCCAGGGAGGGCTTCTTTTCCACTGTGCAACCCGCTTCAGTGCCTGCAGCCTACGGGCAGAGGCCAGGCAATGGTTCTGGGCCAGTTTGCTCTGGCATGGGACACTATGAGAGGCCCAGGGGGACGGGCCTGCCATAAATCCAAACCCATGCACGGCAGAACTTGCAAGGCTTGATCTAACGTGACTTGCTGGCATTGTCAACCACCTACGTTGCCTAAATCGCGCGTAGGGGAAGGGAAGAGACTAACTGCCGGCAAACCCATTCTGTCTATATAACAACATTTAAATACGCTCACCGGTGACAGATTGGGCTATTTAGAGTCTTGTTAAACATTTTTAAAGCAATGTTCAGGCTTAAGCTTAGGACGTTTTTGTTTCTCTGAAATACACCCCTACTAAGTATTTTGCTTTCTTGTATCTTTCAAAGCTTTATCTCAATAACTTTTTTTTTTTTCTTCGCGGCACGCGGCCTCTCACTGTTGTGGCCTCTCCCGTTGCGGAGCACAGGCTCCGGACGCGCAGGCTCAGCGGCCATGGCTCACGGGCCCAACCGCTCCGCGGCACGTGGGATCTTCCCGGACCGGGGCACGAACCCGTGTCCCCTGCATCGGCAGGCGGACTCTCAACCACTGCGCTACCAGGGAAGCCCTATCTCAATAACTTTTGATATAGAAACATTTCACCCAAGAACACCTCTCGGTGTTCTTTCTGTATAGCTAAGTTACTTAAAATGACTCGGACTAGCGCAAGACAGCGCCTCTCTGCTATGAAATGCTTTACTGCAAATTGGGTAACGTTAGAAAAGACAGGTACTAATTCAAACAGCAACTGAAAAATTTACAAGTGAACGAAATTACGCCCTATTTTAGATGTGAATGAAGTCAACACATTCTTTGTTCTCCCTAGACATTTCTAAGAGGTTCTACTCCCCACTTTCCCCCATTATTTCGCATTTTCAAACACAGGTGGCCTTTTTGGGAAGATCTTGGGACTGGCTCCTATGCCGAAGCCTGAACTGGGATCTTAATATTATAGGTTTTCCTTGACTCACCGAGTCATTCAAAGATCCCGTAACAACTCTAAGCCACGGCCGGTTGACTATTACCAGTTGTTACTACGAGGTTATCTCATCTCAGCTCTAGCGACCCGAGTGGGTTTCTATACTGGGTCATTCGCTCTGTACACACAGGACAAATAAAAGCTAAATTGAAAAAGAAAAAAGTAAATTCCAGGGCAATACGGCGGAATGGCACGTCTCTTCCTTCTAGAAATGAGTGCGAGCGATGGGAGCCCGGAGACCTGCGCCGGCTCGCCTCCTACCTCTCCTGCACCTGCTACCGGACTGCCACATGGGTTTAAAAAAAAACACAGCAGTTGAAGGAACGACCGACCCTTTTCAACAGCTTCCGGCTCAGAAACCCTCACTGACGTGGTTCGGAGGAGGTGAACCCCGGGCCGTTCCAGCCCAGGCTGCCCTGAGCCGGGAGGGCGGCCGCCGTGCGCGCCGGGGGCCGGCTTCACCGGGGACGCCAGGGCCGGGGGCGCAGCGGCTCACCGAGGTCAGGGGCCGGCGGCCGGCTCTGCGACCACGTGTCCTCGCAGCTCCACGGCGCGGGAGCTGCTCCGGCCTCAGGCCGGGCCCGGGCGCAGGGACACGTGGCCGTCACCCCCGCTCCCCCGGCCTTCCAACCGCCCGGACGCGCCCCTCTCACCTTAGAGCGCACGGGCGCCGCGGGCAGACCCCATGGAGACCAGACGCCGCCGCCGAGCGCGCAGGACCGCCGGCCGCCCCGCCGCTGTCCCCGCCGCCCCCGTCAGCCGCCCGCCCGGCCGCCCGCCACCTCACTCCCTCCTGCGGAGAACCGCCGGCCCGAGGTGGTGCCGGAGCGCTGGCAGAGGGACAGCGGCGGCGGCGGCGGAGGCTGAGGAAGACTGAGGGAACTGACAAAGCCCGACTCGCCGCAGCTCCGCTACTTATAGCGCCGCGCGTGTCGTCATGGAAACGCACCAGCTCAAACCAGCCGCGATCGGTTCCGTCCGGGCGTCCTCCCAGGGAGGGGGCGGGGCGCGGCGGCGGCCAACCATGAGCCGGGCGGAGGGGCGGGGGGCGCGGGCGGTTCGACGTCAGCGCATCCGAGCGGCTCCCGCCCCTCCCGGGCCAGCTGCAGGCCCGCGCAGGCGCACACGCCGCGGGCCCTGGGCTCCAATAGCGCACCCTCAGGCGCCTGCGCCTGGCGCTCCGCCTGGGGCCAAGAGCCGCAGCCGAAGAATTGCGAAACCAGCCTCCGACCGCCGCCAAATTTCAGCTCCTGCGCCAAACAGCACTGTTCTTCCACCTGGCATTAAATGCCTCGTGCCCTCGGGCGGAGAAAGGAAATCGCGGGCGCGAGCGGGCCACGTGGACCCCACCTGGCACACTCTGGCTCCTTCTGCCCGGCGTCTCCATTCCTATGGGAGGGACCTGGAAGCGATTCTGTCGCAGTCCCATCCCACGAAGAAGGGGGCAGAGACGCAGAAGGGAGAAATGTCACCCGGCAAGTTAGCGGCACAGCTGGGGGCAGCTCCCGAGCCACTGCGCCTGTAAACCGTGTCTAACATATCCAGGTGTCTTCCAACTAGGTGGCAGACAGCAGTGGACAAGCGAAGATACACGTTACGCTTACTAAGCCAAAGACTCGTCTCAGGGCATTAGAGGAAGGGGTAGGAAGTAACAGGTCTGCAAGCCACCGAGCGATCCACTGCCCTTAGTTGTATTGGGTGGCACTCATCGAAGACTTCTTTAAGGGCAGCAGCGATTGGCACACTTTGGGAGAGTTGAGTCCCAACACCACCAGTGTCTACTCAAGAAATACATATGGCAAAACCTGTCATCAATTGGGAGTCCCCAGGAGTGCAGCCAAGGCTCTGATGGAGAACTGGCCTTTCCAGGGTGCAGGCCACCCCCGCCCCCCACTGCCGGCCCCAGGGAGGGATTTGGGGCACTTTTTGCCCCTTGCATTTTTACCATTCCTTCCCTTGTAGACAAAATCCAACAGGTGATTATGTCCCAACCTAGGGTGTGACCGACCTGAGGGCTGCGGGTGGGAGTAAAAAAGTTTGAAACTAGCCCCAGGCAGGGACCCTGGAAGAGCTCAAGACTGTAGCCCACCTTGGCCCCAACTTGCTGTGTGATCTTGGGTAAGGTACCTCCCTTCTCTGGGCCTCAGAAGAAGGCTGGACTAGAAGACCCAAGGATCTTTACAGCTACAAAAACCTTCTTTGTGAGGAGTGAGTGCTTGTTTGATGAATGCAGGAAAGAATGAGTATCTAACTCTCCCTGGACCATGCATGGCTTCCACAGAATCAAGAAAAGGGAAGACAGCAGTAAACGGTAACGAGTGTTCCTATGTGAAGGGATATGACAGGCAGAGCTCCCTTTTCTCTTGGCCACCCTGATCAACCTTATTTTTACATAGTCCTTGAGTAACCACTGGGTACCAGTGAGAGAGAGGGAGAGGGGAGTTATCCCCATCTCAGCAATTTTAATTCCTAGGAGGGAATGAGATTAATAATGAAATTAACAATCCCATCAGAGATCATTACAATCCCAGGCACTAAGTGGGACAGCTTTGGTTCCATGGTGAACACTGGTATTTATCCCCGCTCTGAGAAGAAACATTTTGTTCCAGTGACACGCAGATTTTTCCTCAAACTCCGGAAGTCTCCCGTGTCCAGAGCTGGGGCCAAGAGGGGAGCATTGTCTGCACTGCCCAGCTCTTGAGGCACATCAATCAACCAGTCCTTGCGTGGCAAACACTGTCCCCACTATTCGGCTTCCTGCCAGCAGAGGGAACCGGATGTCTCAGCGTGTGGGATCCTAGTAGGAGCCCGGTGTGGAGGGAAGGATAGCCAGCCCGCCCCCCACCCCCCACCCCCACCCCCCCCCCCCCCCCCCCCGTCCCGCCGGCAGCTTGCCTTGTGTGACCTTGACCATCTCCTTGACCCCCTGTGAGCCTCTCTCCAGCCATCAAGGGAAGAGTTCGGGCCTGATCTAGAGTCCCTTTCAGCTCAGCTCTGTGACCGAATTTTAGAATTAGAAGCATTAGCTGGAACCCAGAGGCAAGTTCTTGATTCAGGAAGCCAGGTGATCTGTCCCTCTGCTGCTCACATGTGCTACTCACATGTGGTCACCTCTACACACTGCCTCTCCTGCTAGCCCACCCCAAACTGCCCATGTGCTGCACTTTCCCCTGGGGAGGCCTGGCCTTGCCCAGATGACCCATCTTGACCCAGATGGGGAAACAGAAGCAAGGGAAGGAGGAAGTGCGGCTTCCCTGAGAACTGGCCCTCCTGGCTGCAGACAGACTCTTAGAGTTTGGCCTTGGGTCTGGGAGTCAGCAGGCCTGAGTCATTAAACCCAGTTACCAATCTGGATCTGAAAAGATAAACCTACAGTGACTAAACCTGGCTTTGTTCAGATGAATGGCATTCATGCCTTTCTGTATATTTTCAGTAGAGTTTATCTTCTCCCTTACTTTTTCTTTTTTCCTTAGAGAAAAGCAGCAGATCCTTGAAAACGATGTGTAGTCCAACATCTAGAAGTTACCCTTACATGGAGATGAGGTTTTTGTGTTTGGTGCAGAAGCAGTAACTTAGGGAAGTGAACAAAAACATCTAAAACCACGTCGGACATGCCAATAAGTTCTGTACCCTTAGTCATCCCACCTAAGTGCTGGGACCACCTCTAATTTTTTTAGTTACCCTCAGCACCTAGCTCATCCCTGGGTATCACTTCTGCTCTCTGGATCTCAAGCTCTTTCTGTAAAATGCACCCTGGCTGGACTGGACTGAATGAAAACTCAGGCTCTTGCACTCTGGTGTTCTAAGAATCTCTGACTTCTTTTACAAAGAGCTCTGTAGGAATCTGCAAATCACATTTTCTGAACCAAAAGTGAGGACATATCTGGCACAGAAGGTATCTTTTCTTAACTTACTTACCCGAAAGGCCTTATAAAGGTATATGATAATTAAAACTTTAAGGAGTCACCTTTACTGAGAAGAAGTAACATAAGAGACAATGGTCAGCAAGGATTTATGTATCCATGTCCTCAGTAAAGGAAGAGTCAACATTCCAGTAAAATTGAGAACTTTCTGGAAAATGGGTTTGTGTTCTGTCCACACGTTGTGGTCATATATATTCTGCATCCAATTTCTTCCCAGAAGTGTAGTAAGAGTTGACTCTGGAGTGAGGCTCATGACATCCAGCCACAGGAGGACTTTGGGGGGTTAGGACCTGTCCTGCAAGGGTGCCACAACTTAGGGAAATAGGAATCAGTCACGGGACACTGCTAGTCACATGTGGATGCTGGACCAAAAATAATGTTTGGAAGCTCAGTTACTCACTGATACTCCAGGCTTGCTCTTAAATTGTTTTAGGTGTTTCCCAAAATCCAATCCACCCTATGAGGCAGAAAGTGTACCATCTTTGCCAATATCCAAGTGATGTGCCCTGGGCACAGGGAACTTCCGTGGAGGCCCTCCTTGCTCTGAGCAACACAGGTGTCATCAGAGAAGTAGAGCATCTCCAAAAGTACCTGTTGGAAGAGCCAAAGACACCAGTGTCGGTGGAAGTCCCGGGACGTTTGTATTATGAAGTGCTTGCATCACCGCCCCACCCGGCCTCCGCCCTGCTGTGGCTCCCTGGGAGTTGTTGGGGCAAAGGCCATCTGGCAGGAAGTGGGCCAGGCCTCTGGGAGCCCAGCAAGGCCCTGCGGCACGTCAGTGGCCACACGGTACATTGCCGAGAAGAGGTGGCCTCTGTCCAGAGGTTGAGAAGCAGTAGCTCACTTGCCTGGCGCATTGATTTTAGCGATGCTTTGCTTCCCACAGCCTGCCTTTTCAGTGGACTGAACACAGAGTCCCAGGAAGTATGTGCCCAGGCCAGCTTCAGACATGCCACCTTCCTAACACGTGGGCTGACCACAGGACAGAAGGTTTCAGATCTGACCACTTGTTTAGTTAAAGCCCTTTGCTGGTGGCCCTTGGTCCACAGGGTAAAGTCCAAATGCCTCAGCCTAGCACCCAGGAGCCTCCGAGGTCTGCTCTGCTCACCTTCCCAGCCTCACCCATCTCCTGCCACTCTAGCCACCTGACACCACTCTGCTCTGCAGGCCCCACATGCCTGACATCACAGCATGGGTCACACCGTGCGGGCACCTTGGGCCTCCCCCACTCCCACTCCCTTGGAAGTTAGGACTATGATTTACGGGTCTTCATAAGTGTCTAGCCGAGTACCTGGTACACAGAAGTCGCTCAATCTTGTTAAATTGAAACTGGGGCTGTCCTGAGAAATCTGTGATTTGTATTTGCTACATGACTGATGAACTTGTGGGAATTTCTCCCCATGTGCTATCTAAAATTTGGGGGATAAAAGATTTGGAATATTTTCCTTTGGTCGTTTATTCATTCATTCGTGCAATACATGTTTATATTGAGTGTCTGCTACATGCAAGTGATGTGCTGGGCAAGGGAGGAACCCCCCCCCCTTTGTATGCAGCTGGGGGCTGGGTTGTTGGGGACCAGTGAGGAGCTGACGGGGCCCCAGTGAAACCTGACCTTCTCCCCAGCGCTAAAAGAGAACTGTTTCTTAAGCTCCCGGTGACTCCCTCTGACCCGACGTGCTGCAGCACCTCTGTTAGGCTTTGCCACGGCCCCATTCTTGCCGGGGGCCCACCCTAGTGGGGCCCCGCCTCTGGGAATCCCCAGAGCCTGCAAGACTTCTCTCCTAGGCAGGGAACAGCATGTGGAGGGCCCTTGCACAACCCAGACCTTCTGGAACGTGCTCTTCCCAGGAGTGGTGTTAGCATCACTTTCCTGCCAAGTCAGAGCTGAGTTCCAAACGGCCTGCGGCATCATGGCGGACTGAGCCGCAGGGGCCCCTGGACACAAGGCAGCCGTGGGTCTGGGCTCCCAAGGACAGGCTGCAGGAGCATCCGAAGGGGATGCTCGTTGCTTCCCTTCGCACAGCCTGTGAGCCCTCGGCCTAGCCCAGGGCCGCTCCAGCCACCAGGGAGAAGGCGAGCGAAGGAGGCCCCTGCTCTCAAGGAGCTCACAGTCCGAAGGGGCCGCTGATCCCCGGGCTTGCGCTCCGGTGTCCTGGTCCCTGGGACGGTGGTCACGCGGTACCACCATGGGGCCCGAGGGCAAAGGTGTGAGCTCTGCTATGAGTCTTCGGAGAGCTGGAGAGCTCTGGGCTTGGAAAGGCTTGTCCAGGGCTGGGCTGAGTCAGCGAGGGGCCCGTGGCACGCAGGGCAAGAACCAGGGGCACACACAGAGGCAGCCCTCCACAGGCCCAGCTTCATTTGGCGAGAGGACCGAGGTCTGTGGGTGGGGTCGTTCTGGGGGCAGCATCCGACCCCCGGGGTCTTTTCCTTCATGGAGCAGACAACTCAGCTCTGGCCTCAACCTGCATTTCCCATCAGTCCCACCAAATCCTCGCTGACAACAGGACCTGGTGACCTTAGAAGGCGGGGAGGCCACCACACACAGGTACAAAACCTTCTCCTTCGGCAGGTCGTGCCCTGTATCGCTCAGGCCAGAGCAGGCAAGGCAGTTCAGCAAAGGGAATTTAACTAGGACGGGAACTAGCTACAGAGATAACAGAATATCTAACCACTGCAGGAAGCACCACCACCCACAGGGCTGGGCGTAAACGGGAGCGAGGCCCACCTGCAGAGGACCCGGGGGCTGTCCAGTGGGGGCCGGAACCACAGGGAGAGGTGCCGACCAGATGTGCTGGAACTGGGGAAGCGGCCGCTGCTGTGGACGCTGCCCGCAGTAGAGACGTGGGAGGGAAAAGGTCCACTTCTACCTTCCTCAGGCTCCTGCCAGGGCCTCCCACTTGGAACCTATTGGCCAGAGAGCCGGCAAGCGTGATTTCCAGGGGTCAGCGCCTGTCTCCACTCCTCCCAAGAGACAGAGCAGGGCCTGGTGGGGTGGGGAATGGGCCTGAGATCCAACAAGCCAACGACGGGCACAGCTCCCTTTCCAAAGGCTTGTCAGCCTCTTCCTGCCCACTCAGAGGACACTTCCCAAGGAGAGTCTGGTAAGCACACTGTTACGTTACATGCTGGCTTAAGCAACAGCGGAAATTAATCATCTCCTATGACAAGACGTCTCAAGGAAGGGAGGCTCCAGTATCATCCACCTAGAACCTCGAGAACAACACCGAGACCCAGGCCTTTCCACTCTTGTCATTCCCAGGCCCAGAAGGTGAGCCCAGCTCCCCTTGTGGTTCCAAGATGGCCCCAGTTCTAGGCATCAGGTACAGATAAGACAAAGGAAAGGACATCTCTTCCTCTGTGTCTCTCTGTATCTAAGAGATGATTTTCTTCAGCAGACTTCCCTTCCTGTCTCATTGGGTGGAACATACCATATCCTCTTGCCTTCTTCATACCTGGAAGGGAGAGTAGGGCCTCTGTGGTTGACATAAGCTGGCTACGATTCACTCCCCAGCACTGGGTGTGGGCTTGGGCCTCCCATGAAGAGCATGGCTCCCTGGAAGATGCTGTCTGTTAGGGCTTAAATTGTGCCCCTGGCTGCCCCGCAAATTCATACATTAAAATCCTAAGCCCCAGTACCTCAGAATGGGATCTTATGTGGAGGTAGGATTTTTGCAGACGTAATCAAGTTAAAGGAGATTGTTTGGATGGACCCGAATCCAACATGTCTGGTGTCCTTGTAAAAGGGGGAAATTTAGACACAGAGACAGACAAGCACAGGCGGAAGACACAGGGAGAAGTCCAGGAGAAGAAAAAGACAGAGATCAAGGTGATGTTTTACATGTCAGGAAACACCAAGGATTGCCAGGAAGCCCCTGGAAGCTGGGGGAGAGGCCTGGAAGAGATTCTCGCTCACAGCCCTCAGAAGGAATGAACTCTGCTGACACCTTGATCTCGGACTTCCAGCCTCCAGAGATCTTGGACTTCCAGCCTCCAGAGCTGTGCGAGAACACATTTCTGTTGTCTAAGCCCCTTAGTCTGTGGTACTTTGTTACACCAGCCCTAACAAACAAATCCACTATCTGTCAAAACGAGGGTTCCACTGCCAGAAGACAGCAGGGGACAACAGTGTAGGATAAGCCACTTGGGAGAACCTCAGATTTCTCCAGGACTCCCGAGCTTGCCGTGAAGAATAGATCGTGTGTGTGTGTGTGTGTGTGTGTGTGTGTGTGTGTGTGTGTGCAGGGGCTCGTCGTCAAAGCTCAAGATGAGTTAACAGAAAGCTTACAAGGCTGTGATCCCCAGAGCTCAGCCCCCGTGGGGTGTTGGGTTGCAAGACAGTCCAAACAGAAATTCCTGTCTTCCCTTGCTTCTTCTCCAACACTGAGGGAGGGTCCAGTGCCTCAGGAAACTGTCTCTATCACTCTGTCTCCGGCAAGGGAAACCCCTGGGACCTGCTTACTCCCCTCCCTGGAAGAACCTTCCCTCCCTTCCTTGGCAGACTGCCCCACCTGTGCTCCTATGATGGCCTTGCCCTGCTGGGGCACTACCCTGACAACCGTGCTTCCCACAGCCCTCCTGCCCTCCTGACACAGTCCCTGGTCTCCATTCTGCCCTCTTTTCTCATGCCAGAGCTCGGGAGGGCAGAGGAGCAAAGAAGACACCGCCTTCCTGGAGGGAGGGAAACGGTGGGTATTGGGATGAGACAAAAGTGTTCAAAAAGTATTCAGTGAATCGGTTAGAGAGGGGCTACTTTAAAAAATGTAAGGGTCTGGAATTTCAGAGTCTGAATAAACGTTTTCACCAAGGAGTCCAGGGAGGTAGCTACTGCCTGGTGATTGGTAAATGCCTTCAAAACTCAGCAGATACCATATACATCAAAGGTCTCCTCTTATCTGCTGCTTCTCCTAGAGCCCCACACCAAATTGCTTTCTGGGTTGGGACCGCCTGACAGATCTGTGATAGACCAGGGACTGGAGGAGGCTGCAAGTCCCAGGAAGGGCCCAACTGAGCACTGACGAAGCTAGAAGATTCAGGAGCAGCTGGGCAGGAAACAAGAGGAGAGAGGCGAATCGGAGCTTGCAAAGACAGCTGCCGACCCCACCGAGAAGCGAAGTGGAATCTGGGCAGGGCTGTGACTTGTTTAAACCTAGAGGATGTGACAAAGGCGATGCAGCTTCTGCCTTGCTAACTGGGATGCTCACCTTGTAAGAGTGAGGCTACCCTGAGGCCACCAGGCGGGGAGAAACTGCAGGCCACGTGAAGAGCCTGTGTGCAGGAGCTCCGCTCCCAGCAAGCTGAGCTGCCAGCTGATAGCCAGTACCGACCGAGGCATGTGAGCTAGGACACCAACAGATAACACCCAGCCCCAAGCCGGGGAGTCTCTCGGCCACCAAATCCTCCCAGCTGAGGCCCCAGATGTCACAGAGCAGAGGTAAACCCGGCACCACCATCCCTGACGCACACAATCTGTGCACGTAATAGATAGATGTTTTACCCACTAAAGTTTGGGGTGTTTGTTATGCAGCCACGTAAAACTGAAAGAAGCAGCTGTAATATTCTCACCAAAAAATTTGTAGCCAGGCCTTCACACTCCAGCCAGAATTGGTCTCTGGAAGAGCCCAGCGTTCGGGTTAAATATGTCCCAGTAGAGTAGTCAAGAGAGCAGGCTCTGGGGACAGAGGGCCTGGGTGTGAACCCCAGCCCTCCCTGGCAAGTTAATTCATTTCCCTGAGTCTCAGTTTTCTCATCTCTAAAAGGGGAAAATAAAGAAGCCACCTCATAAGGTTGCCATGGGGATTAAATGAGATAATTTATACACAGCACCAATGTTGTACCTACTGGACTTGACCCCGAAACAGAAAAGCTTTCATACCCCCTCCTTGGTACAACATTGTCTCCTTCAGTAACTTATGTAAAAAACCAGCAGTAATCTTTATTTTCTTGATTTGTTCTTTGGGTTTAAAAGAAGAGACTTCAGGGCTTCCCTGGTGGCGCAGTGGTTGAGAGTCCGCCTGCTGATGCAGGGGACACGGGTTCGTGCCCCGGTCCGGGAAGATCCCACGTGCCGCGGAGCGGCTGGGCCCGTGAGCCATGGCCGCTGAGCCTGCGCATCCAGAGCCTGTGCTCCGCAACGGGAGACACCACAGCAGTGAGCGGCCCGCGTACCCCCAAAAAAAAAAATAAAAAATGCTGCAGCCATAGGACGAAATAGTATTCAATCTGTAAAATCATATTTATGAATGCTTTCTAACGATATGGAGAAATATTGTGCTATATTGTAAAAAGAAAACATTTATAAAATTGTGTGTCTGGTGAGAGTTTTTTCCTTCATTTTTATTGTGGTAAAATATACAGATCCTAAAATCTAGCATTGTAACCATTGCTTTTTTTTAAAAAAATAGATTTATTTATTTATTTTTGGCTGCATTGGGTCTTTGCTGCGTGCGGACTTTCTCTAGTTGCGGCGAGTGGAGGCTACTCTTCATTGCAGTGCGTGGGCTTCTCATTGCGGTGACTTCTCTTGTTGCAGAGCACGGGCTCTAGGGAGCACGGGCCTCAATAGTTGCGGTGCACGGGCTCAGTAGTTGTGGCTCGTGGGCTCTAGAGCACAGGCTCAGTAGTTGTGGCGCACGGGTTTAGCTGCTCCGCGGCATGTGGGAACTTCCTGGACCAGGGCTCGAACCCGTGTCTCCTGCATCGGCAGGTGGATTCTTAACCACTGCTGCCACCAGGGAAGTCCCTAACCATTTCTTAAGTGTACAATCCAGTGGCATTAAGTGCATTCACGAGGTTATACAGCCATCACTATTATCCATTTCCAGAACTTGTTCATCACCCCAAACAGAACAGTGGGACTTTATATACTGTAAATGTATATGAATGGACAAAATTTTTACTCTCCTTTTTTATGCTGTCCTGTATTATCTAACTTTTAATTGACAAGCAAATTTCTTTGTTGATTTAAGTCATATTTAAAATGCTGTCTCATGGGAGAAACACCAGCTTTGTCTTCAAAATAACATTTTTAATTGCCACCTCCAATACTTTGGAATGATTTTGGATACTTGTTTTTGCTACAGTGAAATTTATCAAGAGAGTCAGGAAGTGTAAGTTCAGTTTTCCTTCATCATTAGAATATGTGTACATACAAACTTATTTAACTTGTGTCTTCCCCATGAGACGGAGCTCAGAGATGGAGCTCTGAGAGCCGGTTCCATGTCTCTTTCATTGCTAAGGGTTCTCATTGTGCTGTGCAGGGTAAATTTTCAGTAAATGTCTGCTGAAAGAAAGGTATTAAAAACTTTGTGTCTATTTAGGCACAAAAGGATTTTTCTTCCCTTTTAAAAATCAAATATTTGGGGATTTCCCTGGTGGCGCAGTGGTTAAGAATCTACCTGCCAATGCAGGGGACACGGGTTCGAGCACTGGTCTGGGAAGATCCCACATGCCGCGGAACAACTAAGCCCGTGCACCACAACTACTGAGCCTGCGCTCTAGAGCCCACGAGCCACAACTACTGAAGCCCGTGTGCCTAGAGCCCGTGCTCCATAACAAGAGAAGGCACTGCAATGAGAAGCCCGCACACCGCAACGAAGAGTAGCCCCCGCTCGCCGCAACTAGAGAAAGCCTGCGCGCAGCAACGAAGACCCAATGCAGCCATAAATGAATTAATTAAAAAAAATCAAATGTATGAAATAAAATTCCTGTACTCTGTGGATCTCTTATAGTTCAATGAGGCCGTTCATTCGTTCTTTGTACAAATATTCATTGAGCAGGCTCTGTTCTAAACACTCGGACACTGAAAATCTAGGTTCACATTCTTGAATTTCCAGTCGAATTCCAGTCATTGTAAATGACCATAGAGCTTTTCATTGTTTTGTTTTCTCTTTTCTGACCACACTATTGAGGATGTTCTGATTGATCTCACACCAATTTGTACCAGAGAAGCAGCCATTCTTTCCTCTTTCTCCACCTGTCCTAGAGCACATGTGCCTTCCACAGTCTTGGAATAAATGTACCCTCAGTCTCAAGCGGTTGGATATCAGAGAGATACCTGATCTGGACTTGCAGGGCCGAATTCCAGCGGGCCAGATATGCTTGGCCTGAACTGCTGACGTGAGTGCTGGCACCCTGGAGCCAAAATGCTTGGGGGTCGGTCAGCCAGGATCAGCTGAGAGCAGGCAACAGAGGGAATCACGTAAGGCACGTGCACAGAGGAGAATGACCCCATGGCCTGTGGCCGAGGGAACAGGAAAAGGGAATGCAGAGGGGCAGGTGGCCTGGCCACCCAGGGCCTGCGAGGCACCACTTTCCAGCCCTGCCAGGGATCAGCTGCCTTCCTCAGGTGTCATGAGATTTCCTAACTCCTTAGAAGAAATCTCCCTTTCCTTAATCTAGGTCACTTTGGCTCCTTGAAAACAAACATGCCCTTGGAATAAATAGGAACATTTTTCTGGAAGAATATGATTCGATTTATAATAATTGCTTCACGATTGGATATCCAGGACTAAAAATACATGCGAAGTGAAAAACCAGAGACTGTCTGCGGTTCCTCTGTGTCTCCAGCGAGTCCCCCACTAAGTGGGGTTCATTCTGGAACTTGTTCTGGGCAGAACCGATTTGACACCATGGTGCAGCCAGCAAATTCCTCCCTGTAGAATGATGTGCACTGACCCCAGGTCTAGATTTTCTCACTACATCTAGACGTGCAGACTCGCTCACGTGCTCTGCGGCTCAGGCCTTTCAGGGTGGTTCCCTGGATCGGTGCTAAATACTCTTTTCACCCACTCCTGCCAACGGTCCTCACTTTCCAGGCCAATGCCATCCAATTCTGCAACCCTGGAGTGTTCTCTATTTTTGCTGTCCAGAATGGAAGCTACTAATATGGCTTCTGGACACTTGAAATGCAGCTAGATGGACCGAGAAACCGAATTTGTAATTGTACTTAATCTTAATTCGTTTAAATAGCCATGCCTGGTTGGTGGTTGCCATGTTAGATACTGCAGTTTTAGGCCAAAGCTATAAACGTTGATATTAGACATACAAATAGTGACACACCCAACAGCATTTGCATTTTTTTTGGCCGCGCAGCGCAGCATGGGAGATCATAGTTCCCCAACCAGGGATCGAACCCATGCCCACTGCATTGGAAGTGTGGAGTCTTAACCACTGGACCACCAGGGAAGTCCCAGCATTTGCATTTTGAAGACCATCTGAATTTGCTGGAACCATGTTCCCCTTTCAACTTGGCCCTTCAAGAGCTGTGCCCTTGAGGCAGGACTCTGGCCTGGGACAGAAAGTCTGTTAACTCAGCACTTCAGAAGCAAGTGGGAACGGCTCCCTAAGCCACAGGCTGTGCCCCCTCAACTCTGACCTCCCCTTGGAAGAAAGCACCCCTGTGAGGTGTCATACATTGCCAGAGTCTGAGAGCCGCCCCACGACATAATTTTAACTTTAAAACCATGTTTTCATGCTGCTGGACAAAGGAAGTTCTTCCAGTCATAAAACCAAACCCCTTATTACACAAAATGGACTCACAGCTAAGCATTACTTTTGTGAAACACACACTTCACAAAAGTGAAAGAAGGATCCAGAAGATGCTGAGCTGCAGATTTGAAACACAGGGGAGGTGGATGCTACACCGTCGCACCTTCGTGAAGTCACATGTGGACAACTCCCAGTGACACCACTGAGTGCAGCTCACAGAGCGGCCTTGTGGCCGTGCCTGCTGACCGCAGCGGGAAACGGCTCCTTGTGGCTTAATTGCACGTGTGCACTGGGACCTGGGGAGTGAGAATGACTGTGCCCTGACCTGCAGCCTTCCAAGAGAGCAGGCAGCATGCTGGGTATCCGAAGGCCTGGTTTCTAGCCCTGGCCTTGCCACGTTCTGGTTGTTTCTTTAGGCAAGTCATTTCCCTGTTCTGAACCTCACTTTCCCCATCTATAAAATGGGAGGGTGGGATGACTGACCCAGTGAGATCTCAGCGTCTTCACAATGCTGGCTTTCTCCAGATTTAAAGTGAAGCAAAGGGAAGGAAACGATTTGCCCATTGAGGGAGCAGCCAGTCGGGCAGAAGCTCTACTCTTGTGCACGAGCACAGCTGTCCTTTGGGCTCTTTGCAAATGCCAGCAGCTTTGTGACCCACCTTCACCAAGAAGTAAACCAGTGACTGGTTAGCTAATCACCAGCAGTGTTAGCCAGAAGAGCCCTCTCTCCTCTGAGAAGAGCTGGGTTTTGAGCTGGAAAATCTTGGGTTCAGATCCCAAGATCTGGACCGTTCTCTGCTGAACAATCTCAACTTCTCTGGACCTCGATTTTTTCATGTGTAAAACGGGGTAACAATATCTAGCTTACAGGGCTGTCACATCTTTGCTTGCTTCATTTTTGCCTTTAACTTATATAAAATAATAAGGTAATCTTAGGACTAGTCAGAGTTGATATTCAGATGCTAGGGCCACACCAGTTGTTTACATATTGAAATAATTCCTCAGCCCTGGGCCCTGTGACTGCTGCCCCCCACTCCCACGTTGGGACCGTTCCTCCCTCCCAGCCTCCCTGCATGATTCAGCAAAGAAAAAGCTGCTGCCCGTCCCTCAGGAGGCCTGTGGGACTCTTTTTACATCTTGTTGGCCAGGGTCCGTGTGGTATCATTTTTTTTTAATTAATAGACTTTATTTTTTCAGAGCAGTTCTTGCATTATAGAAAAATTGAGCAGAAAATATACAGTTTTCCTATTCCCACTCCTCCACCCACCCCATTTCCCTATTATTACTATTTTTTTAAATTATTTCTTTATTTATTTTGGCTGCGCCAGGTCTTACTTGTGGTACATGGGATCTTCATTGCGGCATGTGAGATCTTTAGCTGCGGCATGCAACTTTCTGTGACGGTCTAAGCCTTCCTCCTGTTCTGCCCCTGGTTAGAATGAGGCCACCAGGGAAGCAAACCTGGTCCTGTCACAAAATGATGGGTCCAGTTTGACAGTTTTTGTAAAAAACTGTGGTAAAATCCACATAACATAACATTTCCCGTTTTGAAGTGGGCAATTCAGCAGCATTCAGTCCATTCACAGGGTGGTGTGACCAGCACCCCCATCTACTCCCAGAGCTTTTTCATGTCCTCAAAGGAAACCTCAGAGCCACCAAGCAAGCTGGCAGTCTCAATGAGGAGAGCCCTCTTTGACAAAAAGGAGTAGGGGAGCCCTGGACCCCTGACCAATCACCCCTCCCTGCCCATCGCAGCCCCAGCTCGGGGGCCCCGGGAAGGGGTGGCCTGCGGGGTCAGTTTTTCAAGAGGGGCAGCGTCCTCTCTCACTTACGTGGCTGCCCCTAAAGGCTAATGAACGGGACAATGAAATAAATCGTGGGTAGGTTTTCATAGACTGGAAACTTACACAGGGACCGAAATGGTGTTCTCAAAGAATGCTTCAAAACCAGGGAAGATGTTTACAATACAGGGTTTAAACACAGAAAGCAGAATACAGATGAATGTAATTTGGGCCCAGTTTTGTTGAAAGCGGGGGAGGGAGGTAGTTTACATCGGAAGAAAAAGCCTAAAATATAAATCGTTTTGGTGGGGTTGGAGTCCAGGCTGGACGGCCACCCCTGATGGTCTGACCGAAGCCCTCCACTGAACCTCCGCGTGTGCCAGTCCCTCAGCCCAGCTGGGTGCCCGCTCACGGGACCGTGTGTCTGCCACCCCCTGAGAGCTCAGGAGATATGACTTCCCCCAGAGATAGTGGGATTTCAGATGATCTTAATTTTTCTCTGTATTTTCCAAATTTTCTATAATAAGCACGTTTTGGCTTTTATGACCGTAAATAATAAATGTGATCTTTTAAAATGAGAGAAAACAGCATTGCTTTGGGGGGTCTGCCCTTCTAAGCCAAATCAAGGATGAGCCCACCTCTCTGCTCACCTCCTTCATTGGAGAGCAGAGGCCCCGCAGCTGGCTGAGCTCGGGTGTCTCGGGTCATTTTTGTACGCTGGTTTGAATTCAATACTTCCCATTGGACCCAGGGGCTGCCCACAGGTGCACACACACACACACACACACACACACACACACACACGTACGTGCATGCACACACACCATCCTTGTTCTTTGTACAGTTGCATTCTTTGTGATAGCCCAGAAACTTCTAGAAGGACCCACTGCAGTGAAGAAATCTACTTTCCTTTAGCGGGAGGATTACATGACCCGAGTGTGGGAGTTCTTGAGGCTGTCTAGGCACATGAACTTAGCAAACATTTGTTTAATTCTGCAACTCTTTAAGTAAGAAAGGCAGACAGCTCAGAGAGCAGGAGTGCACAGGGCCCTCAGGGGGCTGGACTTGGGTGGGGTTGGCCATGGCCAGGTCATTGCCTTTGCAGGCCCAGATACCCCTCACTGGTCAAGGTTTGAGGGACTGGTTCAGGCCAGCCCAGGTAGGGAGGCCGAGGAGACAGCAGACCCATCGGGGAGCCAAAGACCCCAGGTGGCTGTGGGCACGCTGGGGTGCCAAGCAGGTGGCCAGCCCCAGCTCTCCTAGGCTGCGGGCATCGCGGGTCAGAGGCTGCCTGGGGCCAGCACGGTAGCTGTGTGTCCTTTTCCTCTGAGGGCTGGTCATCTGGAGCCCCCATGCTTGTCGCTGGGCCATCCCTGGGCAAGGTTGGGCGCACAGGACGTGCCCTTCTAGTCCCTGACCTTGTCGTGCCCACCGTCTAGTCAGGGGGAGGAAAGGGGCCTCAGGGTCTGTCCTGCAGGCAGTGACCCAGGACACCTGGTCTAAGAGGCCCGGTGGCCCGGCTGCCCGAGGCTCCGACGCCCCTGCCTCAGTGGCCCTCTTGAGGGCCATTCTTAGGGCGCCTCTGGCAATGCTGGCCCAGAATGGGGGCCGGCTGGGCCCCAGGACCCCCCTCTCCTCAAGGGCTCCCTGCTTCTGCTGCCAGACCCTCATCTCCCACCCACCGGCCCTCCACTTCCTTGAGGCACCTCACAGGCTCTCGGCCGCCTGGCCTTGCCGGCTCCTGTGGGGTTAGGCCGGCTCCTGAGGGGTTAGGCCGGCTCCCGTGGGGTTAGGCAGGCTGTGCTCCCCGTGGGGGAAGGCAGGCCAGGCCACCCAGCCTGCTTGTGGCTGGAGCAGAGAAAAGGCAGGTCCAAGAGGAACCTTTAATACCAAGCTGACCAAGACCTTGAGTGTGTCTGGGGAAGGGATTCTCCAATAAACTAAGATTCACCAGTTGAGGCAGAAAGGAGGTACGGCCTGAGGAGCAGAAAAGAGCAAAGGGAAGCCCACAGGAGAAGAGAGAGAAAGGTTGGGGCTGACATTTTAGAACTTGTTTAAAGCTTAAATGCTGTTGTGTAACCATTCTTTGTTTTATAAATTTATTTATTTATTTTTGGATGCGTTGGGTCTTTGTTGCTGCGCGCGGGCTTTCTCTAGTTGCGGCGAGCGGGGGCTACTCTTCGTTGAGGTGCATGGGCTTCTCATTGCGGTGGCTTCTCTTGTTGCAGAGCACAGGCTCTAGGCACGCGGGCTTCAGTAGTTGTGGCACACGGGCTTAGTTGCTCCGCGACATGTGGGATCTTCCCGGACCAGGGCTTGAACCTGTGTCCCCTGCATTGGCAGGCAGATTCTCAACCACTGCGCCACCAGGGAAGTCCCACGATTCTTATTTTTTAAAGCTATAATCCAATAGAAAACGCGTTCTTTTCTCTCAGATTTGCCCTACCTGAGAGAAGCCTGATCCTTCAGGCTCTATGACCACCCCTCACCTAGCGGCCCCGGGGAGGGGCCGCCTCATTTCCTGAGGCTGAGGTTGCAGTTCTAAAGTGGTCAGGGCAGAGTGGAATCCTGGGGCACCAGGGCTGGAAGGCTGAGGGCCTGAAGCCCCTTAAGTCCAACACATCACTTTAGTGAGAAGGGGTTCAAAAGAGACAAGCGTGACATCCAGGATTGGTGAGAGGCATAGCTGGGTGGCCCCCAGCGGGCTGCCACGTAGGACTGCGGAGAGCAGCTTTTGTGACCTCTCTTGGTGTTGCAATGACCTGGGTGAGGTACGGCAGGGCCTCGAGGGTCCAAGCCAGGATGTTGGCAAAGGCAACAAAGAAAAGAATTGGTCAGCACTGGTCTGAGTCAGCCAGATAGGACGTGGGCAATGATCAGGCAAGAAGAAGAATGTAGAACGTTGACATTTACTAAGCACTTATTGTATGCCAGACCCTGTGCTGTGAGCCATGGTGTTTGTTACCTCATTGAATCCTTGCAACAATGCCTCTACAGGTGAGGAAACTGAGGCTCAGAGAGGTTGAGACTTGCCTGAGATTAACCATGAGTGAGTACAGAACCGCAATTCAAATCCAGGCTTGTCTGACTTCAACAGTCACTCTGGAGGAAAGCAAGTGAAGCTTCTTGAGTCTCTCCCAGGTCTCAAGCCTGTGGGAAGGAGTTTTGCTGCCCGTGGTGAGAAGCCATTGAGTAAGGAGAGATTAAGGTGGGGTGGGCAGACAATGGGAGCCTTCTGCCCTATACCCTTTGGAAAGGGTCTCTGGAGGAACCAGGCTCCTTTCTGAAATCTTGCGTACAAGCAGACCTTGCCAGGAGAGTTCCTTATTAATTCGTGCATCCACGAGTTAGCTTGATCACCTACCATTGCCCCTTGGAAATCCATTGTAGGGTCAATAACCCTTCCTGCCACACAACTGGACACCAGGTGTCAGCTGGTGCGTGACAAGATCACCCATCTTTGAGCCAGAACTTGGTTGTAATCCCAGTTCTACTGTGTCACCTTGGATAGGTCACTTCATTTTCTGAGCCTCAACTGTCCTCATCTGTATAATGGGGATAACAGTAGTCACTCATAGTTTTGCCATAAGACTAAATTTAGAGGAGAGGGCACAGGCAAGAAAAAAGAAGCCGCTGGCACAGTGCCTGGCACAGAGCAGATGCTTACTTAAGTCCAGATCTGGGGGAAATGGGAGTTTTGAAGCACGAGCATCCTGATCTGAGAAGTGGGTTTGCAGGTTTTGCTCAGCTCACCTGAAGATAGGCCAGTACCCAGGGGCAAAGCATATGAGTCGCCTGCATAATTCCCCATAACACCTGTAAGCCATCCAACATTTATTTAACATGGGCACTGCAATTGATTGAGGCCTCCCCGTCAATCATGCCCTGGGGCCCGGGGAGACCAGCAGGGCAGCCCCAGTGGGCCAAGCGAGGCCTGAGATAGGCATTTTGCGGTCTTGCTCAGACTTAGCTACTACCTGCTCTGGGGCCTTTGGCAAATTACTTAACTTCTCAATGTCTCGCTCTCCTTATCTATAAAATAGGGATAATAATACTTACCTACCTCACGGGGCTTGTTGCAAGAATTAATTAAAGTTTATGAAGTGCTTTGAGATTCCCGGATAAAAGGTTCTGTGAAAGTACAAAGTATTATTATCATAATCCAGTAGGCTATAAAAGATAATTTTGCAAGAAAAGGCAAAACTTAATTTCTATACAAGCAGAAACAAAGGCAGATGTAGTCATAGAAAGTGGGAGGAAAAAGGTCTAGAAGATAATTTATATAATTTTTAAAAATTATAACGTTTTCTCCCTACCAATAATCAATGCAGCATGATAATTACAGATTTCAGCAAATAATAATGTGTCTCTAATAAGTGCGCCGGGCCCTGGGTTAGGGACTGTCCATGAGTTATCTCCTGGGATCCCATGACCACCCCATGAGGTGAATGTCATCACCCCAGTTTGACACACGAGGCAAGGACTCCAGGACGAACTCTAGGATCCCCTCCTGACTTTAGCCACTATTCTTCACGCTTAAGCTTTGAGGAGGGCCTGGGTGACATTCTATCGATAACTCCCCTTGGCAGCTTTGAGAGGTAATCACAGGGGAAGCTGAGGCATAGGCCGGGACTAGGTTGTTTGAAGGAAGAATGAGCTCTTGCCACCCTGCGTCATGGTTCCTGTTCAAACACCCATCCCCCAAGAAAGCTGCCCCGCCCACATCTCTAGGCTCCTTTCTTCGTAAGAAAAAAAGGAAAGACCATCTCCACCTGCCTCTGAGCTGTGTTGGGAGAGTCAATTCCCTTCTTTTAAAAAAAAATCAATAGATGATAAATAGATAGATAGAGCTTTCAGACGAGAGGCCCACGTGGAAAATTCCGTAGCGCTGATCCCTTTCATCTCTGCTTGAAGCCCTTCCACACAGGTAATTAAGTCCCAGGCTGGGGAGCCTGGGGTGAGGGGGCAGGGAGACAAACCCAGGCCTTTAGGAGGGTTTTCTGCTGGGGAAAGCAGAGTCAGAGTGGGGTAACCACGAGCTTGGGGTCCCAGAAGACCTGGATTGACTCTAGCGTTGCCCCTTAGGGGTGAGATTTGGGGTCAACCCTATAACACCTGGGCCCCTTTAGTCAATTCATGTAAAGCACCTGATACTGACAAAAAGTGATTTTTATTATTCTTTTTTGTGTCCTAGATACACAGAAAAATGGGAGGATGCAGGGTAGGTTGAATAGTCATATGATTTCACAACTATCTGGCATGTTTAAAAAATACATTTAGACTTGAGAATTATAACATGAAATGAACGGGCACCCAGAAGAAAGAAGAGGTGTATCCGCTTTGCTCACTCCAGGATTCTGTGGTCTGGGGAGGGGTCTCCTCTGGGGAGGCGGTGCTGGCTGATGGAGAGGAAGGCAAGCCTAAAGATGGGGTCCCAGGAGCGCGGACCCCTGAAGTGGGTACTGGCGTGCAGCCTACCCAAGCCGCTGCCTCTGGGCGACAGACGGTGAAGGGGCAACAATTTCTAGTCCCTTTTTTCAGATCTCAGCTTTGCCACTCACTCTCTGTGACTTCAAGAGGATTTGAATTTCTCTGGGTGTTTCCTTATCTGGAAAACTGGGACCCCCTCCCCCAGAGTGTGGTGAGCACCCCACGGGTCAGCGTTCGGCTAAGTGCCCACGGAGAGGTCCGTGGTCCTGTGAGGACCACCCATGCCCTGGTCTGGGCCAGCTCCTTGCTGAATGTGTTCTCTCCATCTTATTTCATTGGTTCCCCACAAGGAATCTACCAGGCCAGATGTTAGGATCTTAATTTTACCTTCAAGATACCAGTTCTCACAACAACAATGTCCTACTGTATAGCACAGGGAACGACATTCAATATCCTGGGAGAAACCATATGGAAAAGAATATGAGAAAGAATGTATATGTATATGTATAACTGAATCACTTTGCTGTACTGTAGAAATTAACACAATATTGTAAATCAACTTTACTTCAATAAAGTAAATTTAAAAAAATCATTTCCCACAAAATTCCCTGTTCCATGAAGAAAGAGAGAAAGATGAAATCTGTGACATAATGGAACACAGAGGTGAAATCCCTCACTCCACATCCAAAGCACAGGGAGCAGCCCCCTGGCAAGGGTCTGAGTGGGAAGCAGAAGCCGGGGAGCACCTGGCAATCAGGAGGGGCCGCGGTGCTCTGTCATCTCTCCTGCGTGCCGCCCTTCCTGGGCAGGTGACTGAGAGCTGCGGAGGGACGAACACCTGCAGACCCTGCCGTGGGGGCCGCCCTCTCACCAGATATGGGCCCCCAGAGTCGGCCTGTGGTTCTCTGCAGGGACAGACCCCCAAGGAGGGGTTGACACAGATGGGGGAGAGGAAAGAAATCCATGTTCCTTGATTCTTGGAATTTGAGGAGTTGAGTGTTGGAAGGGACTTCTGAAATCATCAGATTTGATAGATAAGAGAAGCTGAGACTCAGGGAGGCCTGGGGGCTTCCCGAATGTGTTACCAAAGCAGGGCAACACACTGTCCCTGGAGAGGGAAGGTCAAGCTTCCCTTCCTGCATTTCCCACCAACTCTCTGATCTTGGTGGCCTCTGAGCCTTGGTTTTCCCATCTGCAAAGCCCCATGCCTGTTCCCCAGGATTACTGAGAGGCCAAAGTGACCATAAGAATAGAAAATCTGGCAGGAAGCCCCTTGGGAGCCTCGAGGGCCACCGGGAATTACCGACCAAGAGGGCAGGGCCTCGGGGCTCCGGCACTGCTGGGCCTGCTCTTGGAGAAATGGCCACAGAAGGGCAGCTGGGGCCTAGGCAGGGCCTTGACGTGGTCTCTCAGACCCAGGGAGCTCCCCGGAGCTTCTGTCCCCTTTCTGTCGCCTCCTCTACCGCAGGCTCTCGGTTCATTCCTGGGACTGATCAGGGTGAGGCCCCAGCCCCGGTCAGGGAGGGGGAAGCAGGACGGGAATGTGACCACTGCTCCCAGGCCCGCCCCGCACCCACTCTCCCCCCTACGCTGGCTTGCGGTTGGCTGGCGTTGCTGCTTCTTGTGGCTACGTCCTAAATGGGCCGTGGCGGAAGACACCGTGGCTGCGGTTTACAGCATGCCCATCGTGTGCGGGAAACTCTCATCTCCAATTCTCACACACCTGGCTCGACCAGCAATGAAATCTGCAGCGTGGGATCCCCATTTGACAGATGAGGGCACAGGGGCTCAGTGCTGTTAGGCGGCTCGCCCAAGGCCACACAGCATGGGAGGGCAGAGCCGCGATTCTAGCCAGGTCTCCTGGACTCCACTCCCATGGTCTGCGGTCCCTCTGGGAAGAGCCCTTGCATCCTGCAGAGCCTGAGACGTGATCGGTGCCTGTGTGGGGAGCCTGGGGCCTCTTCCAGCCTTGGGCTGCTCATCTGTGCAGGGAACTGTTGGACTTAGGGGTTGCCTAAGCCATTTCTAGCCCCCATTCTGGGGCCTGGGGCTGGATGCCCTGGACTGTGGTCTGGATAAGGTCCCCAGGGTGCTCTGACCCTCTGCCTGGGGGTGGGGGACAGAGCTGCGCAGACATGACCCCGGCCTGCAGCCTTGGAAAGACGTCTTGTCTCAGGGGGCCCTGGACTAGTGTGTGATTAGTAGAAAGAGGACTGGGCTCGTCCTGCGGCCTCTCCGACCCCACACATCCTGGGCACGGAGGACAGATGAGATTCTCTGGGCCAGTGTCCTCACCTGTCAGAATGAAAAGGGTGTAGGTGCTGATTTTAGGAATAAGAAAAAAATCTCTGTATTCTGCTACGGAAGACATCTCCAAGATACATTGAGAGAAAGAAGCATGGTGCGTAGGCAGTGTGCTAACGTAAAAATTCTGTATGTATTCCATGTATATACTGTAATATATATGTATCTATTCAATAATATACTTTATATACATGATATATATATATATATATACATATTCAGCATATATATGGACTCAAAAGATATATTTGCTTATTTTTCACAAAGAAACAATGCTAGAGTAAACCAAACATTTATTTTTCTCTTTTTTTTTTTTTTTTTTTTTTTGCGGTACATGGGCCTCTCACTGCTGTGGCCTCTCCCGTTGCAGAGCACAGGCTCTGGACGCGCAGGCTCAGCGGCCATGGCTCACAGGCCCAGCCGCTCCGCAGCACGTGGGATCCTCCCGGACCAGGGCACGAACCCGCGTCCCCTGCATCGGCAGGCGGACTCTCAACCACTGCGCCGCCAGGGAAGCCCTTCTTTCTTTTTTTTATTTTATTGAAGTATAGTCGATTTACAACATTGTATTAATTTCTTCTGTACAGCAAAAATATATATACATATATTTTCTTTTTCATATTCTTTTCCATTATGGTTTATCACAAGAGATTGAGTATAGCTCCCTGTGCTATATAGTAGGACCTTGGTGTTTATCCATTCTACATATAATAGCCAAACATTCATTTTTAAACGGTTGCCCATGGGAGAAGGGAGAGCAGGGCTAGCGAGGGGACACAGGCGTGGAAGCTGGACCTCTCTGAATGTGCCTTGCTTCACGGTGCTAATTTTGGAACTGTGCATCAATTTCATGTAACTTTAAAAAAAAAGTGAAAAAGAACTGCAAAGCAATCCATAAAAAAAACAAAACACTGCTTAAATAAATATTTGCGTATCAGTGTGAAGACACAAATGCCCGGAGAAGACTCTTTCCATTGACAGTGCTTAGATGTTACCGCTCAGTGACACCAAGCCTCTTAAGAACCCACCAAGGCTGCGCTCAGTGGCTGTCCTCGTGGTGCTAATGTGGATACTGTGACTCTGAAATGATCACATATGTGAATGTATATAGCAGGATAAATGTCTATGCTGCTAAGAACCAAGGTTCTCAGAGTAAGAGAATGGAGAAGCAAACTGGATGCCAAAGCTAGACTGTGAAGTAAATGCTTCTGGACTTGTGTGTCTCTGAGCCCAAAGGCCCCCTGGGGAGACCCCAGAGGATCGCACCCAACGCTGCTCCCTACCTGCCCCTAGCTCTCTGCCACAGTCTTTGCTAGTTTTATAGTCTCTGGGGAACAAATGGCTTGGTTTGGAAGAACGTTTTCTTGCTTAAAGAAAACCAAGAGTCCGGAACCGCTGACGGATTTGACCATTAACTGTCCCTTCAGAGCTGACATTTCATGGTTCTAGAAACCGAGGTGCTCAGCTAGCCGACTTACACCGAGCTCATGCCTAGTTTAACGCTGCACAGAAGCCACATCTGAGGTGGAGCCGTCCCCGCACATTCCAGCAAAGCGCCGCCCGCTCGACTCCCCCTGGGTCAAGGGCGGGGTTTGCTCTGGTCCTTGCCTTCCGGGGCTTGGGCTTGTCACTCTGACTGACCCAGACGTGATCATTTACAATGTCCCAGAAACTGCTGTGTGTTGGGAACTGTTACAGGTGTCACCCACTTCGTCCCTTCCAAGACCTTGTGAAGAGGGGACTCAACCCCGTTTTCTCAGGGGAGGAGAGGCAAGTGTGAGGATGCTAAGTGACCCAGCCCTGGACCCAGCTGGGCAACGGTGGGGCCAGAGGTTGAGTGTGGCCTGACTGACGTCAAAGCCCTGCTCCTTCCCTGAGCCCTGTGCACCTGTCATGGAGAGAATGGTCTCCTGGCTCTTTCTAAAGGTGTGAGACAGGCTGTGAACAAGGTAAGCCAACAGCAAAGCGCTTAGTAGCAGGTCGGATCCTCTGGCCTGGGAATGGCCCCATCCTCTCCTGGCTAAAGAGAGAAGTGTACACACAGCAAGATTAGCTACCAAGAATTAATCCCTGCTGTGTGCTGGGCACTACCTACGTCAGCTAATGGAATCTCCACCATGCCAATGAAATGGGCATCCTCTGTACTTCACAGGTGAGGAAACTGAGGCTCTGAGAGATGAATGGCCTGCTAATGTCACAGGAATGAGGAGACACAACTCTGGACTAGCCTGCAATACTTCAAATCAGTCATTGAGAATTGTAATTTAAGTCTCCATCTTTACTCTACAGGCTAGGAAGAGGACAGCAACCAGCTAGAGGGGGAAACATTCCCTGACAAAGGAAGTTTATGGATTGAAGCTCCAGGTACCCAATTCTGTTCAGAGCCAAAGAATAGATTTTATTGGTCTAGCCCAGTGGTTCTCAGCTGGGGGCGATTCTGGCCTCCTAGGGGACATTCAGCCGTGTCCAGAGACAGTTTTGGTTGTCGCGACAAGGAAGGGGTATGTACTCCTGGCATCTTGTGGGTAGAGGCCAGGGATGCTGTCACATGTCTCACAATGTGCAGAGCAGCCCGGATGACAAAGAATGGTCAGGCCCCAAAAGTCAGCAGTGCCACGGTTAGGAAACCCTGCTGTGGCCTAGACTTTGGAGAAGGCCTCCGCCTCCAAACCTGTTTCTCTTCCCACTTGCTAGTGCTCTTCAAACACTCAGTTTTCAAGAGAAAGTCATAAGCCACCTGTTCTTTTTATTTTAGAAGGTTTATTTGTTTATTTATTATTTTGGGCTGCATTGGGTCTTCATTGCCGCACACAGGCTTTCTCTAGTTGCGGCGAGCGGTGGCTTCTCTTGTTGCAGAGCATGGGCCTTAGAGCGCACGGGCTTTAGTAGTTGCGGAGCGTGGGCTCAGTACTTGCGGTGCACGGGCTTAGTTGCTCCACGGCATGTGGGATCTTCCCGGACCAGGGCTCGAACCCGTGTCCCCTGCATTGGCAGGTGGATTCTTAACCACTGCGCCAACAGGGAAGTCCAAGCCACCTGTTCTTAAAAGTTTCCAGAACGTCTCCATTTTCAGCAAAGCCAGCTCAGTTATGTCTCTTTCATCTTTCCAGGAGGGTTTCATGTTGGGAGACAGTGTTTGGGAACTCGCGTGATGACAATTATTCAAATGGGCTTCTCCTCTGGGAATCCGTTCTCCTCTGAACTTCAAACATCTTGAACAGGGACTTCTCTGGTGGCACAGTGGTTAAGAATCCACCTGCCAATGCAGGGGACACGGGTTCAAGCCCTGGTCTGGGAAGATCTCACATGCCATGGAGCAGCTAAGCCCATGTGCCACAGCTACTAAGCCTGAGTTCTAGAGCCCGCGAGTCACAACTACTGAACCTGTGTGCCACAACTACTGAAGCCTGCATGCCTAGAGCCTGTGCTCTACAACAAGAGAAGCCACCACAGTGAGAAGCCCGTGCACCACAGCGAAGAGTGGCCCCCGCTTGCCGCAACTAGAAAAAGCCTATGTGCAGCAACAAAGACCCAAGGCAGCCAAAAATAAATAAATAAATAAATGTAAAAACAAAACAAAACAAAACATCTTGACCAATACTAATCTAGCAGCAGAACATCTCAGGGAGATCCTATCTGCTCCCAAACCAATTAATTGAACTCTGGGCAAATTTACCAAACAATCTTCTTTGATCAAATTATTTTTTTCCAAGGACGTGATGTTCTAACCATATGTCTTCCTTTGACATTAACTTATAGACCAGAAAGGAGAAGCACCTCCCACTTTTGGAGATGTCATTGGCATTTCAAAGTCAGGTTTAAAATATTGCATTTTTCACTGTTGTTTCTATAACTTGGTACAGAGAGAAGAATCTTGGGGTTCTGAGGCACCCAGCAAGCACTCAGAGATCAGAATCCCAAGTGCCAGGCTCCACGAAAGGAGAAAGGACTCCAAGTCCCCTCTGGGCCAGGACGAGATGGAGCGCACTGCAGGGTCAGTTGTGCGAGGGCCTTTGTCTGACTCACTCTCCATTCACTGAGTGGTCTCACCAGCATCAAGGCCATTGTGAGGTGCTGGGGCTGCCACAGGGGAAGGGAATGCCATCTGTGCCCTAAAGTTTACAGCCCAGTGGGCAAGAGACACAACTGAACAAATAATTATGGTGTTTTTGTGTGCCTGTGTGCTACACACCCGCCCCACGGCTGGAGGGATCGGAACTGCCACCCTCTCCCCTCTTCTGAACATTTGCATCTGCTGATTCTTTTCCTGGTGAGGTCTACTCATCCTTCCAGACCCAACGGCAGTGTCAACTCACCCTGGCAGCCTCCCCTGTCCCAAGTTGAGCTGGTGACCCGTCTGTCTGCTGAGCTGCCCAGGCTCCCTTAGCTTCCCTCTACCAGGACATGGGCCACTGGTCCTTTGTTTGTTGTTCTTCCCCTACTGCCCACCCCCTAAGTGTGAGCTCCTTAAGGTGGAACCCTGGGTTCTTTGTCTGTGTATCCTCAGCACAGGGAAGGTACTGGATAAGTACTGAATGAATGAATGAATGAATGAATGAAATGTGTGGATGTAGGCCCAAGGGCAACAGGAAGTAAGAGTGAAGAGGTGGATAAAGGAGTGATTTTCAGCTGATGCTTTGTTAAGCCTGTTTTCTGGCGCCATTTTGGCATTTTTCCCACAGAGCAATGCCAACAGGCATCCAATCAAATAAATGAATATTCCCTTCCCACCATGAAAGACTCACTTTGTGGGAAGAGCAAGTCCACACAGTCGTGTGTGGGTGTGTGCCCCATACATCAACCCCAGGAGAAACCACCATGTGTTTGCCTACGTCTTCCTGCTGCAAGAGATGAGAAGTGTTCAGCTTTCCTTTCTCATGGGAGCCACTGGCGCTCATCTGACCTTTGGGGTGGCAGAAAATTGGAGAAGGGGTGGGAGCACAGAGAGGGGAACGGAGAGGGAAAACGTTTATCAACTGTGAATCCAGGCACCCCTCTTGTAAGAAAAAACAACATAGTTGTCACTATTTTTCTTTTAATTAATTAATTTATTTATTTTTGGCTGTGTTGGGTCTTCGTTTCTGTGCGAGGGCTTTCTCTAGTTGTGGCAAGCGGGAGCCACTCTTCATCGCGGTACGCGGGCCTCTCACTGTGGCGGCCTCTCTTGTTGCGGAGCACAAGCTCCAGACGCGCAGGCTCAGTAGTTGTGGCTCACGGGCCTAGTTGCTCCGCGGCACGTGGGATCTTCCCAGACCAGGGCTCGAACCCGTGTCCCCTGCACTGGCAGGCAGATTCTCAACCACTGCACCACCAGGGAAGCCCAGTTGCCGCTATTTAAAGGTCATAAACTTTGTGCCTGTGGAATATTCTCCTGGAAGTTTCAGTTTTAAAAAATCACTAAAACACTTCATGAACAGAAAAATGGAGACTCTCTTGTTCTCAAGATAGTAGAAATAAATTTCCCTGGTTATAGGCCAGATGGATTTAGAGCTAATAGCAATTGTAACTTAAAAGTCTTCATATAGATAAGAAGCCACTTCTCAATTTAAAGGTGAGCCTGAATTTTGAATAAGAACAATCATAACTTAGCAGTTCGGGGGCCTCTAACCCCACTCAATTTAGCCTCAATAGATACGCTAATTTAAGAACATTTACCAGCTGCCATTTTGTTTCAAGATGGCCAAAACCCACACACTCACCCAGTGGCGTATCATGATACCCTTTAGTAGCATAAAGGGATCTAAAGTCTGTCAACTTCCATGCAGGTTAGCTGGGGAGCCAGGAAAGAGAGGTAAACACAAATACGCAATGTCACTGAAACCAGTTCATCGTCTTGTTTGGTCAATGAACGAGCAATGACTTGGTCGTCAGTGACTATAATGTTTACCAGGTGCTTCCCAAGTGCCAGACACTGGGCTAAGTACTGAGATGCCTCCCTTGACAGAGAACCTTGAGGGGTACGGTGCCGTCATCAGCTAACAAGTGAGGAAGCGAAATGAAGCACTGCCTGGTGTCCAGACGTGGTAAGGGGGGGACCTAGCACCCGAGTCCGTACGTGTCGCGCTCCAGGGAAAGCAGGTGGAGCAGTGCCTGGCGCACGGCGAGCTCCATGGAGGCAACTGTGTCATCCCGGCGGTTCAGCACCAAGAGGAATCTGTTCCCGCGCAAGATACTCTCTGAGGAAGGAGATGTCAGAGGCACATGGCCCTTGCTCTTCCAGAACCCACAGGGGGCTGGAGGCAGGTTCTCCCTCATTAGCCTGAACAGGACGGGGACCAGGAGGTCTTGGGGCACACAGCCCTCCTCACACAGCATCCTCCCCAGTGCCTCCCTTGCCTTCTCACTGGCCCCTGCTGGCCCCTCACCTCAGTTGGGAGGACGCCTGCCTTTCCTTCCAGGCCCGGGCCAACTGCTGCAAAGCCTCCTCAGAGTCCACTCGCTGTAACTGCCTGCTCCCTCCTATGACCAACAAACAGGAACTATTATTATTTTCTAGGGTTCAGGATACAGAGAGAGGTAGGATTTGATCTCTTTTAAGGGCTCTGTGTCTCTATCCATGTTGTAGCCAAAGCTCTCTGGCTTCAGGGGTCAGAAATTTTTTCACATAATGGAATGAATGTAGTTACCAAAATGATACAGGGTGTGCAAACACGGCCACAGCTCTTCGAAGCTCCTTCCATGAAGAGGTAGAGCCTCTTCCTCACCCCTTGACTCTGGCTTTGGGCAGAAGCAACATTAGAGTTCCGTGCCTAGACCTGAAGAGGTTTTGCAGTTTCTGCTCTTGGGCTGGGAATCCCCTGCCACCAAGTCCAAGCTAGCCTGCTGGAGGATGAGAGACACGTGGACGGATGCCCAGACAAGTGAGTGACCCCAAGACTAGCACAGCCAAGCTCAGCTCAGCCCAGAGGAAAAACCTCACAGACTCCAGCTCGAATCACTGACACACAGAATCATGAGCTAAATAAAATCATTGTTTTAAGCCACTGCACCCTGGGGATGTTTGTTACACAGCAGTAGATAACTGGTGCACAGGGCAAGCTCATGGAAACAAAGTCCAGTTCATGGGAATGGAAACTGGGGGCTGAGAAGCCATTGAAGGCTTGGTGACTATTCTCTCGATTTCTCTCTGGGGATGTGTGGTGGTTCTTACCGCAGTCTGTGCTTTCTCCCCCATCACTCTCGCAATCCTGCTTACTCAGCCCCAAATGGTCACCCCAGCCCCAACTCAACACAACCTTTCTGTGCAAGAGCTCACCATCACCAAATGACTGGTCCTGGCCTCTTCTCCACTCACGTGTACCCTGAGTGCAGTGGAACCTGAGTCCAGTGGTCCCTGTGGGCAGCAGGCATTTCGGGGAGGGAGGCTGTCCGAGAAAATGCTCAAGGTGGGACAGGCAATAAAAGACTGCATTTCATCACCCATATGGGGACAGGGCAAGGTGAGACTTTTCACTACCATCTTGTTGCTGAAGAAGATGCAATAAGAATGATTTTACTTAATAGTACTGGGTCATAGTAGGCTAAGCTGATAAGCTTGTGTCTCTCATTCCTACTTGCTAAATATTAGAGAAAAACCTCCATGCTGTGTCTTTGTTGGCAGATATGGCAGATCTCACTGGACTTCCCCTGGGCCCAGGCCAAGGAAGAAGGTTCAGAATGCACAATTTCCACCATCCCCTTTGGTTTATTTTTCTTCTGGGGGTAGTAATTCTTTCCTTTGCCTTTTTTCTGGCAGCCCTTCATGCCCCTTCTAGCTCCACTTACCACAACTCCTCTGGACATCTATGCTAACAACCTAAAATATATTCTCCTTGTATATAATAATATACAAGCGTATACAAAGTTCTAATAATATTATTTACAAAAACAAGGTCATACTTTATACAGGTTTTTGCCTCCTACTTTCCTCAAAGAAGTTAACCACCTGAATTTAACTTTAAAGAAGTTAAATTAGTTGTAGCCCTAATTTATTCTTATTAATGGTTATATAATATTCTAAGGTGAGAATTACTATGCTCTATTCAACCCTATCCTATTGATAGGTATTCACTTTGTTCCCACATTCTTCCAGAGCTGCAGTTCTTGAATATAAAGTCTTATGTACTGATGCTCTTATTTCTACACATTAGATACCCAGACATGGGGTTATTGCTAGGCTGAGGGATATATATGTATTATTTTAATGGATGTTGCCAGATTGCCTCTCAATTAAGCTGTAACCAGTAATTGAGTACCCATTTCACCATATCCCCAAGAGCAAAAGGTACTATTTCTGTTTTTAAATTTTGCTAGTTTGATAGCTGTGAAGAATTATCTCACTGTTAATATAAACTGCTTTTCCTATACTCGAGAGTTTTGAGAACCGTACAAAAAATTTTGTTAGTCATTTGGATTTTCTCTTCTGTAAATTGCTTCTCTATATCCTTGTCCATTTTTTATTAGGTAATTGTCTCTCATCAATTTCTAAGAACTCTTAGTAAATAATGGATACTAAGCTACTATCTGTCCTCTGAATTGCAAATAATTGGCACCTTCTTTAAGATATCTTTTGCCATAAACAATTTTAAATGGTTTAATATTGACAAACATGTCTGTCTGGTTTTCTTATGGTTGTTTAGTTCTGTTTTTGTGGGGTTTTTTCTTTAGTTTTTTGGCTGCATCGGGTCTTAGGTGTGGCACGCAGGACCTTCGTTGAGCCATGCAGGATCTTTTGCTGCATCGTGAGCTCTTTGTTTCGGTGCACAGGTTTCTCTCTAGTTGTGGCATGTGGGTCTTCTCTTTCTTGTTGAGGCGGGTGAGGTCAGTAGTTGTGGCATGAGGGCTTAGTTGCGCTGCAGCATTTGGGATCTTAGTTCCCCGACCAGGGATCAAACTCAGGCCCCCCGCATTGGAAGGTGGACTCTTTACCACTGGATGACCAGGGAAGTCACTGATTTTTTAATAGCTTAGAAATTTTCATTGTTGATAAAAGGGTTTTCCTACTGCTAAATTATTGTGTAGCACCTTAAAAAAATCTTTTTTGTGAGATTTAAAAAAAAATATTTATTTATTTGGCTGCATTGGATCTTAGCTGTGGCACTCGGGACCTTAGTTGCGGCATGCAGGACCTTTCTTTGTAGTGCAAGGGCTCTCTGGTTGTGGTGCTTGGGCTCTAGAGCACACAGGCTCTAGAGCACTCGGGCTTAGTTGCCCTGCGGCACGTGGGATCTCAGTTCCCCGACCAGGGGTTGATACCATGTCCCCTGCATTGGAAGGTGGATTCTTAACCACTGGACCACCAGAGAAATCCCTATTGTCTTGCTTTTCATATTTAAGTTTTTATTTGGAATTGATCCCTGTGTAAGTTGTAAGACTGAGAACAAATTAATCCATCTTTTCATGTATTAGACCATCTTTTTCATGTATTAGGTTCTTAAACATACTGGATCTATTTCTGCTTTCTCAGTTTGGTTCTAGAGCTAGTTTCTCTTCCTATGCCAATACCATATTTATTTGAATAGAGTAGCTTTCTGGTATGTCCTGATCTGATCACGCAAATTCCTCTAACTATTCTTTTTCAAAAAGTTGGTATTCTTAGGAATTTATTTTTCCAAATAAGCTTTATAATTTATTTTAATCCAATTATCTGTCCCTTAAAAAAACTCTGTTAGGATTCTATTTGGAATTGCATTAAATATATATATATATTAATTCTAGGAGGGATGACTTTAAATAAATACTATGCCTTCCCATCCAAGAATAAGGTATGGCTTTCCCTTTATTCAGAATTTTGTTTATGTCATTTGATAAGATTTTATTGTTTTTAATGTAAGACTTTTTTCTTGTTATACTGTGTTCCTAAATATTCAATAGTTTTGGTTGCTACTGTGAATATTTTTTTCCCATTTCTACTTACTTAAGGCTAGACTAGAGAGATGTCAATATTTGTACATTTATCTTGTATCTAGCTATGTCACCAAATACTCATTAATTCTGATCACTTTTACTAATTTCTTGGGTTTCTAAGTATATCATCAACAAAAATAGACAAAGTTCTCTCTTATTTTCCGAGATTCAAACCAGTTTTATAGTTTAAAAAAATTTTTTTTATTGCATTTGCTGTAACCACCAAGATCATGTTCAATAATAGTGATGGGACTTCCCCGGTGGCGCAGTGGTTGGGAGTCCGCCTGCTGATGCAGGGGACACGGGTTCGTGCCCCGGTCCGAGAAGATCCCACATGCCGCGGAGCGCGTCCGGCGCCTGTGCTCCGCGGCGGGAGAGACCACAACAGTGAGAGGCTCGCGTATCGCAAAAAAAAAAAAAAATAGTGATGGTGATTATATCATCTTTATTTGTTCCTGATTTAAATGAACATTATTCTAGAGGTTCACCATTTAGAAAAATATTCTCTGTTGGTTCTTGGTAAATGATCTTTATTTCTAAAGTTTCCATAATATAGTGTTTAGAACTTTTAAGGAAAGGATGCTAAGTTTTTTTCAAAGGTCTTTTAAACTCGTGTGTGTGTGTGTGTGTGTGTGTGTGTGTGTGTGTGTGATTTTTATTTTTTAATTGCTCTTTGTTTTTAAAGAAGACACTTTTGTGCTTGGAAATTTACACAGGCATATTGTCTGTCTCTCTTTCTTATTTTAATTCATCTCTATGGTTTTCCAAAGACAAAAATCAAGCAAAAAGTTATTTGCATATGATGGAATACAATATCATTTCAAATAACATATTCCCAAAGACTATTGTCATAAGAAGAGAATGGTGAAATAAGTTAAAGTGGAGAAAAAGATAGAATGCAAAACCATAGACAGCATGATCCTAATTCTTTAAAAAATAAATACCTACCTATACATGAAAGACCTCAGAAAGGAAATATAGTGTTAAGAGAGATATGGGTGATTTCTAATTGTTCCTCATAGTCTTATGTATTTTCAAGATTTTCTGTAATAAACTTGTCATGCTGTTATAATAAGGAGGAAAACCACATTTTAATTTTGAAATGTCAGTAACAAGAATCTTATGTCTCCTTCAGATGCAAACAACACCCAGAGTTTTCACAGCACAGCCTGGTTGGGGCTTAGTGGAGGATTGAGGCTTACAGATTCCGGAAGGCTCGGGGTCCCACTGCCACCCAGTGGGTCCCATCATCAGGACCTATATTACAGTTGTTTATTTAACCCCAAATCCCTGCTCCTTCCAGCACTTGCTCGTCCTCCACCCCAGGACAGTAGTGGAGCAAATCTGAAATGGGGGCCAGAAGAACAGACCAGCCCTGGCTCTGTCTTTTTCCTGCTGTGTGACCTTGGCAAGTCACTTGGCCTCTCTGAAGCATAAAATAACTCCTTGCTCATAACATAAGGCAATAATGTCTGGTCTTCTTGGTTGTGTGGATCAAAATCTAAAGGAGACCCTACAGGTAGAGCTGCTTTATAAACCACCCAGAGCAGTATAAACCCAAGGGATCGTCCTTGCCTCCAAAGAGAGAGCTCTTTGTCATACTCTGAATATCCTGATTGCAAAACAATTCTTATTTAATTGGATCCATCTGAGTAGGTCAAATAATAATAATAATTACTGAGCGTGGTAGTCATATCAAGAACAGCTCACTGTGCTTCTATTACTAACCTGAGCTTCCCTCCAACGCCCCAGTTTGAAAGCCTCTCCCATTCACCTGCTCGTGACTCAGGGATCACAGATCAATCCTGTGCTTGGAGAAAGGCCCTCGGCTCCTGCTACCTTGATTTAAACGAGCGGCCAGGGCTGTCATCCCTGCTCCGGTCTCTTCACACTCAACCACAGAGTAAGCATGAATGGATTGCTCATCCAGCCTCGAAACGCTGCTCCGTGGACAGGTGTGCCGTCGGATGAGGGATTTAAAAAAGGCCGAGCAGGGGATGATGCTATGGCATCACCCGTTCCTTCAGCCAAAATCCTCCCCCACCCAACACAGGTGCACCCTGTGGCGGCTGTCAGAGGTCCCTTCCTGCCACAGCTCCTGATGCCTTTGTTCCTAAAACGGTATCTTTTCCCCAGCTCCCCAGGGACAGTCAGCAGGGCGCCTGGACCCTCCCGCCACGATCCAGTTCCTGCACGCAGGCTGAGCCTCATTCCCCTTTAGTAAACCTCTCCACTGATTAGGCACCCCCTTCAATTCAATGTTTCAGCCCATGAAATCTCCTTCAAAGAAAAATCTCAGGAGACCCCAAGGTGGTAAGGAGGGAGTGTTGGGGGCCCAGAGTGTATGCCCTGGTGCTGAGGTGGGGTAGCGGGTAGGGCATGCTAAACCTCCCTTTAGTTCCTGCTACAAAGCCTTCTCACCTACCAGCACTAGCAACAACTCGCAGAGGCCTCTTTCCTCCCACATTTCAGGGGGAAAGTGACTGCTTACAAGTTTTCAGGGAAATAAAAGCAAGTCACTTTCCCAGGAAAGCCTTGGTCACTGGTCAGATTTCCTCCATTGTGCTGGAACTCAGGGGCCTTTTCATTCTGGACACTCAGACCCTTTAGCCTGGGGAAATTTTCTTGAATTATGTTATCCATTATTTTCTCTCCTGTTTTCTCAGTTCCTCTTTCTAGACTGCTTTTTTGGGGCTTTGTTTCTAACTGGGCTCCTTGCCTTAGGCCATTAGTTTGCTTGTCTTTCTTCTCCTACACCTTCACTTCTCCTAGACTGCCCAGTGTCTTCTGTTCTGACTGATCCTGTTTCTGCCCTACCAGGAAACTTCTGTTCCCTGAGATGCTGTATCTCAGAAACAGCACTCCTGACAGTCTCCCGAGGCTCTCCTGTGTTTTTTTTTTTTTTAAGATTTTATTTTTATTTATTTATTTATTTATTTTGGCTGTGCTGGGTCTTAGCTGCGGCATGCAGGATCTTTTAGTTGCAGCATGTGGACTTCTTAGTTGCAGCATGCATGCAGGGTCTAGTTCCCTGACCAGGGATTGAACCTGGGCTCCCTGCATTGGGAGCACAGAGTCTTACCCACTGGATCGCTTGGGAAGTCCTAGACCTTCACTTTGCCTTTACTTCCTAGGAGAGGTCTTCAACTTCTTTTTCCTGTCCTTTGATTATTTCATTACTTCTATCAAATTTTTAATTCTCCAGAACTGTTAGTTGTCTTCTGAGCCTTCTTTTGGTCTACCATCTGCTTCTTGTTTCATGGATGGAATTAGCATTCCTTTCAGGAGTTCCATAAGAATGATTTTTTCCTTCCTCCTTTATAGACTGTTTCTTCAGGCTTATTTGTTTGTTTGAGTCTCTGTATTTCAAGGTCCTGGATCCCTGGTTGTCCTTCCCTATTGCAGAGTGAGGTGCTAAGACGTTGATTTTAGAAATCCTGGGCACATGGGTAGGGCTATAGGGTCATTTTCTTAGACTCCCCCCTATTTTTGGGAGGGTCCCTAAACATGTCTGTATCTTTATGTCTTTATTTTGGTGCTGGTGGGAACTCCAAAAGGCAGCCTGGTGAAAAGACACATTAGGGTTTTCTTCACTAGCTTCTTCCATTTTAGAGCCTGGCTGCTGACCCAAATACTATGAAAAACATTTGAGAACAGATTCACACAGAACATGATTAGTTTGTAAAAATCAGATTTCTGTAGTGCCCTCTCCAAGAAAGAAAGATGCCCCAGAGTGCAGGACCAGACCAGGTGGTGTTCATTGCACCTACTTTGGAATTTCTGGTGAACAAGTAAAATCTCCCCAGCAACGCTGGGCGGGGATCCAGCCTCACTTCCTTCAAAAGGAGTGCTGTACCCACCTGGTGTCCGGACACCAGGGGGATGTCGGCGTCTCGGCCAACAGGGTTTCCCTAGATAAGCCTAACTTGGGGGGAACTTCCTAGGTCATTCAGCCTGTGGATCTAGTTTACAATATGCCCAGTGTCTTCTGCTCTGACTGATCCTCTTTCTGCCCTACCAGGAAACTTCTGTTCCCTGAGATGCCGTATCTCAGAAACAGCACTCCTGGCGGTCTCCCGAGGCTCTCCTGCAACTGGGTCACATGGTTCTCACTGTTTGCAATTCCTATCTGAAAGTGCTGCAAGTTGCCTGTGGGCATTGGAAGGCACCGGCCACACGAAACATTCAATTTAAAGGCTTAGCGCCCAGGAGAAGAGAGTATTATTATTATTAATATTATTATTATTTATCACCTCTGGGTACTCATAAAGCAAACAGTGCTCCCATGTAAGCACCTAAGTCAGAGCTAAATGCCCTGAGTCTTGTCAGCTGGAAGCAGGCTGTGGAATGAGAGGATGAATGGCGATCTCCAGCCGTACTTAGAATGCTTGGTTTCCAAAGAGAGAGGGACTTTCATTCACAGGACGGGCCACAGGATCAATCCTGTCCTGGAGCGTCCCCGGATGTACTCTTCAGTGGAATTAATAGTTGTTTAGATCCAGGGAGCTGCCTTACTGCATAAACATTAACAGAAAAAGTGAGTCAGACCTTAGAGACACAGAGCTGGCCAAGCCTGGGTCCCTGCTTCGAATGGGTTCATAGCGTCCTGGGGCAGGCAGACAGCAACACAGGACCAGCGTGCTGGGGCCTAGGAGCGTGTGGGTTACTGGAGGTCAGTGTGGTGTCCTGGGGTGCTGTGGAGCCCCCAGAGGCACAGTTCTTCCCCCCTGCCGTGCAGGTCGGAGGGAGACCTCTGTGCTCAGGGGTTCTGGGTCCCACAGCATCAAAGGGACCCGGACAAACAGGAACACATCTCAGAGGACCATCCAGGAGGCTGAGAGGCTCATGACCGCGTCTGATGTGTTACCTCGAAGAGATTGCTGTTATTTGGGCTGGAAGGAAAAGGCTGGGGTTGGGGGTGAGAGGGAGAGGGAGAACACTGTTGAAAGAAATTAAAGACCTAAATAAATAGAAAGACATCTCCAGTATATGGATCGGAAGACATAATATTGTTAAGATGGTAATACTCCCAAATTGACCTACAGAGTCTACGCAATCCCTATAAAAACCCAGGTGGCTGCTTTGCAGAAATTGACAAGCTGATCCACAAATTTACATGGAGATTCGAGGGACCCAGAATAGCCAGAACAACACTGATGAAGAAGAACAAAGCTGGAGGACGCCCACTTCTCAGTATCAAAACTGACTATAAAGCTACTGCAGTCAAGAGAGTATGGTAGTAATATAGGGACCGACGTGTAGATCAGTGGAACAGAATTGAGAATACAGAAATAAATCACGTAGGAGCAATTGATTTCCCACAACGGCGCCAAGACAATTCAGTGGGGGAAAGAACAGTGTTTTCAATGGTGCTGGGACTGATGGATAGCTACATGCGAAATGATGAAGTTGGACGTGTCCCACAAACATACCATATCAAAAAAAAAATCTCAAAATGGATCAAAGATTTTTTTAAATGTAACAGCTAACACTATGAAACTCTTAGATATAAATCTTCGTGACCTTGGATCAGGCAATGGTTTCTTTAACGTAACACCAAAAGCATGAGGGACAAACGTAAAAAAATAAACTTCATTGGGCTTCCCTGGTGGCGCAGTGGTTGAGAGTCTGCCTGCCGATGCAGGGGACGCGGGCTCGTGCCCCGGTCCAGGAAGGTCCCACATGCCGCGGAGCGGCTGGGCCCGTGAGCCACGGCCACTGAGCCTGCGCGTCCGGAGCCTGTGCTCCGCAATGGGAGAGGCCACAACAGTGAGAGGCCCGCATACCGCAAAAAAAAAAAGAAAAAGAAAAAGAAATAAATAAACTTCATCAAAATTTAATTTTTTAAAAATCGTTATGTTGTATACTTTAAATACATTACAATTTTATTTGTCAGTTGCACCTCAATAGACTTAGCGATGAATTTTACCCTCCTAGACCCTAAGTCTTGTGCTGCCTTCAAGGTACAGAAGCCCTTAACCACAGGAAGCCAGTGTTTCATTCTGCAAATGACTCCACCTCATAGGTTTGGAGACAATGTCTGTCTTTCCCCAGAGCCAGCAGTTTGATAGTCAAATAGAAATCAAATAAAGAGAATTGGCCCTTGGAGAACATGGGCCCAAGGTGAGAACTGCCAGGGGCCGTTTCAGGAGCCTGGATTTTACCTGCACCGGGCCCTGCGCTCCTTTCACTGGAAGCATCCACCTCGGCAGCCCGGCCTTTGTTTGCACTCCTCACCGGCTTGACCATTTGCGCAATCTGGGCAGTGACTGGGCTGGGGCAGCACATCCCAAAACAGCAGACTTTCTACAGGCCACTTCCTGGAAAGAGGGGAACCCCCGGGAGAGAGGCTGATTACTTAACAGGCTGTGTAAGCTGTCCGGCTGATTCACCCAGAACCCATTCAGGGAACCAGCAAGGCTGAGCGGTGTTTACTTTTGCAGAATGTGGGATGGTGCCTTGGACTCGGGCGAGCTCTGGGAACACCCACACGGCAGATGAGGCCCCCAGAGATGGAGACAGAGACAAGGGAAAACAGACCATGGCAGCTTTCACAAATGTCAGGTTGTGCCGGTGGACTCATGGAGACTGACCCTTGACACACTAAGGTTTACCTGAGGGAGGAAGCACCACAGAAGGCCCCACGCACTGGGGCCAGCGTTGCCCAGTAGGACTCACCCTCCCCTTGTGCACATGCGTGTTTCACATACGCCGAGGTCTTCCACGTGCGTGACCTTGCCTGAGCGTTTGCGTTTGGCCATTTGACCCACAGTAAAGGGAAGGAAGAGTCAAGCGTCGTTACGGCAACTGATGGAAGCCGTTTACGATCACGTCCTGGTTCTGCATCAAGCATCGTCTCCTTTAACTTAAAGCAGGGTGCAGAGTCGGTGCTGCTACCATCCCCACTTCACAGCTGATGAAACTGAGGCTTGAGGTTCTAGAAATGCGAGTCACGGCAGGCGAGCGGCGGAGCCGACTCCCGCTGACACCCCAGCCCCACCCGAGCCATTTGCATAATTTAAACCAACGAGCCTCTGCAGCTGTCCCCTGGGTCTCTGGTGGCTGGTCACAGGGGCCAGTTGGGAGGGAGCCCTGGAAGCCACGGAGCCCTGCGCAAGCGCTCTGGTCCGCCTCACCTCAGGAGGCAGAGAGGCTACTCACGCCACTCTCGCCGCAGTGATCTCGGTGAGAAAAGGAGCTGATGGCACCCGGGCAAGGCGGGGCCCGCAGCTGTGTGGGGAGGCGGTAGGGAGCTACAGTCATGACGGGTCACTGGCCGGGGCCGGGCCGGGGCGTCCTCCAGCGCGTTTGAGTGGGTGACAGGCAGCCGGGTGTGTGGGCTGTGATGTAACAGAGCTGCTACGGCTGCTGGATGGCGGGGAGACTGACTAACTTTCCTCCTCTGTCAACAGCCTCTAATGGCCTCCACGGCTGGAGAGGGTGGGTGTGGCAGTGCCCACAGCCAGGGCCACCAGCCAGGCACCGAACATCAGGGCCACGGATCAGCCCACACTCCCAGCTGCTGCCCCTGCAGCCTCGGACCAGACGGACAGCTAGGTCGGTCCTGGCGCAGAGCACATGTGGGAAGAGAAGGCAATGCAGGCAAGACCCGGAAAGCAGGCTGTCGGCGCGTGAAGAAGGGTTTTCTTCTTTGGACCTAGAGAAGGAGGTGAAGGGAGGGGGAACCGTGTTTTGATTTCCTACTGGGAGCCAGGTGCGGTGTAAGCACCTGCGTGATCTCACTGAGTCTTCACAGCCGCTCAGTGAGATGGGTATCGTTCATTCATCCATCCATTTATTCATCCATTCACTTAAATATTTCTGGCCACCTGCCAGGTGCCATCACTCATAGCGTCGTTTTACGGATAAGAGGCTCAGAGGTGACCTGACTTCCCCAGGCGAGGCCGGAGCTGGGGCTCACAGCCGCCTTCGTGTGAATTAGAAGAGGCTGCACCTCTGGGAAGATGCAGCCTCCCACCAGGAGACATGACCTGGCGAGAAGCGTTTTCTTGGCAGGCGCCCCTGTTCCGCCTCTGAGATCTCACGGCCAGTGGGCGGTACAGCTGGGCCCTGGGGAGCCAGCCACGTGCTCCTTCCCACGCGACACCAACTTTCTCTACCAGCAGAAGTCTCACAGCGGGAGGTCAGCTTCATGGACCTGTTGGCAAACTCTACCAACCAAAATCAGTGTTTCTAGTCATCAAAGGGAGACTGGAAGAGTTCTTATGGAACAGCGGGCAAGCCAAGAGCCCAGCAGGGCTGGGGGCCTGGAGCAAAGGGCCTGATCACGCCTGATGGAAGGGACAGAGGTGGATGCTGGTCCTGCACGTGTGGGGAGTGGGGCACGTGAGGAGCATGTGGAAGTGATGTCAGTTTGGGTTGGCCCATGTGAGTCCTGTTTTTCTAGCACTTGAAATGTTCCAAGGAAAAGGATAAATGTTGGTCAGAGCTACCCTAAGGATGTGTGGGTATAAAATAATAAGGGGAACATTCAAGAAAAAGTTTCTAATAAGATCCATTGAGAAGTGGAAGGGGCTGCCTTAAATGTAGTGATGTCCCTGTTGCAGGCTGGCCACCGCTTTAAGTCACATTAGTGTGGATTGCATAAGGTTAGGGGACTTCCCAGTGGTGAAACTCAAGGATTATGATTTAACAAACCCATTTAGGTTATTGCACTGAGCCACTGCCTCAAAATTCCTTTCCATGCAAATGAGAATCACCTCACTGAACGGGGCCAGGCCCCTGAAGAAGGAAGTGAAGGGTGACTGGAGGGAGGTGTGTCCCCAGGCGCATCTGGGGAAGCCAGCTGTCATCCCAAGCTGATTGCGTGTTGCTCTGGGAACGTGGGCAGGTCCTTGGCCTGGCTGGCTCTTCTCCCAGCTGTTTCCCGATCACCTTGGACCCTGGGGAACGTGGGGAGCAGAGCCTGGAGCAGAAGAGGAAGAGCGGCGGGGGCGGGGTGTGTGTGTGCACCCCAAGCGCCCCAGCTCGTCTATACTGTTACAATAGGGACACACTTCTGCACCAGCTGGCACAGCTGCTCCCGCCCTGGCCCCCAAATTGTGATTGTCCAACACAGGCTGTGCCCAGCGTAAGTAGGTTGAATTTATATGCATAAATATCATGGATGAATGAAACCTACACACAGCACAACTACGCCCTTGGGTTCCTTGGGGCTCCTCCATCCTGAAGCCACTCAAAACTGCCAGGCCACTCTTGAAGCCTCCTGCAGCAGTGAGGGTAGGAGCTGGGCCCCGGGGCCTTCATGGAGAGAATCGCTGGGTTAATATTTGTCAAATATGCTGGTGCTGGTTTTTTCTATAAAGTGGCTTTGGTTTCAATTTACATTTCAGGGAGAGGCTGCAAAATGATAAGTAAAACAATCATTATCTCACGATTAATTTGCGTGTCTTTACACTGAAAATAAAGTTAACTCTTTGTGCTGGGGCTGTTCCTACCTAGTTTGTGTGGCTGTGAATCGCTCACATACAGCTCTATACTGTGGCTCTTTTTTTTTTTTTTTCTTTTTTTGGTGGTACGCGGGCCTCTCACTGCTGCGGCCTCTCCCGTTGCGGAGCACAGGCTCCAGACACGCAGGCTCAGCGGCCATGGCTCACAGGCCCAGCCGCTCCGCAGCATGTGGGATCTTCCCGGACCGGGGCACGAACCCGTGTGCCCTGCATCGGCAGGCGGACTCTCAACCCCTGCGCCACCAGGGAAGCCCTATACTGCGGCTCTTTGCCTTTCTGATTTGCAAGCGTGCATTATGTTCAAAGATGGTAACTCTTAGTCGTGGAGGTTAGAAATTTCTCAGCGATAGCAGGGGTCTTCAAGGCAAAGGCTGACAGCGTGAGGGGCCCTTCGTGTCTCTACATCCCTTCCCAGATGTCTGGGCTTGTCCAGGGGGGCCAAAGAAGAAGGCCAGTCAGCTCTGACCCACACGTGGAAACACTCCTTGCTGATCTATCTTATGGGGATCCCATATAAGATTTCCATTGAGTAAGAGTTTGTGGTTAAAAGGTTGGAACACTCACTTCTAGTCCAAAGTGCTCATTTTGCCTGTGAGGAAGCCCATGACTGGGTGAGGGGTAAGTCGTTCTGGACACATGCCCTCACACACACACACCCACGTCCTCTGGGTGTCCTGAGCCTTGGCGTCCTGCCTGTACAGGTAGACAGCAGCATCCAAAGTGCAGCACTCGTTTCAGTCCTGGTGCTGTGGCCTCAGACTCCTGCCTCAGTTTCCCCACCTGTAAAGTGGGTGCAACCCCAGTGGCACCCCTCTCATAGGGCCGCAGTGAACCTTACATGAGATAATTCATGTGGAGGGCTAAGAGGAGCGCCCAGCACGGTGCTCAGTCAAAGTTAATTATTATTATTTGGTCCGGGGCCCGTTACCTATTAGCTGTTCAATTAACTTTCCTCTCCTTCCCAGCCCTGGGGACTCGTGAGCCCAGGAGGCTGCCGGGCCTGGGGCCTGAGCACCCCCTTGGTCAGAGCCCTGAGAGGAGATGGGGAACCTCGCGCGCCTCCCTCCCTCCGGGTCGGCAACGTCCCCCAGTCGCTGCAGACCTGGCAGAGCCGCGGCCCGCGGGAGTCAGCACCTCCTCTCCTGCCCTACTTTGTTGTCGTCCCGTCCGGGACAATCAGACGGGGATGCGGGACAGCTGCCCGGCTTTGGCCCCTTCTCCTCCGGGCGCCTTTCCTCTCCTTCCCCACTGCTCCCTCCTCCTCTGTATTCCTTGTCTTTCCACATCCTGGATGTCCCCTGGTGCCCCGGTCACAAGGCGGAGGGGCTGGCGCTGCCGGTGCCCCCGGGCAGGACGGAGCTGCACTGCATCCAGCCTCCGGCTTGAGGACCCGCCCTGCTCTCCAGCCCTTCTTCGGTTTCTCCGCTGTCTCCCAGTCTCCTCGGACTGAGGCCCGATCTGGCTGGCTTCAGGTTGGGGCGCATCCAGCTGCGAGTGCATCTGACCGGTGGGAAGTGGGATCTGAGGCCCTGCCCCACTCCAGGCCCACAACTCGGGCTTCAAGCCTAATCTCCAGCCTCTTGCTGGAGGGTGGGTGGAGAGTTGGGAACTGGAATGTGGACGGGCTGCCTGAGCCCTGCTGCTCGGCCCACGCCAAGGGTCGACTGGGCAGAGCTCCCACACCAAGGGTGGACTGGGCAGAGCTGAGTCAGCTTCCCTCAAGACTACTGAGAGAGCAGCCCAGGCGCCGGTCCGGGCTGGGATGGAGTGAGCAAAACAGCTGAGCCCCGTCCTCAGGGGAACCTCGGGGAGGGCAGAGAGCGCTAGCTGGGCCATTGTCCCCGCCCCACTGGAGGAAGGAGGAAGAACGCCGGAGCCCTCCGAGGGCACGGCTGGTCCCTGGGATGTTGACGACAAGCTTCTGTAGCAACAAACCAGCCCTCCACCCTGACGGCCCCAGGCCCCTGGACTGGGCAGGTCCAGGACAGGCTCATGGCCTCCGGTGCCAGGCTAGTCCTTGTGCCATGCAGAAGAGTTTCCGTCCTCCTCCACTGGGGCAACCAGCATCCACAGGTGGGAGCCCCCTCTGCTCCCGCCCGCCCAGCCTCCAATGTCCCCAGTGCGCGGCAAGCGGACCCCCTGGGCTCTTCCGCACCTCCCCTGCACACAGAGCCAGCTCCTTCCTCTTTCCTGCTTATCTCTGTTCTCTCCTCTGGACTCGGTCACGCATGATGTTTTCTTTTTTTGCGGTACGCGGGCCTCTCACTGCTGTGGCCTCTCCCGTTGCGGAGCACAGACTCCGGACGCGCAGGCTCAGCGGTCATGGCTCACGGGCCCAGCCGCTCCGCGGCATGTGGGATATTCCCGGACCGGGGCACGAACCCGCGTTCCCTGCATTGGCAGGCGGACTCTCAACCTCTGCACCACCAGGGAAGCCCACGCGTGATGTTTGAAACGTCCTTCTGAGCTTTCCTCCACTGGCTCTCCCGCCCAACCACCTCTTCCCCTGCACACCCATCGCACATGTCAGCTGGCCCTCCCTTGCCCATGCGCTCTGCCCTCTGACACCATTCTCACTGGTCTCTGGCCTCCCGGTGACCAAATGCAATTGGCCCTTCCAGGCCTCCTTTCCTGGCCTGGCCGCCCTGCTCCTGCCCTGAAAGCCTCCTCCTTCTGCTTCGGTGGAAACTGCTGTTGAGCTGACTTTGGCCCGACCTTGCCCCACTCTATCCTCCTCGCCTCAGCCCCCTTCCTCAACCGCTCCTTAAATGCAGATGTTCCCAGAGAGCCCGGACACTTCCAGGTCTCCATGTCACCTGGAGCCCAAGCCTTGCTCTTTCTAGACCTTCTTTCCAAATCTCCTCCAAGCCCTAGACCTGCAGATCCATTCGCAGTAGTTTAGTAGACATCTCCCTGCAGCCTTGCTGGCAGGAAGTGTGCAGGCGCCGTCCTCCCGGGCCTTCCCTCAATGACCGGGCACCTCAGCTGCCCACTGCCACGTGCCCCTCCACTCCCACCTAACTGGCCGCCGAGTCCTGTTCACCTCCTGCCAGGTGACCCTGGGGTCTGTCCGTCTGTCCCTCTGCCCCAGTTCCTCTCCACTCCACAGTCCTCTGCTGGCCTTTCAGCCTGCTGCCGCCTGGCGCTGGCCTCCGGCCCCTCCTGCTTCTCCCTCCTTTGTCGAAACACTGAACACCCACTTCTCAATGCCGCCTCTTTGCACTGGCTGTTCCCTCTGCCTAGGATGCCCTCCCTGCCTCACCCGCCTGGGAAGCCCCTCTCCACTCCTCAAATCCTCCTCTTCCAGGAGCTCTGCTCCAGGAGGCCCATCCGGTCCCACGTCTTGTGTGCCTGTTCCCATCCAACGCCCCCTCTGGCCTCCTGACTTCTCTCCCCGATGGTGTCCACTCCAGCACAAGGGTCGTGTGCGCACGATCTGTTCCGCTCACCGCTCGGATGGCTCCCAGAGCGGGCAGCCTGTCTGACCCAGCTCCCTGACCCCAGCCGTGGGCACGGCCCAGCACCCAGGGGCCAGGCCGTGACCGATGGCCCAGGGTCTCTGCTGCGGATGGAAATGGCGGTCCAGAGAGGGAATGGGGGCTGGGCCACAGGAAGAATCCCATCCCCACAACTAGGAACCTGAGAATTTGGTCCGACCTGCCCAAGGCGGCAGTTAGTATTCCAGTTAATTAGTGAACTCTGTAAAGTACTTCGAACACGAAACACACTATATAAATGTCAAGTATTATTATGAAAAAGTAAGAAGTTCTCTAATAAGCCAGACTGGAGAGCCCCAGGCTAGTCCAAATAAAATGAACGAATGCAGAAAATTAAGCAATTAAAAAGTGCTATTTCAGGATTTGCAAGAAGATGAAAGTAACCGAACGGCTGCATCTGCGGGGTGATCGTCGCCCCCCTCCCTCTGCCCTCTCTGCATAGCCGGCCCCCTGAGCCGACCTTGCATCCATCTGGAAGGGCTGCACAGAGGTTTAGAGTGGGGTTGGGAGGGGGCGAGGTCTAGGAAAAGACGCTGAGCCTGGACCGACCGGCTGGTGGGAGCCTCTGAGCCAGGGGTGTGAGCTTTGGCAAGTCAGGCCTCCCCTCTGAGCCCCCGTTTCCCTGAGCGTAGGACAGGAGGCACCTGCAGCGCCAGCCCTGGCATCGCCCTTGACCCCGCTCCCTGGCCAGAGGGCTCTGAGCGGGGGCAGGAAGGGGTGGCCAGTGGCATCGAGCTCCAACACTTACCGCCTCCGTCCTTGTAGCCAGGTGACCCCACGCGGCACATGTGCTTCCTTGTCAGCACTTGGGGACGGCAACATCCCCTTCACAGAACTGTCGTGGTTAAGAAATGAAACTTAGGTACAGATGCATGGAAAACTGTTGGCCACAGCATGCGACCTGGGGGTTGCTTGCTGGCTCATCCTTCAACTTGACATATTGAAACATTGTGGATTTCTCTCTTCGTTTTCTGGAGCTCTGTCCTGACGTCCAAGGGCCAAGGTTCAAATCCCAGGCCTTCACTGAGGGGCTGTGTGACTTTGGGCTCTTCCCAGCCTTGTGGAAAGGAGATGAAGATTCCCACCTCTGAGCCTTGCTGTCCCCGAGTAGAAGCCCTCAGTCCAAGGTCAGCCTCACGGTAGATAAATGCAGGTAAATAAATGTTTCTTTTCCTTCCCTCCAGGCTGGCAGAGGTCAGCGGCGTGACACGCACAGTTTCATCCAGGCTACGAGAGACAAGAGAAACCCCGTTCACAGCCCCTTTCCCCAGAACCTCCGTCAGAAACTCCTTATTCACGCGTGCCTTGAAATAAACACCCAGGAGGATCCAGTCACAGGCCAGCCTAAGAAAGGGACTGAAAAACCAGAACAAAGTCAAAACTCCTTGGCCTCAGACAGCAGCTGAGCAGAAATGGTCCCCTGATTCGGGACCATGGGGTTCCACATTCAGCTGGTTGGCCTCAGCTTGCTTATCTGTAAAATGGGCTCTTTGGACTAGGCAATGCTCAGGATCACCGGCGCTCTGACCTCACTTGTGGTCTGCATAAATCTCAAGCTCGGACAAAGGTGGCGGGAGTCCTGGGTTGGCCTGGCCTCTTTTGACCTCCTGCTCTGGTCAGTGTAGGTCTTCTGAGGTGTGGTGCTCCCGGGTTGTTCCCCGGGGTCTCCATCACTGCGGAAAGGGGGAGAAATCGGTCCTTGGGAAGCCCTTGCTCTGGGTGGGCCCTGGGCCCCCAGCAGTCATGGAGGGCCCCAGGGCCGGGTGTCAGTGAGGGGCACCAAGGGCGCTGCTCCCAGCTCTGGCCTCTGCCTGATGGCCGCCTGGGAGGCCATCCTCTGCTTGGCCCCCACCTGAGTCGTTTCCCTGCTTCTCTGGCTTTCCCCCTGAAGGCTCAGCACCAGGGCTGATGTAGGGCCTGGGCCTTGACCCCCGGGGTGTGGCTCAGCCCCTCACGTTAGCACCACCTGTGAGGCAGGCCCGTGAGCCATGGCCGCTGAGCCTGTGCGTCCGGAGCCTGTGCTCTGCAACGGAAGAGGCCACAACAGTGAGAGGCCCGCGTACCACACACACAAAAAAAGAAGCACAAGTCTTATATACCAAAAACTATAAAACTTCCCTGAGAGAAACTGAAGATTTAAATAAATGGAAACACATTTCACATTCATGGATTGGGAGACTCAATATCGGATAGATGTCAAGTCTCTTCAAAGTGAATTACAGATACAGTGCCATCCCTATCAAAATCCCAGCAGGAATTTTTTGCAGATATTAACAAGCTAATCCTAAAATTTATATGGAAATGCAAAGAACCCAGACTAGTCAAAACAACTCTGAAGAAGAAGAACAAAGTTGGAGAACTCATGCTCCCTGGTTTCAAAACTCATTATAAAGTTACAATACTTAAGACAGTATAGTACTGGCATAAGGATATGTATATGTGTATGGTAGTAAAGAATGGTGTTTCAGCAAATGTGCTGAAATAATTATATATCCATGTGCCAGAAGATGAATTTAGACCCTGAACTCACACCTTACACAAAAATTAACTCAAAATAGATCCTAGACATATGTATAAGAGCTTAATATTTTTAGGAAAAAACATAGGATAAAATCTTTGTGACCTTGGGCTAAGCAAACAGTTCTTAGATACAACTGTGAAAGAAAAAGAACTGATAAGTTGGACTTCATCTAAAAGTTAAAATCTTTTGTACTTTAAGAGACACCATTAGGAAAATGAAATGGCAAGCCACAGACTGGAAGAAAACTCTTTGTCAATCAATATATCTGATAAAGTACTTGTACCCACAACATATAGCTCAATAAGAAGACAGACAGCCAATTAAAAGACAGGCGAAATATCTGAATAGACATTTCATCAAAAAAGATGCACGAATCGCTCATTAGTCATTAGAGAAATGCTAATTAAAACCGTTTCACATCGAGATACCACTTTACACTGGCTATAATTTTTAAAAACTTGCAATACTAAGTGTCAACATGGCTGGTGGGAAAATATGTTGAAACTTCAAAAAAACCACAGTTTTTCAGTTTCCTAAAAAGTTAAACATAATTTTACCATATAACCCAGGAATTTTCTCTACCCAAGTAATGAAAAATATGGCCATACAAAAAGTTGTACATAAATTTTCATAGAAGCATGATTCATAACAGACAAAAATGGAGGAAATCCAACTGAGCATCAACTGATAAATGGATAAACAAAATGTGGTCTGTTCATGCACTGGAATAATATTCAACAACAAAAAAGAACAAACTACTGATACAACATAGATGAACCTCAAAATATTATGGTAAGATAAGATAGATACAGAAGACTTCATACTGTATAATTCCATTTATATGAAATATCCAGAAAGGACAAATTTATAGAGATGGTGAGCAGATAGGTGGTTGCCTGGGGCTGGGGGTGGGAATGGAGACAGATGTCATACGTTCTCGAGGGGTCCTTTGAGGGTGATGGATGCTTTAAAAGTCAACTGTGAGCCACTATGGAGAACAGTATGGAGGTTCCTTAAAAAACTAAAAATAGAACAACCATACTACCCAGCAATCCCACTACTGGGCATATACCCTGAGAAAACCACAATTCAAAAAGAGTCACGTACCACAATGTTCATTGCAGCTCTATTTACAATAGCCAGGACATGGAAGCAACCTAAGTGTCCATCGACAGATGAATGGATAAAGAAGATGTGGCACATATATACAATAGAATATTCCTCAGCCATAAAAAGAAACAAAATTAAGTTATTTGTAGTGAGGTGGATGGACCTAGAGTCTGTCCTACAGAGTGAAGTAAGTCAGAAAGAGAAAAACAAATACCGTATGCTAACACATATATACGGAATCTAAAAAAAAAAATTGTTCTGAAGAACCCAGGGGCAGGAATAAAGACGCAGATGTAGAGAATGGACTTGAGGACACGGGGAGGGGAACAGTAAGCTGGGACAAAGTGAGAGAGTGGCATGGACATATATACACTACCAAATGTAAAATAGATAGCTAGTGGGAAGCAGCCGCATAGCACAGGGAGATCAGCTCGGTGCTCTGTGACCACCTAGAGGGGTGGGATAGGGAGGGTGGGAGGGAAACGCAAGAGGGAGGAGATATGGGGATATATGTATATGTATAGCTGATTCACTTTGTTATAAAGCAGAAATTAACACATCATTGTGAAGCAATTATACTCCAACAAAGATGTTTAAAAAATTAATTAATTAAATAAAATAAAAAATAAAAGTCAACTGTGGTGAATGATGGCTGCACATCAATTTACAAATGTAAATCTACTGAAAGTCGTTGAATTTTACACTTAAAACAGGTGACTTTCAATGTACGTAAAATTATACCTCAATAAAGCAGTTAAAATATGTATTCATAAAATCTATGTGTAGAAAAGACTGGAAGAAAACATGCCAAAACAGTAAGTTCTTTTACCTTTGGGTAATAGGATTATGGACGCTGTTATTTTCTCCTGTATTCTTTTCTACATTTTCTAAATGTTCTCAATGGGTATGCAGTTCTTAGATATTCAAAAAACAGTGTTTTTGTGTGTGTGTGTGTGTGTGTGTGTGTGTGTGTGTGTGTGCAGGATATGAGGCAAAACTTGTTTGTTGTTTGCTTTGGTGAAAGAAGCTGTTGTCTTAAAGCTGCCAGATGCTTCTTGAGCAGGAAAAGCAAAGACATGCCTCTATTCTGGGCAGAGGCCTCAGGGGCAGCCTCCATAGCAATGCACACGGAAGAGTCACAGGTGTTCATCGTCTGGACAAAGGCCATTCCGGAAAATAATCCTTGAAACACAGAGTTCAAGGTCACAGCAGGGTGAGGAGGTGGGCAAATTCATAAACAGTGAGAAACCTCCTGGAAGAAAGGAGTTGGAGACCTTGACTCCTTCCCTTTCATATTTGTTAAGAAAAATTTTGTTGACTATAAACTACATCAGGAAGTGCATAAATTCTGAGCAAACAAGTCCATGAACTTTCCAAAGGTACAACTACCATTCAGAGCAAGATACAGAATGTTCCTGCAGCTACCTCATGCCCCCTCCCAGTCACTAACTCTCCCAAGGGAAACCACCCTTCTTATACCAAAGACTGTTTCACCATTTTTGAACATTATGTGTATAAACGCATGCAGCACATTCTCTTCTGCATCTGGTTCTTTTTTTTTTTTTTTTTTTTGGCACAGGCCCCTCACTGTTGTGGCCTCTCCTGTTGCAGAGCACAGGCTCCGGACGCGCAGGCCCAGCGGCCCTGGCTCACGGGCCCAGCCGCTCCGCGGCATGTGGGATCTTCCCGGACCGGGGCACGAACCCATGTCCTCTGCATCGGCAGGCGGACTCTCAACCACTGCGCCACCAGGAAAGCCCAATATCTGCTTCTTTTATTCAGCCTTATGTTGGTGTCTTGTACATGCTGTTCATTCTCGTTACTGTGTCCTGTTCCATTGTATGAATACATCTCAATTTATTTATTTTTTAATTGAAGTATGGTTGATTTAAGATGTTGTGTTAGTTTCAGGCGTACAGCAAAGTGATTCAGATGTGTGTGTGTGTGTGTGTGTGTGTGTGTGTGTGTGTATTGACAAGGGTCCTTGTCAACTCATGGTTTTGTCTGTCTTCATTTTAGCCCCTTTGGTGGGTATAGTAGAACCACATTGTGGTTTTACTTGCGTGTCCCCGATGGCTGATAAAGCACATTTTCTTTTGCTCACTCGCCTTTGGCTTTGTTCTTTGGTGGAGAGCCTGGTCAAGTCCTTTGCTTATTTTTCTATTGGCTTGCCTGATTGTTACTGGTTTGTGGGAATTAATATATATATATTCTGAGGACATGTCCTTTGTCAGAAATATGTGTGGCAGGGGGCTTCCCTGGTGGTGCAGTGGTTGAGAATCTGCCTGCCAATGCAGGGGACACGGGTTTGAGCCCTGGTCTGGGAAGATCCCACATGCCATGGAGCAACTGGGCCCGTGAGCCACAATTACTGAGCCTGCACGTCTGGAGCCTGTGCTCCACAAAAAGAGAGGCCGCGATAGTGAGAGGCCCACGCACCGCGATGAAGAGTGGCTCCCGCTTGCCACAACTGGGAAAAGCCCTCGCACAGAAGCGAAGACCCAACACAGCCATAAATAAATAAATGAATTAATTAAAAAAAAAAAGAAATATGTATGGCAGGTAACTTCTACTCTGTGGCTGACCTTTTCATTCTCTTAATGGTGCCGTTTGATGAAGAGCAGTTTTTCCTTTTAGTAAAGTCCAGTTTATTGGTTTCTTCCCTTATGGTGAGTGCTTTTTATGTTTTGTTTAAGAAATCCTTGCTAATCCCAAGACCGTGAGGGTGTTTTCCTATTTTTTTCTTCTGAAGACTTTACTGTTTCACCTTTCACATCTAGATCTGCTGTGTATTTGGAATTGATCTCTGTGAATGTATGGAGTGAGGCAGGTGGAGTTCAACATCACTGGAGCCTCTGAGGGTGGGAGAGACAAGGCCCCACCAGGAGGGAGTGGACTTGGCCTGGTGTGGCTGGGCAGCATGAGCTCTTTCAGCTCTGCGTGGGTCTCCGACTAGACTATGCTGTTGACCTGACCACTACCCAATGTGACGGAGGCTATGAAGAGGTGGGAGGGGCTGGGAGCCAGATACTCAGGTGAGCATTGGCACAGGTGGCCTTGGTCTGGCACGCTGCTGAGGGAGGCCGGGGTGCCCATGGCAGCAGAGAGGCGAGGGGCGGTCACAGTTGAATGGATGCAGGCAAAGACCCCTCCTCCTCTCCTGTACCCTATGGAACCGCCTCCAGGCCAGCTGAGGGAAAACCATTGGACTGCGTGAGACCTGTGCTTGGCAATGATCCTTCAAGGCCACGATGAAACCACTGCAGAGAAACTGGGTCAGCTCCTCACTTCTCTACAGCTGGAAGCAGAGTGTCCAGCCCTTTCAGACTGAGTTCTCTGAGGCTCTTGGGAAATTGGTTAGATGCGTGCTCAGTTGACTAACCCTTTTGAATATTAAAAAGAGATGTGCCTGAGAAAGTGGGTCACACCAGTAATGTATATAAATAAGTGAATCACCCTTCAAGCCACCAAAATAGCTGGGTTTTGATGTGGCCCAGCTGGCAATTCCTGAGGAAGAGGCAATTCTCCACACCAGGCCTGCCAATGGAGCAGTTGCTTTGGAAAATGTTATTCTGGGAGAGTTTCCACTACGTGGCATAGGCCAGAGCAGGGGATTGCCAGGAGGCCTCCCTCTAAGTGCTTAGCATTCCACATGGTCTCGGATGGCTAAGTTAAGACATGGTCTACGGAAGGACTGACAGATCAGTTTAAGCCTTGCTCTCCACTGAACAAAAAGTCCTCTTCCGAGAGACGTGTCTGGTTTTCTTCCCCCACCTCAACTCTTCCAAGCTACCAAAGGGGAAGCCCATCCCTCCTGCATAGCCTTTGGGAGTACGGGGTGCGGGGGAGGCAGGGCCCTCTCCACTTGCTCTCTCTTTTTTCCTATGACACCCTGGGGGTCTGCCTTTCTCTACATCACAAAGGCAGTCATAAGACTGGAGAATTCCTTCTGTTCTGGTAGAAAAAGCGTAGGCCTTAGGATAGATTTGCCTGGGATGAATCCCACCTCCATCAGTTCCTACTAACTGTGAGATTCTGGGCAGGTTCTTAATCCTTCTTAGCCTCAGTTGTCTCATCTGTGAAATGGGGACAATGCCTATCTCATAGAGCTGTTATGAGGACTAATCAGGATGATGAATCTCGAGTCCATGTATCTTTTTGGAACACAGTAGGCACCCAATAACATTAGCTATTATGATTCCATTTTAAACTACCATCTCCCTTGGGTGTAGGTGCAGAGCCCACCCATCAGAATAGTCCAGAGACACATTGTAGAGCTTTGGCCCAACCTTCTTTGGAAATTTACTTCACTTGTGAAGTTCCATTGTGAAATATCGAAACATCGATGTGGAAGAAAGGAAGACAAAACCCAGACTCTGAATCAACCAGTAGGTGTAGTGTTTCAGAGACTCCACAGGAGGGTGAGCCCAGTGACTCACCCATAGTGATCCTTTTACTTTTCCTAGTGACCAATCTGATTTTTCCATTACACGGCAATGATTCACCGGTTCAATGGTTATAACAAACCATTGTTGAAATGCCATCCCTGAGAATGAAATCACCTGCCTCCTGGTTCTCTGAGAAGGGAGCAGCTGAATGGTGGATCGCACCCTGGACTGGGAGTCAGGAGACCCCGGCTCAGGCTGGCCTTGACACAGATTCCCCTGTGTTGCTTACCTTCTCTGGCCTCAGTTTCTCCACCTTAAAGTGAGATGTTGGACTACATCAAACCTAAGCTTTGACATTCAAAGAATTTACAATATTAAACTTTTCTCAATGAGTCTTTTTGCTAGGCAAGAGTTCTCAGAGTGTTTGCTATCAAATCCTAAGTGCATGGCACTACAGAGGTGGACATGGAAATTAAGTTAAAGGGCAGAGTGGGGGAAACAATGGATTCATGCTAGATGTCTTAATAATAAGTTAATCTAGCCTTGGAGGAATGGGGTCCCCACAATTTTTCCCATCTGTCCTGTGTTATAAATAATAAACAGGAGAGGATCTGCATGTACGGACACCTCAGCTGCCATGCTGATCATGGCCCTCGGCAGACCTAGGCCAAGAAAGAAGGGAAGGGCTTTGCAGAGGCAATTATACTTGCTTTGCTCATTCCCTGGCAGGAGCTCTATGTCTTAGGACTGACCAAGTAATATAAGCCCATTGGACACATCATTGGGCTACCCTGCCAGTAAGAGACAGGGCTGTCCTGGGCTCTCAAAATCTAAATTTCCTTTTTACTTTTTTTCTCATCTTTAGCATTTGTTGGGCTTCTTAAATCTATGGATTGGCATCTTTCAGCAGTTCCAAAAAGTTCTCAGGCATGACCTCTTCAAACAATACCCTTGCCCCTTCTCTCTTACTTCTCCTTGAAGAACTTCAGTTAGATGTATTTGGGCATCCTTACACTATCTGTCTGGTCCCCGTGTCTCTTTTTCATGATTTTTATCTTTTTGTCTCTCTGTGCTGTCATTTGGATAATTTCTTCTGACCTACCCTCCAGTTCACTGATTCTCTCTTTGTCTATATCTAATTTCCTAGTAAACCCATCTATTGAGTTTTAAATTTGAGTCATTGTATTTTTCATTTATATTTTTAAAAGATCTATTTGATTCTTTAAAAAAAAATCTGCCGGATCATTATTTTATAGTTCTCTATTTCCTGCCGATTTTTAATCTTATATTTTGTTTAACATAATAAGCAGCTTTATAATTTTTTTCTATCATTCTGTTATACAAAGTGTTTGAGGGTCAGCTTAGCTGTGTTTTTTTCTGCTTATTCTTGCTCTTATTGCCTCATTTCCTTGTGTGTTTCATTATATTTCACTGAGTGCTGCTTACTATTCCTGAAAAATTACTTAGTGGGAATTTTTTTGAGGACCGGGATGAATGTGACTTCTTCCAGAAACGATTTGCATTTGCTTCTGCCATGTACCTCGGATCATGTCCCTTCCAGGATCACTTTATTCTAAACTTTCTTCTTGAAGTTTTTTGGCCCCTTCAGAAGATGTGAATGTAGGCTACCAGTCTGCACAAGGGTTAGCATGTGGTTACAACTTCCCAGAGATGAACTTCTCCCCTGACCTCCTCAGTGTCAAGAAACTGGTCCTTGTAGTCTCTAAAGTGGGAGAAGAAGGGAAGTTTGCTTCTGGTCACACTCATCCTGGGTGTGTAGCCCTTTGAAGATGAAGTCTGATGGGCATCAGTGGTTGTCTTCCCCTGCTGGGTAGACACAGTACCTGTCTTTTACAGGATTTATAGCTGGGTCTGTCCTTGGAGACCTCAATCTGGGAACCCACTGGCGACTGTGCAGCAATCCACCCCCCAACCCCCTTTCCACATCCCAACATGGACAAAACATCTCTGGTCTTCAGTCCTGGGGTCCTGGTGAGTGACAGTCAGGACCTCCCAAAGTTGGTGAGTTGGGGTGGGGGGTGGCAGGGTGTGTGGATGAGCAGAAACCCATCCCTGTGAGGATGTTTTGGGGAGGAGGGGGCTGGCTTTCTCCATGCTGGCCACACGCTTTTCTTCTCATTCTTCCTGTATGCCACACACTTCCCAGACCTTGAGCTACCTGCCTAAAGTGTTACCTCCCAGCCACACCCTGATTTAAATACTTCCCCACAGCCTTCAGATCTTAGTTTCAACACCAGTTCCTGACAGAATCTCCTGACCAGGTGGGCGCTCCTGTCATTGTCACCCAGAGCAATCACACTTCTCCTTCATAATGCTTGTCACCCTTCAAATGACTATTTACCACTCAGCTTTCCCACCGGATGGGAACCTGCTCAGGGGCAGGAATCACATCTGCTTTATGGCTTCTGTGTTATCAGTGTCCGGCACATGCACAGCTGGCCCGGAATCTGCATTTGCTGAGTGAATGAAAGAATGAAAAATCAAAATCCACAAATGGAAAAATAGTTACTGACACGTTGAAGATACTCATGATACAATGTTAAGCTAAACAATCACACCAGGACTTCCCTGGTGGCGCAGTGGATAAGAATCCGCCTGCCAATGCAGGGGACACGGGTTCCAGCCCTGGTCCGGGAAGATCCCACATGTCGTGGAGCAGCTAAGCCCATGCACCACAACTACTGAGCCTGCGCTTTAGAGCCCGCGAGCCACAGCTACAGAGCCCACGTGCCACAACTACTGAAATCCACGAGCCTAGAGCCCATGCTCCACAACAAGGAGAAGCCACTGCAATGAGAAACCCGTACACTGCAACAAAGACCCAACACAGCCATAAATAAATAACTTTATTTAAAAAAGTAATCACACCGGTGAATGAAGGGGCATGAAATTATATCTATAATGTGAAACAATTTGGGGGGGAAATGCCCATAGGAAAATACTGGGAGCAAAATGGAAAGAAATACAGCAAAATGTTAACCTTAATTAATTCTGAATGGTGTGGCTACAAGTGATTCTAATATTTTTGTATCTTTCTGTAATTTCCAAATTCTCCATAATGTACATTTTTGTTCTCAAAATACAAAAGACGAAAGTCCTTCAAGAGACAGAATACGTGGAGACTTGAGTTAAACTTGGGATGTGTTTGCTCATGGTCAAAGCTGCATCAGGTCAACGAGGAGGGAGGAGGGAGCTGGGAGCCCGTGTGACGGCTTCGTCAAAGGGCGTGGAGCCTTGAAGGTCACTCTGTGGTCCGAGGGCACGGATGTCTTTCTATATGGTAAGCCCCGGGGCCCTGAGCATCCATCATGGGCACATTCCCAGGCATATCTGAGGGCACACTGTCCACCCAATGAAGGTGTGCTTCATGTAGGGCCATTGTCTGTTAGCAGGAGAATTCACTGCAGGTGTGATTGTGGTATTTCACCTGTGTATTCGTCTGCATGGGCTGTTATAACAAAATACACCAGACGGGTGGCTTGAGCAACACACACTTACTTCCCACAGTTCTGGAGGCTGGAATTCTTAAGATCACGGTGCTGGCGGATTCAAGCCCTGGTGAGGGGCCCACTTCCTGGCCTGTAGATGGCCAACTTCCTTCTGTCTTCACAGGGTAGAGGCAGAACGATGGTCCCTCTTCCCATCATGGGGGCTCCACCCTCATGACATCATCTAAACCTAATTATTCCCAAAGGCCCCACCTCCAAATACCGTCACATGGTGGGGGGCGGAGGTGGTGGTGGGTAGAGCTTCAACATAGGAATGTGGGTGGGGAGGTGACACAACACTGAGTCCGTAGCAACCTGCCTTCACACCTTCCTTTGAGCGGAAATTACATTGTTGCCCCCCTCCCTGTGGGAATGCCTCAAAGCGCATTACTTATGTACCCCTTAATGTCTTCCTACCTGTCCTCCCAGGACACTTCATTTGAATTCAGTCATCTGCTTACCTTATTAATCGATTCACTCATTTATTCATTGAATAAAGACAGACAATACAATGGACAGCATGTGGTCCTGGATTCTGAGTCCCCAGGGCAGGGCCATGCTTTGGTCATCATTTTATCCTCAGCGCCTACCTCAGGGCCGGGGTGCCCAGTAGGAATGCCCAGTGGACAGAGGAGTGAGGCAGGGCACTCCTGGCATGAGAAACAGCCCACAGAGCCACGGCAGGGAGTGAGGGGGCAAGGCTGGGGCACAGGACGGCAGCCAGATGGCCCCGAAAGCTAAGCCTCGGGCTTTGCGCCTGGAGCGCAGTGGACCATTCGTTTGAGCTGGTCCGTTCAATGGATCAGGGAAGTCACACCATCTAAAGGACTTTGGAAAGAACCTGCCCAGGGAAGGAAGGACTGGAGAGGGAGGAGACCAGAGGCAAGGAGACCTGCTAGGAGTCCCAGGATTCCCGGGGTTACCGCAGCCTTTGGGGTCATTTTGGCGCGTCTGTCCCCCTGTGAGCTTTGGAACCCGACGCCACACAATGCTCGGCCCCGAATGGTGCCCAGTGGAACCGGGGGAGAGCAAGACCTGCCAGCCCCTGCCGTGCAGAGCCACGAACACCTGGTTGAGGCTCCCCCACACTCTGTCCTGTTGAAAGGACACAGCTGGAGGCACCTGGGAAGGCAGGAGGGTCGGCGAGGCCCTGATAGAGAGGCACTCCTGGTCCAAGTCCTAAAGGCTGAGCAGGTGCCAGCCAAGTGGAAGCAGGAGGTGAAGGACGTGCTGCTGAGGGGCTGCTCGAACAAAGGAGCAGGTGTGAGAACAAAGTGACAGGGCAGGCGGCCAGGAGCAATTTTTTGTCGTTGGAGGGAGGCCAGGGCTGAGGCTGGGGAAGTGCAGTGGCCCTGTCAGGCGGCCGCGCTCACCCTGGAGGGATCGGGGGCCTTGTCTGGGTGGTGCTGGGAGCTGGGCGTGAGGGGGCCATTCCAGCAGGGTCTGATGCATGGGCGCTGTGGACGGGCCAGCTGGGCAGGGGCGTGGAGGCAGGATGGGGGCAGGGACCACAGTAGAGGCTGCTGTAATTACCTGCATAGGAGGAGCGGAAGAGATTCCCCACATTTAGGAGGCAAAATTGGGAGGGGCAGGTGATGGCCTGCATGTTGCATGTGAGAGAAGGGGGCAAGGAGACCCCCAGGTCCCTGGCTCAGGCGGTGCCAAGACGGAGGGCGGGGGGGAAGTCAGGAGCCAGTCCCAGACGCGGCGAGCCTGTGGTGCGGATGGGACACCACGGTGGGCCGCCGAGGGGCATCTGGACGTGGGGCTTCAGGAGTCACGGGCAGGCAGGCGGGGCCTCCAGAGCCCGAGCAGAGCTCAGGGGGAGCTGTGGGCTAAAGACAGAGCCTCGGAGCCAGACCCTGAAGCGGCCGAGGAGGTAAGGAAGAAACAGCTGGAACAGCCCAAGGGGCAGGAGGAGGACAGGCAAGCTCTCCTTTCAGAAGAGCGCGGTCCACACAGTCAAACATGACACAGAGATCCAGAGTAAAAAACAACAACAACGGCCCAGCCCAGAGCACGAGAGCGCCATCCTGTGTCCTTGGCCTTGGGTCCCAGTTCTTCTACTTATCTGCTCTGTCATCCTGGGCAAGTCATCTTTTTTCCTCATTGACAGAGAGCATAACCCCTCTCAAGGCGACGTGAGGGCTGCTGCATGGCGCGGGCCCCCTCTAAGCAGTGCCCCTCCAGCGTCAGCTGTTACTATTGCGGGCGTGGAAAGAGGCCAGCCGCTGAGTCAGGGCTTTATCCGTTGTCTCAGCTCCAAGCCCACCCTTCCGCCCCTGGCTCTAAGGATGCTGGAGTGGGGACCCTGCCAACCGCCGTGCCCACACCCCTTGTGGCTGCCTCTGCCCCTGGGAGGCTGGAAGATGGGAGAAGGGGAGAAGGGACCTCCCGTCTGTTTTCCACGTGGGTCAGCGTCACTTCAGCGGCAGCCGGGGACCACACAGCAGGCCTGTAACTTGCAGGTCTCCTGAGCGCCCAGAGGGCTCCGCAGATCTGGCCTCACCTGCCCGCTTCTGTCCTTCACACACACGGGCAGACTTCGGACGTTTGCTTGTTGTTCCTCTGACACCACCATCCCCAGATACCCACTAGGCTCGCTGCTCCAGCCCCCAGCCCGGCTCAGCCCGGACCCCTGTTTACTGGTGCTGCCCCCTCTCCCCAGCAGCCTCTAGCCCTCCCACCTGCTTTGGCCCCTCTCTCCTCCACAGTACTTACTTAGTATTTTTGTGGGTCCACCCCCGCTGGAGTGGGACCCCCCAGGGAGGGATCTTTCGCTGTTTTGTTCACAGATGTACCCCCAGCACCCAGACGCTGTCTGGCACCTATGGGCGCTCAGGTGATGTTTGTTGAATGAAGAACCGGTGAACAATTGAATGAGCGGTTGGGAGTCAGTGCTCTGGAGGGGTTGAGGGTCCGGAAGAGATGAGGGGTAGGGATGTGGGAGGCAGGCATCTCCCCCAGAATGAAGCATGGCCCCTGGGGAGGCCAGATAAGCCAGGAAGGGGCTTCCGGCCACACCGGCGGGCAGGGGGAGAGCAGAGGGAGTTGGCAGGGGGAGGGGAGGCAACCATGCAGGGAGAGGTAGGGAGAGGAGAGGTGGGGGTCCAGGATGGCTCCACAGAGGATCCGACCGGCCTCGAGGCCAGTCAGAGGCAAGGAGGCCCAGGCGGCGCCGATTCCTGGGCGGAGAATCCAGGCCCCGGGTGAGGCAGCTGCAGATGCTGGGGTCGTTGCTGAGGTCAAAGGCACCAAACTGGAAGGGGCAGACCCTCACGGGCATCGTTAGGCCCACCTCTCGCTGGCCCATCCTGCCAGGCTCAGGTAACCTCGCGTGCTGAGTCCAGCCCGCTGTGGGGGGGCCGCAACTCGTGGGCTCTGTGGTAGCTCCTTGGTCGTGGTGGCAGAGGGCGGGGCCCCAGAACAGGCGTCACAGTGACCCGGGGTCAGGTCCCCATCCCAGCAGACGGGCTGTGTGGTCCTACTTGTGTCCCCTTCGCCTCTGGATTAGTTTGCTGTTGCTGCCACAACAAATGACAACAGACTTAGTGGCTTATAACAGCCCAGGTTGTCCTCACAGTTCTGGAGGCCAGAGGTCCAAGGCAAGCTCTGGGGCTACGATCAAGGCACCGGAGGGCTGATTCCGTCTCTGCTCACCAGCTTTTCTGAATTCTGCAAGGTTACCCACTGGTAATGACTCTAGGTCTGCTGCGGGGAGAACCAGCCTGCGCCAGCCTGCATTCTAAACAAGTGAAAATTATTATGTGCCTTTTCTACAAGTGAAAATGGGGGCTCGGAGAAGACGAGTGACTTCCCCAGAATAAATGGAGCGGCAGGATTCGAACTCAGGGCATTCCAAGAGGAGCACCCCGCCTCTCTGCCCTGCAGGAGCCCCTCAGCTGCCCGGGAGCCCGTACACCTGAGGGGCAGGCTGCCTCTCTCAATGGCCTGACACCTGCCCTGGCAGAACTGACTTGAGTTTGTGTCTCTGTGGGCCCAGAAAGCTGGCCTGTCCTAGCTTCCCAGTTGAGAGAGAGAAAATCTGGTGTCTTAGGGTCCACCATAGAGACTCACATTGATACAGCACTTTTCCTAAGTGCTTTGCATGTCTGATCTCATTTGAGCCTCACGACAACTACTTTCCCACTTTGAAGATGGGGAAACTGAGGTATCCGAAAGGCCAAGCACTAGGTGCCCACGAGCAGGGCCGAGTGAGGACCGCAACCCAGGTTTTCTGATTCCCCATCCCGCCTGCTTCCACCACACCGGGTGGGTCCCCGGGCAGGGGCTGTTTCATAGGGAGATGGGCTGTCAGAACCCCAGCGGGAGCCTGGCCAGGCCGTGGCCACACTGCCGTCCAAGAAGCCCAGGGGACTGTCCCAACGAGACTCAGATCCGTGTGGAGACAAGTGTGCAGAGTGACCGGCTGTCCGGGCAGACCTGCTGGCACCCTCCGAGGCACAGAGGGCCGGCTCGGAGGCTGGGCTTCCTTCCTTCTGCGGCAGCACCTCCGGCGCCTGGGTTCCCAATCTGGCCGTCAAAGCCAAATTTCAGCTCTAAGTAAAAATGCATCTGAGTTATAAACATTTGAAGATGCGGGTTCTTAATAAAAACGGAGAGAAGCCAATTAGAGTGGCATGAACAGTAATCACTATAATAAGGGTAACTGAGTTGGATTTACTATAGCTGATGACGGACTTTTTTTTTTTCGTTAAGTAGAGAAAAAGAATAATTTACCGATATTAAAACATGGTTTAAGTTTTCCTTCAAACCCCTGAGAAACAGATCGGTTTCTGGAACTTCATCTCAAATGGGTAAGCTGGGACGAAGTGAGAGAGTAGCATTGACATATATACACTACCAAACGTAAAATAGCTAGTGGGAAGCAGGCGCATAGCACAGGGAGATCAGCTCGGTGCTTTGTGTCCATCTAGAGGGGTGGGATAGGGAGGGTGGGAGGGAGACGCAAGAGGGAGGGGATATGGGGACATATGTATGCATATGGCTGATTCACTTTGCTGTACAAGAGAAACTAACACAGTATTGTGAAGCAATTAGACTCCAATAAAGATCTATAAAAAAAAATAGAAGGAAGGCATGGTGTTTAAAGGAAATTAATGCCGATTTGAACCCTGTACCAGGCCAAAATAGTCTTCAAGGATGAGGGCCCACTCAAGCCACTTGCAGATAAAAACTGAGAGCAGTTATTACAAAGAAACACTGATTCACTTTGTTATGCAGCAGAAACTAACACAACGTTGTGAAGCAATTATACTCCAATAAAGATGTTAAAAAAAAAAAAGTGAGGCTGGAAGAAAACAAGGAGAAAAAGCCACCCTTAGTGAATTTGACTTTCTCAGGTAGGAGCTCTTCTTTTCAGAAGCAAAATCAAATGAATCCAGAAGAATCTGGGAGGCAGTAACGGAAAGTGAGAAGAACAGAAATTGGGCAATCGTACTCCATCATTGTCTGTGTGATTTAGACAAGTTCCTCAGCTTCTCTGAGCCTTAGTTTCTGTGTCTATAGAATGGTGATAATAATACTAACACTGCAGGTTTGTTGGGAAAATTAAATTAAGCTAAATTACATTAACTTTAATTAAAGAAGGTATATAATATGCCTGGCAAGTGGTACACTCAATAAATGTTAACAACATTCCCTAATAGTAGGGAGTTATCTATGGAGAGAGCCCAGGGCTCCAAAAGTCCAGCCACACTATTTTGTTTTTTTAACAAGATAGAAATTTATTTCTCTCTCATCTAAAATTCTACAGGTAAGTAGACCCAGGCTGACACGGCAATTTCATAATCTTCTGGGACCCAGGCCCCTTCTCTCTTAGTGTTCTGCCACCCGCAGAATGAAGCTTTTACCTCGGGGCCCAATATGGCTGCCAAGCTCCAGCCATCATGCCCTGTTTTCAGTTAGCAGGAAGGAGTAAGGAGCACGGTGGGGTTCTCTGACGTTCTTTAAAGAACACTTCCAAGAAGCCACACACAACACTTTAGCTTACGTACGTTTGGACAGAATTTGTCACATGCCCCACTTGGCAACAAGGAATTCTGAGGAATGTAGTCCTTATTGCAGCAGCCACGTGTCCAGATAAAATTAGGATCCTTTTGCTAAGGAAGAAGCGGGAGGAGCACTGGGGTAAAATAGGCCATCTCTGACCCGTTGCCCCGTTTGACAGGTTGGCCACGTGAGCTGATGGGATAACGCACATGTACTTCTAACATCAGTGCCTGCAGCTCCCCTCGTTACACGGGTGCCTCCAAATCTCTCGTGTCTGACTTCCTTGGCTCGAGTCAGAGCCTGAGACCAGCCAGCTCAGAGGTGGGAGTTGTGCAATGCAGGGACAAAGTGGCATTTTTATGTAGATATTTATTTGGCAGTGGGAATTTACCATGTGCCATGCACCACGGGTATCATAACCTCTCCAAGAGTTTAGGCTTAAAAAAAAGTGAATTTTGCTTTTAGATCATGTTTATGGATGTGGGAAAATCCACAGAATATCATATTCAGTTACAATGCTCACCCCCAGCGTACAAAACAGCAGGCAGTGTGATTCCAGTTATGACTGTTTTTACAGTTATCCTTTTGTTTTTTTGCGGTACGCGGGCCTCTCACTGTCGTGGCCTCTCCCGCTGCGGAGCACAGGCTCCGGACGCGCAGGCTCAGCAGCCATGGCTCACGGGCCCAGCCGCTCCGCGGCATGTGGGATCTTCCCGGACCGGGGCACGAACCCGTGTCCCCTGCATTGGCAGGCGGACTCTCAACCACTGCGCCACCAGGGAAGCCCCCTGATGTACATGTTTTAGTGAAGGGCTCTTTGTAACACCTGCTCTCAGCTTTTATCTGCAAGTGGCTTGAGTGGGCCCTCATCCTTGGGGACTATTTTGGCCTGGTACAGGGTTCAAATTGGCCTTAATTTCCTTTAAGCACCATGTCTTCTATTTTTTTATATAGATCTTTATTGGAGTATAATTGCTTCACAATACTGTGTTAGTTTCTGCTGTACAACAAAATGAATCAGCCGTATGCATACATATATCCCCATATCCCCTCCCTCTTGAGCCTCCCTCCCACCCTCCCTATCCCACCCCTCTAGGGGGTCACAAAGCACCAAGCTGATCTCCCTGTGCTATGCAGCTGCTTCCCACTACCTATCTATTTTACATTTGGTAGTGTATATATGTCCATGCCGCTCTCTCACTTCATCCCAGCTTACCCTTCCCCCTCCCCGTGTCCTCAAGTCCGTTCTCTATGTCTGCATCTTTATTCCTGTCCCTAGGTTCTTCAGAACAATTTTTTTTTTTTTTAGATTCCATATATATGTGTTAGCATACGGTATTTGTCTTTCTCTTTCTGACTTACTTCACTCTGTATGACAGACTCTAGGTCCATCCACCAACGAAATAGCTCAATTTCGTTTCTTTTTATGGCTGAGTAATATTCCATTGTATATATGTGCCACATCTTCTTTATCCATTCATCCGATGATGGACACTTAGGTTGTTTCCATCTCCTGGCTGTTGTAAATAGAGCTGCAATGAACATTGTGGTACATGACTCTTTTTGAATTGTGGTTTTCTCAGGGTATATGCCCAGTAGTGGGATTGCTGGGTCATATGGTAGTTCTGTTATTAGTTTTTTAAGGAACCCACATACTGTTCTCCATAGTGGCTGTATCAATTTACTCTCCCACCAACAGTGCAAGAACTTCTATCCCTAAGAGTTTGGTCTGCAACCGTTCAGAGGGTGACACTTGTGACATCCCTCCTAGGGCTTTGGGTGTTGCCACCTATTGTGCCGTAAACTCACCTGATCTCTTTCTGGCCACAATGTGATGTCTCACTTTCTGCTCCTGATATATGGAACCGACACGCCCTAGGTTTCGGGGGTACGATGAGGTCGTGGGTGTGAAAACGTCTTTCACAGGAAGGAATGGCAATGGGGACGATGAGGCGGCCACCAGCTTCCTTTCTCCAAAGCCCTTCCCAACAAGGCAGACAAAGGCCAGAACTTGGGCCCAGCCCAGCCCTGGGGGCAAACACGAGACACCTCTGTCTGCTCTGACTCTGGATTTTGGTCCAAGACCAATCGGTTCAACCCCTGGCTTTAAGCTCAGTCATTATGGGACTTTAGAAAGTCCCCCATCCCCTCTGAGCCTTCACCTCCTTGTCAGTAGAACTGGGACAATAATCTCTAGCTCAGAGGCTTACTGCAAAGAGCAGACAAGACAGTGGGTGTACGACGCCTCGCAAACACTCAACGCAGAGAATGGCATCCCCAAGTGAGCAGCCCCAGAGTGGCGCTGGCTCCAAGGCTGCTGCCCTTCTCTGATTGGCTTAGAGCTGAGTTAGAGCTGCCTGTAGCACCATCAGTCAGTTCTCCTGAGGAGCTGTAGCCCCAGGAATCTCCGCTCTTTGCAGAAGGTGCCTCTAATGTGGAAATACCCACAACAGGTCTGGTGAGGTACACAGGCAGTTGCACTGGGTAGTATCCAAACCTGGGGGCCCGACGGTATGAGGGCAATCCTCTGGAAGCGGCACGATGAGAAAATGATTCCCAGCATTGTTTCCATCGGTGTGTGTGTGCAAGGTCCACGGAGCGTGTCCATGCAAGAGACACAGCTTTGCCCACGTGGCACAGCCTCCGGGCAGCCCCAGGCCCCCTTCTTCTGCTTCCGGGCCCCCTCCCCAGGCTGCCTGCTAATGAGCGAGCAAGGGAAGGACCCAGGAAACTCCACGGAGACCCCATTAGTAAACCGACTCTTTACATGTTAAACAAACAAACAAACAAACAAACAAAAAAAACGTGTGGTCAGTTTTCATTGTGCATAAAGGCCCTGATGGGTGGAAGGACACCCATCTGCCCCCAGGAGGCAGATTTCATGCTCTGAGTTGTGTAGACCTGATGGGAAAAGTATGTTTGGGGATAGGGCTTTCCTGGTGGTGCAGTGATTAAGAATCTGCCTGCAAATGCAGGGGACATGGGTTCGAGCCCCGGTCCGGGAAGACTCCACAGGCTGCGGAACAACTAAGCCCGTGCGCCACAACTACTGAGCCTGCGTTCTACAGCCCACAAGCCACAACTACTGAGCCTGCGTGCCACAACTACTGAAGCCCACGTGCCTAGAGCCGGTGCTCCGCAACAAGAGAAGCCACCGCGATAAGAAGCCCGCGCGCAGCAACGAAGACCAAATGCAGCCAAAAAAATAAATAAATAAAAAATAAAATAAAATTAAATTAAAAAAAGGATGTCTGGGGACTAAGAAGTAAAACCAGGATAGGAGATTGGGGAAAGAGAAGGACCTGGCAGGAAGCCAGATGACAACATATTCAGAGGCCACAGTCCAGGTCCTCTGGGGGCCGAGCAAGGCTTCATGGCTGCGTCCCTGTAGTCCGTCCCACCCTCCAGGCCAACCCAAGTGTTTTCCAACATCCACACCTCCTTCGCAAATGTCCCAGGCCCTGGTGGTCCTGCTGGTACGTCTGGTCTCCTGGGCACATGGCAGGAGCTCTGAACAGACCCGAGTCGCCAGGTGTACTTCTGTCTGGGGCAACTGGGTGGCGTTTCTGCAGGCCACCTCTGCTTCTCTCCCGGGCAAGGGATGAAAGTTCAGGCTGTGCTCTCCCAAGGTCAGAAAGAAACTGTTCATACCAAGGATGGACGACAAGGTGAGCAGTGGTCTCAGGAACAGAATGGGAGGTTTAGCGGACAGTCAACCTGCCCTGCAGGGCTTCAGAGGACAGAGGTCGGTTCTCTGACTACAGGCTGCAACACCGGGCAAGGGAGTGAGGCCCGACCAGGTCCAGTGCCCACCCAGACCGGCCAAATGAGCCCAACCTCACTCCCCAAGCAGGCCATGGGCACGCCAGGGGGCATCCAAGAGGGAGTGGCCAGGTCGGGAGCCGTGCGACCCTGCAGTCACACCGGACCCCGCTCTGGTTTAACGCCCCGTTCCGGAAATTCGTAATAATTTCTGAATAAGGGCCCTACCTCTTAGCTCTTTTGCACTGGTGTGAGCTAGTCTGGTCTCTGCCCTGGTTCCTGGCACACAGCTCCCGAGACCTTTGTGATAAGAGCTCTAGAAGAGTCTTTTGCTCTAATATTTGGCCTTTGATCCCGGTTCCTGGCACGAGTTCTTAAATCCCTTGGAATTTCCTGGGTGATAGCAGGTGTGTTTTGTTCTAATGAGGTGACTCTGGACAGCTCCTGGGTGGTGGCTGGTCACCAGAAAGGCCAAGCCACAATGAGAAGCTTGGAATTTTCATCCCCGCCTCCCTCCACCCCTCACCGCCCCCCGTTTCCCAGAGAGGGGAGAGGGAAGATGGTGTTAACGATCAGCCATGTCTGCATGATAAAATCTCCATCAAGATCTCAAAAGTACAGGGTTCAGAGAGCGTCCGGTCTGGTGGACGTGCGTGGGTACTGGGGGGGCAGGGCAGCTCCACGCCCCTTCCCACACACGTCGCCCCATGCATGTCTTCCATGCTGGTTACTGACGTAAACCCGTAAACATCAAGGAAATTGTTTTCCTGAGTTCTGTGAGACGCTCTCGCAAATTAATCAGAGGAGGGGGTCGTGGGAAACTCCCCTTTACAGCCGGTCGGTCAGAAGCACAAGTGACACCTGGACTCACAACTGGTGTCCAGAGGGGAGAATGAGTTTTTCCTAAATTATGAAATTATGACATTTTCCTGCAGACTCTGCAGCTGGGCCTGAGCACTGTGGCGAGGGGCCTGGTCAAAGGCGGACCCCTCGCAGGGCCAGGCCTGTCAACTGGGAACACAGGGAAGACCCACGAGGGGAAGGCCGTGTTCACATACCTGCAGCGCCCGGCAGAGAAAAGAAGGATCGGCTTCCTCCGAGCAGCCCTGGAGGCCGGAGCCGAGGCCGGTGGCCGGAGCCGGGCTGGGGCGCAAGGGGCTGCAGGGCTCAAAGCTGCAAGGGCTTCGCACCAGAGGTGGGGACGCCTGGCAGACATGCAGGGGATGCTGTGAGTGAGACCTGGGTCATGGATCTGATACCTGGAACAGCCTTCCTGGACCTTGAACCTCAATTGAAGGCTGTGAGCCACCTGGTGATGGAGAAACCACCATCCAGCACCCAGAGGGAAGTATGACGATGACGGGGTCTCCTGAGCACAGGCAGCGCCCCCTGCCCCGGCCCAGGTCACAGACAGGAGGCCTTGCCTTTCCCAGGTGCTCTTCCCCACGCGGGAAGCTGGCAAGCTCCCAGACCAGGCGCTGGCTGAGCCCAGCTGAGCTGCAGCAGCCAGGCCTCCCAGCATACCCTCCAGTCCCGTCATCAACTTCTTGGGCTGCCGTTTCAGATTTGGCATCTCTCGGCCCTGGGGCTTGACACGTGCCTCCTGTCTGACTGCTCCTCAGCTATTAAAGATGCAGCCGGCTCTCCCCGCGCTGCCCCAGTCAGGCCCCAGTGGCGGTCCTTTAACCAAAGATGCAGCCGGCTCTCCCCGTGCTGCCCCAGTCAGGCCCCCGGGGTGGTTCCTACCAAGACCTGTGAGATGCAAAATCACCTGAGCCCCGTTGTTTGGAAATTCCTTGCCTTGGAACCTAACATTCTTCTGGCTTTTCGCTTTGATCTTGTGTCTGGAAAACCTTTCTTTCTTGGCCTGGTGAAGGTTATTCTAGCTCGAGGAGCATGTTTGGAGCAGAGAGGCCGTGTGGGCAAACGGGAGCTGGGCATGGTGATGTCCAGAATGGGAGCGGCCTCCTTCCTTCACTTCTCAGGAGTGAGTTGCTGCTGATGCAGGGGCCAAGCCGTCCTGGTTTGCCCAGGACTCTTCTAGCACGGGACGTCTCACAGTCACACCAGGCCTCTGGCCTGGAAGGAGGGGCTGGGGGCCCTCAGCGGAGGTGGCAAGGATGGGGGAGGTTACCTCGAGGACAGGGCTCAGAATTCTCTCCCACTCTCCCCCCTCCCCACCCCCTCCCCGCAGCTCTGCAAGGTGGCGCTGGCTCGGAGACACCAGCCCACAGCCAGTGATGGGCTAAGAAAAACAGATTCTGCTTCCCAAGCCCTTCCCTGTCTCCCCCCATTGATGCCCCTCCAGCAGTCCATCCCACCACCATCACTCCGAAGCCCTCCCTTTCCAGCATTTCCTGTATGCCTCACGTTCCCGCAGGGTCCTGTGCAATGGACACTCCGACTGGCCTGTGTCCGCTCCTTGGAAGAGCATCTAAATCCGGGGGATTTCCCACACGGTGAGGTGTCTTGTTATTCACAGTGGGCCCCCAGACCACACCTGACGGTTTATGCTAACCGACGGCTCAGGATAGGGGCTGGTCACACCAGGGAAACCAACCGTGTGACTAGGGGGTTGTGGCTTGAGCCACAAGATATCAGACCGGACCTGGGGGGCGGGGATGGAGCAGAGACTGAGGTCAGCCACACCGGCTGTGAGTCAATCAATCATGCCACGTACTGGAGTGCCCCCCAAAAGTGCGGACACTGACGCCCAGGTGAGCGTCCCTGCTTGGCAAACACTCTGACAGTTGTCGTACTTTGCTGCTGGAGGCGCGCCATGACCCTGAAGATTATGGAAGCTCTAGAACGCTCCTGACCTCACCCTACACAGGGTGAGGTCCTCTGGGCGGTTCTAATTCATTATCTTGCTGTAATAAAAGTGTAACCACTGAGTCTAGCACTTTCCTGAGTTCTCTCAGTCACTTTAGGGAATTATCAGACCGAGGGAGTCTACGGGAACCCCTGGATTTGTAGCCAGCTGGTCTGAGCATGCAGTTGGTCTAAAATGAGGTCTGTCTCAGGGAGGATGGGGCCCTTAACCTTGAGTTTGCTGACCCCCGGGAGCTCCCCTTCCTGAGACCTCATCCCTCCACACCACCCCGCAATTACAACATCCCTCTCACTGGGGCCCTGACTCTTGTCTCTTCTTCTCTCTGCATCATCCTTCAACTTGCTGCCAGAAAGACCTTCCTAAAACTCGAATCTTACCTTGATCCCTTCTTCTGCTCTTCACTGGCCCCCGTTACTTTCTGGGTAAGATCTAAAGTCCTTGGCCCAGGGCTCTTGCTGACCTCTTTTTTGCCCAACTCAACCTCAGGCAACTTCCCTCTGGCTTCACCGCCTTCCTTGGAGTTTCCTGAATCTTACTGTCACGACATAGGTCATATCTCTACTTTAATCTTCGAAACTCAGCCAGAACGTCACCTCCTCCTGGAAGTTTATCTTCGACTCTTTTCCTACGCCTCATGACTGACGTAGGTGCCCCCGTACTGGTCCCAGCCCTCGCCATCACCCCATGGTGCTTACACCCGGCAGCGCAACCGTCTGTCTTTCTGAATTGATGGCTACACTGTGCGCTTCTCAAAAGCAAGGACCGTGCCATTCAACCTCATGGCTTCAGCCCCCTCACGGCATTTGAAACCCAGGAGGCTCCTAGCACATGTTTGTGGGATGAACGGGTGAAACTTGAGAATCTTCACTGACTCTGTCATCCGAAGAAAGCAAGATTTACAAATATTTATTATTCCATTTGACACTGGTCCCACGTAGCCTGTATGTCAGAAGGTTGTCCTGCTCACAGTATACAGAGAGCTCCCAACCACATTTTGTCCCACATTTTGTCCCTTTTTAGATGTGTGTGACATTTGCAGATCACTTGTACGCAGGGGATTCCTATAGATAGTTGGATTACATCATCTGATATTAGCTAAAGTAACTGTGTTAAAATGGAGAAGTGGTTTTGAAATATTCAGCAAAAAACCAAAAAAATACCCCAAAAATCCTAAGAGTGGAAATAATCCTAATATGCAGGCCCAAGTGGATAATAGATATGGTATAAAAAAATAAAGATCTGGCCTCTATCCCAGCTCCTGGCATAGAGCTCCAAAAACCCTTGCAGCTTCCTGTGTGATGAGTGTCTTTTGTATGCCGATGGGACGACTCCTGGGGGGCCAGCTAGATAATTTCAGGATGGGGGTTGCTCACCAGAGAGACCAAGTCATGATTAGGGAGTTGGAACTTTCAGCGCCAACCCCTGACCTCCAGGGAGGGGGGCGGGCTGGAGATTGCGTTCAGTCACCAATGGCCAATGGTTTAATCAATCGTGCCCATGTAATGGGACCCCATTAAAAACCCCTAACCACTGGTTTTGGTGAACACATCCATGTGCCAGAGGGTGATGCACCCCAATTCCATGGGGATGAGGCTCCTATGCTTCAGGCCATTGCAGACTTGGTCCTATGCTTGCTGTTCATTTGTACCTTTCATAATAAATGGAGACAGTCCGTAAAGCGTTTCCCGAGTTCTGAGTCATTCTAGTGAATTAGCAAACCAGGATTGGGGGCAGGGGTGGGCGTGGGGATGGGGCTGGGGGCAGAGTGGTGGGAACGCCTGAATTTGTAGGCAATGGGGTCAAATCACGGGCCAGCTGGGGATCCCAAGTGTGGCTGGCATCTGAGTTGGGGGCCATCTGGGAATCCCCTGGCGGCCCAGTGGTTAGGACTCTGGGCTTTCACTGCCAAGGACGTGGGTTCAATCCCTGGGGGCCATCATATAGGACTGAACCTTTAACTTGTGGGGTCTGACATTAACTCCAGGTAGGTCATGTCAGAATTGGGTTGAATTCTTGGTCCCCCAGAGTACTGGAGAATTAGTTATTGGCGTGGAAAAACAACACGCGTTTAGTGCCACCAGCGATGGCAGAAAACACTGCACAATAGGTACCGAGCTCACAAACATCTAGTAAAAACCGTGCATATCTAGTGACAAGAAGTCTGTGACAAGAAGTCAGCCGTTCTTTAAAAGCTACCAAGACCATTCGAAATGTGGATTTATACTGATTGCTCTACTGACAGGAAGCCTCCCTCCAAGTTCGCGTTCATGCATTGCATTGTGCCACGCCGCTTCAGTCAGCAGCACATTTATTTATTTATTATTTATTGATGGCCGCGTTGGGTCTTCGTTGCGGTGCGTGGGCTTCTCATTGCGGTGGCTTCTCTTGTTGCGGAGCACGGGCTCTAGGCGCACGGGCTCAGTAGTTGTGGCTCGCGGGCTCTGGAGCGCAGTCTCAGTAGTTGTGACGCACAGGCTCAGTAGTTGTGGCTCGTGGGCTCTAGAGCACAGGCTCAGTAGTTGTGACGCACGGGCTCAGTAGTTGTGGCTCGCGGGCTCTAGAGCGCAGGCTCAGTAGTTGTGGTGCACAGGCTTAGTTGTTCCGCAGCATGTGGGATCTTCCCGGACCAGGGTTCAAACCCGTGTCCCCTGCATTGGCAGGTGGGTTCTTAACCACTGCGCCACCAGGGAAGTCCTTCAGCAGCACATTTAAAAACTAAGCCCCCAGAGCCCAAGACACACCTCAATACTTTTCTTTACAAATTTTAGTTAATCCAGTTCTTCACAAACTCTTGCAAATGAACTCTTTTCACTCTTGTAGTGAAAAGTGTCTAGAAGCTTCTTCTGAGTTTTATTTTAATAGAAAAAGCCTAAGAGGCATTACCAGTGTGCAAACACTTAAATGGATGAAACAGTGATATAGAAGAGGGTAACAAACCAAAACACGTTCCTTTGTCAACAAATACTGTTGGAAAATGCCTAGAAAACACAAGTGAAAATCTGAACATTCATTAGAACAGATTATTCAGTGGGAAGTTTGCTATCTACAGTTGGATAAAACTAGGGATATTGTTACTGTATCTGGAAAAGATTACGTTTCAAGATCGAAGTGCACAAAGAACTACTATTATTTTCATGAGCCACCAAAAGAAGGTACTTTCTCAACTCTAAGTGACTCCTCAAAACAATGTGTTATTGAAAACCTCTGTGAGCAACGGGAGCTTCATTTTCCTTGGAATTAAAAAAAAAAAAAAAGCGATTCAGAATCAGGTTACAAAGCGGGAACTCATTGCCTCCATCGCTGAGGAAGGCAAAGAGTGTGACGCCAACGAGCAATGTGACCAGAAGTGGTTAATTTTATAAAAACAACACTTTTAAACATAGTAGGATCTTTTCAATACTTTGCTATAAGATAGGAGTGAAGAAAATCTCTCATTCCACAGAGATCCAAAGGTGACCTTGTGACAGAACACTTACAAGACCCACTGAGCTGAGAACAAACAAAAAACAAGTGCTCCAAACGCAGGGAGCCTTTCTCTGATCACGTGACCATCACCTAGCAGATACTTTCAACAAAGACACCCGCCCGCACATGATCTGTCCCTTCAGGAAAAAAAATGACATTCTGATAATTCTAAGACAGTCCTTGCTATAGTTTGTGCAACTGAGCATTTGAAAAATATATTTGAAAATGTTCCCATTGTCGTGTGATTTTTTGAGGGGGACCACTGGTAATCAAGGTGTCAATAAAAAACTTCCATATCTGCGCACCCCCAAAACTTGGGAACAACAGCAAAGACACTTGGGAACACAATTCTCTGTTTCCAATTCATCCCAATAAAAAGTCTTGGTGGGTTTTGAATACCTTTATTAAAAATATAATAAAAGGGTTTCCCTGGTGGCGCAGTGGTTGAGAATCTGCCTGTCAATGCAGGGGACACGGGTTCGAGCCCTGGTCTGGGAGGATCCCACGTGCCACGGAGCAACTAGGCCCGTGAGCCACAACTACTGAGCCTGCGCATCTGGAGCTTGTGCTCCACAACAAGAGAGGCCGCGACAGTGAGAGGCCTGCGCACCGCGATGAGGAGTGGCCCCTGCTTGCCGCAACTGGAGAAAGCCCTCGCACAGAAACGAAGACCCAACACAGCCAAAAATAAATAAATAAAATAAATAAATAAAATTAAAAAATATATATACATAATAAAAGCCTCTGATTAGTTTGCAAAAACAACAGATAGCCAACAGGGAAGATGGAAAGTTATTGGCCAGATTTTAATGACAGAAAGAAGATCTTTGTGTCATTGGTGGATTTATTTATTTATTTATTCATTCATTCATTTATTTTGGCTGCACGGCTTGTGGGACCTTAGTTCCCTGACCAGGGATTGAACCCGTGCAGTGAATAAGCAAAGTCCTAACCACTAGACCTCCAGGGAACTCCCTGTAACTGGTGGATTTAGAAGAGAAGCGTGATTTAGTCAGAGTGGACAGATGACAAGGCCCTCACTTGTTTGTTTGTCCTTTATTATCATTTACTTATTTCACTTAGCATAATACTTTCCAGGGTCATCCACGTTGTACCATGTGTCAGAACTGTACCTTCCAAACTTATCTCCCTCTAGACCCCGCCACGACCTCTGCTGCTCCAGCCAGGCTGACCTATTGTTCCCCAATACACCTTCCACATGTCTGTCTCTGACCCATAGCTCATCCTATTTCTCCCTTCTGGAATGTTCTTCCTTTGTTCTCACCAACTCAAGCCCTGCTCATGCTTGGAGCTCAGCTCCAACCTAACTGTCTTTACGAAGCATTCTGAATGACCCCTTTATCCTCAGAGGAGGCTTTCTCCTGGGGTCCCTCAGCACTTACAACTGCACCCAGCACGCTGGGCTGTCCCCTCTGTGTGCACCCTGCTTCCCAGACTCACAGGCAGTTCTTGAAGGAAGACTTGGCCTTGCGTGTCCCTGGTACCCCTATGAGCTCCACACCAGCCCACTTGCACAGCAGGTGCCTGATAAGTGCAAAAATGCATGGACCGCGATACATTGTCCTAAGTGCCCTCTGCACCTGTAGGTCAATTAAGGAGCCACTTTCTGTGTCTGCCAGCCCAGTCGGCGGTCAGGACCGCCCCGGCTGGAGCAGGCGTGGCTCAGCTTTGAAGACCGACAGGCCCCAGCTCACACTCCAGCTGGGCCCCTCGGTGGCTGGGGGACCTTGGTTGGTCAGCTTCGATTTCTTCATCTACAGAATGGGCAGACACTGTGGGCTTTCTGGGGTCCGTGTGCACAACAGTTGGATCCCACGTGTGAAGCGTATCGCCCACAGTATCCAGCTCTTAAAGGTGCGAGGTCCACAGTGGCTGAGGGACCTGGACACCGTCCATGGTGGGGGCATGCCTTCCCCACCCACCTTAACCTGGGTGGGTAGGGAACACGACGCTCACCCCAAAGCTCTGCCGTCATTGGCCTTTTCTGACGGGAACCCCACTTAGTGGCTACAGGAATAAACTGAGGGTGGAGAGAAAGAGATTCCGTGGGGTCCTTCCACTGTGGACAGCCGCGTGACGGTCATGACCCCCTGGCTTCACCCCAACCCAAGCCATGTGCCCACCACTGCCATCGGGCTCTTTATTTCACAGGAAGAAAAGAACTGGAAACAAAACTGAGTGTGAGGCTGGGCTCTGGGTCAAGGGACGACAGGGAGGTGTTGGGACCCGGGACCCCCCTGGTGCCCAGAGGACAGGGACGCCAGTGCCCCTCCAGTCTGCGCCTGCGGCTACTGGTTTCCATTCTGACATCTCCCCCCAAAGCCAAGTTCTCACAGCAAGTGGAATTCCCAAAGCTTTTCTCACCAGTGACCCCTTGTCTGGTTGACCCCAAGGTTGGAAACAAGTCTCATTGTCAGAGAAGGCTGCAAAAGACATTCCTGGGATTTTATCTTTAATTGTTAACGAGTTCATATTTATTTATTTGTTTGTTTATATTGAAGTATAGTTGATTTACAATGTTGTCTTAATTTCTGCTGTAGAGCAAAGTGACTCAGTTATACATATATATACATTCCTTTTAATATTCTTTTCCATTATGGTTTATCCCAGGATATTGAATATAGTTCCCTGTGCTATACAGTAGGACCTTGTTGTTTATCCATTCTAAATATAATAGGTTTCTTTATCTTTCTTTCTTTCTTTCTATTGAAGTATAGTTGATATATAATATTGTGCTAACTTTTGCTGTACAGCAAAGTGACTCAGTTATACACACATACACATTCTTTTTTATATTCTTTTCCATTATGGTTTATCTCAGGATATTGAATATAACAGTTTCTTTCTTAAGAATCTGTTTAAAATGTTTCTTTTTCAATGACGGAAGTGAGCAAATAGGCTTTGAAGAACTAGAAATAATACAAACGTGTACAGAGGAGAATATAAAAGTTCCTCCCCTCTCCCCACCCCAAGCTGGGAGGAAACTGTCAGTGTCAGAAAAAGAGCCTCTGCTTTTCCACCCAAAGGAAGCTGGCCTCGTGGCCCCGACGCTTTGTCCTCTTTCAAGCCTACACAGACGTTTCCTCAACAAGGCTGGCGTAGGGCTGGCCCGGGCTCCCCAGCTCCAGCGATTCTCCTATGTTTGCGGCGTGTGCTCGCTTCTGCCGGGATGGCTCCCGTTCCCAGGGCGCCGCAGGCCCTGCACCAGAAGGCCTGCTCCACCCGCCAGGAGCTGCCCAGCCTTGAACAGCTGACCCCAGTACTTCCTTCCTGGAGGCCCTTCCTCTCTGGGACGCTGACCCGCACATGGCCTGGGCCAAAGGCTTCATCCAGCAGCCTCTGGAGGGAACTTCCCATCTGGAGAGATTGGTGCTAAGAAGTGATGTCATCCAGACCTGTCATCCACATAAATTAGGTCAAAAGTGAGCTTGGCATCCCTCAAAAGGGGCCCGTCTGGAACTTAAAATAGGTAGTTTTTAGAGTGAAAAAAGAGAAGTATTATTGGCACAGCAGGAAGTCACTGTATAGATTTTGTTACTCCTTAAGTAACACGATTTTAAAAGGTTGGATGAAATCAAATTAAAACACTTATTACATGCTAGATGGTGAAAAGAATAAAGACACATAAACCCTGGTCTCTCCCTTCAGGGAGATTTAAAGTCATGGATATTGCTGTCATTTGGATATATTAGTCATTTGATTTTGCACTGTGAAGCAAAGATCTAAAGCTTCATCCTTTCATCTTCCAGAAGTTCAGCCCACAGCCTTGCTGGTGCTGGTACAGGAGCTCCACGAAATCACCAGGATCTGGGCTCTTCCCAACTCTCAGTGCCTCGTCCTGGGGTGCGTGCCTTGTCCTCATGGCCCAAGACGGCTGCTGGAACCTGGCCATTGTGCTGAAATTCCAGCCATTGTGGAGAAGGCTGGAGATTGGAAAGGATGCTCCCTCCATAAGAAACATTGGCTCCCAGAGTGGCACTTATCACTGCCATTTTCCCTTGTCTAGAACCTGGTGACATGGTCACACCTAGCTCCAGGGAGGCTGGGAAGTGCAGTCTTTATTCCAGAAGGGCATGTGCTAACATTTGGGATTTCTATTGGAAGATGGGGAGAGACTGTATTGGGGATGTTGTTACTACTATGCAGTAAACATAAAGGAAGTGCTGGGCTTTGGAGGGCTGTGGCCTCGGGGAGAAGCTGGGCGGACAGGCCTCTCGACACCATGCCTAGAGTATGCAGACCACTGGACCTGTTTGCTCTGGTTAGTTATATAGATTCTGAGACACTCAGGTTGAAAGTCCTGGAGGACACTTGATCCCGCTTCAAACCCCGTCTGACTTTGCAGGCCCCTCACAGGCTGCCCCTCTTCTGTTTGAACAGACCCGTGACACGCATCATTTCCTTCCAAGGCAGTTCTCATTTCTTCAACTTAAACGGTTTCTCTGTAGCTGGAACTTAAACCAGCTCACAATTTCTACCCAGGAATAATTCGATTAAATTAAAACGCGAATGAGGTGTGGGTACCTTGCCAGGCCAGGGGACGCGAAAGCCACTGAGAGGGGAACCCCCGCTGTGCACACAGACCTCAGGGCACTCAGGGCATGAGTATGTGCCCTGTGGGTGGGCAGGAAGGGACCTCCTACCCAGAAGTGAGAGCAGGCAAGGAGGGGGCTGCCCCAGATGAGGGGCCAGAGACAGGCTCAGGGCTGGGCTTGAACCCGGGGCCGCTGGTCTGCAAGCACCTTTAGCAATAGCACCCTTTCCCCAGCCCCTGCGTAAAGCTGTGTGCAAACCCCAAGGGCAGCTCCACTGAGGGGGGCTAGACGGGCAGGGCACCCCCTGCTGGGATTCCCAGGCCCCCATATTGCTGCAGGCAGTGGGGAGCCCCCAAGCACCCCTGAAATGATGCTGCCCTTGTGCTGTCAGGCCCAACAGCCCTACAGGTCATCCTGACAAAAAGGCCCGGAGGAGTGAGACACCCCCAATATCATGGCCACGTTCCCAGGGGCCGGCCACACCTCAAGGGTCAGGCGGGTTGCCTGCCCACGCTGTTGGCTTTTTCCATATTTACCCCTGAGAGTTCCTCCAAACAATTGAGAGGAAATACTCTCAACCCCAGCTGTCCAGGATACACGTGTCTGCAGCCTTTTTCCAGGGAGGGATCTGCTGATCGCAGGAAGGAAGCCCAGCCCGCAGGAAGCAATACTGTGGCATCGCTGATTTCTCAGCCACTGCGTTCTCCAGGCCGTGAGAGACGCATTGCATGCATCCTTCCCCAAATGTCGGGTTTGCTGTGGTCCCTGGGGCTGCCACCGTGCTCCACCAGCAAACAAGATGCCACGGAGGGCTGCACACCAGGCCACGCAAGGCTCCCCTCATACACACACGCAGCCTGGCTCGAGCCCCACTTTGAGAGGTTTGGGGTCCCTCTAGCCCAGGGACCCTACCTTCTGACATGTATTACAAGGCAAGCCTCAATCAGCCACTCATGATCTTTCTGTCCGCTATCCCTGAGGACCACGGGAAAGATGGAAAATACAACCGGAACATGTAGTCCATCCCTGTCGAGACCCGGGCCCAGGTGGGAGAGGGAGATGGGCCCAGCACCACCCTCTCGGCCCCCAAGCCCTACTTCTTCAAACCAAGTGACTCTGTGTCAGCTGTTTGGTTCACCAGGGCTGCCATAAGAAAGCACCACCAACTGAATGCCTTCAACAACGGAAATTCATCAGCTCATGGTTCTAGGGCTGGGAGTCCAAGATCAAGGTGTTATCAGGGTTGGTTCCTTCTGAGGCCGTGAGGGAGCATCTGTGCCAGGCCTTTCCCCCAGCTGCTGGTGGTCTGCTGGTGACATCTGTGCCAGGCCTTTCCCCCAGCTGCTGGTGGTCTGCTGGCGACGTCTGGCATCCCTTGGCTGGTGGAAGCACCACCAGGATTCTGCTTTCATCTTCTCATGGCCTCCTCCTTGTGTTTGCGTATGTGTCCAAACTTCCCTCTTTATAAGAACACAGTCACCTTGGATTAGGGTCCACCCTAATGACCTCATTTTAACTTGATCATCTGAACGACCCTATTTCCAAATAAGGTCACGCTCATGGGTACAGGAGTTTAGGACTTCAACGTGTAGATTTGTGGGGGACACAGTTCAATCCATGGTAGAGATAAACTACAGGACCCCTGGTCATAGGTGAATATCAGTGTGTCCCATGCAGGAGATGGGACATACTTATACTAAAAAATTATTGGTTGTTTATCTGAAATTCAGATTTAACTAGGCATCCTGGACATTTTTTTTCCTTTCTACTGGCAACGCTACTATGAGTAAACCCCACCTGTGAAAACTGAGATATTCTCAACAGAAAATTGGGATGATTCGTTGTTTTATGAAAAGATTAATCATAGGATGCCTTTAAACAGCAAATTCCTCTGGAGGCTTTAAGGCAATCGGAGTAAAGACCAACATCTGTGCGGGCTAAGGCAGAACCCCCCTGTCTGTCCTGCATCTAGGGCTGGGGTAGGGAGGGTCAGCTTGGGGAGAGGTACACGATGGAGCCCTTCTGGATTTGGGCTCCCAGGGGTGTGAGGGTGGCAGGGGTGAGCCAGGTGGGTGACCCTCCCCTGGGCCTGGGGCCCAGGACCGTCTTGGCCTGGTCGTCCACCCTCTGAGCCTCGGTCTCTCCCGCACACCGGTCTCTTCCTCCCTGTCTTCACAACCCCTGTGGCAGCTCCCCGAACAGGCCCCCCAGGGCCACGCCTTCAGTCCTGGGCTTTAGACAGTTCTCCAGGTAGAGCACGAGGGGGAACCAACATGCCAAACTCCAAGGCCAGGTGACAACGAGGACACCAAGGGACATGAGAGGCGGGTAAGTGAGGTAAGGGATGCTCAGGGCAGGGGCAGGTGCTGAAGTCCCCACGTCCAGGGGTCTGGGTCCCCTCGGGGACGTGAACTCCTCTGTCCTTAAGGCGAGAGGCTGAGAGCCTGAGCCCACCCATGGGAGGCTGGCAGGCTGGAGTCTCCCTTCAAGGGAAGCGCCCTTGGCCTGCACCCCCCGGGCCGCCAGGCCCTTCCTGCACAGTCAGCTGCTCAGTCGAGAAGACGTGGCCGGTCTGGCCGTGGGCTGCCGGTGTTGGGAGCTTTCTCCACTGAGAGAAGGTCTGAGGGGAGCTGAAGCACATCACTCTCTCCAGGGTTCCAGAAACCCAGATTTTCCATTGTGGTGAGCAGCTCCCCAGAGATAATGGCAGGAAAATTATTCAGACAGATGGGATCAGATGTGGTTAGAATTCACCTGGAGTTCTTCTGTGCCGAGGAGCTGAGCTCCGCCGTAGCTGAGGTGACAGTAAATCACAGTGTCCATCTAAGTGGCATTGGGCAGCATGAGTCACCAGCAGCTAGACAAGGGGCAATTAGCAGTGCCAGGCAGAAGCTTCAGGGGAACAGGGTCCTGGCACCTCTGCCTAGTGGCTCAGGGCTGCCTCAGCCCCATCTGGCTGGCACAGCAGAGCTGAGCCGAGGGACAGAGCCGGCATTAGCTCCTGGCAGCCACGGAGGCCCCATCATCCCCTCGAGCCGCGCTGAGCGCCCCATTCCAGTCTGGGACCTGACCCGTCACATTTGGCTTGCATCTTCCCTCAGACGTGCTGCTCACTACCTATTCCCAGGTCCTACGGAGCCTCAGGTGTTCACTCCTGGAAAAGCGCAAATCCAAGTGGCGACAAGGAGGGCCTAATCCTTGGAGCCTGACTGTGGGTGGCAAACACACATGAGAGGAGGAATTGGTCTGTCTGCACAATTTGAGGAATCTGACAGATTGGGTATGACTCAGACGGGTAAGTCTACCATCTCCTTCGAGTGCATCATACCTCGTGTAATAATACTGGCGTGGGTTTTGTTCTCTTTTTCCATCACTATTATTTAATGTCCACACTCATCGTTTTCCCTGAATGATGAAACTGCATCCACAGACAGCCGTCAAGCATTGCAGACACAATCCCTCCCCCAGAGCGGATGGGTGCTGATGGGTGCAGGAAGACGCACGAGGTACAGGAGGGGAAGCAGGCGCCGTGCGTCTGCAGGTGGTGTCTGGGGGTCACGAGGGGCGACCCTGATGCGCCCGGTGGGCAGCGGGAGGTAAGGACAGACCGTCCTGGGCGGGAGGGGCCGTGGCTGTCCTCCCTCACGTCACCTTGGCAACCACGCGACAGCTCCACGGATCAGGGCTCAGTCACTTCAGTCAAGTCGCAGAGAAAAGACGGAGCGTCCCAGCCCCTAGATGGGACACCAAGAAGTGGGGTGTTGCTGTAACAAATACCTAAAAGATGTGGAAATGGCCTTGGAACTGGGTGATGGGTAGAGGCTGCAGGCGTTGTGAGGGGCGGGCTGGGAGTACGGAAGCGAAGGGTGATTGTGGTGAGGACGCAGAAGGAAGCGGGGAGAGCTGGGAGGAAGGCCCAGTCTTCTTAGGGAACATCAAAGCGGCCACGAGCAGAACGTGAGCAGAAATGTGGACGGTGTCAGAAGGACCCACCGTGTGGCACAGGGAACTCTACTCAACACTCTGTAAGGACGTATACGGGAAAAGAATCTAAAAAAGAGCGGCTATATGTACAAGTACAACTGACACACTTCACTGTGCACCTGAAACTAACACAACATCGTAAATCAACTACACTCCAATAAAAATAAACAACAGGGCTCCCCTGGTGGCACAGTGGTTGGGAGTCCGCCTGCCGATGCAGGGGACGCAGCTTCATGCCCCGGTCCGGGATGATCCGCATGCTGCGGAGCTGCTGGGCCCGTGAGCCATGGCCGCTGAGCCTGTGCGTCCGGAGCCTGTGCTCCGCAACGGGAGAGGCCACAACAGTGAGAGGCCCGCACCGCAATAAATAAATAAATAAATAAAAATAAACAACAAAGAAACACACACACAGAAAACAAGAAACGTGAATGGTAAAAGCCATTCTGATGAGGCCGCAGATGGAAGCAAGGAACATGTTATTGGAATCTACAGAAAAGGTGATCCTTGCTATGAAGTGGCAAAGAACTTGACGGAACTGTGTTCACGTTCTAGTGTTTTGTGGGGGGTAGAACTTGTGAGTGAAGGAACATGTTATTGGAATTTAGAGAAAAGGTGATCCTTGCTATGAAGTGGCAAAGAACTTGACGGAACTGTGTTCACGTTCTAGTGTTTTGTGGGGGGTAGAACTTGTGAGTGAGGGAATTGGATATTTAGGAGATCTCTAGGCGAAGTGTTGAAGGAGCTGCCTGGTTCCTCCCGAAGGCTTCTGCTAAAATGCAAGAAGAGAGGAATGATTTGAACGCAGAACTGTTAAGCAAAAAGGAACCAGAACCTTAAAGATTTGGAAAACTCTCAGCCTAGCCATATTGTGAAAAATAAACCAGTGTGTCTGGGAGAGAACACTAAGCGACCATCTGTCGCGGAGTGAACTAAGACAGAAATGGAGACAGACGGGAGTCTTCCGGAACGTTTCTCGGGAATGGAAGGGACTCTTCAGGGTCTGGTTTTGTCATGTTTTGTTTTCAAGCTATTTATGTGGTGCTGCAAAGAAAGGCTCGTGTTATTCCAACAAAGCAAGGTCAACTTGTCAACTTCACGTCAACTTTAGGACTGAAGACATTGGCCCCAAGTACTCAGAACTTCCAGATAATAGGAATTTGGCTTCTGCACTCAGGTCTTAGGAGAAAATGGCCCAAGACAACTAGGAGAGCTTGTGTTCAAAGGGCAACCTGCTGCAGTCAAAGCCGCGTCTTTGCAAGAGGTGCCCTAGCCCCTAATTCTTCCTACCTGCTCTCAAGTCAGTGCCAGGCCCTGGGCCTGGGGACCCACCAGGGGTTCACGGCTGAGTAAGATCCGGTCCTGGCCTTGAGGACTCAGTTCGCTCCTGTGGGGAATTATAACCCCCCACTGCAGCCCTCAGTGAACACGGGAGGGCGGTTCTGGGCACTGAGGGGGCCGCTGTCCTCAGTATCCCCTTGGAGTCCTGTCCAGTAGCACCTGAGTTTCAGAACGAGAGACCAGTCACATCCAGTCCATTTCTATTCCAAGACAGGACTTACCACGGCAGCAAAGGAAATCACAACTTTTTAGAAGGTTTTGCTAGAATGGGTAACTTTCCCCTTAGCTGGCTAGAGAATGGATTTAACTGCCCAGCCATGAGATTCTGCTACCCCGGACACTTGCTCTCACACGTCGAGATGGAGCCTGGAGCTGGCGTGACGTGGGCCTGGCTGGTCCTTACTGGCAATGCTGCAAGAATGTCACCTCAGCGTTTACACCCATTAGTGAGGCTTTGGGCAAAACCACAATGGCCAGAAGACTGGAGATGATAGAGGCCTCAGGAAAGAGCCTTGTATTTCTCTCATGTCATGGTCTGTAAGGAAGTCGTCTGAGCCGACGGGGCAGCCCAGCTGCAAGAAGTCCCTGAGGGGCCCAGGTTCCCTCCCTCCTGTGGCTCCGCCACCTCCCCATGTGCGTGGTCAGAGCTGGCCAGCAGCTTATCTGACACATCCCCACCTCTCGGGAAGAGAAAAAGAGGAGGTGCAGGAGAAGACATTTCCCTTCGATCTGGTGACGTGGAAGTAACACATGTGACCTGCTCACATCCGCTCCCGGGGGCTCGAGGACGCAGCCTTGGGCTAGATTGTGCGCCCAGCTAAATCCGGGAGTGTCCCGTGACTAGAGGAGTAAGGGGGACAGTTAGCAAACACCTGCACAGCCGGCCGTAACGCGTGGGGTCAGACAGGTGCGGAACCCACCGCAGCCTGGGTCACTGTCCCAGCTCTGGTCCTAACTGACACCCGGACAAGCAGCCTCTGGGCTTCCACTTCTGCAAAACTGGGTGGAATCTGCCCCTGGGGTTTCCACAAGTGCAAAAGCCCTGGCACAGTGTCTGGAATATTCTAGGTGCTCCGCCAGTGGCAGGCCTTGTTATCAAGCCTGTTATTTATGCTCACGACCTCCCAAATGGTCTGGGCGGTTACACTGAATTAAGATTTATTATGTGCAAGGACTTCCCTGGTGGTCCAGTGGCTAAGGCTCCGCGCTCCCAATGCTGGGGTCCCAGATTCTATCCCTGGTCAGGGAACTAGATCCTGCATGCCGCAACTAAGAGCCCACATGCCACAACTAAAGATCCTGCACGCGGCAACAAAGATCCCATGTGCCACAACTAAGACCCGACACAGCCAAATAAATAATAAGTAAATAAATATTTTTAAAAAGATTTATTACATGCATATTAATGCATGGAAACCTAGGTGTTCGGAATCTGAGGATCATCTGCGAGCCTGAACCAGAGCTAGAAAGACAACCCCGTGGCAGCAGTCAGATAGATCTGTGCTCACGTGGTTACAGTTCCTTTATGCACATTATCATTCACCCCGCGTTATCCTCTTTTGGGAGGGAGGAACCAGGCTCCCGAGCTTGTGTGACCTGCCCCGGGTCACAGAGCTGACACTTGATTCCAAGTCCAGGCCTCTTTCTCCACCACGGCCGCCTCCTCCTTCGAACCCAGATCCAGACATGCTTCCCACCCGAGGGGACTCTCTCCATCCTGAGAATTTTGGGTCCTCTAGACCAGGGGTCCCTGTTAGGAACCTGGCCGCACAGCAGGAGATGAGCGGCGGGCAAGTGAGCAAAGCTTCATCTGCCGCTCCCCACGGCTCCCCACGGCTCCCCATCGCTCGCACTTACCGCCTGAACCATCCCTCCGTCCCCTGGTCTGTGGAAAAATTGTCTTCCACGAAACCGGTCCCTGGTGTCACAAAGATTGGGGACCACTGCCCGACTTAGTAGCCTTGGTCTTGCGGTATGTAAAGCTGCCGTAGCCTCGGCCAATGCATGTGGGTGTGGAATAGAGGGCGGGTGACCTGCTTGGAACCAGCCAGAGGCCACAGTGGGAGAGGCGGGCTTCATATTTACTGGGCGTTCCTCTCCTTTTTACCATCAGTTCTTCTGAAATAACTGGGGTAACAAGAAAAGCCCTGTGAGCAGAGTTCCCTTGGCTGGAGTGAAGGAGGTATGGACAAGACAGCCCAAGGGTGTACTGGTTTTACTGGACATGCAGTTACCTTCAGCAGGACGGGGGGGCTGGTCACTGTGCTGACTGGGGTCCGCTCCAGGTGAGGCCCTGTAGACTCATCTGTGTCTGAAGAGTCCTCCAGATACTGCTTTGCAGAGGTCAGCAGCTGGAGGCCAGAGCTGTAAGTCAGCCTGGATGGAGACCTCCCCACCTCTTGTCTCTGAGTTTCTCTCCTTTCCGTCCATTCCCAGTCTGGCACCTTGAGACACCTGCTTAACCCAGACATCCTTTCCTGGAGCAACAAATGCCTAAGAATAGCCCTTCCTAGACCACCCAGGTATGTGCGCACCTTGAATTTCTGCTCCCAGGTACGTGTGCACAGACAGATACAAAAATCAAATAGAATAAGGGGTGGATGTCCAGTATATATAAAGAGCTCCTACAACTTAACGACAACAAAAAAACCCCAAACAACCCAATTTAAAAACTGGGCAAAGGACTTAAATAGATATTTCTCCAAAGAAGATACACAAATGGCCAACAGGCACACGAAGAGATGGTCAACATTTGTCGTCAGCTGGGAAATGCAAATCAAAGCCACAGTGAGATACCACTTCACATCCACTAGGATGGCTATTGTAAAAGATAAATACATTTTTTAAAGTAAGGAATAAAAACAGAAAATAACAAGTATTGGCAAGGATACGGAGAAACTGGAACCCTGGTGCATTGCTGGTAAGAATGTAAAATGGTGCAGCCACTGTGGAAAATAGTTTGGCAGCTCCTCAAAAAGTTAAACATAGACTTACCGTATGACTCAGTAATTACACTCCAAGGCCTATACCCAAAGGAATTGAAAGCAGGGACTCAGAAAAGATACTTGGGCACCAAGGTTCACAGCAGCCAAAAGGTGGAAGCAACCCAGTGTCCATCAACAGACCAATGGATAAGCCAAACGTGGTCTATACACACAACGGAGTATTACGCAGCCATAGAAAAGAATAAAATGTGGATAGATGCTACTGCCACAAAGATGCATCTTGAAAACACATGGTTAGTGAAATAAGCCAGATGTGGAAGGACAGGTATTGTATGGTTTCAGTTATATGAGGTACCTAGAATTGTAAATTCATAGAGATGGAAGGTAGAGCAGAGGTCACCAGGTCAGTGGGTATCGCGTTTCTCTTTGGGATGATGACAAATTCTGGAGATGGACGGCGGTGATGGCTGCACAACAATGTGGATGTGCCTAGTACCACTGAAGTGTTCTCTTACAAATGGTTAAAATAGCAGAATGATTCTCCCCCATGAATGGCACAGGCCACTGTTACTTGTGTTAAGAATGGCATTTTCAGTGAGCAGATGCCCCGGTTAGCAGAGTGAGGCTCGCTGGGCACTGGGGCCTGAGCCGGGCCTGGGGAGGGCTGGTGCTATGACAGAGCAGGAGCCTGGCCCGGGGCCCCCACTGTGCCGCTCGCTCCACGGTGCAGGCCCGGCAAGCATGGGGGATGGAGGGGCGAGTCGAGCTGAGTCATCTGCAGGATGTGTAGGTCCGGGGAGGGTCTCCAAACTTGGTGGCCGTGGAGGAAATAATTTTCATTTTTTCTGAACTCTCATATAACCTAGACATTCAGCTGGGGCTCCGTTTCCTATTTCAAGACTTCTCCATACAGTTGTGTTTGCAGAGACCTTCATAAACAGACATCCAGGGGAAGGAACCAGAAGGAACCGGGCTTCTCTGGGGCCGCTGGTCAATCCCTCGGCCCCAGCGCGCCTTTAGGGTTTGAACAGGAACACGGTGGCAGAGCCAACCGAGGGGCAGGAAGACTCTCAGAGAAGCTTTCTGGATTTGACCTCCAGCCATGAAACAACTGCAAACAGGAACAGGAGTCAGAAGACTTCCTGAGCATCTATTTACTGGCACCTACAGAGCCCTCCGCCTGGCTGGCAGAGGAGGCCTGAGCTGGTGCAGTAACGCCGGCCTCTGCCCCCCCCCCCCCGATATGGGTTAATAGTCCCCTTTCTCTTGTGGCTTTTCCAGGGCTCTCAGAGGGAGCACGAGGGCCGGTTTCTGGATGGGGCCTCGGATTGCTCTCTCCTGGAACATCCGCCTTGCTTCCTTCGCCCCCCATGTGGCTGGGAGGTGGTCCCCGGGTGAGAGCCCCTTGCGCGACCACCCCCGGAGCCGAAAGCCTTGAGCTTCTCCTACCTCCGCACACCGCTTACCATTTTGCCTGATCTGTGTTTCCGGTTTGTCTTTTTTTTTTTTAAATACACTTAATGTTTTTCAACAGCTTTAGGGTTACAGAAAAATTGAGAATATGGTACAGGCTGTTCCCAGGTACCCACACTGGCTCCCACTCTTGCGAGCATCTCAGATTCGAGTGGCACGTTTGTTACAGCTCATGAATCAATGCGGATATGTTATCCTTAACTTAAGTCCAGACTTTACTCAGATTTCCTTGGTTTTAACCTAACGTCCTCTCTCTGTCCCAGGACCCCAGCCAGGACACCGTGTTACATTTAGTATCATGTCTCTTTAGGTTCCTTTTGGCCTAAGTTTCTCATGGATTTTTGTCTCCCTCCTTAGACTGGAAGCTCCTTAAGGACAAAAAGCACCCCCAACCCCTCACTGTGCCCTGAACGTGCTTTGCCCACCGAGTGCCCCATAAATGAGGAAGCATCGGCCTGTAGCTGTTTTCTCCCAGCAAATATCCAAACACCAGTAAGATCAAGCGAGAAAACCAGTGGTTGTTCCTGCAGAGACGGGGTTCTGGGGGAAATTCGCTTTCCTTGTTACATTTCTATAATGTTTAAATCATTTTAAATAATCAGCATGTATTTCTCTTCTAATTAGAAAGAATAAGGGAAAATCGAGTTGCGAGTTGGGGCCTGACGGTTTAAGAACACAGCCTGGGCGGGTTCGTTCAGCACTGGAGGTGTCCGGATGTCACCCCCTCAACACACGAAGAGGCTGGTGCCCTGAGATATGGGGTGGCCGCCTGGGGTGACCATCGGGTACAAGATGTGCCCAGAGCACGGTGTACTGGTTCCTTCCAGCCCTCACCCACCCACCCAGGGTGCCAGAAGAGACGAGAGCATCAAAGCCATTTGGTATAAATGAAACCCGACACACGCCCATGACCCCCAGGCTCCTCCTAAGGCATTTTGGACACCCAGGTCCCACTTCTGAAAAGAACCATTGTTGGAATGAGCAAGGCGATGTGGTGATGGAGGAAACAGGGGCTCAAGGTGGCCAAGTCACCCTTGGGCGCAGGAAGATGCCGGGGTACCCTTGCTCCGGAATCGAGGCCCCGCCCCTCTGGCTCCCGTGCGCCCCCCCCCCCCCCCGAGCCCTTTCACCTCCTGGCATATCTGCGGGCTGTCACTCATTCCCTGGGCCAGCCCTGTGCCTGGAGGTTCAGACTCCACTCCCCCAGCTCCCACGTTTCCCCTGCACTCCCCATCTGCTACTCCCACCCTGCACTGCCTTGCCCTGTCACGCTTTTCTTAGCTGAATTCTGTCCCCATGCAAGGAGGGACCCGGTCTTATCTGCCTCTTATATGTCCCCGCCTCTCATCCACTGTCTGGGACAATGCCAGGCACACACTGGGGGCTCAGAACACACCTTGCTGAAGGGTTTGAAGAGCAAACTGATTGAACAAGTATTTTCAAGTATAATTGACATAAACCCTGAAGCCTCAAGCCGTGTCTAGAGACCATATCCTAATAAGGGAAGCTGGGAATTCAGGCAGACAAGCCAAGTCAGGTCTCCAGGGCCTGACTGCCCCCAGCTCTGGGGCCTCCAACCCGTAACAGCCATGCCCGCCTGGCTGCCTTCCCGCGTTTGCCCTGACCTGGTGACCGTCTTCCCAGCAAGGGCCCTTGGGGAGAAATGGGCAAACAATGAGGTTTTTCCACCAGACACTCTGCAGCCTAGAAATGATGGAAATACTTTCTAAAACTGCTGAGCTATAAGTCAGATTTATATATTGTGTGTTGTTACTTAAACTGCAGATTTGCTTTGGGCAGAAGTCAAATATTTGGTACCCAAGAAATTCGGATTCTGAAATCAAAGGCAGAAAGGACAGGGGTGAATGGGTGCAGGGGAATGCTCAAAATTCACCCGAAGCTCAGGGTTTATTCTCATCCAGAAGACTGCAGGGAAAGGAGCAGCAGGGATTTTTCCATTAGGGGTCTTGGCAATGTCCCAAGCAAGGGAGGAGAGGCCATGGCGACCACCAGGCAGCGGGACGAAGGAGCGGGGAGAAGCAGGAGGTGGGTCCTCTGGTCTTCGTCCCCAGCATCCTCTGAGATGGCCCTTCAAAGATAGAAGCTGTCTGGCAGGTTGCATCGGGAAGCGGGAGTGACCATCTGGTGGAGATTTGGCTTCTACTGATGAAACTTGTGGCGCAAATGGGGTCAGGCAGTGGGGAGCGGAGAGTAGGACTGCATCAACTGTTTCCATGGTAACGGAGCCTGTGACCCAAGTGTGGAGCTCACTTCGCTGACACGGGGCCTGGGACCTCATTTGGGGCTGAGTCTCCACCGTGGTGCTACCTTGTCACACAGTCAGATGACTGTCCTGTGGGCAGAACCCACTGGAAGGGTGTTCCTGCAGTGCCACACTTATGTGCCAAGCTGGGTCCACAGTGGACCGAACGTGTTGACAAGACTGGGCAGGGAAGGGGGGTCAGATGTTGAACAAGGAACCTACCATTTTCTAAGCACTGTCTGGTTCTTTACACACTTTATCTCATTAAATGGCCCTGCAGCCTCGTGAGGCAGAATTATGCCCACTTGACAGAGAAAGAAATCCAGGGGCTTTTAATGTTTCCAAGTTTCTAGATGTGGTAACCGGCGAACCTGGCTGTTTCCTCTGAGCCTTTGGTACCCGGAGATCTGCAGGTGGGAGGCCAACGGTGGGTGTGGTCCCTGTCGAAGAAGTTGTTGCTATGGTTACCAGTAGCAGGGAGGAACTCTCAACCCACAAAGTTCACAGAGGTGCAGCCCAGTCTGATGGCCTTTTTTGTACGGGCACGCTCAGCCCCACGTCACCAGAGGGTACGACAGGAGCCAGAACAGGGTAGAGACGTGCAGTGTATTCTGTCCCAGCCCCTCACCCTTTATCAGCATCGGTTGAGACGGGGCTGCGTGGGGCTGACACAGCCCATCTCCTGGGGCCTGTCAGGGCTGGGAGAGTTAATTGGAGGGTTAAGGGTAGAGACGATGGATGGCCCTGTGACGGAAGAGCGAGCGGTTAGAAAGTAATAAGAGATGAGGATGAACAGAGAGTGAGGAGAGGTGGATAGAACGCTTAGATGGTGCGGCCCCTGGGGGCTCCCCAGGCTACGGGTGAGCTGGTGGGTCTTAGCCCCCAATCCTGATTTTTTCACGTAATGCCTGCTACTCAGCTCTCCACAGTGAAGAACACGCTGCTTCTCCTTCACGTGCCGCTGCGCTCAGCTACACGAAAGGCCGTGGCCCGTACTTGCTAGGCCAACACCTGAGGGAAAGTAAGTATTTTCCAGCAGACATTTCTTTTTTTTTTTTTTTTGCGGTACGTAGGCCTCTCACTGTTGTGGCCTCTCCCGCTGCGGAGCACAGGCTCCGGACGCGCAGGCTCAGCGGCCATGGCTCCCGGGCCCAGCCGCTCCGCGGCACGTGGGATCTTCCCGGACCGGGGCACGAACCCGTGTCCCCTGCATCGGCAGGCAGACTCTCAACCACTGCGCCACCAGGGAAGCCCACAGCCACGCCTTTTTACGTGTGTTTTTCAAACAAATCTGTTGTCATGGTAACCCTCTTAAAACAAGAGGTGACCTGGTTTAAAGAACCAGAGCTAATTACAATAGGGCTTTATATTCAGTTACACCTTTCTTCTGAGGAGTTTAATGGGCCTCATTCATTAAGCTCCATCCTCTGAAGTCTTTAGGGGACAGATACTATTAAACCCATTTTATAGACGCAGACACCAAGGCACGGACGGGTTAAGTGACTTGGCCGCTGACTGGCAACTTAACCACGAGCAAGTCTCCTCTTGTTTCCGTCTGTTTTCTCTACTCATCAGGCTCCAGTCTGGGTTTTGAAGCCCTTCATCATGAAAGGCTCAGAGTTTCCCACAGTGTGGCTGGGGGACCCCAGATTCTGCTGCCATCCTTGTGCAGAAGAGGCTGCCCGGTCAGGGGACTTAGGGGCGCGGGGAGGGGAGAGAGGAGGCCGGCCCTTCAGGGGTCTGGGGGCCAGAGGTGCTGTTCCTCCAGCATCGCACTGCCTGGGTCACAGCCTGCAGAGCCCGCATCATCCTGCACACCTGGCCAGATGTTCCCAGGGCTGGTGGGGCGGCAGGGGCTGCTCCTGCCTCCACGCCAGGAGTCTGACACTACACTGGCCAACGGGCTCCTCCCTCAACCTCCAGGCAAAAGCCTGCCCTGGGGCCTCTGCTTGGTGGCTCTCAAAGGGGACCCTGCTATGTTAGAAACCCGAAGTTTCTGGCCCCATCTCAGACCCGCTGAATCAGAAACTCTGTTTCTCAAGATTTCTGGGGGCTTTTCAGTATCTCTGCCTAAAATGTTCCTCCCCCAGCATCCCAGCCACCCTTCCTCCCCTCCTTCAAGCCTTTTCTCAGATCTCACCTTCTCAAGAGGCCTATCCTGACCCAGCCTAGTTGGCTCACAGGTGGACTCTGTCCCGTCCCACCTCCCCTGACCCAGCCCTCAGGGCCCTCTTCACCCTCACGACGTTTGAGAGACAGTGTCTGTCCCCCCGTGAAAATGGAAGCCCCGTGAGAACACGGCCCTTTGCTTGGTCACTTGCACAGTGTAATCCATCGATACTGATACACACCATGATCTTTGACTCAGGTGACTGGATGCGCAACGAGGAAGAGGAACAAGTACTTGGGCTGAGGGTTGGTGGGGGCAAGGGGTCGATGCCGTGTGTTTTGGGCGAGGTGACCCGAGGCACCAGAGGGCACACGGATGAAAGGTGCAAGAGGTGGTCCTGTGAGAGGAGGAGGAAATCCCGGGGCACGTCCGCACCTGTGCAGGTACACGAGGATCGGCCAAGGACCAGACAGCGCCCGAAGCGCAAGGAGCCAAGCGGGGCGGGAGAAGCGGGTCTCAGATCCGGCAGACACAGGAAGTGAGCCTCCCCCTCTACAGGGCTTCAGTACAGGAATGGGGGGAGGGCAGGAGGGTGGGTAGGGAACACCCGGAAACACTCAACTTGCCCTGCAGAGACCTAGGAGGCAGACCCAGCCGGGATGGGAGGAAGGCCATTTGTCAGCTGGGTATGTCAGCAGAAACTGGATGGTGAGTTCAAAGGGACAGGACAGGGGAAATCCAATCAGGCAGGTGTGTGGCCAGCTGAACTGGAAGGTCGGTCCCATCAAATCCCGGGAGTCCAGGATTCATGATGCTGTCCTGAGTCTGAAAGAACCCAAGGCTACTAGAAAAATACAGTTGGCCTCCCTCCCACCCAACAGGAAAGCTTGTGGCCCTATAACTTTGAAGTTCCATCTGGGTTTACAAAATAGTTTCAGAGTCTGGAACCCAGCACCGTCAGAGAATAACAACTTCCTCCTCAATTAGGATGTGTGTGTGTGTATGTGTGCGTGCGCGTAGACAGGAAAACTGGGAGTGTGTGGGTGATTTCCAACCCCTGCAGGACAGCTGGGCAGCAGGACGCCCCACAAACACCCCGAGCTGTGTCCTTCCTGAAACCTGGCTCCAGGCCCATCATATCTTTAAGGGCAAGGACAGAACGTCTTCTAATACATTTCCATTCACCCAGGATGTGCTCATGATAAAGGTTCCATGTCTTGAGTAGAAGGCGGCACCCTAATTCCCAAGAGAATTCATTCAAATGTCACAGACTTTTTCCTGCATAATTTTGGAAAATTTACATGTGGCTAAAACATGAATTTCAGGAATAAAAATTATTAGGACTGGAATTTCCCCTACGTGTTCATAAAGGTGTGTGGTATCCTAGATTCATTTAGCCACTTATATAGGCCTTAATATAAGGACACTCCACATATAAAGGCAACTCCATATTTTCCCAAAAAGAAGAAAAAAATTTATGCCAACCTGGGCAGGGATGTCGAGGAAATAATCAAGTATCGATTATAGTATTTATGCCAACCTGGGCAGGGATGTCGAGGAAATAATCAAGTATCTATTATAGTATTTATGCCAACCTGGGCAGGGATGTCGAGGAAATAATCAAGTATCTATTATAGTATTTATGCCAACCTGGGCAGGGATGTCGAGGAAATAATCAAGTATCTATTATAGTATTTATGCCAACCTGGGCAGGGATGTCGAGGAAATAATCAAGTATCGATTATAGTATTTATGCCAACCTGGGCAGGGATGTCGAGGAAATAATCAAGTATCGATTATAGTATTTATGCCAACCTGGGCAGGGATGTCGAGGAAATAATCAAGTATCGATTATAGTATTTATGCCAACCTGGGCAGGGATGTCGAGGAAATAATCAAGTATCGATTATAGTATTTATGCCAACCTGGGCAGGGATGTCGAGGAAATAATCAAGTATCGATTATAGTATTTATGCCAACCTGGGCAGGGATGTCGAGGAAATAATCAAGTATCTATTATAGTATTTATGCCAACCTGGGCAGGGATGTCGAGGAAATAATCAAGTATCTATTATAGTATTTATTTATACATATACCTTTTCTAATACTTTGCTGTCCTCTTTCCGTTTTGAGAAGAATTCAGTCACTTCAAGACCCAACACGTTAATTTACTTTGGACTTTGCTTGGACTAAAATACATTACTTTTAGTATTCTCAGTGCAGATGAGAGATGAGTTTTCTATCAGATAAGAAATATGGAGGCAGGTCTTTTACAAAGAGTAGAATGGTCATGTAACTCCCATCATCTACCTTTGCTTAAAAACAATGACAGCATAAACTCCAGGATTTTGTTTCAACTTCATGGCTACATAGGTAATATGAGGTTTAAGAGTCATTTCAAAACCAAAATCAATCAAAAAACAATTAGATTTTTAATGCATCAAGAGTTTACCTAAGAACCATAAAATCTTTTAAATTTTCTTATAAAACCACCCAAACTGCTCTTCTATAAAATCTATTTTGCATTTAATTTATGCTGAAGATAGAGCTTTGAGAAAAAGAAAAGTCACTGAAATACTCATCTTGTGCATTCAGTCAAAAAAAAATTCTCATGGAAGCTCCAGCAAAATGTCTCACTACACAATTTATCACTATTAGAAGTTATAGCAACAATTACAGGTTTGGGGGACAAACTTTAGGGGGTTTTGCCAACATGCTCCTGGAGCATGAAGACAAACCCATCTGTTAGGGTAGGTGGCAATTTCCAACTCGCGGCTGGAGCCGTCATTACTGGGTCATGTAATCAATTTAATAGGTGTGAACTTATTTGGGGGAGGATGGTGGGGTAAAGGAAATGTTATAGGACAGAACAGAAAAATGCCAGCCTGCTTCATATACTGGGAGGTACAGTTTGTAACACTTTTGATACACGTGTTCTGGGTCACAGTGTCAAATGTATTTCTTACTGTGGGACATGGTTAAAAAAAAAAAACAAAACATTTGAAAAACACTGAGGTAGGATTCTGGAAACTCAGAGAGGCAATAAAATCCGAGGAAAAGCAAAAGCAGAACCCAGACTTCTCAGCTCTTACGTCCTGTGTTTTATTACTCTGAGGAAGCAATTGGTGTTCTACAAAGATGCTCACGGTGGGTGGAGGGGCAGGAAGGAGAGAAGGAACGGGATGGACAGTTCCTGGGGATTGAGAGATTCGGCCAGAACAAAGGGTTCTGAATAAGGGTGAGCCTGGTGTGTAAGCACAGAAGTTCAAGACGGCGGTGAGCGGGGGAAGAAGCTCACCTTGGCCCAATGAGAAAACAGAAGCTATTAGAAGAGAACGTCTACCTGCCTTCCTGTCTCCTATCTGAACCCCAGTGGCCTCTGCCCGTGTGTCTGTGTGAGGTGGGTGTCTCTGTGCACTCTATCCCATTCCCTCTCAGGCTAGTGTGTGGGTGCTAAGATTTGTCTACAGATTCTTTCTAGGGTTGTCAAATCTAGCAAAAAAAAAACCAGATCATCCATCACATTTGATTTTGAGATGAATGTTTTTTTAAATCTAAGTACGCCCCATGCAACATTGGGGACATAGCTATACTAATAAGTTATGTTTATCTGAAATTTAAATGGAATTGGGTGCCCTGTATTTTATCTGGCAACCCTACGGGATACTCCCTCCACTTAAAAGATGGTACCCAATTCCTCTCCCACTGTGAGCGGGCTGTACTTAGTGACTCACCTGTAACAAATCAAAGAAAGGGTAAGTGATGACGTGCCACCCCTGACCCCAGGTCATAAAAAGCACAGTGGCTTCTGTCTTGGTCTCTCTTGCTGTCTGGGATCCCTTGCTCTGGGGGAGGGAGGACACTCGAGCAGCCCTATGGAGAGGCCCGTGGGGCACGGAACTGAGGCCTTCTGCCCACAGCCATGTGTGTGAGCTTGGAAGAGGGATCCTCTGGGCCCAGTCAAGGCTTTAGATGACTGTGGCCTTGGCGGACGTCTTGATGGTATCTTCACGAGAGACCAGGAGTCAGAACCACCCAGCAAAGCTGCTCCTGAATTCCTGGTCCACTGAGGCTGTTGGATAACTGTTACGTTAAGCCACTGTGTTTTGGGGCAATTACACGGCAACGGCAACTGCTGTACCTACTGATGGATGTCACTCCAGTAGCTGTCCCCTGTCTCTCTGACGTCACCGTTTCCTCTTCCTGGCTTACTTCCAGTGGTGTGCAGTCATGCTGGATTTCTCCCGTTTTAAAGAAAACTCTCTCTTGATCTCACATTTTCTGTTCCCCTGTATTCCCAAACTCCTGCCAACTGCTGTCTGTAGTCACTTCTTCTGACTCCTTTTTTCCTCTTCTTTCCTGAACTATTCAATCAGGCCTTTCAGCTCTGTAAAAGCTCTTGTCAAGTGAGAATCATCCCTCTGCTATTCAACCCCAAGTCTGATCTTCCGTCCTCATCTAACTTGACTCAGCTATTCATTTGATAAATACTTATTAAGTAGCTACTATGTAACCAGGCATTGTACTAGGTGCTGGATACACAGCAGTAAACAAAACAGACCAGAAAAGAAAAGAAAAAACCATCTCCCTATCCTTATGGAAGTCACATTCTGGCGTGGGTGGAGGAGGGGATAAACAATAAACAAGTAAAGCGCTACGAATATTTCTTGTAAAATGATACGATGTCTGGGGATCAAAACACTTCAAAACAAAGGGCCAATGGACAGGAGTAAAGAGGAAACAGGATGAGCTTCTGTGGTTAATTACTGAAGCTGGATGATGAATGCGGACACGGAAGCTCATTAAACTGTTCTCCACTTTGGTTTGTGTTTGAAATTTTCCATAGTAATAAGTTTGTTTGCTTGTTTTTCTTCTCTTAAAGCACATTGTGGTGGATGTCGGTGCCGGGAGCAGGGGTGGGACAATTCTACGCAGGGTGGTCGCGACCTGAAAGGTGAGACAGACATGCCGTGGGCCGACGAGAAAGCACTCCAGGCAGAGGAAATGGCAGCTGTGGAGGCCCTGGCTTAAGAGAACACTCTGCGTGTTCCAGAAACAGCATCACATGGTGACAAGGAGTAACTGAAGGGGGTGCAGAAGGGCCGGACCTCATCACGCCATGGAGGCTCTGAGGATCTGGGTGTTTGCTCTGAGGGCAGCCCCTGCAGGGTTCTGAGAGGAGAAGGGACCTGATCGGATCTAGTCCGAGTGGAATCCGTCCTCACCCCCTCAGTCCCACACCAGCTCGGCTGGGGCCCAGCACTGGGGCCGCGGCCTCCTCTCCCCCTCATGCGGCGCCGCCAGCCCAGCCCAAATCCTGCCAACGCACCTTCAAAACAAATCAGGTCCCACCACCGCCTCCGCCCCGTCCAGGCCCGCCCAAGTCACCCAAGGGCCTCAGCGCTTCTGCCCATTCTTCTCATGGCAGCTGGAGGATAAGTGAGGCAGGTCTTTCATGAGGTGGAAACCCGCACAACTGCCTTAGGAACTTTAATCATTTCAGTTGCAGGCATAAGAAGACGTCCATGAACGGTACTTGAACAGCACGCTAGAGTATGAGGAACATCTCAAATAGCACGGTTCGTTGGTATCGTGGTAGGTATGGTAAGAGTACACAGCTGTTCACAGACATTTAAGAGGATATACCTGCTACTGTGAGTAGTTACGGATTAGTTGGGAATTTGTTATCATGGGTACATGTGACTTTGATGAAATCATTCTGTTTCTTATGACTTTAATTGAAGTATAACATGACACAGAAAAGTGTACAAGTCATGAGAGTAGCTCAGCTCCCAGGTTAAGGACTGGAATCAACCAGGTGCTACAGATGCCCCATCATGTCCCCCTTCAACCACATTCCCCTCTCTCCAAAAGTAACCACTGCCCCAGCTGCTGGAAGCAACTTGCTTTTAATAGTTGGACCAAAAAAAAAAAAAATTAGGCATCAGGTCGGGGGTGTCAGAGAACGAAGGGGATCTGGTACAGGCAGGCTTAGAGAAGTCATGACTCAGTAACCGCAGGGTGGTCCTGAGGTAAGACCCACGCCCCCAGCTTTAGGCTGGGCCTCTCCTACTGGCTCAGGAACCCCCTGCCCTGGAGAAGCACGGCCACATCATCGGGTTGCTGAGGAAGCTATCAGAAACACAGGGAAATTATGCAGCACGAAACTCGTGTTTAACATTTTTAAAACAGAAGACTTCAAAGAAATGGGGGGATCGTAGCAGGTGCTTCAGGAATCGCCACCCTGAAGAGGTGGGCCTGTTTAAGGGGTCGCTAGGGGAACAGCGGTGCCTGGAGGATGCGCTCTGCAGCTTTCTATCTATCCAGCAAGTTTTTCTCGAATGTCCCTCACAGCTTCAGCTCAGGCCCTCCATCTGCCCTTTCAGGACTCCCCCAGAACAAAAGCTGAGGGGCACCTTGCTCTAGGAAAATCTTGATATTAAAGAATACGTTGAGGGACTTCCCTGGGGTCCAGTGGTTAAGAATCCACCTTCCAATGCAGGGGACGCGGGTTCAATCCCTGGCCAGGGAACTAAGATCCCACATGCCATGGAGCAACTAAGCCCGTATGCCACAACCACGGAGCCCACACGCTCTGGAGCCCGCACGCCACAACTAGAGAGAGGCCCGCATGCCACGACTAAGACCCGACACAGCCAAAAATAAATAAATAAATGAATGAATTAAAAAAAAAAAGTAAAAAAAAAAAAGTAAAAAAAAAAAAGAATGTGTTGAGTTCAGAGGGGCGGGTGTGCAGAGGGGAGGGGCGTGGTTGCTGAGCGAGCACTTCCTCCAGCACTCCTGAACCCGGCGAGGTGCTCGTGCACGTACGGGCCGCATTCGCTCCTCACCGAAATGAAGCGTCAGGCCCGCTTACAGGAGGAAACGAGACTCAGAGAAGTTACGGTCAGTGGGTACGGAACTGGTAGCAACAGGCCTGGGACCCCACCCTGGGTCGGGCCGGCCCCGCTGCCAGCGTCCCAAGCGTCCAGAATGGGTCCACACCATCCTCCTGGCCCTGGCGATGCTGCGGACTCAGATGAGCCCTAGCTTCACAGGGCGAACGAGGCCCCTCTGCCAGCTGCAGCACGGCTTCTGGAATCTGGCACATGGTGTACTGGCTCCCCACGTCACACGGAGGGCCCCGAAGAAGGAAAAGGGGGGCCCGGGAAGGCCAGGTGTATGTACGGAAGAGCCTGACCCCAGGAAACAGGTCTGGAGCACAACCCTCAACCCCTGGGGAAAAACTCCAGCTGGCAGTGTCCTTCTTTAAGTTCTTCTCAAACTCCCAGCTCCTGAAGACAGCAGCGTGGGAGACAGAAAAGCTAGCCACAGAGAGCTGAAGCCCCGTGGATAGCTTAGGGGACGAGCTGAGAAAGGAAAGTACCAAACAGGTGCGGGACCCTCTGGTATCACAACACAAGTTGGATTGGCTGCCCATGTAACCGGAGTCTCTTTCTGGTGACTGTGTCTGTACGTACACACACACAGACACACACAGACACAGACACACACAGACACACACAGACACACACACAGAGACACACACACACACACGCGCGCGTGCCTACTCTCTCTCAGACCACAGAGGTAACAGTGTGACCCATGCCGTTCCCTGCCTGGGGGAGCAGGCCAGTCTGCACAGAAGCGGAGATATAACGGGGAGGGGGTGTAGGAAGAGAAGAGGGGAGACCTGAGCAAACAGGAGTAATGTTGAAACAGGAGGGAGAAAAGAAAGGAGGGCAGATGGGCCTGAGTTTGGAAGGCCTGGATCCAGGTGTCCCGAGGCAGCTAAGGCTCGACAGCCTGGCTGTTAATTGACGCCTTTGCCCCTTGGCTCACGGCATTTCGAGTTAGAGTCTATCATTCACAATCCAAGGAGTCACTATCCCAGTTGTACATAAAGAAACGCATCTCCAAAATCACATTCATACACAAAAAACTAAGGAAACCAAAGTTATTTTTCAAATTAACTCAAGGAATGGGTCTCTCTCCAAGAAGCTGTTCAAATGAAAGCATTTATTTTTATAAACATTTTCTCCAGCCAGTATGTCTCTAATTACACTTAAGAAACAGAATAATAAAAAAAAAAATCTGTATTTCATCTTGTGCCAAGTTAAAAGAATATCCAGTAGCTTCCACTTCTTGTTTTAGACTGTTATTACCATTACTTTATATTCTCTTGGTATAAAAATATATTTAAAAAAATCCCAAACTAACACATAAACAAGCAACACAGCTACCAGCATATCCTCATAAACATAAACACGACCGACGCTCCCAAGTCGGGCAAGACAGGAATGGCATCTCGGGGTGGCCGATTCACGGATGGTGGCAGGCAGTGCAAGAAAGTGTCTGGAAGACCGTCAGTCCTGGTTTTCAGCACAAGAGAACCTCTCATGTCACGGTGCACGTTTCACAATATTCAAAAACCACCACCTCGTTTACTTGATTAAAACCGGGGAAAGGGACAATGTTCTCGGGGAGCCCTGGGGGCACCGCATGGCCAGCGGGCGCAGCCCCGCAGTCTGACCAGAGGCCTGGGACCGGCTGCCAGATGTCGACCCCTGCAGACGCAGCGAGGGTTTCCGCGGGGCTCCGGGAGCGTGCGTCCCCGGCGCAGACAACACCCTCTAACGATGGTCAAGTAGGGGAGGCAAGGTCCTCCCAACCACACGCGGGGTCGGTTCCAGACTCAGTGGAACGGCCGTCCTCTCCGGGGCCTGGACTTCAGGTGGCCGGCTGAACGGCGGAGGGTCTTCCTCTCTTGTCGGTGCAGTTTCGCAGCCTCCTGCTGCTTCTTCTGCTGTTCCGACTAAAAGAGAAGATTAAATGGGGAGAGAGAAAGAGAAAGGGAAGGCCAACACCCCTTTTTTGTGACCATCAGAATGCCAACAGCACAACCACCAATCACTGCCCTGCTCCGGCAGGGACAGCAGGACGAGGGCCAACCTTTACGGTCACTGTGAAACCTGAAATCCTAACCCCCTGGGTAAGAGAACGGCCTTGACACACGGGTCTAAACCACACAGTCTGAGGCTGGCTTTCCAACTCCCCACACAACACGGCCCCTCCCAGGAGAGCCAATTTTAAGAGGACGCTATTGCTTTCAAGATGTCCACGACTTCTCATGTAGAACTGTCTTTCGTTTACAAGCCAGAGACACTCATTAGTTTACTCAGACTGTCTTAAAGACACAAAAGTACTTCTGTGTCCTGAAAGCGTATAATAACCCACCCATGATTAAGCGTTCAGTCTCCAGAGCTGGTTCCAAAGAGTTTTTGGCTATTTCCAGAAAGTCAAACTCCCCTTGAAAGGCAGAGATCTACCATTAAATGCTGATAAAGGCTCGGCAGACACATCAGTCACAAGTTCATGGCTGGAACAGGCGCGTGGGTGGTAGGTGGGCTGCTTGAAAGGAACCGTTCTCAACACTCAGGCGAGAGCCAGACCTCCTCCAAACAGTTTCACTACGTTTAGCAGAAATTCTTAAAAGAGAGGAGTTTCAACGCAGAATCCGCAATGAAGGTAAGAGCTATAGAGTTTTAAAGACATTTTTGGTGGTTTGGATAATACAAACTCCTAACCATGAAGCTCAAAAAAAAAAACCTTAGCCGGTGGAACTGACAGAAGGTAACTGTGAAAGCAGGGGCAGGGACAAATTTTTAAAGGTTGAAAAACACTGCCTTATAGACACCTACGTACGCAGCCTGCCTGCCTGTGACCTGTATTTTCCATGCACCTGAAAATACTATTTGTATTTCAGTCTTGAAGAGAAAGTCCCTGTGTTCACTTCCAGCTGGTATCATTCAATATTTTAAAGAGTTGGAAGGTGAGGGAATCGTGAGAAAGGAAAGCAATTTATAAGACCAAAAAGAGACGAATCGCCCCTATAGGAGACTCTTAGAGATTCCGAATAATTATTTAACTTCTTTTTCTGACTATTACCATTTTTGCAAAGGCTTTTCACAATAAGGCCTGCCCTGTGTACTCCTCCCCTTAGCTCTACCTTGGCCCCGTCCCAGGCCGGGGTGCTGTCCGCACCCCACGGGCCCCTCACTGCAGGGGAGGAGCCTGCAGCCACAGGACTTTTTAAAAATGAAAACAGTATGTAGTCTTCTGCTAACTAGAGCTTCTCAATAACTTTCCACGGCTCTTAGGATTGAGGTTAAAATTGAACATGACCTACTCACCAGGCCCCACAGGACAACTCTACACGTCTTTCAAGTTACACCCAAAGCCACGGTTCCCCTCCCCAAGGTGGCTGTTTCGCACGCATAGGCGCCTTCAGATCCCCGAGCGCGCCTGGAACCCTGCCTGCCCCACCCCGGCTCTGACTTGACTCTAAGATCCAGCCTGTCCCTCACTCATCCGCCCCGCACTCCATGGTCCAGGCCAGGCCCGACACTCACAGCCCCGGGCCTCCCTGGGAGCACGTCCCACACTACAGCGATGTGACTGTATGTGTACCCCCTCTAGCGCCTGAGGACTGCGGTGGCAAAGACCAAGTCGGCCTTGTTCTGTGCATCCCCAGAACGTGGCACAGAGCAGGTATCTGATACACATTTGTTAACGGAACTCAGAAACCCCGAGGGAAACTGCATACTCCCTAGCAGACCAAATAACGGTGTCATCAAGACCCCTGTGAATCAGTGAATTTGGTTTTGCATGTTGAAAAGTATCCCTGGGGCTTCCCTGATGGCACAGTGGTTAAGAATCCACCTGACAGTGCACGGGACACAGGTTCGAGCCCTGGCCCAGGAAGATCCCACGTGCCGCGGAGCAACTAAGCCCGTGCGCCACAACTACTGAGCCTGCGCTCTAGAGCCCGCGAGTCACAACTAGTGAGCCTGCGTGCCGCAACTACTGAAGCCCGTGCACCTAGAGCCCGGCTCCGCACAACAAGAGAAGCCACCGCGATGAGAAGCCCGCACACTGCAACGAGAAGCCCGCACACTGCAACAAAGAGTAGCCCGCGCTCGCTGCAACTAGAGAAAGCCCGCGCGCAGCAACAAAGACCCAACGCAGCCAAAAATAAATAAATTTATTTATTTTTTAAAAAAAGTATCCCTAGAAAAAGTGCTTCTTGTCCAAATAACTTTGGGAAAATAAAATAAAGATGAACAAGGTGTTCTGGGTGGGGCTTCTAAGTCAGGTGCTGTTATGCGTCTCTAATACAGACATCAGTGGTAGATTTCCCTTATGTGTCCGGTGGCAAAGCCCCTTTCCATGAGGCCCTGCCCACGGGTTCCCACAAGGCAGGAGCCTACGCAGGAGCTCGTATGCAAGAGCGATCGTCCTGCAGACAAACCCCTGTCCAGGAAAACCTCTCATCAGCCCCCTTCTGAAAAGAGGCTGTATTTGGAAGACGTCGCCACCACGTGACCCATTTGCTATGACCGAAGAGCCAACTAGCTCACTCCCCTCCTTGCTCCTGTCCCGACTCCCTCCCCTACAGCCACAGCAGCCCTGTCACAGAGACAGGGGAGGATGAACACAAACCCACACCCTCGCACTAGCAGCGGCCCAGGGCCCCTGAGGGACTGAACTGCAGGGCGTTTGAAACAGGATCTGGGGCCTAGGCCCAGTTCTGCCACCTCACAATTTTAAGTAATATTAAAGCATAGGTTTTCTCCCTCAGTTCGATTCACGTATGAAAACACTGGGGAAACTCGAGATCTTACCTGACTATATTGTACCCCTAGTATGAAACGATCTGTATAAACAAATATACAAACAATTCCCTAAATATTCTTAAGTAAAACTAAGACTTAATAGTTAAACTTCTGTTAGCCAGGTGATAAAACAGGCATAAGCCAAACACCATTGATGCATCCCCCGAACAGTTCCCAAGCCTCTGCTGGACCCAACCACGAGGCTGTGTTAAGTACTTTTTACTCAGTGTTGCTTTTGTTTTCGGGGGGAAAACACCCAAGAAAATCAGAACCATATTATTTTCACTTTACCACGAATTACAACCTGATATTCAACTCAGTACCTTCCAATTAAGGGGAAAAAGTGGGAAAGGAGTGTGCATGCATCCTCCTTGAAGCTCACTCCGTGCCACAGAGGGAGCGCAGGGCCAGGGCAGCCGCGAGCCTGAGGTCCTCCCACAGCTGCCGTGCGCCTGACGCCACCTCGGCCTCTTGGACTTCAGGGGGAATCGGGAAATGTTTGACGGTACACAGAGAATTTCTAAGAAACTAGGTACAGGCACAGTTAGTTCATCTGAACACAGAGCCAGTTTTGGCTTATTTAAATGAGAAGTGTAAGAGTGCAAATTTGCTCTAAATGGAGGCAGATTTAACTGAAAAGCTTCTTATGCTTATAATAAAGATGTTCTGAGGCGGGGTGGGAGGAGGGGGGACTTGGAGAAAGGTGGTCAAAAGATACAAACTTCCAGTTAGCTAACACTGCTCTATTATATTACACACATGAAAGCTGTTAAGACAGTAAATCCTAAGAGTTCTCATCACAAGGAAAAAACAACTTTTCTTCTTTTTTTTGCTTTTTCTTTTTATTGTATCTAATACAATGGATAATGGATGGTAACTAAGAAAAAAAATGTCCTTATCGTTTGCCAAGCCTCCTGATGACACCAAGAGAACTGTCAAAGGATCAGAGATGAATGGGAGAGGATGTGAACAGACAGTTCTCCAAAGGAAATATACAAATGGCCAATAAGCCCATGAAAAGATGCTCTACCCTCATTAGTCACCAGGAAAATGTAAATCAAAACCATAATGAGATACCACTTCACACCCACTAGGATGGCAACAATAAAAAAGACGAACAATAACAAGTGTTGGCAAGGAAGGGGATAAAGTGGAACCGTCATACACTGCGGGAGTGTGGGAGTGTAGAATGGTGCCGCCGCTTTGGGAAACAGTCTAGCCGTTCCTCAAAAGGTTAAACAGTTATCATATGGCTCAGCAGCTCCATTCCTAGGTATATACCCAAGAGCAATAAAAACAAGAGTCCATGCAGAAACATAGGCCTGAATTTTCACAACAGCATTATTCATAATAACAACAACAAAAAACCCAACCCAAATGTCCATCAACAGATTAAAGGATAAGCAAAATGTGGTATATCCACACAATGAAATACCAGTCATAAAAAGGACTAAAGTTCTTACACGTGCTACAACATGGATTAATCTTTAAAACATGCTAAGGCGAAAGAAGCTGGTCACAAAAGAAAACATGTTGTATGATTCTATTTATATACAGTGTCTGGAACAGGCAAACCCCTAGGCAGGGGAGATGTGAGTACGGGGTGATTGCACAGGGGTTTCCTTCTGGGGCGATGAGGACGTTCCAGATTTACACAGTGGTAATGAACACCCAGCTTGGTGAATATACTAAAACCTCTGAACTGTATGTACACTTTAAAAGGATGAATTTTATGATATGTGAATTAGAACTCAATTTTAAAAAAGAATCAGAGGCGGAGTCTTTGTCACTCTTTCCCTCTTGGAGACAATGTATATTAAGGAAGACTGACTAAATGAGAAAAAAAATTTGACAAATAAAACCATGTAGCAAAAATAGAAATGAAGTTTTCCCTCTCCTGAGAACAAAGAAAAATGAAGGGAACAGTGAACAGGCTAGAGAAGAAACATAACCTGGCCTGAAAGAGTTAATCAATCCTAGTTTTATTTTAACTGTTACCAATCTGTAGTGTCTGTAGTTAGATCTGTCCTTCACAAAGCTAACCTGTCACCCCTAATCCTGTGTAATTTACATTCTACACCTGGTATTTGCTCCCCCTGTAATCTCTTGTAGCAAATCACCCCTTGTAGCCGTTTGCACTTCAGAAAGGAGGTCACAGACCGATAACCCAGAGACTAACGGACCCAATTACCGGGCTGCTGGACCCAATTACCTGGTTGCCTGACTCCAGTGGGGACTGTCTTGAAATAATGCAAGAAGAAGAATGTAAGACCTTCACCATTTTGACCCTTATCACTCACTTCGGACTGCGAACTCCCCTATAAGAATCCCTGTACCTCCCCGGGAAGCGGGGGCACAGTTCTTGAGGCGCTGGCCTATTGTGTCTTCCCTTTGCCTGGCACAGAAAATAAAAAGCCTCTTCACTTCTTATCTTCCCAATCTCTGTATTTATGTTTGGCATCGGTGCACAGGGAGCCAAGACTTGGCAAGAGCGTCACCCATGAGTTCCCAGCAAATATTTAAAGCAGCTTATTCCTCCTTCAATCGGTGCCAGGCATCACCAATGCCGGCTGAAGAAATGACTGTTATAAGTCAGTTTAGAATAACCTACTACCGACAGAAACTACCTACCCTGGACAAGCTGATCTTACTGCCATGAACACATCAGAACTCACCAGTTCTTGATCTCCTTTAAGTCCATGTGAGCCTGAACTATTCCATTATACCACAGGAGGCCACGACTTGTGCTTCAGAAGGCCCTATTCAGGTGGTCCAGCCACCCAGAAACCACACGGCAGCTCCTCACCAACAGTACCATGCCTGGGGTCACTGAGGCCCTGTCTCCCTCAGGACACCAGACACACGCCAGCTCTGCCGAGGCCAAGCTGTGTGCTTGCGGCCCAGGACGCGTCCTGGCTGCAGGAAAGATGCCTGAAGAGAGCACAGCTCCTCAACAGGGGAAAAGCCTGAGAAGGCAGCTCTGAGGTCACACACACAACACTACTGGAGGCCTGTTTTGCTTCTGTAAATTAAAAAAGAACATTAAAAAGCACCTTACCTTCTTTAATGTAAATGTCAACTGTTTGCTGCCAACCGTGGTGTCCGATACACTCAATGTCCCATTTTTCGCTTCGAGTTTCAACCGGTCTTCAAGGGTTTTACTGCAGGAAATTTAAGAGAATGACATATTAATTAGCATTTTGTTTCGATTTACCATTTGAAACAAGTTTTAATTAGAATTGATCACACGAAGAATGATCTTTCACAAATTTAGTAAAGACAGAAAATGGCGTTCGTTTAATACAATCAATGGAGAGAATCGTCATTATTCAGACTCCGCAGATCCCTAGTAGAAACAATGGCTGCTCCAAACACCCACTAATTTAGTATTTTAAGTGGGGGTTCCACATATTTCAATGGTTGCTACTTATCTTACTAAATCACATTTCTGAAGCCAAAAGGCAAAGGAGCAATATTTCTGAAGCCTGTAATTTACCGTAACAGTCAGCGGCACTTACGCTGTTGAAGCGTTCTATATGTAATCCACGCATGAGTTAGGCATGTGAGCAGCTCGGCAACTCATTCACCTTCTACAAAGGCCTCAACACAAAGGCAGCTCTCCAGGTCGAGCCACAGAGAAGTGCTATGAGAATTCTGATTTGTCCTTCACTCGGTCTTAGCTCATGGACCACACTCATCACCCATCGTATGACCAACTTGAAACGTGAATACTCGTCTGATTACACAGAGAGAACAAGAGCAGTAACACTGAGGGTAAATTCTATCTGATCCAGCCCTACTCACTGCTACTTCTCCAGGTGTTTTCCTTTCAATTTCTTACCTGAATTACCCTTTCTGACACAATTTGCCCAAATTTCAATTTCATTTTATTTCTTGATCATGTTTCTAAGGTCTCTTTTTATAATCTTTGTCACTGTTATGGTTTGCTGTGCCCGGCAACTGACTGCCAGCTACAACAATCAAGACGTTAAATTTGAATTTTGTACCAGTTATACAACACTTCATTGAATGTTCTTATAATAATGGATTATTATAAAATCAGATCATTGTTAAGCTGCTTTAGAGCGAAAAAACAGAATTAAGCCTAAAGATAGACATTTTGAGTAAGTTTTAAAGTTAGCTCTAGCCCTTCTAGAAAAGGCTAAAAGCAACACCCTCATATCCCTGGGATGAAACTAGGAGGGGAGAAGAGAGGGAACAAAAAACAAGAATATGGTTTTCTCTTCTATTCGGTTCCTTCCTCAAAAAAAAGTAAATATACTTCCCTTTCCAATCCTCCTTGCACCAACTTAAAACTGTGCACCCTTTTTAAAAGTTAATATGAAAAAACTTGGTTGAATTTAAAAGGGGGTGTGTGCACTGTGTGAAAGGGTCTTCTTTTTCCTGAAATATGATCTTCGTAACTAATTACTGAGTAGAACACAGCTCCTAAATGATCCATTAGACAAAATGATGTTCCTTTGAAATTCTGAAGCCAATGTTTGATGTTTACACCTTTGAAAGCCCTACCTCTAGTTTATGACTACTAGTTAGTACTAAACATACCTTCTTTACATGATTTGAGACGTAAACGTGGTTAGCATAAAAGTGGCACTGTTTTCTAAGCAATAATGTTATTAAGAAGCACTTTTAAAGTACTTTTCATCTTCAAGGTTCTTAACAGACTAATTCTTTCAACATCCCTGAGACAGAAGCGTTTATCCTCTATAGATGGCACAGAGGGAGGCACGATGTTCTCTGACTTGCCCCAGGCCACAGAAGGATTCAAGCCTAAAACCAGGACTCCACCTGAAGAATTCCTGGTTTCCAGGCGTGTGTCAGACCATGCCTGATTTATAAAGGTTTGCTCAGGAAATGTGTCCACTAAGTATTCTAAATGACAAGCTTCCACATGACAAACTGAATGAGAAATTAAGGTTTGGTTTCGCCTTTTTTTCACTTGAGCAGAACTCAAGGGTGGCGTGTAAACTGACTCCGGCGCGCCTGTGACTCACGTCAGCTCTGCAAATTCCTCCAACCCTTCATTGCACTTTTGTTCTTTCCTTTCAGAGCTACAAGTGCTGAGATTTTAAAGGTAACAGGAATTCTGAGTAAGTATGGAGCCACTGAGACAAGGTGGTACACAGAGAACACTAATTTGGGAAGAAAAAGACTTTTCAAGTAAACTGTGGGAAATGACTCCTCTTTTCAGGGTGACCTATTTCCTGCAGGTAGGGCAGAGAAGCTCTGGTCTCCTCTCCGTGTACCTGGCCAGGCACCTGCAGGAACTTGTTCTGCCTCGGCTGCTTGGAGAGCCCTGAGCTTCAGGAGGAGCCGTGGCACAGGATCAGACGCAGGGGCCGAGGGCAGAGGCTCCCGCAGTAAAGCAGGCCCCGCTTCCCTCCCTTTAAAGGCGGCGTGTGGAAAGTGGCTGTGAACCACCAGCCCCGAAGCCTGAACTCCCGAAGTGTGAATTCGCTCAGAGGGGATTGAAGACGCAGTCAGGCCCCTGAAAACTGTCTACTGTAACCTTAGAGGAAAAGGCAGAACCCCCGCACCCCCGCCCGTCCTGCTCCCGTTCGCCCAGCGCTGGCCGGCCCTCCGTCCTGCTCCTCCTCCTGTCTAGGCTTCGGGTCGCGGGCCTCTGGCTGCTTTGTAACTGACGGTGAAGTTAAGAGGTTTAGGGAGAAAGTACCCCCCTGCCGGTCACAAGACGATCAAAACTCCCCCACATCTGCGGGGACTGCTGAGAAGACAGACATGGGCGGCAGAAGGTGGAAAGTGACAGGAATGACTCAGTATGGGATGGAGAGGGTATGGGGGGAAGAACCTACACGATCAGTGCGGCTGCATTAAAAGCAAGAAGAAAAACGGGCATACACTACGAGGGGAAAAAAATCAAATTAGATATTTATTAGATGCCCCAAGACAGCTGAACGATTTACTTCTTTGAAGCTTTAAAACACACACACACACGTATCTATTTCCTTAATTAAAACTAATTAAAAATAATGCTCCTTCACAGCGTTTTTAAATCACTCTGTGAGGAAAGGGAGGTAGGGGATTGGAAGACGTACCTAAAGGCACCTGCTTTAGTACAGCGTTGAGAAGAGCGAAATGAGCTTAACAGAAAGGAATCACCCCACACCGTCTACATCAAAGGGAGTAAGAAGAGAATGGAGAAACAGAAGTACTTAAAATTTAAGTACTTCGTTTTAAATATATAACTTTGACAAATATTTACATACGCTGTCAAGGTTACTGGAAACTATTTCAGTGCTTTCAGTTTGCACTCGTGGCTTCAAAGCCTCTATCTCAGCAGATACAAGTTCAAGCAACCACGAGATCGGTTATCTCAGTGCGCAGCTCAGTTCAAACTTGAGAAGATCCCTGACAGCCAGTGTTGTTGCGAGTGTGGGGAAACAGGCACCCTGGCAAGAGGGCACAGGGCCCAGAGCCCTTCTGGAGGCCGATCTGGCCAAACTGATCACACACCTCTTTCGGTCCAGCAAATTCCATCACTAGGTAAGGCAGTCTAAGGAAATTCTTGCGCATGTGTATACATTTGTAACTGTGAGAAAGGAAGAGAAAAACAAGAAACAATCTAAACATCGAAAATTAGATAGCATGGCCCATCCATCTCATGAAGTTTTTTTTTTTGGCGGTATGCGGACCTCTCACTGTTGTGGCCTCTCCCGTTGCGGAGCACAGGCTCTGGACGCGCAGGCTCAGCGGCCACGGCTCACGGGCCCAGCCGCTCCGCGGCATGTGGGATCCTCCCGGACCGGGGCACGAACCCGTGTCCCCTGCATCAGCAGGCGGACTCCCAACCACTGTGCCACCAGGGAAGCCCTTCATGAAATATTTATGCAGCCATAAGGCAGACCTCCATGTATTTACCAGGAAAAAATTTCAAAACTTATTTTTCAGTGAAAAGAGCACATGAAACAGCAACAAGGTTAGTGCAATCCTTTCATGTCAAAGGCAGAAAAGCTAGAACTGTACACGTGAGCGTGTGCACATACAGGAGTGACTGAAACCTCAGAAGGCGCCCGGCGCAGGACCTCAGGAAGGGAGTGTGGGTAAGAAGAGACTTTCACCTTCCATCCTGTGTTCCGAAGTATTACAATGATAATATGCTCGTGTATTACTGGAGCACATATTACTGGAGTAATAAAAGATTCTCTTTTTTTTTAAAGTGAAAGTTTGGAATTAAACTGCTTTCAAAATTAGATTTTAAAAATGTTTATATTAGAAACGAGACTGCGTTCTTTTAGTTCTTATCCACAGTCAGTGAAGAAAATTAGCTGAAGAGTAAAAACTGGCCATAGTTATTTAAAGTGGATAAGTTTGCAGACATGATAAGCAGCTCACCAAGAGCTACTGAAGTAGCTGGTGAAGAAGATGAGGTTGTCAAAGGCAAACAATGTCTTAAAAATCTTTGAATTTCCAGGACCTACCAGAGGGTAGGTGCTTCAAAGAATGCTTTCATGAATTGGGCTGAAAGGGCCACCTAGCATGTAGTATTTATTACCCAAGAAGAGGAGCTACCCTCAACTACTGAAATTTAGAAAGTTATCCCAAAGACTCTTTCTCTGGGGTTTACCAACAGACACCTCCAATATTTACATCACGCGCTGCAGACCGAGGCTGCCCCAGGTAACTGAAGAGGCTGATGTGCCCAGATTCCTGCCGGCGGCCAGCTGGCGTGAACCCCCAATCTTTCTACCTAGAAACGCAATCACCTCCACCCATCCTGACTTCTCTCCCTTGTCTCTGAAGATGTACTGGTGCTCCTGGCCCCATTCACTCCGGACTGCTCACCTAATTAGCTCTGCCAATTCAGTCCAGTCTCTCACTTCTTCACTCTCCCCTCCTCCCTGCGTCCTGATCAGTCACATCTCTCAAGCCTAGAAACCCTTTCCTATCAAGTTACTGGCTCTGAATACCTTCCTTTCACTGCCAATGTCTTGAGAGAACCATCTATGCTAATTGTTCACAATATTCTTTTATCTCCCATTCATTCATCAATCCTGAGAAATTCATCGCAACAAGACACTCTTCCTACGGCCTTTTTCCAATCTCCATTCCGGGGCCTCCCGTGCTCCGCCTGACATTCGAGCCACGCCCCTCTCGGTGAAAGTCTCTCCATGTTTGGCTCTTTCGTTTTCCTCCCGCCTCTTGGGCAGCTCCTTAGTAATGTTTACTGCCCACATTCTCCTTTACCAGCCCTCGAAATCAGAATTCTCAGCCCCAGCCTAGCGATATATTCCCAACACCGCTAAAATCACATGTGTTACTTTGCATGCACTTGTATGCTGTCAGAGAGGTGTATGGTTTTCATCATAGACACAAGAAAAATACTTGTTCCCAAGGGCTCCACTCTTAGCCCTCATCTTCCTCTACATAATGGTGGGAAGTCTTTTTTATGCCACAGTTTCAGTCCCACAATGAAGCTGGTATCTCTTAAACCAATGTCTCTGGCCCACCTCCTACATTTCCATTTGTCAGCTGGACATTACCAAGAAGACATTTGGGTCTTGCAGGCTTAATGTGCTGAACACCCGGCTCAATACTTTAGCCTTAAATTTGTTTTTTCATTCTGTATCCCTTATCTCGGTGGCAACATTGCTAGACATTTCAACGTCACCCCTGACTCTTGTGACATTAAATTAGTGACCAAACAGTGCTGTAGTGTGTGTGTCTTATTCTTAGACGTACTTATGAATACTCAGGCTCCTCTCCACCCCACACTTCAGGCTTTCGTCACTTCCCACCAGGACTGCTGTGCAGTGTGTGAGCTGACCTCACAGGCCCAGTCTCTCCCTGCATTCTCTCTAAAACTGCGGTATTTCATAACAGTCTCTGGGAAATAGGGACTTTTTCGCTTATGTTTTTATTTTCTACAACAAACATGTACTGCTTTTACTGTGTAAGTATTTCCATCGTTGGGAGGAGGGGCTGAGCAGATCTGATCACGTTCATCTTAGCCCAAACCCTTCCCTGGCCCGCCAGGACCTGGGTCGGGGCCTAACACGCCTCTCCGGCTCATCAGCTGTGCCCCTGCCACTCACTCTGCGCTCTCGCTGCACAACGAGAGCGCTTCCCTCACTTCCACACAGCAGTCCTCCCTCCACGCCGCTCCCTCAGCCTAGAATGCCAGCTTTCCCACCCTGCTTTCCGTGCTCATCTTTTTCTTTCAAGAGACCAGTTTTAATAGGACCTCTAATAAAGATGCCCTCAAATCTCTAAAAACTGACCCTCTTTCTTCCTTGTACACGTTCCCCAGGCCTCTGAACAGCTCACAGTGTCAGCGAGAAGGGGAATGCAACGGGCATGTGAGCTGTGCTTTTCCTTTCCATCCCCCGGGCCTAGAATAGCACTTTGCTCACAGGAGGCACCCGACGAATGACTGACTGATGAATGGGTGGGTGGGGAGGCTGCCAGGTGGGTGAGCAGACACACAGACAAAGCGCAGCGTACTGGAAGGCATATGAAAAGGTGCTGACAGACATGCGCATTTACCTAAAGCCTTGTTACTACGTCAAGCAAAGGACTCACTCAAGCACCCGGTCAGGATTCACTCTTCACTTTTCCCTTTATAGAAACGGTTTTACGGTTGGGCAAGTCCAAGTGAACTTTTAAACATAATACACTTGCTTCTGATGTTGTGTTTTGTTGGTCGCCTTGTGGTAACTCACAGAATAAACATAAGGAATCACTATAGCTGTCTGAAGGATAAATGGTTCAATGCTTCATTAAATAACATTAAAATATTACAAGTTCAGAATTTGCCAGAATAATCCGGTCAAGACCAGAGTTCAGTAAGCAGTATGTGCCAAACGCCAGCCAACTGCAGGCTGTTCACACCAAAGGGTCATTACTTTAAGCAACTGGATTTGGCTTTTAAGCTTGTGTAAGTATCATCACTCATATAGCTCCTCTTCTCAAAAAAACTGTTTAACTTATTGACGTTTAACTTAGTAAGAACGTTTAACTGCAGTGCATTAACTTAGCTATTATTTATCATTAAATACTAAATTTTCATCCCTTTTGTTTTTTACATTAATATCCTACTACAACCCACAGGCAAAGCAAGAATGTCAGTGAGTTTAGTCATGACTCCCACCCCCAAATTGTGGCTTCCTGTTACCATGGTTACCCTGAAAACAACTGCTCCCAGATTTTCCTGGGTTTCAGGTAAATGAGTTCTTTTTCAGCAGATCTTGAAAGGGTAACTTCCAGAGTTGCCTGACATGCAGGCAAGGCATAGAAGATTCACACTCTCACAAGGATTTATCAAGTGCCTACTCGGGTCTAGGTACTGATCCAGGAGCTAGGGGTAAATAATGCAAGACAAAAACAGCAGATAATCTAAAAAGAAATTCACTCCACGGAATCAGAATGCTGAAAACAAGCAGTCTTCCCTCTGCTTCTGAGTAGGACTCCAGATAAAAATCTAAGAATGACAGCTGCATAAAAAGCGAGGTGCACATACTGCTGATGGAAGGTAAAATGAAGAAGCCTCTTTGGAAAACAGTGCGGCAGTTTCTCAGAAGGTTAGACACAACGATACCATGGGACCAACAATCCCACTCCTAGGTACGCAGCCGGGAGAAATGAAAACATATGTCCACGCAAACACATACACAAATGTTCATAGTACCATTATCTGTGATAGGCAAAAACTGGAAACAACATAAATATCCTTCAACTGATAAATGGATAAATAAAATGTGGTATATCCATATCCTGGAATATTATTTGGCAATAAAAACTAATGAAGTACTGACACATACTACAACGCGGATGAACATGTAAAACATGCCAAGTAAAAGCCGTTGGACAAAACACCACATACTATATGATTCCATTTGTATGAAATGTCAGGGACTTCCCTGGTGGTCCAGTGGTTAAGAATCTGCCTTCCAACGCAGGGGACGTGGGTTCGATCCCCCGTCGGGGAACTAAGATCCCACATGCCACGGGGCAACTAAGCCTGTGTGCCACAACTACTGAGCCCCCATGCTCTGGAGCCCATCCACCTCGACTGGAGAGAAGCCCGCGTGCCCCAAATAAGACCAGACGCAGCCAAACAATAAATAAACAAACATGAAGGGAAAAAAGAAATGTCAGAATAGGCAAATCTACAGAGGCAGAGAATAGATTAGTGGATGCCCGGGGATGGGACGGGGTAAATGGGGGTGAATACCAACGGGGTAAGGAATTTTGTTTGGGGGCAATGAAAATGTTTTAAAACTGACTGCGGTGGTGGTTGCAGAACCCTGTGAATAGGCTAAAAACCAACGACTTACACACTTTAAGTACGTGACCTGTATGTTATACAGCCTACATTTCAAGAAAGTTGTTATGAAAAAAAAAAGTGAGGTTGGTAGGTAAAGAAAATTTCTTCAAAAGATAGTAAGCCTATTACTAGACTCTTTGTCTACCAACGTCTCTTTTGTTAGTCAGAACCAGAATTTCTAGGTGCTCCTGGATCTAAGTTGAAGGGTTTGCTCATCATTTGGTTTCCCAGATATTTGCGAGAAACTGCTGAAATAAAGACGAACAGGCACATCTCCATTCCAGAAACAAGTCAGCCTGTCTGTCAATATCTTCCCCACCTTTTCCCCCTCCTTCCGTCTGAAAAACCACATTTTTCAAAACGGGAAGTTGGGGGCTAGAGAAGTACAGGGTGTAGTGCTGGTACCGCCCCTGACCTAATGCCTCACCTGTCTCGCTCGGGCCCTGCTCCTCCCCCGCTTTCCTTGGCTCCCCAGGCCTTTAGGCTCTTCTTACAAGGTCATCTACTCTGATGGGCTATCGATCCAAGTCCTGTATATCAATACTCAGCCTAGAAATTCTCAAAGCAGAGACTTGGGTGACTTAGAGCTCATACACGTTTTGGGCTTACATACCCAGCTAGTTCCTTACTTAGACACTTGAAAACTGAAACTGTTTAAATAATACCATTTCTTTTAAGGTTGATTTTTTTATTGTGGTAAAATATATATAACATAAAAATCACCATGTTAACCATTTTTCAGTGAATAGTTCAGTGGATATTCACACTATTGTGCAACCATTACCACTGTCCATTTCTAGAACTTTCTTATCATTCTAAATTGAAACTCTGTATCTCATTAAGCAATGTCTCCCCACCCCTCAACCACTGGCAACCACCATTCTACTTTCTGTCTCTATGTATTCGACTATCCTAGAACACCACTCTTTCTGATCTCTCAGTTTTCCTACAAAAGGCTTAAAATTCCTGGCAAATTTTCCAAGTGACCTTTTTAATAATCAGGTAAACTACGATGAGGGTAAACATAACTGAAATTCTAACTTTTAAAAATAACTTTCTGTTAAAGAAGTTGTTACCTCTTAATTACCACCGTAATTTAAGAGTGTGGCTTCTGCAGTATGAAAGTGCTCCAACGTATATATTTACCAATACTCATGGGGCCACACGCTGCACCTTATTGTATGTAAACTATACCTCAAAAAATTGTTAAAAATAGTCACAGTAAAGACCCGTGTGTTTCCCCTCAGGCCTTGTGGTGCTTCCCTCACATTAACTCCAAAGATCCAAACGCCACCTTTAGGGCAAGGAGAAAAGCAAGGTTGGGACAACTCGATGAACCTTCACTGAAGGCTGTTCTACTCACTTCATCAGCTTCTGCTTTGTGGCAGAATCTCTGAAGCTTCTGAATTCTTCGCCTGCTTTGATCTCATAAAACTGGGGCTTGAGGACTGTCTGCCGGTCCTCCCTGAGCCGTTCCTGCCGCTTCACTTTTTCCTCCTGTTGGAGAAGTCGGCGCTGTTTCCTGACCTCTGCAACCCAGTCTTTGTCATCATCCGAACTCTCAGAACTTTCTGCATCACTTGGTTTTCCTTCCGGTTCTTCCTCCTCTTCCTGAAAATAAAAATAGTAAGAAGCAGCTCCTCTCCCCCAACCCAAAACACTGACCCACTATTTTCTTTTAAATAGCATTAGCCCATCAGAGTACGTGACCTTGCATGCATCGGAAAAAACATCTTTAATTAAATAAGATATATTCCTAAGCTGAAGGTCAAACAAATTACAGCTCAAGTTTGTTCAAAGACTCTTTCAACCTACACAGAAAACTTTATTTTAAACAAACAGGAGCAAATTCTAAATGATAAAGAGTACGTTACTTTTTCATGAAGTTCCTGTTGCTCTAAGAGTCTTAGTTTCTTCTTCCTTTTTTCACTAATTTTGGAAACAAGTGGATTCAAAAGCCTAAATTCTTCACTCTCTTCGTCTACTTGGAAGTCAGGGTTCTCAAACATAACTTTAAATCGATCATCGGTGAGAATATTAGGAAGGCTCTATAAGGAAAAGAATATCAAAACTTAAAGTTAATACTGGAATAAAATCTGACCAGAAAGATGGCTTAAACACATTTTACTCAATAATAAATTAATAAGCTACATAAAGCACAACTTATTAAATTATGAAATTGTTAAAAGAATCAGTTTCCAGAACTTTCTAACTGCTTATCTCTTACCCACAATCAAATTCGATTCACCCATTTCACAGAAGATATGTATTAGTTGGCCGATGCACACAGTGAGCTGAGACTGAGCCTTCTGGCCTAACTTTATGCTTAACACGTTAGAAAGTTTTCTTCAATTAACATTTTTTGATGCAAAAACATTTTTCAAGAAAATACATGTTTTTGAAACATGGCTTTTTAAGCATAGCTACTATACTGAATGAAAATTAGTGAGACTTTCAACTTCATATTCTAAAACTGGTAGAGGAAGTTGCGTCAATCACAAGTCCAGAATGAACAAGGTGGGGAGCTGGTGGTGTAAGTTTACTGACTCTGAGTTACTCGGAAACCTGAGGGATATTTCCTTCCCTCATAGGACAGCCTCATCGATCTTTTTCTCCTAGGCCATTTAATTGTTCTCAAAGGATATAATGTGAGACTCTACGATATTGACATAATAAAACTTTACTATTGAGACCCATTCGGGATAGCTCAGGACTTGACACTGTATTCCCTTTTATTTATACCACTCTGAAGAGAAACATTTTCTAGAATGTACTGTAACTTTATCTGTTCACTTAAACAGATGATAATCTTATACACTCAGGGCTCTCCTATTGTTCCTTATCTGCAATAGGCTTGGAAACAAGATAAATTAACCTGCTTAACGTGGTTTGTAAAGTAAACAGCCTAAGCACAGGCTGGAAAAAATGAACCTGTTTGTGGTAAACTATGGCTCTACTTAACAGACTTTATTTTACTGGCTGCTTCTCCACTATTGGGAGTAAATAAGGTTGTAAGTAGTTGAGCTCAGAATGTTGTATAACTGAGCTACACAAAGAATCGGTAAACCATGAGACATTAAGGAACTTGGGCTGTTTATTACCTGTATGTACCTAAAACCTGACAAACCCCTACTAAAATTCTATGATATACTGAATATATATTTGAGATATATTGAAGTCTTCCCTAAGTATCATTTCCAAGACAGATTTAGGTTCAAGGAAGAAACAAAGATAGGTAAGTTCTAGTTCCTGATCCCAAGGCATTCACAACCTCATGAGCAAAACACAAACCAACCTCTATGCTACAAGGCACCTTAGAAAGGATGCTAGGCAGAGTTGAAAGTGCTCTAGGAGCAGAGAGGTAAAAAGTAATTCCAATAAGGTACACCTCAGAAGGGTTCACAGGGGATATGCATCGGGGAGGAAGCTTAAAAGACGGGTAGTTTTCAACAGATAGAAATTTGGGAAGAACATTTCCAGACAACTGAGGAGTGGTGAACAGTCTGATAATGCAAGGATAACGGCAAAATTTGAAAAAGCAATTTTTGATCAGGCGAGATGGTAAAGGATTTTAAATACCGTGACATTATTCTGCAGGTAAGGGGAAACTATTAGGGAAGAAGAGGATAAGGAGGAAAGATACAGACAGAAAAGTGCGTCAAGAATCTCAGATGACAGGGCTTCCCTGGTGGCACAGTGGTTAAGAATCCGCCTGCCAATGCAGGGGACACGGGTTCGAGTCCTGGTCTGGGAAGGTCCCAAATGCCGCGGAGCAACTAAGCCCGTGCGCCACAACTACTGAGCCTGTGCTCTAGAGCCCACGAGCCACAACTACTGAGCCCACGCGCCACAACTACTGCAGCCCATGCACCTAGAGCCCGTGCTCCACAACAAGAGAAGCTACCGCAATGAGAAGCCCACGCACTGCAACAAAGAGTAGCCCATGCTCGCCGCAACTAGAGAAAGCCCGCACGCAGCAACGAAGACCAAATGCAGCCCCAAATAATAAATTAATTAATTAATTAAAAAAAAAAGAATCTCAGATGACAAAAAGAAGTCTGCTTTGCGATTCCGCAGCGGCGTGCTACATGATGGGCTGTTGAGGGAGAAACCTGAGTCATGAGGAAGACGAAGAGGCCTCTTGAGGAAGCTGGGAAAAGAGACAGGGCCTGAATTAGGGCAACTGGAATCTAAGGGTGTTTTAGGAAAGGATGATAGTGAGATACACTTCTAAGTTCGAACTGATAGATACGGCTACAGATGAGATGGGAGGAGGAAGACTGAAAAAGAGGGGTAAAAATTTTTCTCAAGGGTCTAGCTTAAGTCACTAGAAAGCTGGTGATACAGTAAGTCAGGATCCATCACTGGAGATGATCAGAAAAAGAGGCATAGGGTGGAATAAAGGACAAGAAATTATGTACCAAGAAACCAAGACATCCCCCAGTAGCTAAATAGTAAGTACACCGTGGTACATTCAAGCAACTGAGTATTATTTAGCGCTAAAAAGAAGTAAGGTTTTCAGCCACAAAAAGACATGGAGGGACCCTAAATGCATATTACTAAGCAGAAAGAAGCCAACAGGAAAAGGCTACGATCCCAACTATATGACCCTGTAGAAAAGGTAAAACAATGGAGACGGTAAAAAGATCAGTGGTTGCCAGGGCTCAGGAGGAAGGGGTGAACAGGTGGAGCACAGAGGATTTGAGGGGATGTGAAAATATTCTGATGTCCTAATAGTGGATACGTGTCATTATACATTTGTCCAAAACCGTGGAGTGAACAACCCCAAGAGTAAACCCTAACGTAAACTGTGGGCTTCCGGGGATTACGATGTATCAATGTAGGTCCATCGATTGCAACAAATGTTCCCTCTGGTGGGGGATATTAATGGGGGGAGGGGGGATTACGCACGTGTCCGGGCAGGGGTATATGGGAAATCTCTGTACCCTCCTCTTGATTTCGCTGTGAACATAAAACTGTTCTAAAGTAAAAACTGTCTTAAAAAAATATCCAGTGCATGAGAAAAGTTAAAGAAATTATGTTCCATATGTATAGGTATAACTGATTCACTTTGTTATAAAGCAGAAACTAACACAACATTGCAAAGCAATTATACTCCAATAAAGATGTTAAAAAAATAAATAAAAAATAAAGTCCAATTGTTTGAAGATCAAAAAAAGAAATTATGTTCCATTTACGACTGGTTAACTCAGTCTATGGCTCAAGGAGAACATCATCTGGATTCTGACAGACACCATTAGGTGCCTAATATCAAGGCACCAGGACTCAGGAGAGAAGAGGGGGATAATTTGGATAAATTTCAGAGTTACCTGTAAACACAGGATACATAATACTGCCAAAGACCACATGAATAGCTATTGGCCTGTTACACATTTTCAGGTTTCATGTATATATATGTAAATCCCAAGGGAAATCTTTTCTTTTTCATCTTACTGCATTATTAAATAATCACATTTAACAAATAACTGAGAAATGTGTTGAAAAAGGATATGTTGGCTAGTATTCTTTTTTCCCTTAATTTAAAACAAATAAGTTGCATTGCCTAAAGACAAGTATGCCTTAGAAGAACAAATATAAAATACAAACTCTTCTAACCCAGCTGTAAAAATATTTCCATCAGAGTTTCCTAGTCTGTTTGTTTTCACAGCTGTCTTAAAAAAAAAAAAAAAGAAGTAGGATGAGATGTAGTTAGTGACGTTCTATAGTAGTTCACGAGCGTCTGGCTAGCGATCTGCCCCATAAATACACATGTCCACATGCCGAACACTTGCCCCTGGAATTTAGGAAACATCTTAAAGTATTGCTCATGCCACAGCCCTGCCTCAAAGAAGTATATTGTGTGTAGATCTGAGTAGCATGCTTATTATCAATATTTTGTCCCAACACAGTGACATATATGAGAAATACTTGACATTTAAAACAGATTAATTCTTTCAATGCTATGATATCTATGAAATTAAGGTGATGCAGACGTCTGAGTAAAGAGGGTGGTTTGAACATGAGCATCTTCTAATCTCTGCTAAAACCCCACTAACACAATAGAAAAGGGGCTTTAAAAAGACACAAATCCTTAAGGATGAGAAGGATAGGAAAGGAAACAGGAGCGACGAGGTTGCAGAAGCAAGAAAGGAAGGTCTAGCACTCGCGGTCTCCAGCTGGAGGGAGGCTTCTCTGGAGGGCAGGACGTGGCCAGCTGGGGCCACAGCATGGGGCGGCAAGGGGAGCACCTGGCACCAAGGGGGTGCAGGCGAGGGGCTGAGGTGCCACCCACCCCGACACCCCAAGCCCTCCTGATGGTAGCTCTCAGTCCTCAGAACGTTGGCAGCCAGGCCACCACCCTCCAATCAGGAGACTCGGAGCGGCGGAGAGAAAGGCAGAGAGATGCTGCCGCTTGGTGCTTCCCCAAATAAACAGGCCAGGTCAGCACGCAGGACTGATGAGCCCTGTCTCCACCTCAGAGTCTTCCGTCAGCTTTTCAAATCTTTCACTCTTTAATTTGAACAAATGACCATGAATCACAGCAGGGAAAGACTACTTAAAATTTTTTTTAAGAAAATTTCCCAGTACTGTAGAACCTAAGTTCCTGGATTGAAAGAATAAAGCTGAAAGAATAAATGAATTAATTCTTAATTAGAATTAATACCACCAAATTAATTAATACCAAATACCACCCATTAATACTACCAAATTTCTAAGTTTGGATAAGGTCCAGATGTTTCGCGACATTATGAGGTGGGTCACTTGCCACCGCAGATCCAACATCAACTGAAAGGTAAACATCTTAGACTTTAATTATGTTATCAGTGATAGTGATATCTGGGAACATATTTCACCGTCGGCCTCCATGAAACTTCAGCTGGAGCCAAAGCAGAACATAACTGCACCATGCTGACTTTCAAATCAGAAGTTATCAGAGCTATTAAAGCTCCTGCGGGTTTAAAGAGCTGAATTCAAAGACGAGACTAATGAACTGCTGATGGATTTAACAATTCCTTCAAGTCTTCTTTACAATTATAATGAAGAAGTCTTTCCTTAATTCACGAATGGTTTTTAAGGTCTTTTTTTTTGGGGAGGGGTGGGGGAAACCACACCACGCGGCCTGTGGGATCTTAGTTCCCCGACCAGGGGTTGAACCCAGGCCCTGGCAGTGAAAGTGCGAAGTCCTAACCACTGGACCGCCAGGGAATTCCCCAAGTCATTTTAATTAGATAAAACTGTTAAACAAATCATACAAACTGTCTAATAACAGACTCAGATTTTTAGATGACTATATTTAAGTATTTCTGGAAAGAAACTGAGCTCTGGTAATGGAGCCTGACTTGGGTCAGCAAGCCACTAAGAGCAGATGAGCACACTGTACAAACGCCGCTCTCTGGCAGGGTTCTACAGTTCACACAGCTACAGACACCGTGCTTCCAGCTTCCAACAGCTGAAGGGAAACTGCTTGATGGAAGAAGATAAGAATTTCCAAGGTTCTTCCTCTTTGCACTTGCAGTAGAAATAGCACATGGTCTGATGATTCTTTACGGGATAACCCTATAAATGTTTTGACTACAACCGTTTTAAAGGCACGGACAACCATGATTTTCCCATTGACTCTACAGATCACTTTGCATGTTTTCAGCTCCCAGGGTCGTTGTTACCATCCTGCACTAACGTGCACAGCAAGGGCCGCCTGTGTTCTCCATCTCTTCCAGCCGTCCCTAACCTCAACGAAAGTCTGTGAGGCAGATGGGGGGATGGTGAGAAAAGGGCGCTTCCCCCACATCTCCACAATCATAAGGCCTTTAAAAAGGATCCTGAACTGTGTATGCCGTGCTGCACAAAGTATCAAAATTAAATTTTAAGTGCCCTACTCTCTATAACATTAAATGTAATAAAGACTCATAAGCATAAAACACAGAATACATCTGCAGCCTAAATTAGCTTCACTCCCTCCCTACTGAAACTTTAGGGCATGTAAATCCAAAGACCACTTCCATTAACCTTGCAGAAGGACATATAAAGCTGAAAGGTTACCTCCCTAACCATCCTCAGGCTGGGCTAACAAGACGATGTGGGGACTTCCCTGGTGGCGCAGTGGTTAAGAATCCGCCTGTCAATACAGGGGACACGGGTTCGATCCCTGGTCCGGGAAGATCCCACATGCCGCAGGGCAACTAAGCCCATGCACCACAACTACTGAGCCTGTGCTCTAGAGCCCGTGAGCCACAACTACTGAGCTTGTGTGCCGCAACTACTGAAGCCCACGTGCCTAGAGCCCATGCTCCGCAACAAGAGAAGCCACTGCAATGAGAAGCCCACATGCTGCAATGAAGAGTAGCCCCCGCTCACCACGACTAGAGAAAGCCCGTGTGCAGCAACGAAGATCCAACACATATATAAATAAATACAAATAAATTTATTAAAGAAAGAAAGAGAAAGAAAGAAAGGAAGGAAGGAAGAAAGAAAGGAAGAAAGAAAGGAAGAAAGAAAATAAATCAATGTGAATACTCTGAGGAGAAAGTCAAGGTGCAGGAAGCACTTACATTTTAAACATTTTAAGATATACATATATACTTAATACACTGATGTAAAGCAGGAAGGTGCACAGTCATAGCATACAGATGTACAAATTCATATAACAAGTTTAAGTCATTGTTTCAACATTGGTATACTATTCATGTAATCAAAGTAGAAATGTAAAAGCCATCTATGTACTTACTTGTGTGTGTGTGGGGGGGTGGGATGAACTGGGAGATTGGGATTGATTCATGTATACTAATATGTATAAAACAGATAACTAATGAGAACCTGCTGTATAGCACAGGGAACTCCACTTCCATGTACAGCAGAAACTAACACAACGCTGTAAAACAACTATACCCCAATAAAAAATAAATTTAAAAGAACTGGAAAAAGAAGGGAAAAAAACAGCATATTAAAAGAAGCGAACAGACCAGGATAAGAGGATGCAGAAAGAATGAGGAGGCCAGGGATGATGGAGGGAACAGTGAGAGTGAACCCGTTCATGGCACTGGGAACGCCCCTCGCTGGTCCTATTCCTGCATCTTAGAGAAGAACAAGCTATGACCCAGTGAAGCTGAGGATCACCCATGATGACACAACTAGTTAGCAAGGGGGCCAGACTCAAGACCCTTTAGTTGCAGTCCCTTGACGTCACTGAAGAGAATCGTACAAAAATTAACTCACTGAAGAGCTCACTTATTAACTCACTGAAGAGCACTGAAGAGCTCACTTATCTCCTGTTCACTTACCTGGCTAAAAACCAGAGAGAGAACCGAGAAAGAATAAACAAGCAAACAATCCCCTCCTGAGAGCTCAACACAGCTGGCCCAGATACGAGGTTCGGCCATCTATCTATTCAGGCAGGTCCTGCAGGCTTGCAGGAGAGATCGGATCTTTACACCTCATTCCAGAGAACAGCCCATCTTGGTCATCTGCCTGCCTGATCTAAGCAGGTGAGAAAACAGCACTGGGGAGGAACGAGGAAGCCTTCGCATATCCGGGAAAATCAGAAAAATCTCCTCCTGTCTTGACAACATCAGCTAAATGAAGCATTGACCCTTATTTAGTTTACAGCCGACCTTTCTCTATTTTACATTAGGAACGGAATGTAGAGAGCAGTATTCATAGGAGTGCACAGTCCCAATGACGCCAAGTCTAAATGAAAACTGGTTACTTGTGAAGTTATAAACAAACCTAGTTAGTACAGAGAAAAACAATAAACAAACTCAGTATTGAACAATAAAAGGATTACCTAAAACACATGCACAAGATAAAATACGCAGCTCTCAAAAATATTTACGAAAGAATTTTTAATAAAAATGGGAAGCTATGTGTGTTATTTTATAGAACCAGGATAAATATTTTATATATACAGTAGTATCCTGCTATTATAGTTTATAATTTTAAGATAAATAAGACAGGAAGGAAATTCCCTAAAATATTAATGATGCCTTTGGATAGAATTATATGGGTGACTTTCTTCTTTATATTCTTTTCTACAAACTTCCCATATTGGGCACATACTATCTTAAAAGCAAGGAAAATAGAAAACTAAATGCATTTTTAAAGTAAAAAGAAAAAAGATACAAGTTACTGTCAAGAAAGTGGAGAAACAATTTATCAGTATTTTCTCTGCCTTATAAAATCTTACCTTAACCTTCTTTTTCCATGTAGATCTTTGCTTTTCCTCCTCTTCCTCAATTAATTTAAGTGCCAGCTCTTTGTTAACTTTTGGCAATTTCTAGTAGAGGTGAAAAAAAAAACTGTACTGAAACACCTACAATTTAGCTTTAAAGGTTAAAGCGAAAAGCAGGGACAGGAGGACTCCACATCTTAGCCTGACCTGTGGCCAATATACACACACTCACTGCTTTTAAAAACTTAACAAATAATCTGGAAAAAGGAAAAACCTGTCACTAGTCTTTTGCACTGAGAATGTGTGCATGTGTTTTAAACAATGTCCAGTTAGAAATGATTGTATCACTTGGTGGCTGACCTCAGTCGGAAGGCAGAAGGAGATGGGGTTTGCGCTTCCCCTCTGCTTGCCGTTGGCGCGACGTCACCCATCAACGCTTCGTTGTCCTGGCAACAACAGGTGGCTCCAGCAGAGCGGGGAGTCCATTTTGTGGTTCTCCCACGCTCCCGGAACAGCCTCATCCTACCTCGGGAACCCCAGCGCCAGCTGTCAGCCCTCCACGGAGGTCTGAGTTCCAGCTCTCAGGCCTGCCTCTCTCCTGCCGCCCAGCCCTGGAGTGTTAGCTGCTCCCTGAAGCCACGGCCTCTCTTATCAATACCTCAGTATTTTTGCCTTTTCAGTTCTCTAATACCTGGGTAACAATTCTTTACATTAAATTCCCTCCGTTAATAGAATTAGTGTGGCCTGATTCCTGTCTGGGCCCTGGCACAGTCTAATGACCATTTCCCATGATCCAAGCAGCTAGCCTAAGACACTCCCAAATGTCAGAAAGAAATGGGGATTAGCAAAGCAACAACACTCCAAAATCTATATCCCTATTTGAAAATAGCATCATGTTTTCCTGGTAGGACTGACACTCTCAGCTCACCTGGCATTATTTTCCCACAATACCATTACCATAGAGTCTATAATGATAAAACTGTAAAGAGTATCTACCCTCACAACAAATAAAATATACCAGAAATATTAGTAAAAGATGTAAACTCAGGATGGAAAAACTAAGAAATGGATGGCAGGTTTCTTTGAATAATAAATAAAATACAAATGAAGTACCTTTCTCTAGTAGATTCAATGCTGACTACAATATTTACCTTTAATTGGACTCTCTGTGCTCGTGTTTCTTCTATCTTCTGTCGGATCTTATCTTTCCTATATTCTTCAAAAGCAAATGGATTTACCATCAATTTCACCTTTTCAAAGTGGAAAAAAATTAAAAATAAGAGAATTGTATTTAGCAGCACGTCTCATATACAGCATGACTATCATGCCAAAGAACAGACAGATCGCTTACAAATCTTAAGTATGTTTTATAAAAACGAAAGTAAGTAGAGAAGAAATGGCTACAGAATGCTTTTATTTATCACCTAAAATAACTGTAGTTTTGTACTTACCCTGTGGTAGAGTCTTATATCCATGAAAAATCCATGCATATATGCCCGGAGAAAAGGCGATCCAATGAGATGGGTAAGCCCTGGGCAAAGTTAATCAAAAGAGGGCAGATCTTTATGAAATCTTGATTAAAACTCAACGATCTTTCATGACAACAATTTGATTGTAAGTTCACTTCTGAGTAAAAATTTAAGGATCAGAATTACTGATCTTCTTCAATAATTGCAAAGAAAATTTTACTCTGCTTCAGCAATATCATCCTTACTTCTTTTTAATGCAATACTAAGCATAAAAATGATGGCAAGGTCTTTATGAACTATGACAGGGAAGTAACGAAGGGTTCCCTATACAAGTGGTTCTCAGACTTTTGGGTTCCATGAGCTATAGTTTAACTTTAAAAATAACACTGAGGGCACTTCCCGGGCGGTCCAGTGGTTAAGACTCCACGCTTCCACGGCAGGGGCACAGGTTCGATCCCTGATCGGGGAACTAAGATCCCGCATGCCGTGCAGTGCGGCCAAAAAAAAAAGCCCAAACAAACAAAAAATGCTGAGCTCAACGCTAGGTTGTCAACTTTCAAACTGCCAAGTAGGAACAGTGCTGGGGTTGGGGGGAGACCACTGTTATGGCCCATAATTTCCAAAAACAAAGGACACTGTCACAACAGTAATGTAGATAGGGCATGTTTTTCCCCCAAAAGAACAGCTTTTGGGAAATTTATACCAATATACATATTATATACAGACATACTTCATCATGGATGAATTAAAAGTTCAATGCCAATCAGTGTTTGGAAGCTTTAAACAGTATCTTTCACAGGGTTTCCTAGATTTAGATTTCATTTACAATTAGTGGTGCTGGTGGTCACATAAGGATACTCTGCCTATGTCACAGAAATTGTTTATTAATTGCAAATATTTACATAGAGAAAGGTTATGAGAATATTTATCTTCAGAATAAGACCACCTATGACATACTCACATAAAAGGCAGCTTTAGTTGGTATAATACTAAGTGACTACGTTTCCAAGGAAAACATTACCCTGATTTCCAAATTTAAGAAATAAACATCGCTCCAGACCTAAAAATCACTTACTAGGAAAATCACATAGACGTACAAAACAGTACACATTACAGAATAACATCAAAAGGCAAAATTAAATTTAGGATAATCTCATAAAGTAATAAGACTTGGTCAGAAAAATACTTTCCTAGAATTCATTAGGTTAATAAAACCACAGGGTTTGGATTTGCACAGGAGAGACTTAAAAGGTGGTAGGGGGGTCGGGGGGAGGGAGGGCTGAACCTTAATGAAATGTCCAATGCGTAACAATCTGCATTTAGGTACCTGCACATGTGTGCTCCTAATTATTTGTTTCCTCTGTTAGGTATATAAAATTTATATTTATGGCCCAGCATTACTCCCATTCCAGGAGAAAGCTTTTCATATTCAAATAATTCTACACAGAGAACTTGGCAGGAGCAGCAGCTTTTCTCATCATTAGCTCCACAGAACACTAGTCCCAAGAGATCTTTGAGGAAGAAGAGGTTCTATGATCAAGTTAAGTTTGGGAACTGTTTCATATTCTCCTCCCACTCCTGGAGATTTATAGTGTATGATGGCATTAAAGGCTCAAAGAAGTCCATAAATAGAGAAACTGATTTATCTTGGCTTAACCTAACATTTCTCAAACTTATTTGCCACAAAACTCTTAAAATGATAGGTAACATTTATGTATTATGTTTCAAAACTGTGCTGAGTACTTTTCAAGCATTATCTGATTCATTCTCCAAGCAACCCTATGGGTAGGTATCATTACTATTGCCATTTTATAGATGAGGAAACCAAGGCACAATGAGGTTAAGTAAATTGGCCAAGTCATAGAGCTATTAGTCATGGGATGTGAGCCCATATCAGCCCATCTCTAATGCCCATGATATCAGCCACAATGCTACCCATCCAGCACTGCATACACAGTGGCCCATGAAACACGGTATAGGACCCGCTAAAGGCCATAATTGGGAAATGTCAGAACTTGCAAGTATTCAATGCTATAATCTTAAGAAATAAGGGAAGTTAGTTACATGGCCTTATTTTTACTTTAACATAAATTATTTAAAAAGGTTTTATATATGATCGTAAAATCTGTTGAAAAATTATAACCAATGGCTTATTTAATATTAAAAGATATTACTAATTTACATGAAGATGATTTCTAGTATAACTTATTTTGTTGAATATTATATCTATTTCCATAGTTTTAAAAATAGGCAGTATGAATGCATTTTAACAAAACGTATCTAAACCTTTATCACTGCCTTCCTCACCCAAAACAAACACAGTGAAGAGACTGAAAAAACACCCAAAATATACTAAACACAGTAGTTTTTAAAAATCCACAAAATAGCAATGACTTTCTAGTCTCCAATTTAAGAAGGCGGGTGAGTGTGACGCAAGCAGACTGCAAAAATCACGCTGGGGGTGTGTAAGGAGGCACTTCAGTAGGAAGACTTAGTTCACCCTATTTCATCCAACAGTCATATTTTTAAAAGGCTAAATACAACTCTTTTCTTTTTAAACACACTAAAATTTAAAGAATTATTTTGGTGGTAGCTGGTAGAAAATAATTCTGCCTGGATTAAGTGTGCTAAAAGATATAGTTTAAAAATAGAATTTAAGAATCGCTCTTCTAATCTACTTGGTATGTGATTCTATTTTCTTTTAGCATTTAACTGCTATAGTACCTCTATTTGTTCTAAAGACAACTAAGCTGCCTAGGCTTGTGGAGAACGGATCCTCTAAGTTTTCCCATTCTCAGTAATTTGCTGTGCAGCCTTTTCCCAACAATAGAACAAGATTAGCAAAACCTAGTCTTGTTATCCTACAAACCAGTACTAGTCAACTAAGATAAATATGTTCTTCAGAGGGGTCAGTATGGCTGAGGTTAAGAGCATGGACTCTAAGTTTAAAACTCTAACCCTCACATTTACCAACCACTGAAGCCTTTGGCAAGTTGCTTTAATCTTTCTGGGAAAAAAAAAAAATCTTTCTGTGCCTCAGTTTCTTTACCTATAAAATGAAATCATAATAGTATCCACTCCATAGCTGTGAGGATTAAATGAGTTGTATATAAAACATTCAGCCTGGCACGTGTAAGCCCTATTTTAAATGTTGGCCATTATTAAGAAGCATTTCTTGGTTTGTATTCTTTAAACCTAAGTAACTGTTAAGGTTCTACGTATTTGAGGATTCAATCTATGGATTCTAAGTTTTGGATTAGGTCTTTTAATAAGCAAACCTACAGGGGGACAAAAATCATTTCCGTGCAGTCTCTGAGATTTCTCAAAATCTTATTATATTCAAATAGTACTTGAAAGTCACTGCTCCCTTGACTGAGACTTTTCCTATACATAGGTGGTAGGTTAAAAAAATTATTCCTCATTTAAGATACAAAAAAGCCTCAGTAGGTTGAATTTATCTGAATCTTTTTCTAAGCAGAGATTATATATACTAAGTTTAATGTCTGATTTGTCAGAAAGAGATTTGGAAAATCAGATAAATGTGACTCCATCGCTTCTAATGTTCAAAACTCAAAACAAAAACAAGTAGAAATAATCTTATAAACATTTCATCATAATTTTTTTTACCTAAATTTTCAAGGTCTTTCTTGGTGACAAATTTGTAATCATCATAAACTGTGCTTTCTGGATTCTCTTCCAGTTCTTCTGTCAAGTTGTCTAAGAAGGAACACCACCTGGGAGCAGGACCCAAAACCTGCCGGCGTTGATTAGAAGGTTAGCAAATGTACATTCTAATCATGTGAACTAAGAGTTATTTTACAACCAGATTTCGTGTTATATTTATATAATTTAAAAATCCTTGATTCTATCAGAAGTACTGAGAAACAACTGCAATATGCATAATCAAGTCTATAATGGAAGAGAAAAAACAGAGTAGGGAGAACTTAGTCCTATAAGGGAAAAATCTCAGTCTGGGACACAACAATATTAATGAATATTCTTACATGAGAACTATGAAAATATAAATAATAATTCAGGTAGTAATAGTAACATCCGTCTATAATTCTATTATCTCTTTCATTCAAAACAGTACTAGAATCTACAAAAGCACACTTGGCATATCAGACCTTTTGTTTGCCACTCAGGACGAAAGTCCAAAATGAGAATTACCCTTTTTAAGGGTTTTCAACTAATCACTTGATAATTACATTCTATCTTGTATGGTCCACTTCATTTAATTGATTAAAAATTAAAATTCTGTATACAGAATTCTTTAGATTTAACCTAAAATGGGCTGCCAGGATCCACAATCAGTCCCAATAAAAGGCTGAGGAACAAAGGATTGAACAGAATTTATAACCAAGTAATAAAATATGAATACTTCAATTTGTAACCCAATCACTTCCATAAAATACCGTGATTGCTTCTTACGCTTTTGCCCTTGGTACAAATCTTTCCCAGCAGATGCCTCACGCATTGAGGTCAATGCTTATCCCAAAAGAAATAACACTCAGCGGGAGAGCCAAGCTACTGAAACCCTCTCTCACGGTGGAGGCTTTCAGAAGAGAGAACTCTGGGCTCTTACAAAACAGAACTTCCAATGACTTCTTGCCTGTGTATTTTGACAGTAATCAATCATACAGAGGAAAAAAAACAAAACTCATAATGGAAATTATTAAATCTAGCTTAAACTTTTTGGAGAAGGGAAGGTAGGAGGAAGAGAGTTATAACAAAGGAAGACAGCCCCCAACACCCTCTTCAACCATTTAAAAAAAAAAAAAAAAAAGTAAATATAAGATACAGTCGTACTAATTAATTCTATTATTTTGCCTGATTAGAGAGGGTGATCCCACCACTCCTGCCAAAGGCTGTGGGGCTCATGAACATGAAAAACAACTCTTAATGAGCATTAAAAAGTCCCATGGACGACTTCCCTGGTGGCGCAGTGGTTGAGAGTCCGCCTGCCGATGCAGGGGACACAGGTTCGTGCCCCGGTTTGGGAGGATCCCACATGCCGCGGAGCGGCTGGGCCTATGAGCCATGGCCGCTGAGCCTGCGCGTCCGGAGCCTGTTCTCCGCAACGGGAGAGGCCACAATAGTGAGAGGCCCGCGTACAGCAAAAAAAAAAAAAAAAAAAGTCCCATGGAGAATTTTCTTACTTGCATAATCTGTACAATTTTTAAAACAGAGGTAAAGGTCTTGATATGCTAAGTGGTTAGACTAACCATAAAGACAAACCTTCAAGAAATGAAAGGTATTTTTAAAAAAATTCAATGTAGACCACTGTAAAGAAACTGCTGTGATTTTAAGCAATTTTAGGACAGTAGCTTGAAGTCGACAAATATCGATATTAATTGCTACTATACATAAAGCACGGTGCTAAACCAAGGTCCCCACTATCCTCTTACTCCCCACGGAGTTAGAAACCTAACTGCAGCAGATGGTTTGTGCATGCACACACACGTGCACATGAGCACACACTCAGCCGTTCAAAGCAATGAACTGAGATTGTGCGGAATCCACGTGGAAGACGGGCGAGGGCTAGATGAAACAGGCCGGGTTGGGACACTCAGTAAGTATATTTGAAAGGACTTCCGGTTAGAATGAACACGTGAGCAAGCTAGGAAAACCACGGGGGGCACCTTCTGAGAGTGAGAGTTTAGGCACCTGCAACTACAGGGTATCTGCTTCCCATCAGTCACAAATATGCAAAAGCAAAGCTCGGCCATGTACTGGTGTATGACCTAAGGACAGCAATCGTCTCCTCTTTTAGAGAGGAAGAAAGTACACTAACGCTTAGCACTTTTCTAGAATGTAAAATCCTCAAGAAATTGTTCTCACGGGAGGGTTTAAACTTCATCTGTTTTAAGTGCTTAATTTCCAGTACCTAGAACATTGCCTGCCAAGTAGTAGGTGTTCAATAAGTGTTTCATAAATAAATCTAGTCACACATAAAACATGTATGAATGCATTCATGAATTCCACTGCACAAGGCATGAAGACTTAAAGTGTTTACTTTGGCAAAAGTATTTTTTAAATTGTCTAGTTGTCCTCACTCAGATAAAAACATTCAAATAACCTCACCATAAAATTACTGGATATAAGAACACTTTTTAGTGAAAGTCAGACTTATTTTGCCTCCTATGCAAGGGGGTACTGGTACCAAAGGACCTCATAATAAAGTAGTTTCACCTTTAAACCTTAAATCAGTCATAAACATGGGCTTCAAAGACAATGAAAAGATTACACTGTGTTTACTGACTTTTCTTGGGGGATGAGGGGTAGGAATACTAAAATATCAGACCAGATCTGAACTTACTTTCACATGGCCCTTTTTTATAATGTTCCACAACACTCTTTTTGATAGTTACCTGGATTCTAATGAAACTGTTTCAAATTGCCTCTCCAGGGACAGCTCTGGTTATGGAAAATAATCTCTGCAATCAAATTCACGGCCATTAAATTTTACAGGAGGAAATATTTCCATCAAAAACAAAACTAAGTCTAATGGGTTGATTATTAATCACGTTTCCCTACTTCCTACTCAGAGAAAAAAATCAGAGTAACCATAACAAAGTTCAAATTACTGATTTAACTGGTATTCACTGAAGGTTTTATCCGCATCAGAGCTTTCCTCAAAGGTCTACCACTAAGTTGCAAAAACAGAGGTTGGCTTAACTAATAAGGAGGGTTTAACCACGTGCACAGCTCTGATGTACCTATAAAGACCACAATATTAATTCATGTGTAAAAATTCCTCGGTCTTTATTCATAAAATATGTTAATCCTTCAACGAATATGTAAAAATATATTAATTTATTCTTAAATTTCAGGCTTTACAACTTGAAGAAAACATCTTTTTTAACAATTGGTGTACTATCACTACTACGTCAAAAGTTTCCAGGCTTTCTGTAGTGTCATTACATTGCTATATTCTATACTGCAGTCAAAACTGATTATTGCTTGGTTATCTACATTTTTATGCACCAGAAGAGTTTTGTTTCAGAAACTTGGTAAAGACTGTTCTATTTTAAACTTCAGTTATCTGTTAATGACTTTCCACTTTTTATAAGAATTTCCTAAAGTCACAGGTCAGTAAAAGTAGAGAATTGGACACGGACTCATCAAACTGCTATAAAGGGATACTGTGGGTCCCTCAGCAACTTTAATGACAATCATATCAATCAATTTAAACAGAAATACTTGGTCCTCCAAAATAGGAAAGAATCTTTATCAGTGTGCTTTGGGAAGGCCTTGACTGAAATGCAGCCGAGTATCTACTTGCTCTAATCCGTTTGGGCAAAAGAACCAATTTTAAGGTACATGAAAATACATGCCATGTGCCCAAGCTCATCTGCCTCTATGATTACAATCTACCTTTAAGATGTTAATTACATATGCTTAATTTAAAACCTCAAAATTCTCATATATTCTGGTAATGGACAAAAATGACTAAGAGTGGGGAGGACAGACGATGAATATTAAGATTCTTAGGGAGTTGACAGAAGAGGGTACCCCTTGCCCCATTCTTTTGAAAAACCACTGTGCCACATCCTAAAGCTGGGTTAAGGCAGAAATAAGGACTGAGGATCACCGGATGGATGGTTTTAACAGATCAAGGGTGATTAAAATAACAACAAAGTATTATTAATATCATTAGAGACAAAGAACCAAACTGTACTAATTCAATATAGATGCCATAATTTTTCCCATTTACTTATAATGCTACTTAGTATTTCCTATTTATATGAAAATCACCGATAATATAGCACAGCAATTAAATATGAAATTGTTACCCTGACTTTTAAAAATAAATTTATTTTTTGGCTGCATTGGGTCTTCGTTGCTGTGCGTGGGCTTTCTCTATTTGCGACGAGCGGGGGCTGCTCTTCGTTGCGGTGCGCGGGCTTCTCCTTGCGGTGGCTTCTCTCTTGTTGTGGAGCACGGGCTCTAGGTGCACGGGCTTCAGTAGTTGTGCCACATGGGCTCAGTAGTTGTGGCTCGTGGGCACTACAGTGCAGGCTCAGTAGTTGCATCACACGGGCTTAGTTGCCCCGCAGCACATGGGATCTTCCCGGACCAGGGATCGAACCCATGTCCCCTGCACTGGCAGGTGGATTCTCAACCACCGCGCCACCAGGGAAGTCCCTTCACTTTTAAACTAATGATTTAAAAACAATTTTAAAAACCTTAGTAACTAAGAAAATTCTTAATTACTCCATTTGGTAGTACTGTATCAATACACAATAAATAACTTCTTTTTTCTTTTTTCACAATAACTTCGAACAAAAATGGGAAACTTTAACTGTATGTAATATATCCAAGTGTTCTAACACGTATCAGTTAAAGTTTCCCCGTTAGAATTTTAACCCACATCTAATCTGAAATCTGTTGCTCTCACTATAAGGCCATAACTCTTTATCAGAAATAACTGGGGCCAGGGACTTCCCTGGTTGTCCAATGGTTAAGAATCCACCTTCCAGTGCAGGGGATGCGGGTCTGATCCCTGATCGGGGAACTAAGATCCCACATGCCATGGGGCAACTAAGCCTAAGCACCGCAACTACTGAGCCCACACGCGCTGGAACCCAGTGCTCCACAACTAGAGAGAAGCCCATGTGCTGCAACGAAAGATCCCGCACGCCGCAATGAAGATTCCCGTGGTGCCGCAACTAAGACCCAACGCAGCCAAATAAATAAATAAATATTAAAAGAAGAGGAAGAAGAAGAAGAAACTACTGGGGCCAAAAAGCATTTGAAACCTTAGAATCTTCTGCATTTTCAAAAGGTAACACAGTACGTATAGTGCTTTTATGTAAAATCTTCAGTGGGGTCTGGGTCAGTGGTCCATAATCAAACACATTAATAGTTCTCTGCGGCAAAATCTACACATCTTCATACCGGTGATCTGGATAAATAGACTAGAAAGAGCCGCCTCATTACATGTCAGATTTGAGTCCTAATGAAGCGATTCAGGTTTTGCCACTGATCAGTTATAAAAAAAAAAAAATTCAGAATTTTTGGATTTCAGAATTGCAGATCAGAGATGATGCGGGTATACTATAATGTAACTATCGTTAACCACTATTACGATTAATCATAATTTTTCTCAATGTATAGCCTGTATCTCCAGAAGGAGAACGGGATTTTGCCAACTAAGATGACCAACTCTGCGATACACAAACTCAAAGGCAAACTTCCTTTTCAAACTTTCCCTCTATTATTAGTTGAACAGCACCACTAGTACCAGCATGTATTTTTAAATTCTGACAGCTGGGGCTTATTAATAACCGGTCATAAATAAGCCTAAAAGAGGAGAGACAGCTGGGTGAGCCAAGGGAGTGGCCACGAATTTAAGCATGTAACTGCATTTGCAACATAATGAGCTGCCTAATTGCGTATCCAAGTTTACATGTATTTGCGTGAGTAATTGTGAGTCATTTAAAGGTACTCTACTTGTAGTACTTTGTTCTCTCATTCCTAAAAATCAGATCAGCAAAAGAGCAATTTAGTTTCAACATTTTAAAATATTTATTTTAAAAAGGAGAAAAATTATTATCTGCCATGATTTCAATTTTTTTCAATTCACTTTTTGAAAAGCAGTTTAGGCACTGAAATAAAATGATAATAAAAGAAGGCCAGGTGATAAAGAAAAAGATCACCTATGCCATTCTGTCCGTATCAGCTGACAAACCAAGAGTTAATCTATGCAATGCCCTATGAGTACAAACAAGCATGCGACGGAGCATCTATACTCAAGGGTTAGGGGAGGACAGGACACCCCAAGCTAACAATTCAATGGCGCACTAACTATGTATTTTTATCTCCTTTCCCTCCCAAGCCTACTTAAAATGATAGTAAACCAGTATAAAAGGTATTACCTTCAAGGACAAAAAGAACAAAAGAAGAAAATATAGCGGTTAAAGGATTTAGCACAGTATAAATGTTGGGTACAGGCTTCCGTGGTGGTGCAGTGGTTAAGAATCTGCCTGCTAATGCAGGGGACACGGGTTCGACATGGACCAGGACACGGCTTCCTGGTCCAGGAAGATCCCACATGCCGCAGAGCGACTAAGCCCATGCGCCACAACTACTGAGCCCATGTGCCACAACTACTGAGTCTGCACGCTAGAGCCTGCGAGCCACAGCTACTGAGTCCAAGTGCTACAACTACTGAAGCTCATGCTCCACAACAAGAGAAGCCACCGCAATGAGAAGCCCACGCACCACAATGAAGAGTAGCCCCCGCTCGCCGCAACTAGAGAAAGCCCGGGCACAGCAATGAAGACCCAACGCAGCCAAAAAAAAAAAAAAAAAAAAAAAAAAAAGTTGGGTGCTTACAGAGGTAAGTATCAAAGAGGAGACTAGATTCTTAGAGTCCTTGAGACCCAGCACTTCCAGGCTCCATGCATCTGGGAAGATGGGCCCACACAGAGGGGAGATGATGGAGTTGATGAATATCTAAAGTCCCACCACCCCTTAGGAAACCAGAGGATGATTTTTTGGAGAAAGTGAAGGAAAGCTGCTCCGCGTGGGTGGATACCTGGCACAGGTGACTTGAGCTGCGGGGGCTGAAATTAGCAAACTAACTGGCAGCCTCCACATCAGTGTGTGACCCTCAGCTCCTTCTGCAGCTCCCAGAATGCCAGAAGCCAAACACAGGTTGCTGTGCTTCCATTCCAGCCAGCCTAAACCCCTGACACTCCTGGTGAGGAACCGGGGGATTCTCTATAGAAAACGGAAGATCCCCAAAGACAGACTTCCAGATGTTGATATCTGGGAATCCTCCAATATAGGCACAGACCTCATGTTATTGCACTTTGCAGATATTGTGTTCCTTACAAACTGAAGGTGTGTGGCAACCCTGTGTTGTCAGATGGATGACCGTTAGCATTTTTTAGCAATAAGGTATTTTTAAATTAAGATATGTACATAGTTTTATAGACATAATGCGATTGCACACTTAATAGACTACAGTATACTATCAACATAACTTTTATACGCACTGGGAAACCAAAAAATATGTGACTACCTTTATTGCGACATTTGCTTTATTGTAGTGGTCTGGAGCCAAACCTGTGATTTCTCCAAGGTATGCCTTTGGTCATTAGCTGAAGAGTTAGCATGAAAATTACCAGAAGACAAGACCACGGCATACAAAGAGCTTCCAATCAGCATTTAGTATTTCATTCTTTTTTTTTTTTTTTTGGCTGCGTGGGGTCTTTATTGCTGCACATGGGCTTTCTCTAGTTGCGGCGAGTGGGGGCTACTCTTCATTGCAGTGCGCGGGCTTCTCATTGCAGTGGCTTCTCTTGTTGTGGAGCACGGGCTCTAGGTGCACGGGCTTCAGTAGCTGTGGCACGCGGGCTCAGGAGTTGCGGCATGCGGGCACCCTAGAGCACGCAGGCTTCAGTAGTTGCTGTGCATGGGCTCTAGGGCGCGTGGGCTTCAGTAGCTGTGGCTCACAGGCTCTAGAGCGCAGGCTCAGTAGTTGTGGCGCACAGGCTTAGCTGCTCTGCGGCATGAGGGATCTTCCCGGACCAGGGATCAAACCCGAGTCCCCTGCATTGGCAGGCAGATTCTTAACCACTGTGCCACCAGGGAAGCCCCTAGTGTCTCATTCTTAAATAAGAATAGATTGCCAAAGATCACCATTCATTTACTCAATAAATAGTTATTGTCAAGCATTTTTCTCTTCACTGTAGATACAGCAGTGAACAAAAGAATCTCTACCTTTAAAGAGCTTTCATTCTGGAAAGGGAAACAATAAACAAAGGAAAGAGTATAGAGTATGACAGACAGTGATAAGAGCTATGGGGAAAATAAAGCAGTGAAGGGTGATGGAGAACACAGGGGAGGGGGAGCAGGGGTGGAGAGGGAAGCCCACGTTGAAGTGACAACTGAATACAGACCTAGAGGAGAGGAGAGAATAAACCATGAGAATATCTGGCATATGCAAAGGTCCTGAGATCAGAACTGCTTGGCAGGTTTGGGTATCAGCAAAGAGACCAACCCAGTATGGTGTGAACAGAGGGAGACAGGAAAGGGCTAGATCAGGTAGGGTCTTGCAGGCCACTGCAGGACTTCACCTTTTCCTTGAGTGAGACGGAAGTCACTGGAGGGTTCTGAGCAGAGGCGTGACATGATCTGACTTATGTTTACAAGGATCCCTTTAAAAAGGATGGGAGACTTACTGGTTCCAGGAAAGCTCTGTCATCAGCTGAATTAAGTCAACTAAGCAGAGACTTTGGTGGCCACACAGAACAAAGCTATCAGATTTTACAGAGTTAATCCGGCAGAGTCTCTAAACAAACAAAATGGCAACAACAGTGAATTCAGGGTGGGGGTCATCTGCGTTCCATAACTCCCAAATTATATTATCTAAAACATCTAGTTTTCAACAAAAAATTACAAGACGTGCAGAGAAAGCACGGCTCATATACAGGGGATAAAAAGCAGTCAAGAGAACCTATCTTTTGAGGAAGTTCATACTTTAGACTTACCAGACAAAGACTTTAAATCAGCTATTACAGATATGCACAAAGAACTAAACAAACAAACCCGTGCCTAAGAACTAATGAAATGTATGAGAACACATGTCTCATGAAATAGAGAATATCATCAACAAGGAGAGGGAAATTATAGAAAAGAACGAAATAAAAGTCTTGGAGTTGAATAATACAATGATTGAAATAAAAAATTCACTAGAGGGGCTCAACAGATATAAATTAGCAGAAGGAAGAATCAGCCAATTTGAAGACAGGTAAGTTGAGATTATCCAGTTTGAGAAATAGAAAGAAAACTGAACAGAGCCTCAGACACCTGTGGGACGTCAAACAGACCAACATACACAAAATGGGAGTCCCAGAAGAAAAGAAACAAAGGGGCAGAAAGAGTATCTGAAGAAATAATGGCCAAAAACTTCTCAAATTTGGTAAAAACTATTAAACTGCACATCCAAGAAGCTCAACTCCAAGTAGGACAAATTCAAAGAGATCCACACCTAGACACATCACTGTCAAACTGTGAAAAGACAAATGTACCTGAAAACAGATATTCATACCACTCCTCTCCTGTTTTAAACTTTTGAATTTGAGGTATTGTAATGTCAAGAAAGCTTCTGGGAAACTGAAGTTAACAGTGTACTGAAAACTGAACACATACATCCACTGGAGATCTACTGACTGTGAGCTTGGCAACATTCAGAACATGCAAGCTTACACCAAACAGTCCTGCTAAATTGAGGAAAAGGGGAAAGAGAATTACTCTCAAACGACTGCAATTTTAAGAGAGCAAAAATCTTGTTCAAAACCATGAAATTCCTTCATAAACCAAATCTCTTAAAGTTCTCTTGTAAGTATTCAAAGCTGTATTATACTTAACCTAAGTAATTCTAATTTGAGTTAGAATGAAAAGCTTTTCCTGAAAATTACAAACAGTGCATTAAATAGCATGAAAAAGTCCTCAGCTTCCATCTTCCTTCAATTCTCAAGAAAAAAGAAAACAATATCTTATTATGGTCCGTGTCTTTTTCAAAGTCCACTGTTAGTTAAACAGGACAAACACGGTTCTTTTAAGGTCTCCCCTTTATTCTTTCCTGAAGAGCCTGGCTCTGCACCTCTGCTGCAAATCACCACTGGATGTTTTTCATCATGTTACACTTGAAATCCCATGCAGTTTCCCCAAGTGCACATCCAGAGTTTACAGTTCCAACGACTCCAAGCAGTGCTTAAGTCCTCTACTTCCAGCCTTTTCCTGTCCCAGTTTCCTAACTACACTAAAAATGCTCAACCTTGACAGCTATGTCTGCACATAAGTGTACACACAACAGTCCCATGGGTGCTAAAGGCACTAGGCCAATTTTATCATTTGAGAATGTATTTATCTTTTTGATCACACACCTGGTAATGTGCACTCTCCAAGATCTTGTTTTGTCATTTTATTCCTGCCAAGAGTTACACAGATGGTTTTAGTGTGTTATCCTGGTTACCACATCAGCAGTTTCCTGGTTCTATCCTACTTCCTCACAGGCAAAGAAATTTATTAATAATTTTTCGGCATATTCTTACGCTTTCCAATTCTTAAGTCTATGTAAAAACTAAGGGCATCCTAATATTTAAAAATATCTAGGGGTGGAAACTTGGCAGAAACAAAGGAAGAGTAAAATGTTTTTAAATGAAGGTTACACACTTCAACACTGCTACTCTAGGAGGGTCAAAAAATATTTTGCCACCATTTAGCAGTTAATGTTTATCTACACGGTGCCACACATGGAACTAGGAAATCCTGAAGAATATATTTTAAATTCAAGCAAAAGGAGATTTCCATATATTCCCGAAGAAAGCCAAAGTGGAGCATTATACGGGCAAAACAAGAGGGTAAAAGAACCCAATTTTGACTCATAATTGAATAAAATGGAACCAACCATAAAGCACGTAAGTAATTTTCTACAACCCAGGTAGAATGTCTATTTCAGATTTTAAATACATATATTTCCCACTGTGATGGTAAACAGGATTCATACACATGACAATATTAATGGCCCTATTAAGATACATGATGTATGTGTGTGCAGGGTTGTGGGAGGGAAGTAGTGTATATATTGTATTTATCTTTTTTTAGTGAAGTCTTAGGATAAATTCCAAAAACTTCACGTAAATCTAATCATTTTCAAAAAGAGAAGTGCTTTACAAGGAAAACCATACACATAATGAAATATTTAAACTCAGACTGAAAGGAAAGCTATATAGTTTGGTGGGAGGAGTGATGAAAGGGAAAAGATTACCTGCTGTAGCAGAACCAAAAATTGAACTCTGGACTCCATGGCAACCATGGCAAAAGAGATGCATAATGAGGTAGACAGAGATCATTTACTTGATAAAGGAAGCATACTGATATGTCTGGAAAGAGAAACTCTCTTTTGGAACTAAACTCGAGAAGCATTTCATAGATCTCCCTCTAAGGAACTCTAACACTGAACAATACTTCTTTAAAAGAGGTTTACAAGAGAAACTTTATATGACTGTTAAACATCAAAGAAACACCATTAAACTGTAATTCATGAAGGCCCAAGTAATGTGATCCAAGCAAGCACCTTGATGACCTAACTTGACTCTGACACAGTTGAGAGCTGCGCTGTCCAATACAGCAGCCACTGGCCACATGTGGCTACTCAGATTAACTAAGATGGAGTAAAATCTAAAATTCGGTTCTTTAGGCACACCAAGCACATTTCAAGTGTTTAATAATCACACATGGCTAGTGGCTGCCATGTTGGACAGGGCAGATCTTAGAATATTTCCATCAGAGAAGTTCTACTAAACAGCACTGGTCTAGAGAACTGAAAGAAATGAGTGGTGAATATCCATTAACAGGAAACTAGACAAATAAATTATGACATATCTATAAAATGAAATATTGTGCAACTATTAAAAAGAATGGGTTTGCTTTATATTTATCTGACCTGATCAGAACAACATATTGTTAAGTGACAAAAACCCCTTTCGAAATTGTATGCATCATGAGACCCCAATTCTGCTAAAATGCACATGCTAGTGTTTGGGGGCTTTGGGGGGGCATGGAGGGAGACAGAACTGACTTGACTCTGCAAAGAGTATGCACCGACCTGTTAAGAATGGTAGTGGGAGGGGCGGTTATGAAGGACTTTTTCTTCCTTGGTTATATATTTTTACAATGTTTGATTAAAAAAAAAAATAGAGCATTTTTCCTAAAGTAATAAACAACATCTCCAAAGGGACAGAGGCACAGAAACAGACAGAGTTACCAAATGATTAACAAGCCCCCTACAACATCAAACTGAAACATCAATTGTTTCAGAGCCTGTAATTCAGGATTGAGACCCTTAGTGAACATCTGGATTGGTATTTGTGATATTGACTGAGAAGAGACCTTTAAGAAAGACAAAAGATCCTTTTTCTCTCCAGAAAATTCAAGAACTTAACTCACTCACAACTTTTGATCCTTTCCATAGAGATAAACCAAAAGATCAAAACGCCCTCCCAGGAAGTAGCTTGCCATTATCTGAAGCTTCGGAGTTTTAAATCATATACTTGGGAGAGAAAACTTCAAGTCATCTCAACACTTCCAAAACTCAACTGAGCACCTGCTCCACCACCTGTAGCTTTTACCTTTGTCAACGGCATCATCACTCATTCAGCCCCATCTGCCTCTTAGTCCCCACTCCCAACGATCACCAAGCCCTAAGGAGGCATTACCTCCTGACCGCCTCTTCTATCTGTCTCCTCCTTCACCAGCCACTGCCACTACCTCAGAGGGTGCTCTCAGGACCTTTCCTGGTCAGTTATGATCTGTCCTAGCCCCTGCTTCCAAAGCCACCCAATCCCTATAGGCAGAATAATCCTACACCCATATCTGATCGCACTCCCCTGAATAAAACCCTTCAAAGGCATGCCGCTCCACTTTAAATCAAAAGCAAAAATGCTAACATAGTACAAAGGTTTAGATTTAAGGCCCTTACATCTCTCCAGTTTTATTTATTTCTTGCCCCTCCCTGCCCCTGGAAAACCTAAGGAGCACACAGAACAGATCTGAGGCTCTAGCATCTAGTTTCAACTCCCTGTGTGTAGAAAGATCTCCCCGATTCCACCACCTTTCTTTCTACCTCTTTGTTGGTTAACTCCTACGTGTCCTTCAAGATTCAATTCAAATGTCTGTACTCCCCCTGACTATCCCACCAATGGAAAGACGGCTTCCTAGCGTGCTCCTACGACTGTAATGTTTGTTCCTTTACAAAACTATAAGCTCCAAGGCAACAAATAAAATGTCTTTGATATCCCAGGCCTTAGTGCAGGTGCATGAAAGGTGCCTACTAAGGATTAGTCCAATGACCCTTACTCCCCCCAAAACTCAAAGTAGAAACTAGTCAACATAGACTATCTAGTCAAGCCCACAAGGACAAAAAACAAAGGGCTGGATTTCCTTCAGTGACCAATATAAAAATAAATGTACTTACAAATTAAAACAATGAGATACCATTACACATCATTAGAATAGCTAAAATCCAAAACACTGATAGCACCAAAAGCTGACAAGGATATGCAGCAACAGCAATTCTCTTTCATTGCTGGTGGGAATGCAAAATGGTACAGACACTTTGGAATAGTCTGGCGTTTCTTACAAAACTAAACATACTTTTATCAGACAATGCAGCAATCACATTCCTGGCTATTTACCCAGCAGAGTTGAAACCTTATGTCCACACAAAAACATACACATGAATGCTTAGAGCAGCTTTATTTATAACTGCCAAAACTTGAAGCAACGAGTTCAGCAGGTGAATGAATAAACAGACTGTGGTACATCCATGCAATGGAAGAGCATTCAGCAATAAAAAGAAATGAGCTATCAAGCCACAAAAAGACGTGGAGGGATCTTAAAGGCATATTACTAAGTGAAAGCAGCCAATCGAAAAAGGCTAAATACTGTATGATTCCGACTATGTGACATCTGGAAAAGGCAAAACCACACAGATAGTAAAAAGAGGAGTGGTTGGCAGGGGCTTGGGGGAAGAGGGAGGGATGAATGGGTGGAGCACACAGGATTTTTCGGGCAGTGAAACCATTCTGTATGATATATAATGGTGGATACACGTCATTATACATTTGTCAAAACCCACAGAATGGACAACACCAAGGGTGAGCCCTAATGACTTCGGGTGATAATGATGTGTCAATGTCAGTTCATCAACTACAACAAATGCACCCTCGGGTGCAGGATGCTGACAGTGGAGAAGGTGGTGTACACTGTGTGTGTGGGGGTATGTGTGTGTGTGAGAGAGAGGGGGTATGTGGAAACTCTGTACTTTCCACATGATTTTGCTGTGAACATTTTGAAAACTGCTCTAAAAAAAATAAAGTCATACAAATAAATGACTGAATGCATGAATGATACAACCATGTGCAAATATGAAAGAAACATAAACAGACCTAAACTTCCTTTCAATATGTCTCACTATTATCATTTACACATTATTTCTTTCCAACCAAGAATAACGTTCTGTTCCTCAAGAAGGTAAACAGAGCCTAACTAAAGATCTGTGCCAATGTGCAGATCAATTATTCATTTCCAGTTAACAATTTTCAACAACTTCTTTCTACAGCAATTTAAACTGCTAATAATACGAGTCAATCCCACCACCGCCCCCCAAAAAAGCATGGGGGGAAAGCACATGATACTGAAGCAAGGAGATGGATAGATGGGGGCTCTTTACATATATTTGAAATATTTCCAGAATAATTTTTTTTTTTTTTTTTTGCAGTACGCGGGCCTCTCACTGTTGTGGCCTCTCCCGTTGCGGAGCACAGGCTCTGGACACGCAGGCCCAGTGGCCGTGGCTCACGGGCCCAGCCGCTCCGCGGCATGTGGGATCCTCCCGGACCGGGGCACGAACCTGTGTCCCCTGCATCGGCAGGCGGACTTTCAACCACTGCACCACCAGGGAAGCCCCAGAATAAAATTTTTTAAATGAAATGTCAGTAATGGTCATTCCTTCAAATTGGCACGTATTCAGCAAGAGCCTACGAACTGTTCTGGGCACCAGGGACACAGCAAAAAGTAAAACACACAAAAGTCCTGCCCTCAGGGTGCTTACATCTGAGCACATGTACATTAGAAGACAAACTTGCCTGGGATTTGAGAGAACACTAAATCAAAGTGAAGAAAAGTCTAAGTCTTAGAACTTTCTTCTTATTTTCTGTATTAGCTGGGCCTTTTAAAGGAATGTAGCCCAAATTTCTTGCCTATTTGTATAACTTGCCTTCTATTTTTAAGGAAAAAAAACCAAAACAACAAAAAAAACCCATAATAGGTAATGGGCATATTAATCAAAGAAAGTACCAGAGGGTTCAAGCAGTCAGGTAAACTCAGAAACTAAAATCAATCCCTGGTTGTGAGCACTACATCCTACCGCCGTCAACTAGGTGACCACACCAACAGGACAAAAGAATACTAGATTTACTTCCAACTCTATCTTGTCCAAAACAAGAATGGTAAAGAGATCAACCTGGTAAGCATGTAATCACCAGGGCTGGGAGATAAGATCTTTGGTCAATATTTGATTCAGAACTGAAAACCTAGCATCTGAATAGGAAGTTGTTATTTACTTTCAAGAAAACGGGCATGCCAGATGTGTAAACATTTGTGTAAAAAATAAATATCATCTAACATATTAACATAATAAAATAAATGTCATATGTGCGTCAAATATTTCCATATGGAAATTACATTCATTTTTACCTCGCTGGAACTGAAATTAACTTTTGAAAATGTGACAGGATGCTCAGAAAATTACTTCCTGAGTGTCACACATTAACGCTTTCTGTATGTCTGCTATTCTTGTGACCCAATAAAATGTGATGGGAAATGGAGGATTTCCTTTGTTGAGAAAAATGCCACAGATACTATGTTACTGCCTGAAAGTGTTTAGATTAAAATAGGAAGTCCACATTTCCCCTTTGTAAAGACACAAACAACTTGTTTGTATTAGATCAGAACACTTTATTAGCCACCTGACATTTATGCCCTACTTCCCATTTCACAATTATGAATATATAACTGAAAAATTACAAACAGAACACAACACCTTATAAAGCGATTTCATGCATAAGATAAAATTCAGTTACAGTAGATCTGCTGTGAATTGGGTTAGAAAGGAAGCTCACTAAAAAGAAATGCATCTGCTTTTCATCCCTCTCCTTTTTTGTTAATTAAAAGAAGGTAATGAAAATACATGGAGTTTGGAATCTAACTTTTCCACTAACTTGCTGTTCTGACTTTAAGTGCTCAATAATGAAAATTTTCTTCCTTAGTCTAATGCCCCATCAGTTGTTTTTTTTTTTACCTCACAAAGGGTGACTTTCTTTTATGAACTTATTCTTTTCCTAAACCCTAAAAACATGCCTTCTCTAGATGCTGCCTGATAACACAATTCCTGAGCTCTTTTCTGATCTTTCTCTAATCCTCAATCTGTGAAACATTTCTCAATGAACATTCACGTTAACAGCCCCAAGATGGCCCTTTCAGTTGTACCCCCTCGTCCTTCCCCACCCCCATTCACATGTGGAATCACTGCCAACATTCTGCTTAATTTATTCCTTTGATTTAGAGGTGAACAAAACCCCTGGATCCCTTTTTCACAAATGCTGCTGCTAAGCCCTATCTCACTCATTCTGAACTTGCTAACTATATTTTTTATTTATTTATTTATTTTTTTGCGGTACGCGGGCCTCTCACTGTCGTGGCCTCTCCCGTTGCGGAGCACAGGCTCCGGACGCGCAGGCTCAGCGGCCATGGCTCACGGGCCCAGCCGCTCCGCGGCATGTGGGATCTTCCCGGACTGGGGCACGAACCCGTGTCCCCTGCATCGGCAGGCGGACTCTCAACCACTGCACCACCTGGGAAGCCCCGTTTTTTAAATCTTTCCCTTTCTCCTACTCTGTTCACTGCAATTAAAATTTCTGAATTTCATTGGTTTAACCTCTTACATAGAGACCAGGTTCTAAAGTCAAGCAGCTAAGACTAAATAAAGTGTAATCAAACTTGAAAAATCCCTTTGGGATGTCCTTCAGTATGTCTAAAAGAGCACCTACGCCTCAGGTGTTGGACCAGATACAGTGACCTTACAGCCAGGAGCCTTGTCATACCAAAAACCCCTTACCTTAAATTACCCGAACCACACTCAGTGTGGCAATGCTATGAGAGGTAGTGGGAACAAAAATCTTTTGAAGAAAACATTCAAGCGGCCTTTTTTCTGAATGGCGTTCCTCATCTCAACCACATAACACAGGAAACGACTGTTTTCTCAAGTCTCCCAAGAATGATACGTAACTAGCACCTTCCTAAATGCATAGATGAGAAGGTGACCGACTACACTCGGTGGATGCTTTAGAGAATTAGGGCTGATTTCTGTTAGTTGAGAAACGATCTTCCACCTTAAATTCAGTCCTAGACGCAGGCCTGCAGCGTGAGATGGACGGAGCCACATCGCCCCCCAGCACCCACACCTTGAAGGACTTCTATTTAAATCTACGTAAGCTAAGTGAGCGTAATTATAGGATTTAGGTAAGAATGTAACCAACAGCCACCAAGATGTTCCCAAACGCAAGGAAACTGTAACAGAAGCATCAGCAAGAGTGCCTCTGACTTGGCGAGACTACAGTTGGTTTTTTCATCTATTTAAACATTTTTTAAAAACTATATACTATTTTTATATTCACACACAAAACCCACTTTTTAATGATCTCCAAGAGCTTATGATAATTTGGGGAAACATTAATTAAGTGGGAAAAAGGCAAGATATTCAACCATATCAATGTTTCAGATGAAAACAATGGAAAAAATAGAGCCAAGTGTGTTTGCCTTTGGATGGTGGAAGAGTGACGTTTCTACTTGTCTTTATTTGATGTTTTCTATAAAGAGTGTGCTCTGTTTATATAATGTGGGGAAATGGACTTCACTTTTAAAAATCAGATTTTTAATTTGAGCAACCAGATTTCATCACTGCTTTCTGTTTCAATAGCTAACCGCAAAACCAATGGCATTCAATAGTTCTTTCTCAACCTCTATTTTATATGATCTGTAACAGACCGAACAATCTCAAATCATATTTCCGAAGTCATTTTCCTCACTCACACCTATGATTCTGTCACGACCTTTTCAGTGTATCTTTATTGTGCTCAGTATCACATTCCTCCTAAAAGCTACATAAAAGCCCATGTCCATATAATGCTAAATATAAATACTCTTTGACACTGGATCCATCAAATTTTACTCATTGCAAAAAGAGTATAACAGCAACAATCAGCTGAACATCTACCAGGCACCAAGCACCATGATAAGTGACTAAGTATCTACCGTACACAGCTGCCTTACAACATCATTCTTCCTTTGTAGCTCAAGTAACCAAGGCTGAGACAAGGTAAGTAACTTATTCAAAGTCACCATATTTACAAGTAGCAAAGCTGGTATTCAAACTCAGGTCAGACTAATTTTGAAATTCCTTCCATAAGTAATATGGAATGAAGAAATGCCTTCTATGATTCACTTTGTTATAAAGCAGAAACTAACACACCATTGTAAAGCAATTATACTCCAATAAAGATGTTTAAAAAAAAAAAAAGAAATGCCTTCTAGATCCAGCTCTGTGACCAACTTGTCATTTGATCTTGAACAAATGACTTGACTCCGCCTATATATTAAGGGGCTAGACTAGATGACCTCAAAGTTCCCTTCCTGTTCTAGTGTTCTGTACTTCAAAAGCTTCCCCTGTTCCTTCGCAGCACATTGGAAAACCCTTTATTGTGGAAAGCCATTTCAGCAACCATTTGTCCAGTTTATGTTCTGTTTTGTTTTGTTTTGTTTTTTCGGTACGCAGGCCTCTCACTGTTGTGGCCTCTCCCGTTGCGGAGCACAGGCTCTGGACGCACAGGCTCAGCAGCCATGGCTCACGGGCCCAGCCGCTCCGTGGCATGTGGGATCTTCCCAGACCGGGGCACGAACCTGTGTCCCCTGCATCGGCAGGCAGACTCTCAACCACTGCGCCACCAGGGAAGCCCTATGTTCTGTTTTGTACATCCCTTGTATGTTGGCAAACTCCCCCGAGGACAGTTTTCTTTGCATCTGGTACTACCTCCCTAAACCAAGAGAATATGTTGCAACTGGCACTAGAAAATAGAAATTTCTAAATCTAAAAAAACTTAAAAAACCAAAACAACAACAAAAAAGGAATTTCTAACAAAATTACTTCTGTCGCTACATCTAACAGCTCTCTGCTTAAATAAGCATCTTAGAGGAAAACGTGATCCATCACTTTTAGGACTCTACATGGACACTAATATATTCAGGGTCACTTCAACATACACTAGTGGTCTGAAGAGATCTCACATCTGGGGAATCTCTGGTATCAAATTAGTAAACATAAGTGCCTTCAGCCTTGGCTTCAAATCGAAATGGATCAATGGTCCGGATTCAAAGCCAAATCTTAGGGAGCAGCATGCACAGGACTTCCACCACCTCCAGCTAAAGCACAGGAAGAAAAACAATGGCATCGTTTCCAATCTTTAAAACACGTAAGTCCATCCTAAAGCCAACTTTTCCACAGATTTCAAAAAAGGTACAACAAAAGCTGAATGCCCTTACTTTCACATTCTCCTTTTGTATTTTTCTAAGAAAGAGTTCATCTTAACAGCACCATTAAATCTTTTGGACAAGGCATTTCTTTTAGAAATCTGACAGCATTCCCAAACACAGTGATTGCATCGTCCCAAGATTCTCTGATTCTGCTGATTAGAACATACTGTCAGAGCGAAGGAACTGATCCTTACCCTACTGTATAAAAATTATGTCTAACACTTATGAGTCATGTTCTCCACTTTTTAATTTCACTAATGGTAGGAGAAAAGGGCAGATGGTAAATTTGAATTTGGTATAACAGCTAAAAATCATTGCAAACCAGTCATTGTCAAAACATGCAAACATTATCCAAGATTCTTCAAATTACGGTCATCATATTACTCTCATATGTATTTGTTTTATTAATCTTCAGCACATATTAATTCAATGTCTACAGTATAGTAGACACTGCTTTAGGTGCTGGGAATATAACAGGGAAAAGAGCACAACAATATCCCTGTGTCCATGTTTTACATTATCATGAGGAAAGATATACATTTATCATTTATAAATGTATTCATATATTTATTATTTATATAAATTTACAAATAAGTAAATAAATATAGGAAGATTTTGTGTTCAATGGAAAGCTACGCATACTCTAGAGTGGGGGCCACAAACTTTTCCTTAAACGACCAGGTAGAGATTTTAGGGCTTGCAGACCACAGGGTCTTTCTGTCGTAACTACACAACTATGCCTTTTTAGTCAGAAAGCTGCCATAGACAACACGTGATAAATGAATGCGTGCACTGTGTTCCAGTAAAACTTTATTTACAAAAACAGGCAGCTGGTGCTTACGCGTTTAGTTTGCCAAACTCCTGGTCTAGAGATTATCTGATTCTGATTCCATGGGATATATTTTACAACTCTGTAAATTGCAAGTAACTGACAGCAATGCAAGATAACTGTCCACAGTCACGTAAATGCATTCTGTCCTGGACAGATAACCCTCCACAACTTCGGAAAGGCCTATCTATTTATTTGCACATTCCCAATCCAATATCACTTTATTCCACGTAAATCTGTGCTATTTTAGACTTCACCTTTGATGACATGTACCTGATTCCCTTATTTAATAAGTTAAATGAAATTTTCAGCACGTATTCATTTGGTATCTATGTGAAGGTCATGACTTCACATTTCTCTGAAAATCATCCTTTAACAGTTTTAGAGGTCCCACCAAGATGCACAGTGGATTCACCTGACAGTGTCAGGGAAACTCCATCACCAGAAAAGCACAGCCAAGCGCAGCTTTTCTTCTTGGCTCCATATGAATCCAAAGGGGCAGCAGGACTTCGGTAACTCTGTTTCTCTAACTTTAATTTTCCTCTCTACTAATTCTGTGCTTGGGTTTTGGTTAATTTATGGCCTATAAGTTACTCCCCCTTGCTGGCAGCAATGACTGGGGATTTGGTCTTATGCTCTAACCATCTGGTGATCCCTGTAAATGGATAAATGGTTTACAGAGATCTAGTCTCTAATGGGTGAGAGAAAATGGAGACTCTGGTGTTTTAGCCTTTTCCTGTTTGTGGGACATTTTAAGTTACGATAGGAGTTAAGATGCTATGCTATGCAAAATGATAAGCCTTTGGAAGGTTTAGGAAGAATGACAGACTCTGATTTTTGTTTTTATTTTTATATTTTAAATCAACCTGGCTGTTGTATGGAAAATAGAATGCAAGAGAGACAAAAGAGAAAGAAGAAAGATCAGTTAAGAGGCCACTAAGGTAATCCAGATGAGTGGTAGGAACGGAAGTACTGAAAAATGGCTGGATTTGAACCAATATTGGAAAAAGAGTTGATGTGACATTCGGATGGATTGACGAGGAGGCGTGAAGGGAGGGGGAGGAAACATGGTGGTGCCTGCGCTCTGGGCCTAGAAACTGAGGAGACAACGGTGCCTCTGCGGGAACGGGAGACAGGCAGGGGTGGGGCGGGTGGAGAGCTGGGATCAAGACTTCTGCTGCAGGCACCTTAATACAGGGCACCAAGTAGACGTCCAGGTGGAGAAGCCCAGTAGCCCAGTGGATATGTACCTCTGCAGCTCCGAGAGGAAGGAAAGGCTGGAGACAGAAGTTTGCAAGTCAGCAGCACGCAGGCGCCTTACAGAGCCTAGGGACAGATGAGCTCCCTGGGGGAGAATACACAAAGAGACAAGCACTAAGCCCCAGGGCTCACTAACATTTGGGTCAAGGGGAGAGAGCTGAGGCCCAAGCACTGGGCCATGCCAGCAGAAGCCACCAAAGAAGACCAACTGGAAGGGCCAACTGGGCGACGGGAGGAGAACCAAGAGAATGTGGTGTTCTAGAAGCTGGGCACAGCCTGGTCAACTGTGTCCAACGTTAAGTGATCTGCATACGAGATGTACTTTAAAGGAGAAAACACATCCAACTCTCCAGGAAAAGCAGAACCTTCTCTGTTGGCCAAAATTCTCTCTGCTGTTTGCGTTGTTTCTAGAGATTGTGGGACAAACTTGTCATTCACCATTTTGCCCCCAGGTGTGTGATGTGATCATCAGACAAAAAGAAGACCAAGGGACTTCCCTGGTGGCCCAGTGGGTAAGGCTCCACACTCCCAATGCAGGGGGTTGGGGTTGAATCCCTGGTCGAGGAATTAGATCCCGCATGCGTGCCACAACCAAGAGTTCGCACGCTGCAACTAAGAAGGCAACATGCCACAACTAAAGATCTCGTGTGCCTCAACTAAGACCCTGGGCCACCAAAATAAATAAATAAATAAACATTAAAAAAAAAAAAGAAGGGCTTCCCTGGTGGCGCAGTGTTTGAGAGTCCGCCTGCCGATGCAGGGGACGTGGGTTCGTGACCCGGTCCAGGAGGATCCCACATGCCACAGAGCGGCTGGGCCTGTGAGCCATGGCCGCTGAGCCTGCGCGTCCGGAGCCTGTGCTCTTCAACAGGAGAGGCCCGCGTACCGGGAAAAAAAAAAAAGAAGACCAAGTTTCTAACCCTAAACTTTAAAACTAAAATGGAGAAGATAATAGCTATATAAAAAGGAGACATAAAATATCTGTAAGACACTGTCAAATCTAACGTTAAGCTAAAATAACATATTTACAATTTGGACAGCTGGTAAAAATATGTTATCTATGGTGAAGGTAAGGAATAATTGTTAGAAAGCACTATATAACTATGTTCTTAAGCCATCTGGAAAATGATGCCGAAACATACCCAAACAGTAATATTTGAAATACTGGCCTTGAAAAAAAGAGGCCATCTCTGAGGGAGGCCACAGAAATACCTCGATAATGGACAATCTAATATAGTGGCTGAGTTTAGAAGTAGGCTGACAAGTTCAATTCACCACAGACAGAACAGTCAAAATTGTTCATATCTAAATTTCTTTGTTTCAGTCACAAAAGCCCTTAGAGAGAAAAACACCAGTGAAAAGGTTATGATATGCATTTGTAACTCTTCACTGAGCAACAAAAACAAAATGTGTCCAAATGCAAATATCCATGTATCTACTACAAAATTTTTCATTGCGCTTCTCTGAAACTGGCTTCCACACACTGCAAACGTATTTCAAAAGCAGCTCTCTGACCACCGCCAAACCAGGCGGTGCGCGCTGACCTCTTGTCTCCTGGAGGGCTGAAGCACAGGTGTTCGATCTATATCAGACTAAACCCCTCTGAACAGGAGCAAGTGAACCCAGCGATGGTATCTGGAGGCCATGGCTCTTTTGAAGACCTTTTGGGTTGGTGAGTGATAACTCACTGAAGTGAAGAGACTTAAAGACATTCGCTAGACTGAATCTTTTATTACATTTCACAAAATTTGACTAAATTTCACTAATTTGTTTTGCACTTCCTTTGGCTTTACGTGCCTTTGGGAGGATATGTGCGTGTGTGTTACAACTAGTGAAGCAAGCGCTCTTGAGATTTTATGCTTCTTAATACGCAGTCATCTCTCTTTGCAAAGACAGAGTTCCGGAGGTTTCATGCATTATGCTGGATAAGTGCAAGTGCTATTTTCTTAAAAGAAACAGAAGCACTGGTGCAAGTTAAATATAACCCTTTATGCTTTTAACTCTGCCCTATTTGCAGGTACTCTGGCTCCAAAAGTACTTTCCAAATTTAAAATATAATTTGAAATTAAATAGTAAATGTTAAAATATTTAATACAGTTTTTTGATTCATTATAAAGAATAAAAACATCTCAATAAAAACAAGTATTTTGGGCTTCCCTGGTGGCGCAGTGGTTGAGAATCTGCCTGCCAATGCAGGGGACATAGGTTCGAGCCCTGGTCTGGGAAGATCCCACATGCCGCGGAGCAACTGGGCCCGTGAGCCACAACTACTGAGCCTGCGCGTCTGGAGCCTGTGCTCCACAACAAGAGAGGCCGCGACAGTGAGAGATCCGTGCACCGCGATGAAGAGTGGCCCCCGCTCGCCACAACTAGAGAAAGCCCTCGCACAGAAACGAAGACCCAACACAGCCAAAAATAAATAAATAAATAAGTAAGTAAAAACAAGTGTTTTTTCCCCCTAAGAAAATGTTTTAAAATAAAACACCTAACTGCCAATACTGAAAGATGGGTTCAGTGACATTGCATATAATCATTATAGTGGCTTAAATTTACATGTTCGGAAAAAAAAAAAAAACCAAACCATTGATCCTTAATCAGCTGACTTTTATTCTTCTAATTCAAATAGCTTCCTAAACAAATAATAATTCTCTTTTTCCCAAGTTTACGCATCCATACACATTATCAAACACGCAAGCCATCAACTATCCCGTCATGAGTGGTCTCTGGAGCTCACTGACCCACGGGGCCTTGGAGCCCAAGGAGCATTTCCAACAGAAACAGTACGCAGCACACTTGCAGGTTTGGGGCTGGGTGCCACAGGACCTGGATTCCCTCTGGAGTCTATACAGTTGCCAAAGGTGTTAATTATGAAGAACTAACCTACGATTAAATTACATTTCAGAGGAACCCAAACTTGAAAAACTACTTCTGGCATTAGTCCTGAAAGCTGCCGTTGAATTAGGCCCTGGAATTTAAAAAACAAACAAACAAAATAACAGATCCTGGTCTCCGAGAGGGAAAAAAAAGAGAGTACTGAGAAAAAGGGGAAAGGGCTGGAGAAAATCCATTTGGTCATAAAAGACTAGTTAGCTATTGGGATATGTAAGTAGCACTGAGTATATAAATCAGTATTTGCATTTAATCTAAAAAGATTTCAAGTATTCAAGAAAGATGGTATCAGGTAGGAAGGCAAAACTTAATAAGCTACAAGAACATTAAGCTGTCTTCATTCTTAGCACAGCCCCAAAGCAGGGAAAGAGAGTTTTCAGACCTGGTTTATAAGATGTTGATACAAATCACAGTCCCAACCTCCCATATTGGGCGTGAATTATATATTGAACACACACTTCTCTGTTTCTATAGGCCTCAAATAAACCTCTGTGCCAAATCAGCTTGGTGAGTTTGATAAAATCTTATGAAAGATGGCAGGCTTTCAGACCCCTGGGCTCTCTCTGCTTTGAAGGAGTGTCACAAAGAACAGGTTCCAAGTAAAGACAAGCGGCACTCGGAAACCTCACTCCGTGCGAGGCAGCAGGGCAGGAAGGCAGGTCAGGAAGGACCACTTACGTACCAGCTGCAGCACAAGGCTTAACTGCACGAGAACAACTCCGCTCTCGCTGTCCGCACACGCACAGTCACCTGGGAGCAGCCTCTGGACTCTTTTTCAGCGCTCAAGTTAAATCTGAGCTACAGAGTCGAAACTAAAAAGACCTTATAAGATAAGCTAACATTTGTCAAGAAAGCAGTTTCTCACCACCTGGCCAGCATCTAGCCCCTCTCACATGTGCAAATTAAAGTTCCCAGAACTTGGAACAAAAAAGCCCACTCTGAGAAATAGACCCAGAGAAGCAGAAGGGAGTAAGGGTCTCCTCCAGTTCTAAGAGTCTATCATCCCGTTTCTCCTCCTGGATTCAGCGAGGGACCTCCTCGTCTGCATGTTTACCAAGCAGAAAGCAGCTGTCATCTTTGGTTCTTTCCTCTCCTTTCCTCCTCACATCCAATCAATGACCAAGCCTGTCTTACAACCTTGACAATCTTTCCAATTCTGCCCCCACTGCCACCATCTTAGCACAAGCTGGTAACACAGCCTTCCCGCAGGAGTACTCAGAACTGCCCTCCCCGGCTCCACACCAAGGGGCTCTCAGCCCATGACTGCTGACCAGCTGAGCAGACGCCCCATGCGGCCTCCACGCTCCATCTCAGATTCTGGCGGATTCTACACACTTCTGACGGGAGGAAGGGCTCTTCCATTCAAGACATCGATGCCTTATAGGCAGCTGCTGACAATCAAAACACAGTAAGCGCTCCTGAGAGGAAGACGGAAAGAGACCTCCGCCAGGAGAAGTAAAGGGAGGGCAAGCTGATTTATTCTGCCTCTCCTGACGTGCCCAGAGGGGCCGACGCTGCGAGAAGACTATTAACACTGGACCGAGGGAAGGCTCTTCTCGTGATCGACACAGGTCTTCATCAGTGGACACCTCCGGACACACCACCTGGCTATGCGTGGACAACAAGCCTCTGAAATCACTGCCCACCAGATCAGACTTCTTTCAAATTGCCCCAGGACCCCCAAAGCTCCAAATACTAAAAAGGGAGGCCTGGCCAAGGTAACACAGGGACCGTCACCTCTCCTGTAGATTGCTACAGCCTGTTCTCGCTGCTTCCGGATTGGATCCTACCTAATCCATTCTCCTGATGGCAGCCCAAATAATCCTTCAAAACTGCAGATCTGACCACAGCACTCTCCCGCTTACAGCTTTTCCAGGAGTGCCTGCCCTGCACCGTCACACCTGGCCTACAAGACCATCAGAGCCTGGCTGCAGAGAACCTTTTCAGCCTGAGCTACCACCAATCCTCAAGCGCTAATTCTCGGCTACGTGTGTTATCTTCTCCCTGATCTTAGCACACGATGTTCCCTTTACTTCCAAGACCCTTCTCCCATTCTGCACCCCACCCTCTTCATCCAGGAGACAGAACCAGCCTTCTGGTCTCTCCCTGGAAATCCATTCCTCTGGGAAGGTTTCTCCGAGGATCCTCCACATTTCCCACCACTTTCCAGCCCCATGAGGGGTTCCTTACTTCTGTTACGGCATTCATCACACTGACTGGAAATTGTCTACTTTCTTGTTTTATTCCCTAATAATGAACTCCTTGAAGAAAGGGGCAGGACCCTATACACTGCCAACCTATAGCACTGTGTCTGCCACACAGTTGATACAATCACTTATTGATCAGATGAAGATAAAGACATATAAACTAACAGGAATATGGAAGCAGTATCTGTGAGACTCCGGGGAGAAAAGGAACAAATGACAATTTAGGAAAACGGAAAAGCTGCTGTTTGAATAGCCTTCATTTCACTATCAATCAAAAGAAACATCTCAAAGTGCTTTCAACAACACATCAGGTTCCTGAAACCACAGAAAGTCAACATCAACAGAATACTTTGTTTTTTTGAAATACACACATGGTTGAGATATTTCAAAAAACCATCATCAATATAAAGAACCTTCATAACTGGAGGCTAATAGCGACTATAGAGAGTTCACTGCCCTAAAGATGTGATCTTCAACACCCCTCACGCTCCTCCTCAAATCTCAGAAAAGGAGATGTCTGCTAACCGTAATCTAATGCCAACTTTGTACTATATGCTTTTCTGTTTAGGTAAAGGTAGGGAAGCTTCTGGCAAACCTAACAGAAGAATTCTTTAAGGAAGAAAAAACGGCACAAGATTGCAAACTGCATGTCATCACTGATCATGGCAATCTAAGATAGTTTCTTTTATATAAACTCATTTTTAAAAGACACAAACTACAAAGAGATGACTGGAAGAGAACTAGACTTTTATTTTAGAGGATTAGATCTCCTGATCACTAATAGCTGAAAGTTTAAGATTCTGGAATGCTTTGAAACAAAAAACAAATGTAGATCTGAAGAATAAAGAAGAATTTCTACTATTTTAATGGGATATTAAGTAGTTTCCCATGAACAATGGTTAAGCATTATTTTACCGGTTCCAGGAAGCACAGGGAATTGACAAGTGAGCCACTGTGTCTAATTTACACAGCCACATGCAGACCCAAAGTCCCTCGACACAGTCAGCTTAAAAAATACAGTATCTTTTCTTGTCCTATTTTTATCATACCTCCTTTCTGTATCACTTACCGGAATGTAATAGATGCCCATCTTGGGGGTTTCATTGGCAGTAAGAAGCATTCCTAAAAATAAACACAATGAAAAAGGTAAACACATGGGGAAAAGAAAAGCTCCCTTTTCTACTTGTTTTACGTTTTGAAATGGGTGAGGTGCTCAGAACACGGCGAACGGCAGAAGAGCCAGACCGGCAGCCAGGCACCCTTGGAGTCAGCTTGTGGCCTGTGGTCCCTGACCCTCCCAGACGGGGCACCTTAAGTATCAGAAAGACCAGCCTCCCCATCTGCAAAACACTTAGGCTGTCTGTACTAGCTAAGTGACTGAGCAGTTCCCACCATGAAGTGCTCAGGTCTATACAAAGTTCGCCATCATTTTTAAGGGGGAAAGTTTTAAGCTTCAGACACATAGATAAAATGTAGTTTTGATGCACTATTTATTATAATATAATAAGGAAGTCAAGAAGAAAGGTTTCTCTCTGTTAATCAGGAATCAAAGAACCAAGGTAAAGTATTTCCCACCAAATGGCACAGCAAAGTAGTTCCTAATGTTTGAATTAAACTTTACACCTTAACAGAAAACAAAATGGCTTACAGGGAATGCTATGTGTAGCTACACTAGAAAAGACCCATACAGAATCCAACAGCCTGGGACTTCCCTGGTGGCGCAGCGGTTAAGAATCCGCCTGCCAATGCAGGGGACACGGGTTCAAGCCCTGGTCCGGGAAGATCCCACATGCGCGGAGCAACTAAGCCCACGCACCCTAGAGCTTGCGCATTGCAACTACTGAGCCCAAGCGCCGCAACTACTGAAGTCTGCGTGCTCTAGTGCCCCCGTGCCCCAACTACTAAGCCCACGTGCTGCAACTACTGAAGCCCGTGTGCCTAGAGCCCGTGCTCCGCAACAAGAGAAGCCACCGCAATGAGAAACCCGTGCACCGTAACGAAGAGTAGCCTCCGCTCGCTGCAACTAGAGAAAGCCCGTGTGCAGCAACAAAGACCCAACGCAGCCAAAAATAAATAAATTAATCAATTAAAAAAATAAAGAATTTAGCGTCTGCAGACCTGCTTTTCTCGAGACCACACTATTCACTGTGCATGGGACGTGGCTCCCAGGGTGAGGCTGTGGATCAGGGCGGGGCTTCACAGCCACTTGGGAAGCATGTGAAAAGTAACTCATTTCGGGGCTCTACCCCAGACGCCGAGTCAGTACCCCTGATGTGTGTAGGGCCAAGCAAGCCGTACTTCTAAGACGCTCCCAGGCGATCCTAGGGGTGGCCAGGCTGGAGACCCGCTGCCAGATGCTGCCACCGCCCCCTGCCTCCTCATATTCAAAGGCTCAAAGAAGAAAACATAATCCTTCTCTCCAAATTTGCTCTCTCTCCTGTGCTCCCAATCTCGGCTCCGAGTATCACTTCCTACTCATCTTAGTTCAAAACTGATCTACCTTTTACCTGGTGGACAGAACCACCTCTGGAAGCAGGGTCTGAGTAGGTCCTGACCACAAACAGCACCCAGCCACTCAGCAGCTCACTCCTGGGTCCGCACCACCCGGGCACCACCTGCTTCCCACCCCATTCCTCCCAGAGCTCCTCCGTGCACCGTGCTGTGCCTCTGCCCATCCTTCCTGCCCTTCTTACACTGTCCCCTCATGGGGATCACCTCACCTCCCAACTCCACCCAGCACCCCACGCTCAATGCAGACAAAGATCTCCTCTATGTTCTCCTCTCATTGCTTCAGCTGAATCTCTCTCTCTCTCTCTCTCTCTCTCTGTCTCTGTCTGTCTCTCTCTCTGTCTCTCTCCTGACATCTGTACATACATAACAGAACTCTTCCTGCTTTGCCTTGTATCCCTCCGTCAAAATTATCTGTGTACGTCCGTCCTCAGAATATGACCCTGCTTGAGAGTGGTGCTCTCATTTTCCAGAATTCTTCACAGATCTGCCTTGAAGGGATTGTTAAACCTTAAAATCTGCCAGGTAATTTACTGAACAGCCTGCAACACAGAATATACGAAACCCACGGCTTTATGAGCCTGTGTATCATCATCAGGGAGCTCCAGCCTCCTCCAAATCCCTACACACGATTACCAGTCACATAAAACAGCTGAAGTGCACACTACGTAGCACCTCACCTGCCACCGACCTATGGACTGCTACCAGTTTCTACTAATAGCTAGGCTGGCTGAGGCCTAAGTCACTGAGAGGGTCACCTTCTCCATCATCCACGCCACTTCCTGCTCTTAATTTTTCAAGTAAATACAATATCCAAGAATTGTCCCAACCAAGCCAAACCCTGTCTTAAGAAATAAAATGAGTTTAAAACCCTATAAAGCATAACCTAGATTCATCTCGCAGAATGGCCCGCTGCTACATACTGCATACCTGAGTTGGGATAGAGGCAAACATCATTAATGTCATGTTCTGGCTCCAAGGAAGTAAATATTTTTCCCTAAAAGAAGCAAAAAGCAATTATTAAAATAAAGGAAGACAACTGTTGGCAATGTGATATACAGAAAATAACCGGGAGACCTAACTCCACTACACTCTGCTGATGTGAAAAAAATAAAATCACCTAATTGAAATCACAGAATTTAAGTTCAAAAAAATCTTAGAGAATTTGTTTTATCAACTTATCAAATCTTCTCATTTTAGAGAGGAAGAAACTGAGGCTCGGGGGGAGAGGTGACTTTCTTGGGAAACTGAGGATAAACTTTTAAAGATAATGTCTAAACAGGAAAGGGTAAAGTCTAAAATAAAGTTGTACATCAACTTTAAAAAATTCTCATAACCTGGAGAACACACCCTCGGTAAACTTGTCCTCAAAGAAACCTAAGATGAAGAGACGGTCAACAAGGCAGAATAAGGATGGTATCTGCCACACCTGCGTCACAAGGACTTGAGGGGGATCGAGTGAGATGATGAATATAAAATAACTTACAAAAAAAATCCTATAAATACATAAAGTGTTAGTTATCACATAGCAAAGGGTAAATTTTTTTTTAATATGGGGGGAAATATACTCTAGTTTTAAAAATTAAAAGAAGTAAAAGAAAAAAGACAGAAAGTAAGTAGATGGGAGTGGAAGAAGGTGATGAGAAAGATAAACAAGGAAAGCAAGTCGAGCAGAACCAAGTAATTCGGGTGTTGGTCAAGAGGACGTATTTAGTCACTGCAACAACACCAAAATAAAACTTACTGTAGCAAGTACAACGTGATTTCAAGAACTGCTGTTGAAAATGTCTGCCAGCTCTTGCATTTATTAACCCATTATTAGAGGCTCCGCGGCAAAGTGGGGGCAGCAGTTAAAAAACTAATTTTGCACCCAGTGAAAAACAGCAGCCAGGTTCTAACTGGAGACAGACGATGGGACTCGCACGGCTACCTCCCTCCCTTTCGTCTCAAGTGCCCCCGAAACAAAAAACGGAAAGACGGAAGGAACAAGGAAGGTGAAATGGGAATAATAGCATGGAACAAAAAAGAAAAGGGGCCACAGTTCATAGAAATCCATGTTGGGGAAAACTATGCAGCAGTTAGAGGGCCTGGGAGGATCCAAATTGGTAAGTTTACCATTAGGTAGGATGGAAGCCAGGTCAAGGGAAACTTCTACTTTCCCAGTATGCTATGACCTTTCAAAAATAATATGTCTGCATTTGTAGTATTAAAAAGAAATACTGTTTCAAAGTAAACTAGTTTGGATTATCAGAAAAGAGCAGAGAAAATTCCAGCCTAAGACACCACGTATCTTCCTAAGAAAGCCCTCAAGACCCTCCAACTCAAAGCAGCATAGTCGGTTCCCGGGCAATCGTCAGGGTAATTCTTCCAGGAATTGAGAAAAGCCGGAAGCCCTTCCTCCTCTCCCTAACAGAGTCTCAGGAGCTACAAAGGTAACAGGGCTGGAGAGACGGGACACACCCCAAGGATAACCCTGAACCTCCACAGCACATCCAGAGAAAAAAAGAAAGGGAGCTAAGTAAGGTCAATACTTTGAGAGTTGACAAAATGAAAATGAAAAACAGAAGTAATGGTGCAAACAGGCAGGGATTCTGCTCAGTAGCTGAACCATGACGGAGCTGCTGGTGGCATCTCTGCCCTAAACGCGGGCAGCCCTCACAGGAGAGACCGGCGCTTGCCCTCCGGTGACTAATGCTGGGGCTGCTGGGCCTTCCACCCACATCCATCTCAAAAATGAATTTTTTTTTTTAAAGTAACACTTTTTGACTAAAGATGCTAAGTTTGAAATCAATAAACGCAAAGACTCTTAAAAGCAACTGCTACACTGAATGAATTTTTTCCCAGCTGGTGAACTAATCTTTTACTACTCTCTCAAAATACTTAGGTTTTAAAATGAAAAAGCAAAAACAGAAAGGAGAATAAAACCAGCAACACAGGGTTTTGTTACCTTTTAAATGACACTCAGAAGGGCAGGGAACATCAAATATTCTGACGAAAATATTGTTTTTAAGAAAAACACTATAGGAAATTATTGTGAAGGTATCATATCTAAAAATCCAATTGTTTGACATGGGGAAAGGGTATGAAATTGAGATGTATAATAATACTGATATGGAAAGATTAGTAGTAGCTCATAAAAACCTTCCAAGCGTTGTAAGACAGCCTCAAAATCTAGGGAGTTTCTCATGGATCAATCTTTTTTTTAAACAATGATTTACTCTCTACCTAACTGAACATGTAAAAATGCATGTCCGTTCTAGCAAATGAGGAAAACTTCTTAACAGGAAGAAAACAATCTTGACTACTTTGCATATGAATATTATCTATCCCGAAGTAACTGACTTCCAATACTAAGCCCAAACGGATGCTTAGTATTGATACTTCTTTCTCAAGAACGCACACTGCTCAAAAAAGGCAACAGAAAGAAAAGAAACATTACATGGAAAATAAGCAAATAGTAAGTAATGTTAACAACAAAAAATACGTACTGAGTTCTTATTCCACATTTTGATAATTCGAGAGTCAGCAGACAAAATCAAATCTAATGAATCCTGGAAATGAACTGATTTAATGGGCAGCCCATACTGGTGATCCTTAACTAGCAATGGCTTATCAGAACGAAGATCATACAATAAAACCTAGAAAGAAAAAAAGTTATTTCTGTTTAAACGAACTAAATGTTTTATCTTGAAACTTTTAAAACTTAGAAAAACGGCTGCCATTTGCTTCATTACCTTTTTAATCAACACAATGAACACCCTTCACTCAGGGTACAAAGATTCTAAAGTCAGCCAGCAAAAAACACTCCAGAAAAATCTCTTAAATTACCCTTCCAGTATATGGTTTTATGAATGCAACCCTGAGAGTAGTTTTTAGGCACACTAAGATTGAGAACTATTTAGCTATATTAAGGAAGGAACCAAAAGGGAAGTCCACAAGAATCTGTGTCATTTATGAATTCAACAAATATATACACTGAGGGCCTACTGTGTACCAGGCACTGTCACAGCGGCTGACAGAAACAAGAACAAGAAGCATAATAAAGACAGCCCTGGTAGATTCAAGACAAATGGCGGTTGCAGGGTTATGACTTTCGGGGGCAGGGGGGTCTCTTCTGAGCCCTGTCTTGATAGGCAAGGGGCCTGGTGAAGCTGGATCTCAGTCCCAGGTGACAGATGACAGAGGCAGTAACTCTACTGGAAGCAGGGCTCACACCTGTGCTGAGGTCAGAACAGACTTACAAGTGTGTGGGCTCTGCCTTGAAGGAAAGAGAGAAAAGATGAAATTAAATCCCTGAAGCTATTTCATTTGTACTCCTCAGACTAGCGTTTGCTGAGGTATGTCCCACGGACCACGCACTGCACCGGATGTGGGTGATAGTGCTGGCTGAAAAAAAAGGTTCCTCGGGCAAATACATTTCGGAAATACTGACTCAACACATTTTTTGTCTGCAGGAATTCTCCGAGCTTTCAATAGATATTTAAATGCACTATAAACCTCACAGAGTAGAAATGTGGAGAATTCCAAACCTGTATGACCACGGAACTCCGCTCCACACTCTCTAGAAGAGGCTGCTCTAAACCACAGTCAGGACACCTGAGGCATAGCCCGCTGCAGCTTCAGCTCGAGAGCCTCTCACACCAACCATTCAGGCCAGGACCAGAATTTCTCAAGGTACTAAAGGAACACAGCATTCTGAGTACCCTCTCCACTCTGGCCAAAACAATAATGCTTCATTTTCTGTTCCCACAGTGAACAGACATGTGGATGTTTCCTGTGACACATACACGCCCCTGAAGTAGTAACTGAAGTGTGAAGTTTCCAACTTAAACATATTTACCTGCCCCGTGGATGTTCCAACTGCCATGGTCAAGGCACCATTAAATTTCAAAGCAGAGATCGTTGGTAAACTGTTTATCCTGAAAGGCAAAACATTTGTATTTCATGTATATATGGCCAAATCTCCTTCCAAATAACAAATTCATTATTAATCTTCACTTCAATTCTAATGGGGACAATCACATTTCTTAGCCTTCTGTTTAAAAGGTAATTGTAGCCAAACTTTCTTAATCAAAATGAAAAATAACCTTTACTTATAAATGTAATCTACCTTTAAAAATCTGTAGATTATGTTCTTTAAAAACTGTAAGAAATATTTTCAAAGTAGCTACAAGCAAAAAAAGTTTCTGAAAATATAAAACCAATTGAAAAAGATCAGTATGACAATATCTTTCATTTTGATTAAGCCAGGATAAGGTATTTACAGAAACATGCCCTTTTTTGCTTAAGAGAAAACAGTTTTATATTTGGGCATGGGTATACCCATTTTCTTTCTTTCTTTTTTTTTTTTTTTTTTGCAGTATGCGCGCCTCTCACTGTTGTGGTCTCTCCCGTTGCGGAGCACAGGCTCTGGACGCGCAGGCTCAGCGGCCATAGCTCACAGGCCCAGCCGCTCCGCGGCACGTGGGATCTTCCCAGACCGGGGCACGAACCCATGTCCCCTGCATCGACAGGCAGACTCTCAACCACTGCGCCACCAGGAAAGCCCTCCATTTTCATTTTTAACGTTAGTGATGTCAAGCTAAAATAAAGACTAGTCCCCAAACGGGGACACAGAACCTGTAAAGGTAACAAAATGATGGATGTTTATGGCTCTGAATCTGGAGTATGCTTCTCACTCGGTAAGCAAGAATAATGCTCTGAGGGGGAAAGGGTCCTAGAAGATGAGCCAGAAGCGGGCCACAGTCCTGATTTCAATACCTATTGTCTCCATAACCTTGGACCAAGACCTTCAGTCCAGGCTGCTGACTCTTGGCATCCTCAGGTCTCTTATGCCACCTAAAGCCTCAGCCTGCAACTACACTGAAGCATCCATGGGAACCTGGAGGTCTCTCGTCTGCATCACTTTCAGTCATCTACTCTTCAAAATAAACTCTGGAATCATTCCTCAGTGTGGTGACATTATTTTTCCTCATTTATTCAAACTCTTTGTTTGTTGTTTTTTTAAAATTTATTTTATTTATTTATTTTTGGCTGTGTTGGGTCTTCATTGTTGCACGCGGGCTCTCTCTAGTTGTGGCTAGCGGGGGCTACTCTTCATTGCAGTGCACAGGCTTCTCACTGCAGTGGCTTCTCTTGTTGTGGAGTATGGGTTCTAGGCGCGCGGGCTTCAGTAGTTGTGGCTCACGGGCTCAGAAGTTGTGGCTCGCAGGCTCTAGAGCACAGGCTCAGTAGTTGTGGTACACAGGCTGAGTTGCTCCGCTGCATGTGGGATCTTCCTGGAACAGGGCTTGAACCCGTGTCCCCTGCATTGGCAGGCGGATTCTTAACCACTGTGCCACCAGGGAAGCCCTAGTCAAACTTTTTTGTTTCTTAATAAAATTTTGTCCCTTTCTTCACATAGTCACTTCTTAAGCTTATCCCTCAGTATTTTACAATTGTTTTGTTGTGAATTATTTTGTTATGAGAACTGCTTTTCATTGTACCTTTCTAACTGGATATTGCTGATAAACATCAACGCCACTGATTTTGTACATTTATTTTGTAACCAATTTACTTAACTCTCATATTAGTGTTTATAGTTTTTCAGTTAGTTCTACTGGGTTTCTTAGGCAGACAATCACATCATCTGCAAAGAACAAAAGCCTGTCCTCCGCTAGCCAAAATTTAACACGTATTTCTTTCTCTGACTGTATTGGCTCCACCTTCCAGAACTCTACCTATGTCAAATAACAGAGGTGACGGCTTATAATGTTTGTGTAGGAAAAAAATAAAGCTAAGCATAAAAAAATTAATAAATAAAATCACCTGGGGCTTCCCTGGTGGTGCAGTGGTTGAGAGTCCGCCTGCCGATGCAGGGGACGCGGGTTCGTGCCCCGGTCTGGGAAGATCCCACATGCCGCGGAGCGGCTGGGCCCGTGAGCCATGGCCACTGAGCCTGCACGTCCGGAGCCTGTGCTCCGCAACGGGAGAGGCCACAGCGGTGAGAGGCCCGCGTACCGCAAAAAAAAAAAAAAAAAAAAAAAAAATCACCTGAAGCTGAATCAGCAGGCAGAGCTACTTTTAACACTTTGTAACATATGCAGATTTCGTCCATATGACTGGACACATAAGTTCATTGTTTTCCTTATGAAAATGTGATAAAACTCTATAGGGAACTGTATGATTTGCTTTTCTACTTAACAGCATATTTGGAACATCTTTCCCTAGAAATAAATATGCTTCTGCCACATAATTCTTAAAGCCTACGTAGGCTATTGGTCAATACTTCCTCATCCGTAAAATAAATACAAAACAGTACCTGCATCAAAGACTGTTGTTGTTTTATTAAATAAGTTAATATATGTAGAGAACTTAGAACACTACCTGGCAAATAGAAAGTACTGTTAGCTATTATTTCTACCAAGCTGTATTTTGATTTGATATCCCGGGCTCTTTCTGACATCTTAGTATTATTATAATGGGATTAACACCTTGGGCTATGGAAGGTGGGAGAATGTGCACTCTGTACACGTAGGTAGACCTTTAAATTGATGTTACCTTTTCCTGTCAGGCAATTTAGCAATGGGTACCAAAAGCCTTAAGAACATGTATGCTGTTCAAGCTCTTGATATTTTCCCAGGAAATAATCATAAAACTGTAAATAGACGTGTACTAGTGAAAAACTATAAGCATCCTTCACGAACCAAGAGTGGTCTGTTACTTAAATTAGACCTACCTGTATATATGCAGAAGTCATTTTTACTTTCTTCCGTGCATTTTTGAAACTGCTTAGTATCTTTTTAGATTAAGTACACATCATCTTTACAAAATGAAAAAAAAAATTTAATAAATAAAATAACCTCCATCATGACAGCTGAAAAATGCCTCACCCCTAAGGACAAAAGAGGCCACCAAAAATATCTGTGAATCAATATTCTAACAAAAAAAGAAAGACTACTCCCATGTTTCTAGAGACCACAGTTAAGACTATTTTTTAACATCCCTTCCTTAAATTTTGTATAATGGTACTTCTATTGTAGTCATTAAAGTAGAAATAACCTTAAGACATACTGCAAATAACTCCTGCTGGCCTGTTTTCTTAAATGACTTTTCAAGATTAAACAATTAATGACAGAGTTTGTACACAAGTCTCTTTATTCTAATTCAAACACAAGTTAATGCTTAAGGGTAAGAGAAAATTAACCTCTTTGCTTCCTATAGAGTGAGTAAATATCTTTCACTTAAACCTGATTTTCTACTTTCTAAAAATAAACAAGTTTCTGATTCATTTTCTTTCATACCTATTTGATGAATACTAATAAGCATTTTCTGTTGCTTTCTTCTATCAACAAATGTAGAGACTCATAATTCAGTAATATGCACATTAATGTTTTATGAGTTTTTCTGTATGTGTACATTTCACAATAAAAATGTCTAAGTAATTCCAAAACAAAATGAAAAATCAAATGTAGAATGAGTTTTCCATTTTTAGATTGTTTAATACACTGTACTCCATACCATGACTAATGAAGTTATTCATTACTTTAATAAAACTCAGTAACAATACTCAGGAAAAAAATTTCCTATACTCACTTTCAATGTCATAATTAAAAGATGGAAAAAATTTTTTCTTTACTTATGACAGAGGGAAAAATGTATACATTAGAAACAGACATCTTTCCATTCAGTGATTCTTAGCTTTTTTTTCTAGGTCAAGAATGCTTTTTTACAAAGCTGAGTTTTTCAAAAGAAAGAACTATATTTCTTCTCTCCCCCAGAAAAATGCAAATCACACAAAATTCTACAATAAATTTAGAGTTAGTCTCTCTCAGCCCACCCATCTAACACTCCACCTCCTATGTGACATGACTGTAGATAAATGTCTCATCAACTGAAAGACAAAGTAAAATGACATTTCCATGAATAACAAGACCCCAGAGAAAGGGCATTCCCAAGCTGATTATAGCAACTAATCCCATATCAAGGATCTGACAAAGAGAGTGATAATCTGCATGTGTTAATATGAGCACAGAAAAATGTCTGAAGGGAATTCCCTGGCGGTCCAGTGGTTAGGACTCGGAACTTTCACTGCCGGGGGCCCGGGTTCGATCCCTGGTGGGTGCAGTAAGATCCCGCAAGCCATGCGTCAAGGCCAAAAAAAAGAAAATGTCTGAAAACATATGTACGAAGCAGTATAACAGTAAGTACTCTTGTGAGTGGGAAAAGGACAGGGGGCTTATAGGTATTACTTAATTCAAGCTTTAGAGGTTTTCATCCCCCAACTGTGATTTACTTTTCCAATTATTTTAAGTGTTGGAATGGCCAAACAGGAACAAGAAAATATCAAAAACATTGCTTCCCTCTACATTAGAATTCAAAGCACATATTTTTGTTTGTTAAATGGAGTGGTAGACTCCTGGTTCCACCACCATATCCTACAGAATGGGAAATACAAATTCCTGCAGTGTATTTGTTTTAACAAAATTCCACAGCAACTATATAAACAAGGAATTCCATCTGGCTTCCCCACTTAGTGACCTTTCACAGGAAAGGATTTCTACATAAAACAATCACAAAACCACAACCTCAGATAAACGTGTTTTAAGAGTGTCATCCTTTAGCAACTGATTTTAATTTAGTGTTGATACGTTTGTTTAAATCAGAAGCTGATGAGAATTTAAACTGCGACTTCACTCTCACTTACTCTGAATCAGCTGTGACACTACTTAAGGCGCAATCTAACAGGCCAACTCTGCCACGCGTCCTCGGGTCCCAGCACTCCACTCGGCCCTAAACAAATAAAACACAGTCATTTTAAATACTAGAAAATTTTTAGACAAATACCAAAAAAAAAGCCTCATTAACACTGATTATCTCGTGGGGAATAAGAATTTAACTTTTTCTGTATGCAAAAAATTATAAGACACTGATGAAAGAAATTAAAGATGATACAAATAGATGGAGAGATATACCATGTTCTTGGATTGGAAGAATCAACATTGTGAAAATGACTCTACTACTCAAAGCAATCTACAGATTCAATGCAATCCCTATCAAACTACCACTGGCATTTTTCACAGAACTAGAACAAAAAATTTCACAATTTATATGGAAACACCAAAGACCCCGAATATCCAAAGCAATCTTGAGAACGAAAAACGGAGCTGGAGGAATCAGGCTCCCTGACTTCAGACTATACTACAAAGCTACAGTAATCAAGACAGTATGGTACTGGCACAAAAACAGAAATATAGATCAATGGAACAGGATAGAAAGCCCAGAGATAAACCCACGCACATATGGTCACCTTATCTTTGATAAAGGAGGCAGGAATGTACAGTGGAGAAAGGACAGCCTCTTCAATAAGTGGTGCTGGGAAAACTGGACAGGTACATGTAAAAGTATGAGATTAGATCACTCCCTAACACCATACACAAAAATAAGCTCAAAATGGATTAAAGGCCTAAATGTATGGCCAGAAACTATCAAACTCTTCGAGGAAAACATAGGCAGAACACTCTGACATAAATCACAGCAAGATCCTTTTTGAGCCACCTCCTAGAGAAATGGAAATAAAAACAAAAATAAACAAATGGGACCTAATGAAACTGCAAAGCTTTTGCACAGCCAAGGAAACCATACACAAGACCAAAAGACAACCCTCAGAATGGGAGAAAATATTTGCAAATGAAGCAACTGACAAAGGATTAATCTCCAAAATTTATAAGCAGCTCATGCAGCTCAATAACAAAAAAACAAACAACCCAATCCAAAAATGGGCAGAAGATCTAAATAGACATTTCTCCAAAGAAGATATACAGACTGCCAACAAACACATGAAAGAATGCTCAACATCATTAATCATTAGGGAAATACAAATCAAAACTACAATGAGATATCATCTCACACCAGTCAGAGGGCAATCATCAAAAAATCTAGAAACAATAAATGCTGGAGAGGGTGTGGAGAAAAGGGAACACTCTTGCACTCCTGGTGGGAATGTGAATTGATACAGCCACTATGGAGAACAGTATGGAGGTTCCTTAAAAAACTACAAATAGAACTACCATATGACCCAGCAATCCCACTACTGGGCATATACCCTGAGAAAACCAGAATTCAAAAAGAATCATGTACCACAATGTTCACTGCAGCTCTATTTACAATAGCAGGAGCTGGAAACAACCTAAGTGTCCATCATCGGATGAATGGATAAAGAAGATGTGGCACATATATACAATGGAATATTACTCAGCCATAAAAGGAAACGAAATCGAGCTATTTGTAATGAGGTGGATGGACCTAGAATCTGTCATACAGAGTGAAGTAAGTCAGAAAGAGAAAGACAAATACCGTATGCTAACACATATATATGGAATTTAAGGAAAAAAAATGTCATGAAGAACCTAGGGGTAAGACAGGAATAAAGACACAGACCTACTAGAGAATGGACTTGAGGATATGGGGAGGGGGAAGGGTAAGCTGTGACAAAGTGAGAGAGTGGCATGGACATATATACACTACCAAACGTAAAATAGATAGCTAGTGGGAAGCAGCCGCATAGCACAGGGAGATCAGTTTGGTGCTTTGTGACCACCTAGAGGGGTGGGATAGGGAGGGTGGGAGGGAGGTAGATGCAAGAAGGAAGAGATATGGGAACATATGTATATGTATAACTGATTCACTTTGTTATAAAGCAGAAACTAACACACCATTGTAAAGCAATTATACTCCAATAAAGATGTTAAAAAAAAAGAATTTAACTTTTTCAAACTTTTTACCTATATCATTTTTAGTACTGTTAAATGTTTTATCATTAGCTGCATTTCTTTTATAATTTAAAAGAAGAAAAGAAGGATGGTTAGGAAAAACAAGTGCAAAATGTGCTGCATGATCCTTGAATGGACCCTAATTTGGTTGGTGTGGTAGCGGGGAGAGGAGTTACGAAAGACATTTTGGTATAACTGGGAAAATATAAATTTGTAAATATTATTGTATCCATGATAAAAGTTTAATATATGTACTACAATAACTATCACAGAAGAAGTCAAAATCCAACATATAATGTAAAAATTAGGACTTCCCTGGTGGCGCAGTGATTAAGAATCCGCCTGCCAATGCAGGGCACACGAGTTCAAGCCCTGGTCCGGGAAGATCACACGTGCCACAGAGCAACTAAGCCTGTGGGCCACAACTCCTGAGCCTGCACTCTAGAGTCCGCGAGCCACAACTACTGAACCCACATGCCACAACTACTGAAGCCCAAGCGCCTAGAGCCTGTGCTCCGCAACAAAGAGAAGCCACTGCGATAAGAAGCCTGCTCACCCCAATGAAGAGTAGCCCCCGCTACTCTTGCAGCTAGAGAAAGCCCGCATACAGCAACAAAGACTCAATGCAGCCAAAAATACATAAAGAAATAAATTTATTTTTTTAAAAATTAATGTAAAATGAATTTTAAAGTCTGGTCTGACTATGCATATCAAATTTCAAGCCCCCAGTAATCAAGGTACCCAAGGAATTTCAGGAACCCAGCCTTTGGTCTGGGGGGTTCTGCTCTCCCTTCAACAAGTCTCAGGGCTGGTCTTAAAACAGCTGGTGAGGGATTCCCTGGTGGCACAGTGGTTGAGAGTCCACCTGCCGATGCAGAGGACACGGGTTCGTGCCCTGGTCCGGGAAGATCCCACATGCCGCGGAGTGGCTGGGCCCATGAACCATGGCTGCTGAGCCTGTGCATCTGGAGCCTGTGCTCCGCAACGGGAGAGGCCACAACAGTGAGAGGCCCGCATACCGCAAAGAAACAAAAACAAATAAACAAACAAAAAAACAGGTGGTGAAAGAGCAACCTGCTCTAATACATAACTTCTCTTACAGAGCACGCTTCCTGATTTCTAGCCTAACTTGCTCTGTAAGGACTCTATTCAAATAAACAATTTTTTCAAGAAAATTATTTGAAAACTTCCCCTTGGTAATCTCAAGAAAAGTAATTAGCAAGATAATGCTTCACTGGCCTCACTTAGGCTTAATAGTATTATAACACTGTCAACATAGTTTTATGTATTTCCATTAAATCAACCTCATGTGTTCCATTTCAAACTTTAACCTTTCAACATAAAAATAATTTGAGTAAAGAAACCTAAATTTCATCCAGATGGATTGGTTTAATAAACTACAGTACATTCAAACAATGGAATCCTATCCATCAGTTTAAAAAAATTACTTTAGGGGCTTCCCTGGTCACGCAGTGGTTAAGAATCCACCTGCCAATGCAGGAGACTCGGGTTCGAGCCCTGGTCCAGGAAGATCCCACATGCCGCGGAGCAACCAAGCCCGTGAGCCACAACTACTGAAGCCCATGCGCCTAGAGCCCGTGCTTCACAACAAGAGAAGCCACTGAAATGAGAAGCCCGTGCACCGCAATGAAGAGTAGCCCCTGCTCGCCGCAACTATAGAAAGCCCGCGCGCAGCAACAAAGACCGAATGCAGACAAAAATAAATAAATTAATTTTTAAAAAATTACTTTAGCTTTATAAGTAATTACAAGTACCAATGTATAAAGACATACATTATATACCATTACATTAAAAAAAAAAGCAAATGAAGAACCATGGTATAATTTCAATTTTGTGAAAAACTTTTAAAACCATATTACTAACACATATGCATACCTGCACATACACAGAGAAACAAAAAAGAAAGGAGAATACTGCAAGCCATTAGAGTTACCTCGGGTGTACAAGGATTTGGTAACTGGAAAGCACAGAAGGGTACTTTTTTAATAATACATTTTTGACATTTTTACCTTTTTTTATTATGAGTATTTAACAATGTTGTAATTAAAAAATGCAAATCTAGAAAAACTACTGGTAAGCATGAAGGACACTGATTGAAAGGTGCTGTAGTTTAAAATGAAAATGTTGTGCATTTATCAAATGCTACTATAGAGGATGTCCAAATCACAACCCCATATACCTTTCCAGTTTATAATGTTTTCAAATAGGTTCTTTCATGTGATTCTCACCAGCACAGCACCTCTATACAGTTGCCAAGGTAAGTATTATCATCTCCATTTCACTGATGAGAAAAACAAGCCTCAGGGAAAGTCAGTCATAAAACTATCAAGCAGCAGAGAGCTGGGACTGCCTCCTGTTAAGAACAAGGGTGGCAATCATACTGGAGCTGGCAATCCAGCAGCGACTTCAGGTCTCACCCCCGACGATGATGGCCCTCGCAGACCAAATCAATGCACAAGGGGCACAGTCTGCAGCAACGGCACAGCTGTATCTCTGTGGAACGTGACCCACGGTCCATACGAAAAGCAAACCAGTGGCCTGTGGCTTCATCAGCACCCTGCTCTTAGGAACCAAGCAACGCTGTCTTTAAATAAAACTCCATTCGTTATCAAATATAGAGCAAATGTTCTAAAAAATAAAGTCAACGTACGCTTACCTCTATTGTTCCTGCGGCAAATAAGCCATGCACTGAATTTACGTCACAAACATTATTCTCCCTAAAATAGTAAAGCGATAAGGGAGTTTTAGCATCTACTTTTGCAGGGGGCGGGGACGACAGACACTCAATAAACTTTCTAAACAAACAGTAAACGCAATGCTGTGCGTAAGGTGGCAGCAGATTCTCTCGCTCATCTGCGTAGGCGAAGCACCGAGGCAGCGAAGGGGCCAGTGCATCGTACACAGTCCCCGCAGTGTCAGACCCCAGGGTGACACTCTGTCTGCCAGGGGACGAGACAAGGAAGGGCTTTCTTCAAAAACACTATTCCACCATCGCGAGAACACATTTCCCCATATATTTTCTCCCAAAGCAAAAAGAACGCAGGCTATCACGACGCCAATCCTGAGACTTGACCAGCTTGTTGAGTACACTGATCTAGGCTCGTTCTCTTTTTCTGAAAACTGGTATTCATCAATCTCATATGGTTGTTGTGAGGATTAAATGAAAAAACTACATGTTCAGCACAACGTCTAGAGTTTACAAGACAATAAATAAAAGTTGTTATTATAAACAGGAAATTCTGCAACTAAAGAGCATATAACTTTTTATTATTCAAGGATGCATCATGACATTACTATAATTTCTTTTTAAAGAAAATAAGAGTATTTCAAATCAATGTGGAAAAGAAACCCAGAGTTTACCTGGTTTTTATCGCTACCTGTTCTTCCAACCTTTAAAAATCCCCTTCAAAGCAATGAGGAAAATCCAACGAGCTCATTATATACACAGGTGAGAAGTAACCCAGCCTCCACCCTGTACTAGCTGTGTGAACGCAAACAAGCCACTTACCCTCTCTGAGTCTCAGCTGCCCTAGCTGTAAAATGGAGATAACAATAGTACCTATACTGTAAAAATATGTTGTAAGTTTCAAATGGGTGAATATATATAAAATCCTGAATAATGCTTGGCACACAGTAAGTGCTTTCACTACTGTTGTTGTTACTATTACTCAGTATTAATACTGTTATGATAGATTCATTCCTAAAGGATTTCTCTATGAATAAAACAAAAGTACAGACCATAACGTATGATGAAAAGAAAACATGAAAAACTCTTAAATGTCTGCCAGCAAAAGCATAACAAAATAAAATAAAAAAACAGTACTCCAAGTTACTTCAAAATTTCTCTATAAAAGAAAATACCACAAAACTAAATCACGAATGAAAATTTAAAGAACACAGAAAAAAACAGCAACTGAATTTCTGGAGTGAGTTAAAAACTCTTCACATATATTTAAAAAAATTTTTTTTTTAATTTTACAACATCCCCAGGTCTTCTAGTGAATTTTTTGTGTGGGAAAAAATTTAATGTTACTCTTTTACCTAAGCTGCCCAGAGCTCTGCTCACAGGCAACACGTGTCATTTGACAACAAATTGGGCGTCTGGCTTCATCTCCTGGCCAAAATAAATACAGCAGGATTCTTATAACAAAACACTCACGCAGCATCAGTCTGTAGAGGATTCAGGAACCGTCCTTGTTCCAAGTTCAATCTGTAAACTTCAGAGCTGCCAAACAATGAATAAAGTGAAAAATCCAGGAAACTACAATGAACGTTTCTTCAAGTAAATATAATTTTTAGAAACATGGATCTGTCACAAAGCATCACTTCCCTTTGTAAAACTGACACAAAAATGCATTCTAACCCTAAAAGATAACCACCTTACTTGTAAGTTTGTTCATGCATAAAAGTGATTTAAACGACCCACGTGCCAAGGAAATATTATGAAGTCATTAAGTAGGATATTATTTACAAATAACACGGAGAATACAAGATCCAAAATGTATCTATAAGTGTATGTATATAAGACTACAATGAAATAACAATAAAATACTAATAAGGGTTTCCTCTGAGTGGCATAATTATGGGTGATTTTTTTTTCTTCTTTATTCTTTTTTATATTTCCCCAATTTTCTAAAATGGATATGACTTATTTTTATAATCATAAAGAAGGTAGCATTTAAGAATAAAAGTTTTAAAATGCATGCAAGGGGGCTAAGATACTGACTCCACACCACTGCTACACTACTGGGTCACCCACCTCTCTCTAGATTTAGAGCACCACGCTAATAGAAGGCAAGGATGTAATTCCTAAATGAGCCGGTCACTTTGGAACTACACTCTTGGAGCAACCATAAGGCAGGGATAATGTCTTATCCTTCTTTTAATCCCTCTCCTCAATTTTAAGAACAGAAGTTGCTTGGGGAGGTGGAAAGGAGAAAACAAAGGGTGATTAGACCCCAATACCTTGCGCCAACGAAGTACAAGTCACAGGATGGATAATGGTAAGAAAAATCTCTCCCGAACTTTGGTATTCTGGTTTTGTAGTAGAAACCTGATTGTGAATGAAATTCAATGTATCTATCATTATGCAGGAAGACAATCTGAAAATGAAACAAGAAAATTAGTTTGCTTAGGTTAAAGTATTTATTTCATCATCATCACTGAAACCGGCAAAGCAAGAAAAGCTCTGATCTCTCATCCTCCTCCTTGCTCTCTGTAAACGCACGTGTATAAACACAACTCGCCACGATGGTTAAGAAATGTGTTTGAGAATCAAACCTCTCCATTAGTTACTTAATGCGTTCCTGCATCTTAGACAGGTTTTTGGCAAACTTTACCTTCTAACTGAAAGACTTAATACGAATGCCCTTCATCTATCTGGCGCCAGCACTCTGTAATGTAGAGTACTGCTCAGTAACCTCAGTGAGTCATTTCCTATTTCACTTAAGAACACGCTTTAGTAATCTCACTATTATCACACGGAGTTTGATAGGCTCCTTGTATAAATTTAACTTTAACGTATTACAAAGGTATCTTAAAAATCTGCAGATGGTATTGAAAAGCAAATTTATCAAGATCTAGAGAAAATATACTATAAAATTACAAGTCCCAAAACGTACGATAAACGGCTACCACAGGCAAAAGGATAAACTGTACCCCATAGTTTCCAGAACTGAAGACAACACAGAAAGCATGTCAGCTCTGAAAATTCAATTTTCCTTCATGATGACATCTCTCAAAGTTTTTCATTTTAAACTGAATAAGGCACTTTTACTGACAACCTTGTAACTGTTGAAAATTACCACAAGAGTTGAAAGATGCACTAATGGCACCAAAAAAGAAAGAAAAGGAAACATAAATATATTAGCTGTGTCTCGAGCTGTTTCAGTATATGCACAACCACTTATTTGCAGGGTTAAGAAAATTAAACATACAACACTGCTGCTGTACTTTTCACATACGAATAAGGAAACGAAAATAATAAATGCAACAATGAAAATCACACATCTAGAACACAGGATGGTCTAAAAAGATGACTGCTACCAATTCTTAAAAATATAGATAAGGTTTCATTCATACATGCTATGGCAAACTTATTTCGATATTAGACTGGCCAAAGGCTATCTCTATCCCAGTTGTCACATACATGTGACAAACTAAGTATATATTAATAGAAAACAATAGGTTTTATTTTACTATACAGCCATTTTAAATTTAACAATGGAAACATCATAAAAACACTTATCATAAAAACAAATCCCACTCATTCATTTCCTGAGGACAGGCAGGATAAACCAACGCTACAAAGCATACCTTTGAATAGTCATCAGACAAAGTTTCAAAGGTGACAACTGAAAAATAAGAAATAGGAAAAATACAATTATCAGTCCACTTCTTTAATAAAAATACAAATTTGATGCAAAGATTCTAACTCAACACAAATACTATATACAAATGCTGGGTTTTTCTTCCCTTTTTGCACCTACATAACACAAGAACAAAGTTTGCCCCCCCAAAACACCAAATGGAAAATTAAAAGCTTTATAGTTTCTTTATACAGATCAGCTAGATTTTCTACAGAACTGAAGCAAATTAAATAATAAATTTACAAAACATAATGACTTGTAAATTTTGTCACAGTTTTTCTGAGATGTTCAAAGTAAAACAACAAACATTAAAAACTCAAAACTTTTTGCTTTAAAAAAGGTAACAGTGGGCTTCCCTGGTGGTGCAGTGGTTGAGAATCTCCCTGCCAGTGCAGGGGACACGGGTTCGAGCCCTGGTCTGGGAAGGTCCCACATGCCGCGGAGCAACTGGGCCCGTGAGCCACAACTACTGAGCCTGCGCATCTGGAGCCTGTGCTCCGCAATGGGAGAGGCCTGTGCTCCGCAATGGGAGAGGCCCGTGCACCGCGATGAAGAGTGGCCCCCGCTTGCCGCAACTAGAGAAAGCCCTCGCACAGAAACGAAGACCCAACACAGCCAAAAATAAATAAATAAATTTATTAAAAAAAAAAAAAAAAAAAAGTAACAGTAACTTTTTACTCATTCATAGTATACCTGCTAAATGAAAATAAAGAATGAAAACAGTTATTATTAGCAGCACATGGAGTTCGTACTGTTTTTTAAAAAGAAGACAGTGAAACAAGTTAAGAGAATACATATCCCATTAACTTCTTTTCTCTCAATCTCAAACATGGGGCCACCTGAAAAAAATACCTGAACTCTCCCATTTCAACCTGCGCCCTGTGCCAGGCAGAATTCTAAGAATGACCCCGCTGACCTTCCCCCCAGGGCAGTCCCCTCCTCTGGAGAGTGTGGGTGGACGCTATCAATGTGAGGAGACACCGCTCTTGTGATTACATCACGTTCTATGGCAAAGGAAAGATTTATAATCACACGAGCCCTTTCAAAGCAGAGTTTTCTCCAGCTGGCGGCAGAAGGGGTAGTCAGAGAGATTCAGAGCACGAGAAGGATCCAATGAGCTGCTGCTGGCTTGAAGGAGGAGGGGACCAGGTGAGGAGGAATGCAGGGGTCTCTAGAAGCTGAGCATGCCCCCAGGCTGACAGCCAGCGGCAGAGGGGTCCCTAGCCCTACAACCAAAACAAACTGCATTCTGCCAACATCCTGTAAGTTTGAAAAGAGGTCTTGCCCAGGGCCTCTGGAAGAGTCCCACCTGGCTGACACCTTGAGGTCAGCCCCGAGCACAGAACACAGAAAAGCCTGGACGGACTTTACCTACAGAGCTATGAGCTAATAAATGAATCTTTTTTAAGCTGCCGCGTTTATTGCAATTTGTTACACAGCACAGAAAACTGATACACAACCCATGCCCATTTTAAAAAGCAGAAGAGCAGCCAAAAATAACAACTATTTTTGTGATTTCAAATAGAACCTCTTACTTACCTTCTGAATCTAAACACCTTTCAAACTTCAAGGATAATTGATAGGTGTCATAACATCGAACTCGAGGTTTGTATGTTCCTATAAAAAAATTTAATGTGATGTAAGACCTAAAGGACATACTTTTCATTATCAATATCCTGCAGCTATGTTGAGTATACTTTTTGTTTAGAGGTAAGCAAGATTCATTATAAGCATATCAAACAGAAAGAATTTAAAAGCAGCCCTCTCCTAAAATGGACGGCCAGTGGGAAGCTGCTGCATGGCACAGGGAGATCAGCTCGACGCCTTTGTGACGATCTAGAGGCCTGGGATAGAGAGGGTGCGAGGGAGGCTCAAGAGGGAGGGGATGTGGGGATATATGAGTACATATAGCTGATTCACTTTGTTGTACAGCAGAAACTAACACAACACTGTAAAGCAATTATACGCCAATAAAGATATTAAAAAAAAACACAGCCCTCTCCAACATCCCAAGGGAAAAATGAACAAAGGATATAAACAAGCAAGACACGGAAAATGTATACACCTGTGTATGAAATACAAATAACTAATCAACTTCACAAATAATCTAACAAAGTAGATTTTTTAAAAATTAGTTTTTGTCAATATTTATAAAATAGATAAATAATAAGAACCTGCTGTAAAAAAAATAAAATTCAAAAATTCAAAAAAAATTCAAAAAAATTAGTTTTTGTCTATCAAATGGCAAAGATGAAAAACTGGTTAGTATCTGCATTGAGGTTGATGTTCAAAAAAAGTTCTCTCATACTTTGGTGATAAGTATAAATTATTAGAAATTCTTTGGAGGACAATCTGGCAATATCTGTAAAACGTGATGCTCATACACCTTACATCTGTATTTCAACTTATACAAATTTATTCTATAGAAACACACCCATAAGTGTACCAAAGACATGAAGAATGTTCATCGCAGCATTATTTACTGATGGCCAAAAATTGAAAGCAAATTAAATGTCCACAGATAGGGAAACGATTAAATAAATGATGGTAAATCATTATAGAGGTTATAAAGAGGATGACGCAGACCTGTAACTCCTGACATGGAAAGCTGCCAAACATACTACAAAGTGAAAGGGAGAGTGAGTACAGCGGGTGCAGTGAGGGCTGCAGAGTGGTGCTTATACTGTGATCCGGCTTTTGTAAAACTCAACAATGACCGTGTCAGTACTCTGTACAGAAAGAAGGTGGAGGAATAAGCACAGTGATATCTTGTGTATTTTAGTGCAATCTTAGGGCCTTTCACATTTTATCTTATGTATTTCTATAATGTTTGCATTTTTTATAAGTTTATCATGAAAAGAAAAAGACTGACTTTTAAAACCACTAAGGATATTTTTAAAAGAAAGGAATGAAGTAGTCCTATGTTTTCTGGCATGGATCAAAGCCCAAGATCTCATTTAAAAACAGTATATAGTATAGAATACATACACACACATACTCTGTATACAATATATGTGTTATATATAAACTATAATTATAATTTAGATTCTGACCATAAAACTGGATGCTAAAAAATGTAGATAGTGTTAGTAATGAGACAACCATTGACACAGAACAAAAGAGACTAGCACATGGATGTATAAAAGTTGTCAAATAAGAAAGTGGTTGGAAAAGAGATATAGATGGATAATGTGAAGCCAACAAAACAATTTAAGTGGACAATACCCAGGATAGACGTAGCAAATCACAACCATAAAAAGGCTGGGTAATGCTGTTCTAACTTGTAATATATTAAAAGTTCCCTATATTTGTTGACTTTTTGATACTGATGAATACTGCTAACATAAAATCTTAGTGACATAAAAAATACTAGTACATAATAGAGAAAATCATTACGATAAAAATGACCTTTCCTGGAACCATCATTCATCGCTGGTGGGAGCGCAAAATGATCTGACTGCTCTGGAAAACCATCTGGCAGTTTCTCATCAAACTAAATATATACCTACCCTCCGACCCAGCAATGTCCTCAAAACAGACTTAGACAAGACGGTTCATAATGCTTTACCAATAACAGTCGAAGAATGAAAATAGCCCAGGTGTCCACCAAATGAAGAATAAATTAACAAAGTGTGGCATATTCCTATAAGGAAATACCATTTGCTAATTAAGAAAGAACACATTACTGACACATATAATGACATGAATGAATCTGAAATATGAAGTCCTACATGAAATAAGTCTTACACAAAAAAAATACATAGTGTATGACTGCATTTACATGAAGTCCATTTAAAACAGGCTACACTTGTCTGTGGTGAAAAAGTCAATCACAGCAGCGGCTGGCTACACATGAGTGGGAGCAGGGATTGACTGCGGGGGGCATGACGGAATGCTCTGGATGAAAGAATGTTTTGTATCTTGGTAGGGGTTTGGGCTACACAGGCGTATGCATTTGTCCAAACTCATCAATGTACTTATACAAATTTATCTTTTAAAAAAAAAGCAATAAACGAATACTGAACTCTAGTTAATGATGTACACACTGAGGTATTTAGGGGTGAAGTATACTAATACCTGCAACTTACTCTGAAATGTATCAAAAAACAGGATGGATTGATGGATGGCAGAAAGATGGGTAGACAGATATGTGATAAAGCAAATACAGTAAACTATTGAAGAATCTAGGTGACAGGCTGTTCACTGTACAGTTTTTTCAATATTTCTATATGTTTGAAATTTTTTAATAATAAAATGTCAGGGTAATTTTTAAAAAGTGACCTTTCCCATCATAACATTTCCTGCTACGAAGTATATGTAAATCATAACCAAAAAGATGCTTACCGGTTGCTAAAATATACTGTCCATCTTTTGACACCTTAATAGTGGTACAAACAGTAGGCATTTCAAAATCCTGAATAAGTTCAATTCTCCTACGGACATCTACAAAGAAAGAAGATAAATAACTGGTTTAACCGCCATGTGCTTACTCTTGTGTCCAGGAAGACAGTATTCAGAGCAGGGTCACTACCAACAGCAACGTCCCAGTGCCTCCCAGCGTCGGGAAGGCGCACGGACACAGCCCCGCCCATGACACAGCAAGCTTTTCTCTTAGCTCATACCTTATTTTTCTAAACTAAGTATTTTATTTTTATTTTTCAAAAAGGAAAAAGTGTCATCGTTAATTGGAAAAAAAAAATGTCCATAATAGTGCATCAAACATCCAGTTTCAAGCCCGGGATAAAGGGGCAACAGAATAAACATTAAACCACCATTGTTATTCAATCATGGATCACGGCTAAGACAAAAATCTTTACCATTTTTTCTCCTAAATAATAACAAGTCTAAACCTTTAAAATCTTAACTTTATATAAGAAGCTGCTACCAAGCTGACTTTTGCCTCTTTGTGGCAGCACTGATCTGCGGCCAAGAAGATCCAGGCTAGAGGAAGCCTTAGGGCAATCTCTGGGTCTAAACACTTAAACGTACTCTCACAAAAACTGGTTCCCTGCAACAAGAAAGTGTGGATTCTTGCCGGCTGCTACTGTAACAATGCGCCCATTGTAAGGACTGTGTATGACTCTCTGGCACATTATTGCCCTGTTCACTAAACCAACCAACTGAGCAGGAATGGCCCACTAAATTTGGAAGACACGCGATACTCTTGAGATGGGCTGGAAAGGAGTCAATGAACAATTTTTTCCTCTAAGTAATCTGAACCTGTTTTCTTACACACTAGAACACTGGAGTGGAATGAGAGAATCAGAAGAAATCAAAATCAGTAAGCACTGTGAAAGCAGCAATTATTCTTTTCCTTTGATTTAAAGTTGTAATTTTCTAATTTTATATAAAGCCTACTTCTTCTCCAAGATGCTTGCTTTGACGTATTTATCTCACATCCAGAAACCTTTTCAATATCTTAGGTCTCTGATTTTCAGAAAATAACTTGAACAAAATATGTGGGAACTTAATCATCTTTCAACTATGACAAGTTGTAATAGAGAAAATTTAATGAAAATTTGTCCAAAATGATTTAAGTTAAAAACTGATCTTACAAACCTATCTTCCCTGCTGTCATAACTTACAGAATCAAAATCTTCTACAATGACCATATGTTCATGTTCATATGTCCTGTATGTAAAATTACTTTGTTCAGAAAGAAAATCTTCATTGTCTCTATAGCTCAAAAACTGACAAATGGATTTAACAAATGGAAAAAGATATGATACACTGGAAAACAAAGTGATTATGGAACTGTTAGGAGAGCTAGTCCTTCTAGGACTGCTTGCATTCCTATTGGTCTTGCTGGGTAGGGCAAGACTGTAAGGCCCTGGCCACTCCTTTACCTGAGCCATTTCTCAGCATTATTTATGCAGCTGGAAACCTCCACAGGTAAGTCTCCTCTAGACAAAGAGCAGGTTTGTTTACTGCTTGCTGTAAAGGCAGTGGACTTCTCAAGTTCAGTGTTCCTCAGCTGCAACACAAAGCCACTGCACGCAGTGCGCCCATCTGGGCCACACTGAGTGCGCCTGTGGAACTTGGGCAGGGGGGCGACAGAGCATGCTGGTGATCATGCTATCTGCTGTGCCGCCTGAGTAATGCAGCCCTTATCATCCATGAAACAGTAACAAGCTAACTTACTAGTGCTTAAGTAGGTAAAATCAAACCCCATACCCACGGGACTGTATCAAGCACAACAAAGGTTTTCTTAAGAAGGAAACGGGGGCTTCCCTGGTGGCGCAGTGGTTAAGAATCCACCTGCCAAGGCAGGGGACACGGGTTCAAGCCCTGGTCCGGGAAGATCCCACCTGCCGTGGAGCAACTAAGCCCGTGCGCCACAACTACTGAGCCCGTGTGCCACAACTACTGAAGCCCACACGCCTAGAGCCCGTGCTCCGCAACAACAGAAGCCACTGCAATGAGAAGCCTGTGCAGTGCAAGGAAGAGAAGCCCCCGCTTGCCGCAACTAGAGAAAGCCCGCGCACAGCAACAAAAAAACCCAACAGAGCCATAAATCAATAAATAAATTAATTAAAAATTTTAAAAAAAAGGAAGGAAAAGGGCAGAAAGTTTATTTTCCCCTTCATGAATTCCACTGTGTTTTTGAAAACCTTCACTTAAATATGATAATAAATGAGAAAAGCATTATAACGTGGATCACAAATGTAGCTGAAATGAAAAAAATAATACTCACCAACATCTTTCTTCTGAAGTGCTCTCTTTTTTCTGTCAGAAAGCCACTTAAAGAAAACAAAGAGACTTTATTTTAAAACATATTTACTTGAATTGTTTCTCTGCTTACAAAAATAATACATGCTCATATTAAAAAACTGAAACTTTATAGGAATATATAACATAGAAAATGAAAATACTCTGTAATCCTAACCCTACTGTGAACATCCTGTTACATGGATTTTTTTCTGGTATATATTTACATATACTAGACAATAAATTTTTAGAACTACCATATTTTATACAAGAGAAAACTAGTTCATCTAATCAACCTAAGGGAAAGGAGTAAGCCTCAAATATTATGGGTTATACCTAATATATGGAACTTTAAGTGAAATTTTAAAACGCAAACATTAAATGGAGAAAGTTTCTTAAAGAAATATATTTTTTACAAAACATAAACCTAGATAAATAAACCTGACCAAACAGCTGACACTTGATAATAAAGAAATGATACTTTTAAAAGTCACATTCGCTGACACCAGATTTTGTTCTGTAATTCCTGTACCTTTTAGCTTGCAGCATAAGTCCATTGCATGAACAGGTGCCAGTGATGAAGCACTAATCAGTTACGATTACCTTAAAGCAGTGGTTCACAACCAGGGGCAATTTTGCCTCCGAAGGGCATCTGGCAATTCTTAAAGTGTACTTGGTTGCCACAATGGGAAGGGGTGGGCACTCCTGGCAACTAGTGGGTAGAGGTCAGGGACGCTGCCAAGCCTCCTACAATGCACAGGACAGCCTGTACAACAAGCACCGTCCAGCCCCAAATGTCAATAATGATGAGGCTAAGAAAACATACCCTCAGGAAATCAAAGAAAAGCGAGAGAAAAATTAACAGATGTCATTTCTAAAAGCACAAACCCAATGTACAGCCCATGTTAGACACAGGACATTATAATCTTTAGGGCTCTCTGGTCATGTAGTCCCACTCCTGAAGACCCTAAGTGTGACGCCTGAGGCAGTGTGGACGCTGGAACAGGTGTCACTCTTTGAAGGGCCTCAGTCTGACCCAGAGCTCTCCTCCTGCCTTGTGTTTAGGGCATTGGTTTACAGGTCTGTGCTAGTCTTTGTGATTACACTGCTCTGATTTCATTTTAGGCAGAAATGTTTCAATTACAGGTGATGTTAAACTATATTTCTGGGCACTCGATACATTCTTCTACATCAACTTAATAGAAGCAAAACAAAGGGCTTCTCCTTTCATAGGGGATTCGATTTCCTCTTCTCAGGGAGTTATGCTAAAGAAGGTGGCAGTTCATTGGATAGCTGGTCTCACACATCAGGAGCTTGGGGCAAAGGGGAGGGGACTGAGATTGCCTTCTAAATGGGAGCCTGGGACCTAGAAGAGCCAGAAATTCCTTACAACGGTGACGATGGAAAAGAGTTGAAAAATGATGAAAAAACAGTTCACTCTGGAGTTTCTGTACACACTGACAGCACTACAGGAGAGCACACCAGACAGAGTCAGCACGGGGCAGGAATGAACCAGTCTAAGTTTTAAAAGTTCAACAAAGAACTGAAAGTTGTCACTGATATCAGGCATCCTCTTTGTGTTCTACAAAATCACAGCTGATAGAGAACGTCACTTTACCAATGCCAAAGAATTTAACCAGAAACCCAGCAAAAGAGCTCTGGAAATGCTGATGACCTAATTCTCTCACTGGACAGGCATCCCGCCATTGTTGGAAAAAAACAAAAGAAAAGAAAAGAAGAAAACAAACCAAAACCCTGCTTGATCTTACATTTGAAGTAGGTAAAGCAAAACAGGCAATTTGTTGATAAGTCAGAATTACTTTAAAAGAAGATTTAGAGAGATTCCCTAACAGTATACACATACCTGTTTACTCAACATTTCCACCTGATGTTTATTAGAACATCAAACCTTCAGTATCAAAAATAAAACTTTTCATGCCTTTTGCTCACTACCTTCCCCCGACCCGCAATGTGCTCAATTCTCCATTTCAGTTATCAGCAACACCGTGTACCCAGTTATTCAGATCCACACCCTAAGAGTTCTCTCTTGATTCCTTCCTTTACCTCAACTTCCTACGACTATCCAACTCATTAGCAAGTCCCATTAGCCTACCTCCAAAACACCTCCTTTACCCCACCCAGTCTTAGCATCTCCTCTGCTACCATCCTAGCCCGAGCCACCTGTCTCTCAGTTGGACCACCTAACTCATCCCCACTCACACCCTCCCCAGCTGCAGTAATTTACCAGACAGCAGCCCATCTGAAATCCAGCAACAGCTTCCAACAGCACTAAGAATAAAACCCTAATTTCCTGCCTTGGCCTACAAGGCCCACCTCTCCAGCCTCAGCTGTCCCCACCCTCTTGCCCCACTGAGCATTCCACAGCCACAACCGTGCTTCTCCTGTTTCTCCAACGTGCCAAGTGCCTTCCATTGTGGGTCACTGACACTTTCTGTTCCCTCAGTACGGAAAACTCTTCCTTTCTCCCATCTTCAAAAGACTCAATCCTTTTCATCAACCAAGTTTCTGTTCAAATGTGACCCCCTTGTAGAGGGGCCTTCCCTGAGGGCTTGAGTCCAAACCACTTTCTCTAAACAATTCATCCACAAGTGCTCTCTTATAGACACTCAAAGCACTTTTCAGTATCTGAAGTTGTCCTATTTGCTTACTTATTATCCTTTTCCCCAACAGGGAACCTTATGTGACCGGTTCATCACGTACCCCAACACTTAGAACAGGGCTGCCTGCAGGTACTCACGTCTCAGCAAATGTGCAGAACCAAAGAACAAAATGAGAAGGATCATGCTGTGTGACAAACAGCTGGAGAACAAGGAGTTATTTAACCTGAATTCTGAGAAGAGTCTAATCACTGGCTCCAAATCCTTTAGGGTCAGACACAAGGAAGAGTTACACTTATTCTGATTTCCAAGGGCAGGACTCAGAGCAACCGCGGCATGTAGAAAGGGGGGGTGTTTTAAAACAACTGTCTAACAAGCAGTCTCAAAATGGAAGAGCTTCTGCCAAAAGTTTCTTCTCACTGGCAGTGCTTCGACAGCAGCCTGACCAGCACTTATGAGAAATAACACACAAGCTACAGAGCCTAGGTGGATGACTCTGGACAAGTCACCCTTCCCCTCGCTGGATCTTTTGCATATTTTCAACATGAAAAGATTGGAAGAGAATGGCTGACTTTCCAAACGCCTTCCAATTCTGATGTCCTAAGACTCAACGAAATCAAGTTAAGTTCAGCAAGGTTCAAAAATACTGCCGTCCACATCATAAATGCTGCTGACGCAAAGTCCGCATTTCTCTTCACTGCTGTATTTCTAGAACTTGGCATATAACAGGAATTCAACGAAGAGCTGATGAGCGGGCATTAAAGTGGGGGAGAAATACCTGTCAACCAATCTGTCCACGTTTTCCTCCTCGGTGTGGCAGCGGCTGTGAACATTATACAAGCCCAAAGGGACAGCTCCTCTGTTCTAGAGAACTTTACCCGCAAAAAGTTCAAGCCAACTCATCAATCCCGATCACCCCTCGGCCCAGGCTCTGGCGCGGTAACAGCACTGTCCTCGTCTCCCAGCACCGACCAGCTCCCCCAGGCACCGTCCCTGGACTCTGGGCCTCCCCTAGTCTGGGGCCGGCCCGGGCCCAGCTGAAACTACCAGGAACAAGGAGGAGAGGGGCGGCTGCCCCGCGAAGAGGAGGACCCGACGTGACTCACCTCGGGAAGGGACTTGCCGCAGCTGAGACTGTAAATCTTCACTTCGTTGAGGCTGGAGACCTGCATCGCGGCGCCGAGGAGCAGCCAGCCCCGTTCCCGTCCAGGACGCTGCAGTGCACGCAAGCACCGTAATCTCAGGGCCTCCTGGAGTGCCTGGGCGGCGTGGGGCCCGGGGCGCGGGCGCTGGGTGATGACGCACTTCCGGGCGCCGGAAAAAGCGCCGGTCCCGGAAGTGGGAAAGTGGCGGAGTTAGGGGATGCTAACTAGTGAGGTCCTGGAGGCGGCGGGGATGGGAGCGACCTTAATATAGGAAGGGCGAAGAACTGCTTTCCCTTTTCTCAGCAGGGAGGAGCAGGAAGCTCTTAGGGTCTCTGCGCAGGCCGAAGGGTCTAGGTACCCGGGAGGGCGAGGCTGTCTGGGCTGACTGAGGCTTTGGGGGGCCCGGTCAGGGAATCCAGGGAGAGAATGCGACCTGGGAGCGAATTCAAAGTGGAAGTGAGTTCTTTTCTCACCAGTGTTCCTGCAATATTCCATTAGAAATAAAAGCTTTTTAAAAATGATATTAAAAAAATATTTTCATCTGGAATTGACATTCATCCTGCAGGGGAGCAAAATTTGCCATCCCAAAATGTCTCTTTGGCGTGCGTATTATTTCTAGCTGAAACCAATCAAGGCCCAAAAGACACAGGAAAAAACTTTGACCTTCCCCTTCACTGTCTAGAAGAATGTAGATAACTAGAGTGTGAACTGGGTGTGGTAGACAGGGAGGAACCTAGCAAAGCCTGTTAAAATTCCCCTCTGTGTCCCATTGTCTCTGTGATACCCAGCAAGCATTTGTTTACCAAACACTTGCTTTTTAATCTCCATGTCAGTTGCCTTCCTCGCCTTTGAAGTCTCAAACCAGTGCCCGAAACAATCTTTTTTGTCTTTAGCTGAAGATGGTATTTAAGATGAGGGTTTCCAGCATTTTGGTTCATTACTCAGTTTTCCTGGGTCCCTCCCATGTATACATGTTATTGCACTTTTGTTTGATTTTCACATATTAATCTGATGTCAATTTAATTCTTAGACCAGCCAAAAGAACCTAGAAAGGTAGAGAAAATTTTCTTCCTGGCAATCTCACTAAATAAGGAAAGAAAAGAAAAAGCGTAGTAAGAAGAGGGGAAAAAAGGTAAAAGAAGAGGTGATCAGGGAAGAAATGGATTTGAACCTGATGTTTTTTGAGATGGGTGTGAGACAGTATTGACAGACACACCCTCACTTAAGTATCGTTTTCAGAAAAGTTCACAAACTTTCTCTGTTGATCATCCAGTTACTTAGAGACTGTTGCCTAGATCTGAGGACTTAAGAATTCTTGGTGTGGTTAGATGAAACTTCAGCAGAAAGTGTCGGTTAACTGTACAAAAGGGTCCTTTTGAAACTGGAGAGTAGTACTCACTCCACTTTCATATAACTGAGGTGGGTCACTTTGAGCACAAGCTATATTGTTCATGGCAGAGTAAGGACTTCTGAGCTCAACAATTTTGTTCCTATTGTAACTGTCCTTATTCTACCTTAAAGTTCCAGTCCAAATTCTACCTTCCGCCTGAGACTTTTTCTGAGAAAATACGTAGGACTGCCATCCTCCTTGGGGAGGCGGTGTCCCAAGGGAGAGAAAGATCATGGGCTTCAGAGTGGTAATAAAATAGGCCTTTTAAGCAAGTTGTAAAAATAGAAAACGTTAACAGAAACAGACTGACAGATCTGGAGAACAAACTAGTGGTTACCGGTGGGGAGATGGAAGGGGGAAGGGACACGATAGGGGTAGGGGATTCAGAGGTACAAACTATTGTGTATAAAATAAACAAGCTACAAGGATATATTGTACAGCACAGTGAATATAGCCAATATTTTATAATAACTTTAAATGGAGTATAATTATAAAAATATTGAATCACTATGTTGTACACCTGAAACTAATATTGTACTCAGCTATACCTCAATTTAAAAAAAAATGGAAAATGCTTATTTTCCAAAATATGCAGGATGATTTCCAAGACACTTTGAATACTTTCATACACAAAAAAATACTACCTTTATTATTTTTTAAAATAAATTTTTATTTATTTATTTTTATTTTGGGCTGCCTTGGGTCTTTGTTGCTGTGCGCGGGCTTTTCTCTAGTTGCAGTGAGCGGGGGCTACTCTTCGTTGTGGTTCCCGGGCTTCTCATTGGGTGGCTTCTCTTGTTGCAGAGCACGGGCTCTAGGCGCGCGGACTTCAGTAGTTGTGGCACTCGGGCTCAGCAGTTGTGGCTCGCAGGCTCTAGAGCACAGGCTCAGTAGTTGTGGCACACGGGCTTAGTTGCTCCGCAACATGTGGGATCTTCCCGGACCAGGGCTCGAACCTGTGTCCCGTGCACTGGCAGGCGGATTCTTAACCACTGCGCCACCAGGGAAGTCCCTACCTTTATTATTTTCAAGAACGTATTGTAAAGACCCATTGAGTGTAAACCACAAGCATGTCTGTCACTTATTAAGTGACATGTGTTAGGTATAATATATATAGATATAGCCTACTCCTAACTTTGATGATAAAGAGTCCTAGACCATTTCACTTTACCTTATTCAATCCGATTTCCCACTGACTGACCCCTAGATCTGCCGTCTACCTCATGAACATCAATTTCATTTCTCTGCTTTTGAATCTTGGCTGATGGTCATTTGAAGCCCTCCCCTTGTCCTTATATCCAGAGGCCACCATCTCCTCAAAACTCACCTTCTGAATATTTTTCTCATTCTCCCATACTTTCACTGTACTGAATAAATACCATTTTTTTTGCAGATTTTTATTATTAAAATGCACCGTAATTTAACACATCCTACAGACAATAATAAGGAACACGGATGCCATGCGATACTAGATGCCTGTTCTTGGCGGTTTCCTGCAGGCACTCTGGTTTCCTTAAGTCACAACCTCTCAAGCCTAATTAAAATATCATTTTTAAAATAGAGCCCATAAAGCTTCCTTTTTTGTTAAATTTGGGATGGGCTCCTTTTTTAAAATTTAAAAAGTTTTTGATTTCTGTACAATTTTTAAAGGTTACTTTCCATTTACAGTTATTACAAAATATTGGCTGTATTCCCCGTGTTGTACAGTACATCCTTGTGCCTATCTTACACCCAACAGTTTGTACCTCCCACTCCCCCACCCCTGTATTGCCCCCCACAACTGATAACCACTAGTTTGTTCTCTATATCGGTGAATCTGCTTCTTTTTTTACCTTCACAAGTTTGTTGTCTTTTTTAGAACACAAATAATACATATAAGTGATATCATACAGTATCTTTCTCTGTCTGACTTGTTTCACTTAGCATTATGCCCTCCAAATCCATCCATGTTGCCACAAATGGCAAAATTTCATTCTTTTTTATGGCTGAGTAATATTCCATCCTATACATATACCACAGTTTCTTTATCCATTCATCTGTTAATGGACACTTAGGTTGTTTCCATGGGGGATGGACTCCTTTTGAACATGTTCTTCACCCTGTTATTTTCTTTCTCCCTCATTTTCATTACTCTAGGAAATTTTTTAACATATTTAGAAGTATAATAGTGTATTAAACTCATGTACATAAAACCCAGCTTCAACAATTCACACATGAACCATTTATGTTTCAGCTATACCCTCACCACTTCCTCATCCTTGGTTTATTCTGAAAGATTTGAAGTAAATCCATGGCAATTACCTTTGTGGTTTGTAAGGTACTTGTCTGACCACCCTTTGCACCTAGACTTGATGACAGTCTGGGCCTTACTTCATCTCTGGGTTCCCTGGGCCTAACCCACTGCCTGGTGAATAGCACACTCTCAGTAAATATTTCTTGATAAAAATGAGTCATTTACTCACTCCACATCCTGACCCAAAGTCCTAATTCTTTGTCCCGTACATTTTGGCCTTTGGCATATTGGAAACAGCACAGCTCTCTGCCAAATGATTGTTTCAGACATGCCCATTTATACATCTTCCTTCTCCAACAAGAAATGTCAGAGAGTCAGGAACCACACTGCAAGGAACATGGTGTTTTCTGCCAGGTAGAACAAGGTGTACTTGGTCCTTGGTGCCAGGATGGTGCCCCTCCCGCAGTCACTGCCCTGAGGGTTCAATCCTCTGCGTTCTAGGGTTGTTTTCCACTGAGGGTGGAACTACGAAGCAGGTGCTGCTTCTTGGGTGTTTCTAGTTTCATCTCTAACACGAATATTCAGTCCCTAGACTGTGATGAACTTGAATGTGGTGCTTTATCCAATGCCCGTGCTTGGAGCTAAGAGTACAGTCTTCAAAGCCAGACTGCACGGGTCCAAATCCTGGCTACCTGGATAGAGGCTGGATAGAACAAGTTCATGTAATCTCTCTGCTTCTATTTCCTCATTTGAACAATGAGGATAATAATAGAACCTACCTCAGAGGGCTGTTATAAAGATAAAATGAGTGTGTGTTATAATTCACTGAGTCCAGGATACCTATTTTTATCATCCCTGAAATCAGGTGTGTCTTGTATGTCATGCATATTTAATTGACAGTATTTTTCTTCTAATGGTACATGGGATAAGGGTGCATCTTATAGTTAATGGGCTTTTAGATTCAATAAAATACAGCACATATGAAACGCTTAGAACTGTTCCTAACATAGTAAGCACTATTTATTAGTTATTATTATTTACTCCTGGGAACAAAAACATTAAAAACTGTCTAAGAAAAAAAATAAAGTTGTAGACTCCAAATAACCTTAACTGCTGTGTCATTAGTTGCCATTCCAGAGACCTTCAAGTAAACATTCAAGATTCCTCTCCCAATTCTTTACGTCCACAGCCAATCCAACTCCAAATCCCTTAGAGTCTCCCTTTCAGATGTCAAATTCATTCTTCTCTGTTCCCACTGCCAGAGGAATTCAAATTTCATCCTCTCCCACCTGGCCATCACAATCCTCTTATTCTGGTCTTCCTGCCCCAAATCTGTCTCTCACAGGAGACAAAGTCATGTCTCTAATGGGCAAACCTGATCACATCAACAGTCTAACTCGAAACTCTTTAGTTCTCCCCAAGCCTAGAAGAACACCTTTGCTGGCCCCTTCCAACTTTCCCAGCCACTGTACCTGATGCTGCCCCCTCCCCAGCCCGTCTCTCACCCCCGCTCACTCCCTAGACTCTCCAAGCTGAATTACTCACAGCGTGAAAAATACAAGACCCTCTCTCACACCTCCTTCGAGTCTTTGCACCTGCTCTTCGGACTATTAATCCCACCCTCTGTACCTCAGTAACTCCAGTTCATCCTCCTTCACCTCCAGGGGGCCGTAAATACCTAGATTCTCATCATACATTTTATTTAATCTCACTGCAGTGTTTCTTAAACTGGGGCTTACAGTTGTATTTGCAAAATAACATTTCATTGTGTTTTTTTTCTATTTCAACAATAAGTTTTTAACCAACTGATATAAGCATATCTGATTATCTGGTTGGCGTCTTCTGAAAAGCACTAGGGCTCATATCAGCGCCAAGTTTGTTTTTAAGTTTACAGTTCACTGGCTCCACGTGCCACTACTTTTATTGTCTCGGTTCAGTGATTAGAAGGAGAGAGGATGGCATGAAATAATATGATAGGGACACGTCTGAGCCAAGTGAAAGCCCAACGATGTCATGGCCTATTATGTGAAAGAAGGTTTTGCAATTGATCATGTAGAGGACGGTGGTGGGAAGAATTAAATCAGGTGGGGATAGAGAATGCAACAGATCTCATGTCATAGCAGTGCTATATATTCATCTAGCAAAGCAGCAACTGGTTTTTATCAAAAATATCTATATATCAATTATCATAGTAAATTAATTTGAATTCTATTGGTTTGAAGTTTTACATGAAAATAATGTATCAATTTGTTTTGGTGTTCAGTAATACAAGAGCTAAAAGCATAATAAACTTATACTAGGTTTACATTTGTCCATCTTTAAATAAAACACTAAAAAGAATTAAGTCCTAAATGCAACATGGTGGTGTCCTGGATTGGATCCTGGAACAGAAAGATGATATTAGCAAAAACATTGGTAAAATCTGAATAAAATCTGTAGTTTAGTTAATAGTGTTGCACAATGTTAATTTCTTAGTATTGATACATACGCCATAGTTATGTAAGATGGGTAGAATGGGGGAGCTGAGTGAAGCGTATATGGGAACTCTCTGTAGTATATTTACAACTTTTCTGTACATCTAAAATTATTTCAAAATAAAGTTTTTTTGTTTTGTTTTGTTTTGTTACGATGAAGCCAGTGTTGAGAGTCCTCCTGCTAAGCCCATGGAGCGTCTCTGTTTCTTCTGGGAACTCCTTCCTCGTTTTCTCTCCATGAGGCACTACAATAGGCTGTGGATAGATTTCCCAACCATCCACCAGAACCAGAGCTCTTGATACCCGTCACCCCTGGCCTTCCCCCTCCCAATAAACAGGATTATATTCACCAAGCGGTTCACTCTCCAAGTCAAATCCACCGGGAAGTCTATCTGCTTTATCTCCAAAGAAGATTTTCTGGATTTCTACTCTGCCACTGCCACCCACTGCCTGGCTCCCCAAGCTGCCAGCTGGTCTCCCTGCTTTCACTCATCCCCTGACCCTCAGCCCTCAGAGCAACCTTTTTAAAATAGTGCATCAGATGGTTTCGCTCCCTTGCTTAGAACCCAGTGCACTCACATTTAAATCCAAACTCCTTCCTGATGCCTAACAAGATCCTCCACCACCTGTGTTCAGCCTACCTCTCTCTCCCCAGTGACTTGGCCACACTGTTTTCTTGCTTTTCTGGCCTCAGGGTCTTTGCACTTGCTGTTCTCTCTGTCCAGAATGCTCTGTCCTCAGCATTTCCACGCTGCTACTTCGCAGCATCCGGATCTCATTTCAGATGTCACCCCCCACCCCCAAATGCCTTCTCCGACCCATAGCAGCCCTGCCCCCGCCCAGCTGCGTCCATCACATCCATGTGCTTTATTGTCTTTCTTGCATTTATTACCTGAAATGACTTTACTCTTTAACACTCGAAGTGTTTTATACTCTGGTTCCTCCATGCTCACTAGCATATAAGCCCCGTGAGAACAGGGACCTTATCCATCTGACTGCTATACATATATGTAATTATATGCAACACTGAGAAGAGAGCAAATATAAGTATTTGTTGAATGAAGGAAAGAGGAAGATGTTACTATAAGTGATCCCCAAAGATAACATTTCTCTCTTCCAGACGCTTGCTGGTCGCGTGGTCTTCTTCTCGCCTGTCAGACCCCATTTCAAAATACTGAAATGCCTGATAGCTAGCCACGCCCTTCCCAGCCCAGGATGCCTAGCTCACCCATTTCCCTGTTACTCTGAATCATTGCTTCGGGTTCCGCATAACCTGCAGAGGAATTTTCCACACCTTAAAAATACCATTAACCACTGGATTCGTTTTCTGTTGCTAATAGCAAATTACCACAAACTTGGTGGCTCAAAGCAGCGTAAATATTGACCCACAGTTCTGTAGGTCAGAATTATGGCATTGGCGTGGCTGGTTCTCTGGCAGAAACTAAGGTGTCGGCCAGGCTGGCTGGTCTGGAGGCTCTGGGGAGAAATCAGCTCCCCAGATCATTCTTGTTGTTGGCAGAATTCGGTTTTCTTCAGTTGTAGGGCTGAGATCCCTTGTTTCCTTGCTGGCTGTCAGCCGGGGGCCACTCCCAGCTCCCAGAAGCCGTTCTCAGGTCCTTCCTCCGTGACCCCCATGGGCAGCTCACAGTCTGCATGCTCATGGTCTTTCAAGCTGGCCACAGTGGGTCTCAGGGACTTCCCCTCTGCATCCAGCAGAGAAGACTCTTCTAAAGGGCTCATGTGAGTAGGTGGCCCTATCTTAAGATCAACTGATTAGTAACCTTAATTATATCTGCCAAATCTTTTTTGCCATGTGATGTAACATAATAGCCTATCATAGTTACAGAGGAGGGAGCTATGCAAGGGTGAAGGACATGGGGTCATCTTAGAGTCCTGCCTAACTTCATGTGGCTTGCATGGTCGTCACCATCAACATCATCATCATCATCACCATCATCATGTACAGGTTGTCTTTCCCACCGAGGGAAAAAGAGAACCATTCCTCCCTCCATGCGATAGACTCCTGGAGTATAGCAAAGATGTGAGAAATTAAATTTAGTTAAGCACACATGTATTCAGCTACTACCATGTGTAAATGCCATGTTTGAACTGAATTGAAATGCCTTTAGGACTTACTATAAAGTTTTTGTGTTATTTTAATAATTAACTCTTAATCATGTGTCCTGTAACACTATTCATTCATACACTCATTCAGAGAATATCTATTGAGTTACTACTATGTGTTCAGACATTTGTCAATATGTCTGCCTTAGGCTGTAAGTTTTTTTTAGAAGGCAGATTTCAAGTGAACTTACACACGTGAAAATGCTTTGTAGATGACATTATTATGTAAAAGTAAGACAATACCATGTAAATCTTTCTCTGTGGGCTGAATTGACACACAGATTCCAGAATGTATGAGATAATGTTAACATGCAGATGCAGTTTGCATACCTGATATACAGTGCTGCCCTGTATTTTTACACAGCCTTGTGTTATGCCTTTTGTCCATTTTATGTGACTTGAGCAAAAAAGAGAAAGGAATAGACAGTTAATAGTTTTACTGTTAAAAAGATTTACTTTTGGGCTTCCCTGGTGGCGCAGTGGTTATGAAACCGCCTGCCAATGCAGGGGACACGGGTTCGAGCTGTGGTCCAGGAAGATCCCACATGCTGTGGAGCAACTAAGTTCACGCGCCACAGCTACTGAGCCCGTGCGCCTAGAGCCCGTGCTCCGCAACAAGAGAAGCCACCGCGATGAGAAGCCCACGCACCGCAACGAAGAGTAGCCCCTGCTTGCCACAACTAGAGAAAGCCTGCACAGAAAAAAGAAGATCCGACTCAGCCAAAAATAAATAAAATAAAAAAAATTATTTAAAAAAAGATTTACTTTTTTATTATGTTAAGTCCACAAATGGCCAATGGTGAAATAAACTATAGAATGTTTGATCATGAAAATCTACTCCCTAGTTACAACACATGATAGGCACTCAATGCCTGTTGAATAAATAAATAAATGAATAACTAAATTAAAAAATGGTTAAAGCTATATGCATGTTATTAAGAAAATAACTTTCATAAATATTATTAATATACATTTATTATTGTTTTCATTAGTATTATTAATATGGACATTTAACTGTCTTAAATGCACCAGAATGAGTTATTATCTACATTATGGACAAAGTTAAGCTGAACTTTAGATTAAGTAAAGCTGTGTTTTCTTTGCTTGTCTGCTCTGGGTGGTGGTGGTAGGGATAATGTAAGTTAACTTACTTCCACAAGATAATATAATCCAACGCTGTAATCCCCCTTCTGTTTCCTTCCCTCTTTTTTTCTCCCTTTATCTTCCATTCAGTAGCCAGACATTTACTGGACTTATTGCCAGACCTTGTGCATATTAGGAATAAAGGTCTGCATAGGATGTAGTCCACATTGCCAAGGAGTTCTAGAGTGGGAGAAATCAAGCCAGGGAAGTTGGCAGTAAGATAGACTGGAAGACCTCTTATACTTGACCATGAAGACCCTCACTAGGACCTGGGCCCCAAACCAGATTGCAATAAACACCACACCTCACCCCAGGCAGTGGGATGCTACCTCACTGCACGCTTTCTCCTTCAATCACACACTAATACTTTGCATAAATGATACCAAATACACACGGGCGTGCATTTCCAGTCTATTTGAAGGAGCTATTTTGGACAGTTTAATGTATAGAATCCTTTGAATAAGAACGGATATTTACTGAGAATGAACACAGGCTAATTATACTACACGGAAACTGGTGACGTCTGTGCTTGAAAGTTTATCACAAGCTCCACCTTTGTGGTGGGATTACTGGCTGACATCACAACCACAAGCAAATTCATCCCATCAGGGCTCTCAGTGCCCTGATCACAGTGGGCCTCACGGAACATAATCATTTGTTGACTCAGTTTTCAGAACTGAGCAGCTGGACTATAATAGTAGTCAATGTTCTACCTTCTAAGGGCATTCAAAGTGATCAGGTTATAACAAAAGACAAAAGCCATTGATTTTGGAAGAAAGCAGCTCACTTCATGGATGACTTGCCTGGGTCCTTCAGAGTTCTAGGGCTTCCTGCTCCACACAAACAGAGACAATGACAAGAGTGGGAAGTGCAAAGGCCCTGTGCAGTCACACAGGGCCCCATGCTCATGAGACCCCCACTCACACCTGGTTTAAAACTCTGCTGTTGTCATCTTGAAATTCTTAATAATTTTTGAGCAAGGGACCCTGCGTTATGTGCCCAGTCCTGTGTACAGGGCATGACTGCTGCATCAAGGAGGGGTCCCAACTCATGTGGGGGGGGGAGGCTTTCAGAAAAAGGAAGGGACAGCGAATGTCAGGAAATGTAGCTGAAAAGGTGAGAAAGAGCCAGGTCATGAACTGGTACATTTCAAGTTAAGGCAACTGGGACTGATCCTGGAACTAATGGGTTTCAAGCCAGAGTAGCGGGGTCAGATGTGCAAAAACAGTCTCTCTCGGGCTGGTGCATGAGCTGCATGGGCTGCATTTGCAGGGTCCAGGTAATTAATCAGAGACTGCAATTATCCGGGTGAGTAATGAGGAAGGCCTGCACTAGCACGGTAGCACTAGGGACAAAGGAGAAAAATCAGCAGGCCGTCATGATTGCTGTCAGGGCTAAGGGAGAGGGCAAAGTTAAGGGTGCCTCCCAGCTTCAGGGTCAGGTATGACAGTAGATAACACAAGAGCAGATCTTGGTGTGTGGGGGGGGAGTGGGAGGATGGGGAGATACATAAATAATTCAAGATGAGATTTGTCATTAAGATGTCCATTCTCTTGGCTTCCCTGGTGGCGCAGTGGTTGACAGTCCGCCTGCCGATGCAGGGGACACGGGTTCGTGCCCCAGTCCGGGAAGACCCCACATGCCGCGGAGCGGCTGGGCCCGTGAGCCATGGCCGCTGAGCCTGTGTGTCCGGAGCCTGTGCTCCGCAACGGGAGAGGCCACAACGGTGAGAGACCCGCGTACCACACACACAAAAAAAGAAAAGTCCATTCTTGGGCTTCCCTTGTGGCACAGTGGTTAAGAATCCACCTGCCAATGCAGGGGACATGGGTTCGAGCCCTGGTCCGGGAAGATTCCCACATGCCGTGGAGCAACTAAGCCGATGCGCCACAACTACTGAGCCCACACGTCACAGCTACTGAAGCCTGCACACCTAGAGCCCGTGCTCCGCAACAAGAGAAGCCACCGCAATGAGAAGCCCACACACACAACGAAGAGTAGCCCCTGCTCACCGCACCTAGAGAAAGCCCGTGTGCAGCAACGAAGACCCAATGCAGCCAAAAATAAATAAATAAATAAATTAATTAATTTTAAAAAAAGACAGTTAAGAAGATGAATAAGCAAGATACAGGCTGGTAGAAAATATTCACAAAACGTGTATCAGATGGTGGCCTGGTATCCAGGACGTATAAAGAACTCCTACAACTCAACAGTGAGAAAACAACAACCCAATACAAAATATATGAGTATATTAATGACCAACAAACACATGAAAGTGTCCTCTACATAATTAGTCATCACGGAAATGCGAGTTAAAACCACAATGAGCTGTCATTACGCACGCATCTGGATGGCTAAAATTTTAAATTCTGAAAACACCAAGTATTGTTGAAGATTTGGAATGACAGGAACTTTCACACATTGCTGCTGGGGTGTTTGGCTTAGTGCGATCACTTTGGAAAACTAGAATTATCTACATCAGTTAAATATAGGTAAACTCCAGGACCCAACAATTTCACTCCCAGATATATATTCAACAGGAGTACATACAACGTGTTCACCGAAAGACATGTACAAGAATGTTCACAGCGGCATGATTGCTAAAAGCCCCAAACTTGAAACAGAAGTCCACCAAAATACACCACGGGACACCCGGCAGTGAATACTGCACACCGGTTAAAATGAACACCCAAGAACATCGAACCTCAAAAGCATAATGTAGGAATCAAGAAGCCAGGCACCGAAGAGTAGATAGTGTACGATTCTATTTATAACAGGCAAAGCTACTCAATGGCTTTAGAGGTCAGGCTGGCCGTTTCCTTTGGAGGGTGCGAGGAAATACCAAATGGCAGAGGGCCAAGGGGGCTTCTGGTGCATTACTAATACTCTTTTTTCTTTTCTTTTCTTTCTTTTTTTTTTTAACTAATGCTCTATTTCTTGATTTGGTTCCATGGGTGTTCCTACCTGTGATTCATTGAGCTGTACACCTGTAATTTGTTCTCTATCCTGTATACATTATAGTTCCTCTTTTAAAATAATAGACATTAATTTTTAGAGCAGTTTTAGGTTCGTGACCAAATTGAACGGAAAGTACAGAATTCCCACGTGCACAGCCGCCCCCATTATCAAGTCCCCCACCAGAGTGTTATATTTGTTACAATCCGTGAACCTACATTGACACATCATTACCACCTAGTTTGTAGTTTACATTAGGTTTCATCCTTGGTGCTCATTCTTGGTGTTCTGTGGGTTTGGACAAAATGTAGAATGACATGTATCCATCATCATAATAATATTATACAAAGTAGTTTCTCTATCCTAAAAATCTTCTGTGTTCTGCCTATTCGCCCCTCACTTTCCACTACACTTCAATGTTTAAAAGTTGTAAAGAATAGATGGTCCTGCGGGAATGTTTGAAATCTCTCTGGGAAAGTGTATAGATGAGGCTTCTAGAGTCCGAGAGTCTAGAGGGGCCCACAAACTCCTTGATAATATCATATGAAAAGAATCCTATGTATTGTGTAATGTGCAGTTATTTTTTCTAGGAGGAGAGGTCAACAGAGAATCAAAGGGATCTGTGATCCCCCAAAGTCACAAACCTCCGGTGCAGGGAGAGAAAGGAGCGGGCAAAGAATGGAGTTTTGGGGACAACAAAAGTAAAGGGAGGTCAGAGAAAGGACATGCAGGAGAGAGTCAGGAAATGAGTGGCCACAGGAGAGGATGGAGTCGTGCAAGTCCCAGCAAGGGGTGATTCCAGAGGAGAGCGTTAAGCGGGGCTTAAAAATGCAGGGAGGATTGTTTTCGAGGAAGCAGTGAGGACAGATGGTAGCGGCTTGAGGTGGGAATGGTTCCCACCTACACACACTGTCCCCAGCAGAGCCGGGAGTCTCCTCCCACCAGGCATGGCTCTTCCTGTCCCCACCCCTCACGAATCTGGGTGATTCTAAACTTTCAGGCCCTGCCATTTCTCCAGGGAGAACCCTATTTGAAGTGGGTTTTCCCCGTTACTCTCAATCTCACTACCCCTTTTAATCTTCTTCATAGAACTTTAAAAAAAATATGTAAATTTCTCATTTACCTGTTTACTTGCATGTGATCTGCCTTCCACACCAGAATGTAAGCTGCCTGAGGCCAGGGCCTTGCCTGTCATGGCTCCCGTGGTTACCCCAGCAATGAGCATAGGTTCAAGCACACAGTAGGTCCTTCAACAGCAGGGGAACTCGGCTGTACCTGGCAGTCAGGATGCGAACACAGTACTGGAAGTTTAGAAGGAAGGAGAGAGATTGGGGAGGGGGGTGTGTAGAGTGAGGCTCAGGGCCTAAGGAGGGTAGTTTAAAGACAGAAGATGATGGAGGGAGTGCCTTGGCGGTCCAGTGGTTAGGACTCAGCGCTTTCACTGGGGTGGCCCGGTTTAATTCCTAGTCAGGGAACTAAAATCCTGCAAGCCGCATGGCGGGGACAAAATTAAAAAAAAAAAACAAACAGAGAAGACAATTGAGCTTGTTTGCATGCCGAGGGGAAGGATCGTGGAATGACGGTGTGACGATGAAGGATAGCCAGGAGATAACCGATAGGGGAAGTAGAGGGGGTCCTCGGTGATGAGCACGGGGGGTGGGGGACACTGGCCTTGAAGAGGAGGACCTGTCGCGTTCTCTAAACAAGAAGAACAAAGCAGCTGTGGGGTTAGAGGTACGTAGGGTGGTAAATTCATAGCTTGGCAGAATTAGAAATGATATGACATCCGAGGGTATCGCTTTCCGTGAAGTAGGGGGCAAGGTCATCTTCAGAATGAAGGCTGCAAAGCCCTAGGTAGTAACTGCAGCAGAACAGTGAGGCTGACCCCGCTGGACCACCGTGACGGTCATTATCTATTCACTGGGTCCCCCCAGCAGCAGGGCAGGTCTCTGAGAGCAGGCACCTGATCTGGCTTTGACCGCTGAGCCCCAGGAACCTTGAACAGCCCTGGCCCGCGTTGGAGATCAAAGCGTATTCACTGGAAGCATGAACGGGTGAGTGACCAAAGGGAAGGGACAGCTGGGAAAGTAGGACAAGAGCGGTGCTGGGCAGCACTGTGGGGCCGCTCTGGCACTGCTGAGCTGCCCAGATGTAGGTGGGGGAGACTCAGCATCAAGGGTTTTGCTGAAATGAGCTGGGGGTGATTCACGGGAGGAGTAGGGCACGAGAGAATCAAAGGTGCTGATGAAAGGGAAGTTCAGACAGTCAGGCCTGGCAGGAAAAGAAGCCAGATTGGGAGGAGGTGACAGAGCAGGGGAAGGCAGAGGCATGCGTGTGTGCGTGTGTGTGTGTACGTGTGTGGGCGCGCTGAGGGCAGCGCAGTGGGAGTTGGGCACGAGAGTGGGATATTGCTATCTAAGCTTTCAGAGGTGGGGCAGTTTCACGTGATGACAAGGTGCAGGGTGCGTCCACAGGAGTGGGCAGCTGAAAGGACCAAAGGGAAGGGCCTTGGAGTGGAGGAGCTTAGAGGTCGGGATGGACGTTGTCCATAGGAACACTCAAGCCATTCCATCTGAGCTGGAGAGAAATACTGCACCAAAGTCAGGTGCCCAGCCTCATAGAGCAGGCGGGAGGGACCAGATGATGACATTTCACTCATTCCTCTTCATCCATCCATTTACTCATTCATTCGTTCAGGAAATACTCATTGTTGATTTCCCTCACAGGGAACCAGGCAGACAGGGGTCTCTCCCTGACAGACCTTGTCATCTCCAAGGACCTACCACCATGCACGCAGGTCCCTTCCTAGGAGGGGGAGAGTGCGGTGGTCTGCTGGACCCTCGGCAGGAGGGGTTTCTTCGCGGACACGGAGGCAACTGGCCTGGCAGCACCGGTTTCCCCATGGATATCCTCAGGGGAGGGCTAAGCAGGAAGGAGGCAGGTTGACATACAACAAGTGTGTTTGCCCTGGATGGTGTCTCCAGGGAGCCCCCAGGCTCAGAGATCGGGCAAGGCCTCAGAGCACCCTGGGAAGAACAGGAGTGAGGCAAGCAGGAAGTGCTCAGGTGTGACGGATGAGCTGGTCAAAGACATGAGGGTGCCCAAGGGCCTCCCAAACTCACAGACGCACGGCTCAGGCTCACACCCAACCTGGACCCACAGCCCTCTCCCGAGAGACTTCGGCCCTGAGTTCACTAACACCTGGAAAGCCCTGCTTAGTACGTCAGCAGGCTTCCGGAAAGCAGAGACTTGCTGAAAATTCGTGCTGCTCCTCGTGGCAGTTATGTGTGTTGAGAACCATCGTTCCTTTAAACATTCTTAGTCAAAATTCCCTAGGACTGCAGCACTCATTTTCCAAATGGGCACCATCATTGCGTCACTCTCGCCAAATATATCCAGAGAGAGAAGGATGTAGTCCAGATCGGTATACATTTTCACAGGGGCTACCAGCAGCTCTAAATGGGAATTTTACAGGCTCTTTAAGAAAATGCTGGGCAGGAGCCTCATTTGCAGCCAGGGAACCACCTACGCTGTCCTCCGAGGGGCGGGGACTTTCCCCTGGCTGGCCTCAGGCTCTCAGTGGAATGAAAGGACAAGGAGGACAGGATGGGCCACTTCCTCCACCACTGTCACCTGTGCTCTCCTGTCTCTGCCTGCAAACTTCTTCCCGCTGGCCTGTTGGCTAAGCGCAGATCTCTAGGACCAGTTCAGGTAGGATAGCCCGCAGAGCAAGCCTTCCTGAGGACCCCGTCCGTGTGGGACACTATGTCTGCAACAGGGGCCCAGAGATGATTCAGAGTCAGGGTCTAGAGGGCCTGTATCATCTCCAGAGCCGGCTGCAGGCTGAGGATGAGAGAGGGGATGGGCAGCTGGGCTGGTGGGTTCAGGGAAATGCCCGGCCACTCCAGCCACCTACCCAGTGGCTTGCTCCCTAAAATGCTGGCTGCCCAGTGCTGAGATCAAAATAGAGTTCAAGTATTCGGAGAATCTGACATACTTGACCTCTGAAGTTATTAAGTACAGCACGGTTCTCAGAACCACAGATTCAACAATGTTTATCAGATGTTGATGAATCGAAGGTTCGTGCCTATGAATGTTTCTCAAACAATTAAATATCTAATTGACATTTATTAAATGTCACAATATTTATCAAGATGATTATGAGAATTCACTCATGAAACAAACATGTACCGGCAACCTTCCTTGTGCCGGGCACGTGGTGATGCAGAGAAGAGTGAAGTATGACCCTTGGCCTCTAGTAGCCCCAGCCCAGCGATGAGGACAGATGGACTGCAGGCTCCCACACGGAAAGCCGTGAGAGAGGGATGGGAGTCGTCAGGCCGTGTGGGAAACCAAACAAGGATCTGGAAAGGTTTCACCAGCAGGTCATGCTTGAGCAGCCTTGTTTGTTTTCAGTTACCTTTTTGGTAAATGGTATTTGTGGTTGATTTCTATTTTTTAACAACTTTATTGAGAAATAGTTCACATACCGTACAATTCACTCATTAAATTACAATTCCCTGTTTTGTGGTATATTCATAGAGTTGTACGGCCATCCCCACAGTCAATCTTACACTTTCATCATCCCTCAGAGAAACTCCATACCCGCTAGTAACCACTTTCTATTCTCCTCCGATTCTTCCCCATTCCCTGCTCTCTCCCAAACCCTAGGAAACTCCTGATCTGCTTTCTGCCTTGGACTGGCCTGTTCTGGGTATTTCACATAAAGTGAATCATATAATGTATGGTCTTCGGTGACTGGCTTCAATGTTTGCAAGGTTCATGCATATTGAAGCCTGCGTCACTGCCCCACTTCTTTTTGTTTGTTTGTTTAGTTTTCTTTTTTTTTTTTTTTTTGGCCATGCTGGGTAGCTTGCGGGATCTCAGTTCCCTGACCCGAGATTGAACCCGGGCCGTGGCAGTGAAAGCCCGGAATCCTAACCACTAGGCCACCAGGGAACTCCCCCCACTCCTTTTCATTGCAAATAATATGCCTCATTTTATTTATCTACTCATCAGCTGAAGGACATTTGGGTGGTTTCCACACTTTGGCTATTATGAATAATGCTGCTATTCACATTTGCGTCCAAGTTTTTGTGTGTATATAGTTTTAATTTCTTCAGTATATACCCGGGAGTGGAATTGCTGTGTCACCTGGGAACTCTGTTTAACATTTAAGAAATTGCCGGGGCTTCCCTGGTGGCACAATCGTTAAGAATCCACCTGCCAATGCAGGGGACACAGGTTTGAGCCCTGGTCCAGGAATATCCCACATGCCGTGGAGCAACTAAGCCCATGTGCCACAACTATTGAAGCCCAGGCACCACAACTACTGAAGCCCACACACCTAGAGCCTGTGCTCCGCAACAAGAGAAGCCACCGCAATGAGAAGCCCGTGCGCCGCAATGAAGAGTAGCCCCTGCTCGCCGCAACTAAAGAAAGCCCGTGTGCAGCAACGAAGACCCAACACAGCCATAAATGAATGAATGAATGAATAAATAAATGAAGAGAAGAAAGAAAGAAAGAAATTGCCGAACTGTTTTCCAAAGAGGCTGCACCATTTTCTATTCCCACCGACAATGTATGAGGGTTCCAACTTGCCTACATCCTCATCAACACTTGTCCTTTTTAAAATGATAGCTATGTTGGTGAGTGTGAAGTGGCAACTCATTGTGGTTTTTATTTGCATTTCTCTAATGACTAATGATACTGAGCACCTTTTCATATACTTATTGGCCATCTGTATATCTTCTTTGGAGAATGTCTGTTCAGATCCACTGCTCATTTTTTCATTAGGTTATTTCTCTTTTTATCACTGAGTAGTAAGTGTTCTTTATAAATGCTGGATACAGGTCCCTTATCAGATATACGATTTGCAAATATTTTTCTCCCAGTCTGTGAGCTGTCTTTTCACCTTCTTGATGATGTCCTTTGAAATGCAAAAATTTTTGTTTTGATGAAGTTCAATTTATTTTTCTTTTGTTGTTCGCGATTTTGGTATCATATCTGAGAAATGGATTTTTTTCCCAACTCAATCACAAAGCTTTACTCCTTTGTTTTCTTCTAAGAATGTTATAGTTTCAGCTCTTTCATTTAAGTCTGTGACCCATTTCGAGTTATTTTTTGTATATGATGATGGGGGCTTGTGGGGGTTTTCTTTGGATTGTTTTAGTTTTCTTAGAGAATTAGCAAAGTCCTCTGCTGAGGGTAGAGATGGAATAAGATGAAATAGACATACAGGAGAGAAGAGAGTTTAAAATACTTGTCTGGGAGAGTGGGAGAGAGAATGAATTGGGGAAATAACATAAAGTACTGGACTCTACCAAGGCCTCAACTTAGGTTCCTGGTCATAAATTTAAAGCAGAATTGCAGGGGAGGAAAAACTCTCCTCCACCCTGTCTGGGTCTCTGGCCGGGCCTAGGAATTAAACTGACACAGAACAAATTAACAGAAGAGCGTATAATTTTTTTGACCAGAGCAGGAAGCTTTTGTATCTTTCAGACAAAGACACAATGAATTTGTGACAAATTGACAAGACAAAGGGGTTTGGACGTGGGGTGGTAAGTGGTGAAGAAGTAACTAGGAAGATAAAGGTTAGTTTAATAAGCTTGTTGGTACAGATTTCTCAGCTTCCAATCTCCCGTCTCTGGTGATAAGAATGTCTTCCTTCTTCCCAGGACAGAGCAGATACCTGGGAGCTTTATCTCCTGCTTTTAGGAAGAAAAACAGGGTCAATGTCCTCCTTGCCCCTGTGTTTCTTGAGTGCCTTTAACTCAAAATAATCAATATGCCAAAGTGGCCTATTTGGGGATGAAATATTCTAGTTTCCTTCAATCAGTATAGTCTTATGTTTTCCTCCAGCCGGTGGGTGCATGACCCAGGTGAGGCAGGTGGAGGGTTGGATTTTTGCCCATCAAGTAAAACCAAGCAAGTGAAGGACAAGCGGGCTGAAGGGAGGGGCAAGGAAGTGGACAAAATGATGGGCCATGAAGTTTAAGGAGGGAAGTGAGGGCATGACGGTGTGACAGACAGATAGACAATGGCAGGGTCGATGGATTTTGGTCCCAGTGGGTACTAGGGAAATGAGGAGGAAAAATGGGAGTGGTCGTGTTGGGGCAAAAATAATTCACCTGGTAAATGGGGTAGGCCCTGGTTTGGGGTAGCCCAAACCAGGGCTCGAACCCCTGTCCCCCGCATTGGCAGGCGGATTCTTAACCACTGTGCCACCAGGGAAGCCCCTGTTTCTACCTTAAGAGCCCCTTGTATTATGAAAAAGTTGAAACTGTAAAGGTCAAAGGAAAAGAGAACATCTGTAATCCCACTTTCCAGCAACATCTTGATGTATTTGTGTTCCCTTTTAAAATAGATGTATACTATGTACTTATTCTATTTATACATGATTTCTTACAACACTGGCACCTTAATTTTGGATTTGCCACTGAAAATTTTATGATTATTTCATACGTCATTTAATATTCCTCTAAAACATTTTTAACAACAGCATGATTATACCATTAGTAACTTGTCCAATCCCTTTTGTCCGGCATAGATATTGTCTCCAATCTTCAGCCTTATAAACAAAATTGAATGACCATGGGGGTCACACACGTTTAACATACATAGCCAATCCTTACATACAGTCTTATATCTTCATGACCCTTTGAAACTGCTTAAAACTTCTAAAACAGAATAGATCTAGAAGAGCGAAAGAATTCTCACTCAGCTTCCTAGGATCTGCCAGGCAGTCTCCAGCTTTTAGGTTCCTTGCTTCAGGTGATCCAAAAAGTATTCAGCACTAAGAACTTGACAGTGAACGAAGCAGGTGTGGTCCCTGCCTTCCCGAAGGCTGTAATCTAGGGTGAAAAGACGAGCATACGAGCGAGCATCGGGCACGTTCGGACATTTTGCATGCCCTATCTCATTCCACTTTTACTGTAATTCTCTAACAAGACCTTGACTTCCCCATTTTATAGGTGAGGAAACTGGGCTATGGGGAGCTTGTATTTGGAAAGGGCGCAGCTGATACACGACAGAACTTGAGGCTGGGGGTCAGATCCTCTCAACTCCAAAGCAGAGCTCGAAGCGCCTGCGGGTTCTCTTAGCTGGAGACTCCTCCCCAAGCACCTGCTGCCCTCTCCTTTCCAGCTTAACTACATCAAAGACATGTTTGAAGAATTGAATGCATGAGTGACAGACGGGTCACGTGTTTATAACTGGGCAGGATCAGTATCTTCCAAAAGAACCCTGGGAGGGGAAAAAGGAACTTAGAAATGAGAAACAAAAGGAGAAGAAGAAGCAGAGAAGCGTGAAGCTTTTTAAGGTGGCTGATACTCAGAGCATACTTTGATGACTTAATAGGGACCGGTCACTGTGCCAGATCATTTAATCCCCAGAAAAACCTCACTTTATTTTTTTATTTTTGGCTGCATTGGGTCTTCATGGCTGCGCACAGACTTTCTCCAGCTGATGCAGGCGGGGGCTGCTCTTTGTTGCGGTGCGTGGGCTTCTCATCACGGTGGCTTCTCTTGTTGTGGAGCACGGGCTGTAGGCGCGCGGGCTCAGTAGTTGTGGCTCACGGGCTTAGCTGCTCCGCGGCATGTGGGATCTTCCCAGACCAGGGATCGAACCCGTGTCTCCTGCATTGGCAGGTGGATTCTTAACCCCTGCACCACCAGGGAAGCCCAGAAAAACCTTATTAAACAGGAACTATTATTATCCCCATTTTACAGCCCTCTGAACCCAAGTAGCTGTGCGAGTTCACTTGGCTGATGGTGGGAAAGCCAGGAATTTAACTCCACGTAGTGTGCCAGTAGCTGGTTCCTTGGACCAGGTAGTAGAGCAGTAGTTTAGATACTGTTGTGCAATATTCAGAAGAATGAATTTCAAATCTGAGGCCTACCATTAACTGTGCTCTCAATCAGCTCACTTAATGGGCTTGTTTCCTCATCTGTGAAATGAGGATCATGGCATTTCTTGAATATTTATGTCTAACTTTTATGCGTGTGTCACATCCCACTCAGTGTTTTATGTTCAAACCTTCGTGAGTTGGGACTGCTCATAATTCTGTTTACCATATTTGCTTTGCTGTACCACGAGTCTGAAAACTCTGATTTATTTTTGCAAACTCCAGAGGCTGGAAGATACTGAAAAAAAAAAAAAAAAGAAAACAAACAAAAAAACTTGTTAAATGAAATGAACAGAGAAGCCTTCTCCTTATCTCGATGCACTCGAGCAAACGAATCATGAGAATTCCTCCTCCGTCTTATTTTCTCCAAGAAAAAAATGAACACCATCAGAACACTCCTTAAATCAAAAGGGTATTGGCCAGATGACAAAATGTAGATCAGAGGACTTTGGGCCCTTGGAGAAAGATGCCGGGCAATAACAAGGGATTATAATAATGTACCAAACGTAAAGCATAAAACCATAAAGACCGTCTAAGAAAGGAGAGGGAGTGAGAGGGGAAAGGAACATTTACTGAGCACAACTGGTTCCCAGGCTCTGACTTTGGTGCCTCAGATGCTCTTCTCTCTTATCCTCAGAACAGGCCTGAAAGTTGAGCATAATTGCCCTCCTTTTTTCAGATGGGAACCCTGCAGCTCAGCAAAGTTAAGCAGCTAGTCCGATTATCTGATTCTCAAGCCTAATCTGTTTCTACAACACCAGGTGGACACTCAAGGGACAATTCGGCTTACGCTTTTCTCTACTAGAGACCTGTCCCTCCAGAAAAACTTCCTTGGGTCCTTCTCAGCAAAGCCTAGAAAAATCCACCTGAGCTGATCGTAGGTGGAATTGTGTGTCTGCGCTAATCTGGGGACAGCATCTTTGGAAAGGGCTGTCTCCATGAAGTAATGAAGAGGTCTAAAAGGGTACCATCTGGGAGGGGCCGGTGGACAACAGACCAACTAGGCCAGCCTCGTCCTTCTGGTTCCCAAACCTGATGGGACGGTACCACCTCGCACAGACTTCAGCTGGCTCAGTGCACAACCAGTGCCGGCTGCAGAAATATTTCTGGAATATCTAGCTGAAGCCAAATTCATAATAAGCTAGAGATGATTCAGGGCTGATGGCATTTCCTCCTCAGCCTTTATTTCCAGGAAGAAATAGCATTCTTTCTGACCTGGGTTCTTTCGGGATTGTGTCCATGAACATGTTTTTCATAACCTGGGGGTATTTTATAAGTGGTGGTCAAGGCACTTAAACTTAGCTGCCTCTTTCAGAGACTCTGGGAGGGGTGGAGACACTGAATATGGGCCTTAAGGGCTGCTTCAGGCCGATACATGGAAGGAAACCGTTTTTGTTCTATTTGGGGTGGGAATGCTGCTTTATATTCTCCTAATAGCCTAAAGGATCGAGCTCCACAACTTTTGGTTGATGTCTCCTTCTTTCTTTGTTTTAAAAATTGGTCTCACTTTATAGGGAAATAAAGAGAATAACACATCAGTTCAAAACTGGTAAGTACATATACTCTCTTTGAAAACTGCAAGTCAAAAAGCCCTGGGGCAAGACAGTGTTGTTTTTGTCTCTCCCTCTCTCTTTTTTTTTCTTCAAGGTATAAGTTGTCCAACAAGATCTTTTTATTTGCCTTTGAAATCAAATGTTTCTGACTCAAGTTCTGAGCTGTGGCAAATTGCTGATGACATTGGGTTATCCTTTACTGATAATATAGAATGATAATTTTTTTGATCTTTAAAAAGCAATCCAGGGGCTTCCCTGGTGGTGCAGTGGTTAAGAATCCACCTGCCAATGCACGAGACACGGGTTCGAGCCCTGGTCCAGGAAGATCCCACAGGCCACAGAGCAGCTAAGCCCGTGCACCACAGCTACTGAGCCTGCGCTCTAGAGCCCGCGAGCCACAACTACTGAGCCCGCATGCCACAACCACTGAAGCCCGTGTGCCTAGAGCCCGTGCCCCGTAACAAGAGAATCCACCCTAATGAGAAGCCCGCGCAATGAAGAGTAGCCCCCGCTCGCCGCAACTAGCAAAAGCCCGCGTGCAGCAACAGACTCAATGCAGCCAAAAAAAAAGAAAAAGAAAACAAAAAACAATCCGTGGCAGGATACCAAACTTTCTGTATAGCACGTACAGTCAGGCCAGAAGTCCACATTTGTACATATGAATATACATTAAAAAATAACAAAGGGAATTTGAATGTTAACAGTGGTTATTTTCAGATCGTGGAGGTACAGGTGATTTTTACTTTCTTCTTTATGCTTTTCTATGTTCTGCAAATTTTTATAAGATGTGTAGAATTACTTATAAGTGGGAAAAAAAGAAGTTATTTGAAAAAAAGTCAAGCAGACTTAAGGGTAGAATAGCTGATATCTACCGCTAAAGCGGTAGATATCAACTACTGTAAATTCCAATACTTAAGAAGAAACTTAAGATGTGAAAAGACCAGAAAGACTGTAGATTTTTAAGCAAGACAAGGAACACTATAGTTCTTATTCTTTTCTTAATCAGATGGCCAGCAGTTATTTTGTGTTGGACTCTTATTTCATGAAAAAAGCTTGTTGGAGGAAACCATATTTACAGAAAGAAGAGGTTTCATAAGCAAAGTTGGGGAAAGTTGTTGCCCAGTCTCTGGGAAGCCAGGTCTCTGAACAAGGAAGGCTAGAAAAACGTGCACTGAAATGGAAAGCACCGGTTCTTAGAGTTAGGACCCAGGCCTGCAGGCTTGCTGGGAGCAGTGGGAAGGACACAGGATTTGGATCAGAGGCCTGAGTTCCACTCATAGCTCTGCCATTTATCAGTTGCGTGACACCTGACAATTCAAGCAACATCTGTGGGCATCGCTACACTTGTTCATAAAAGAGGTCTGCTCCCGGCTCTAGGATTCTGTTTTCCCTGGCTGGAAAGAATGGCATTCCCAGATAAAGTCCAAAATTGGAGACCCCACGTCAATGTCTGGCCGGGCCGCTCCTTCCCTGGAATTGCCACTTAACCTTCCTGTACACACAGGATTTCCTCATCCCTCGGTTTCAGGTGTCCTCCCTCAGGAAGATATTGCAAGGACTGACTAATGCACTTGAGTGGCCCAAGCGTGATGAGGCAGAATGCAGGTGCAGGGAGTTCCAATCTGCCAATCCCAAATCCACAGTAGGACTGCAGTGCGATCCTGCTGTGACCTTGAAAGTCACCTTTCTGTCCTGCATCTGGGGCCTCCCATCCCAGCACAGGGCACCTTACACCTCTTTCCAAAGATCTAAAAGCATTCCTGATAATAGGTTGCCCATCTGGCTACTTTCATACAGTAAGGGGGACCCCATTCTCAGGGTAGCCACCAAAACTTCTTCAACACCCCCTGCCCCCTAGAGAATAATTCTGAGATTTTAATCTTTCCCAGAAATCACTGAAAATACCATCCACGGAGAAGGATGCACTAAAGTTTCCTCCTTGACTCCAGAGAAAATGAATTCTTAGAGGTTTGTTTTTTGTTTTTGTTTTTAAAACACTCACATGTTAATTTCTGGGGTTTCCCTCTCTTCCGAACAGCACGGATCATAAACTCACGCCGTGGTGCTAGATAGTAAGTCCAGGCGGTTAGGAAGGAGGTAAGGTGAGGTGGGCGTATCCTGCAGTGGAGAGTTTCCTTGGCAACCAAGGGCAAGCTCACGCCCACGTCAGCAGGAAGATCATTCCTCTGCCCAGGTGTGTGTTCCAAAACCTATGTGAACCTGTTGCGTCACTTTCCACAGGTCAGTTCTGTCTCTCGGTGGTTCCCCTTGAGACCCTGTTCCCTGTCACTGTCCGGGGATGGGGCGGAGGTGGAGAGACTCGAGGCGGCGGTGTCCGGGTGCCGAGTGCTTCGCCTACCCCGCTTCTCTCGGTCGTCCGCTCTGCTCCGTCATGGGGTTGGGGACCCCGTCCGATGCTCCCCAGAATCCCGCCGGGACCCAGCCCAGCCGCTCGGGGCTCGGGGATCTTGGCCAAGTCGCGAAGGGCTGGATCCCCCTGCCTCTCGCGTGGCACAGCGGCCGCAGGGGCCCGGCGGGCGCCCCCTGCCCGGCGGCGGCTGGAGGCGGGCGGCCCGGTATGCAAATGTCCAGCGGGGCGGCCGCCTCCGGCTCGGATAAAAGCTCGGGGCGGGGCGTCACGCAGAAGCCGCTGCTTCTCCGGAGCCGGCCGTGCGCTCCGGCCCGGCGCCAGTCCGCCCCCAGCCCGCGAGGCCCGCGGGCTCCCGGTAAGGACGCGCGGCGGGTCGGGGGCCCGAGGCGGCGTGGGGAGAGGTCGCGCGTCGCAACCGGGGGCCCAGCTCGAGCCGCCCGCGTCGCTTTGGTCCCCGCTTTGCCTCGGCCCAGGGGCGCCGTCCAGGGCCGAGCCTTCTCCGTGGGAACCGGGGAACCGGCGTCTCTGCTGCGCCCTCCTAGGGGCCGGGCAGGTGGCATCTCCCCAGGTTCTGCGCAGGGCCAGTTTGTCCCCAGGCCATCAGCGGTCAAGTGCGAAAGGAGCTGCGTTCGGCGTGCGCAGTGTTGGGAGGGGCTAAGATTGTCTTGGAGGGGGTGAGACGGGGGCCAACAAGAAGAGCTTGCACGATGGGTCTCTGGCTATTATCCTGGTTTGTTCGTAGCCACCCGGAGACGTTTTGGGAGGCGATGGAAGGGAGAAACAGGCCGAGGGGAGAAAGGTGTGGGTGTGTACACGTTTGAATGAGCAGAGCTAATCGACTTTAGATGCTGGACAGAAACTCCCAGCCGGACCCAGCGCGTTACCCACCTCTGAAGAGTAGACACCTAGTCCTGTGGAAAAACGACTCTAATAGCCCCCTTACCTTCCCTCTCCCCTCCTTATTTTATAAAGAAAGGGGTTCTTCTGAAGTCGTTGTGAAGCTAGCTCCAATCTCAAGGTTGGTCAGTTAAGATCTGGGTTTGCCCAGCCTGCCCATTGTGGAAGCGCCTCCTTGTCTGGTTCCTGCCTCACCACCCCTTTAACCCCCCAATCCTACATCCCTGGAGATGCAGCGTGGAAGGGAGAGAAATAGTCCAGAAGGTGCCCAAGTCCAGCTTAGTGGCCCCCATTTTATGATGCCAGGAATGGGTTTTTCGCTGAAGTAGGAGGGACAGGAATCACACTCCCCCTCCTTCTCTCCTCAAAACCAGTCAGAACCACCCTGGGAAGGAGTGTCTTTGGCAGTCTTTACAAAGACCTGAGGGCTTTCCAAGTGGAGATAAGCTTTGGGCAGATGGCTGTCCTTGGAACTGTAGAATCTGAACTGGAAGGTCAAAGGGGGGAACGAAGGGGAAATGGGAAGAGTGGAGAGGATTAATTCAGAGGGAAGGGAGTGGTGAACAGGTAGAGGTATTTGACATTTCTCTCCTGTTTCTGTTTGTGTATGTTGCTGTGGTTCTGGTCAGTAACTGGATAAAAGAAGACTGGAAACATGTCCGAATTTTGGTTAATTTCTGCCCCTGGAGATAAGGAAAATTTACAAGCGCTGGAGAGGATGAATACAGTAACCTCCAAGTCAAACCTGTCTTATAACAGCAAATTCACGATTCCTGATTTTAAGGTAAAATACCCCAGGAGGAGGAAGGAGGTGACGGGCTGGGGTGGTGTGGGTGTCTTCTGGAAAGCCAAGGAGAAAACAACAGGACAATGGCACCAATGCTGAGGATCAGCCTGGCTGTGAAGCTGTACGGGGGGACTGGTCTGGATGGGACTTCACGAATAGCCCCAAATTAACTGTGATGCTTATGGACTTAGAGCTACAGGACAGAATGAGAGGGAGACAAGGGTGCGGCTAGCAGTGTCTTCAAAAAGTGGAAAGAGTGTCTTAAACAC